>NC_091288.1:179342265-180053099 GCF_032444005.1 Ranitomeya imitator | reverse complement strand
GCTCTTTCCACAGATTCCCGATTGGATTGAGGTCTGGACTCTGACTTGGCCATTCTAACATCTGGATACGTTTATTTGTGAACCATTCCATTGTAGATTTTGCTTTATGTTTGGGATCATTGACTTGTTGGAAGACAAATCTCTATCCCAGTCTCAGGTCTTTTGCAGACTCCAACAGGTTTTCTTCAAGAATGGTCCTGTATTTGGCTCCATCCATCTTCCCATCAATTTTAACCATCTTCCCTGTCCCTGCTGAAGAAAAGCAGGCCCAAACCATGATGCTGCCACCACCATGTTTGACAGTGGGGATGGTGTGTTCAGGGTGATGAGCTGTGTTGCCTTTACGCCAAACATATCGCTTGGCATTGTTGCCAAACAGTTCGATTTTGGTTTCTTCTGACCAGAGCACCTTCTTCCACATGTTTGGTGTGTCTCCCAGGTGGCTTGTTGCAAACTTTAAACACTTTTTATGGATATCTTTGAGAAATGGCTTTCTTCTTGCCACTCTTCCATAAAGGCCAGATTTGTGCAGTGTACGACTGATTGTTATCCTATGGACAGACTGTCCCACCTCAGCTGTAGATCTCTGCAGTTCATCCAGCGTGATCATGGGCCTCTTGGCTGCATCTCTGATCAGTCTTCTCCTTGTTTGAAATGAAAGTTTAGAGGGACGGCCGGGTCTTGGTAGATTTGCAGTGGTATGATACTCCTTCCATTTCAATATAATCGCTTGCACAGTGCTCCTTGGGATGTTTAAAGTTTTGGAAATCATTTTGTATCCAAATCCGGCTTTAAACTTCTCCACAACAGTATCACAGACCTGCCTGTTGTGTTCCTTGGTCTTCATGATGCTCTCTGTGCTTCAGAACAGAACGCTGAGACTATCACAGGGCAGGTGCATTTATACGGAGACTTGATTACACACAGGTGGATTATATTTATCATCATTAGGCATTTAGGACAACATTGGATCATTCAGAGATCCACAATGAACTTCTGGAGTGAGTTTACTGCACTGAAAGTAAAGGGGCCGAATAATATTGCACACCCCACTTTTCAGTTTTGGAATTTCCACAAAACTTTAAAATAACCAATAAATTTTGTTCAACTTCACAATTGTGTTCCACTTGTTGTTGATTCTTCACCAAAAATTTACATTTGGTATCTTTATGTCTGAAGCATGATATGTGGGAAAAGGTTGAAAAGTTCCAGGGAGCCGAATACTTTCGCAAGGCACTGTATCTTTTGAATTGAAGCATCTAATGAGCATGTGCAAAGGTCATTGTTAAGGGACGGGAGCAGGGACAGCTGTGACATCGTCTAGTATAATCATTGGATCGTTTGTTTTTGGCCGTGTAAAGGTGTTAGCAGTCACTGAAATATTGTCTATGATGATGAGACTGCAGAAAAGATTTCTTTACAGAACAGAAAGTATGAGTCTAAAATAGCCCCAGCAAAAATTAGAAGAATTCCATTCTTTTTTAAATACAAATTGTCATATAAAATATCTATATCTATAACATATGTAAATAGGAAACATATATATAGAGATAGCCCAGTAGAAATCATCAGGGGAGACACATCAATCTGAGCTGCTTTCAGAATCCTGGATATTCGACAGGTTCTGAATATATGATTGGGGGCTCCGTCACCGGAACCTCCACAATCACTAGAATTGGGGTTCCAAGGTCCATTCTGGAAAAGCTTGAACGGAGCAATGGTCAATCATGTTCACTTTTGCTCCATTTAAAGTCTGTAGGACTCACAGATATAGCTGAGGAATTTGGACAAAAGGGAATCAACAAACTTTTAAAAATGGTAGGTAAGCGGTCAAGAAATATATAATAAATATATAAATAATCTTTATTTTTATATAGCGCTAACATATTCCGCAGCGCTTTACAGTTTTTGCACACATTATCATCACTGTCCCCAATGGGGCTCACAATCTAGAATCCCTATCAGTATGTCTTTGGAATGTGGGAGGAAACCGGAGAACCCGGAGGAAACCCACGCAAACACGGAGAGAACATACAAACTCTTTGCAGATGTTGTCCTGGGTGGGATTAGAACCCAGGACCCCAGTGCTGCAAGGCTGCTGTGCTAACCACTGCGCCACCGTGCTGCCCTCGATATATATATATATATATATTTGCTTTAAATAACACAATTTAAACAATAGGTGATTTTCTGATGATATGTTTCCTTTTAGGGGTCCAACTCTGGGGTCATGGGTATTGCAGTGTTGTGCTATCAAAAAGGAATGCAATTCCCAACACAAAGTCTAAGAACCACACTGCAGTCACGAAATCCAAAAATTATAAATACTTTATTCAATACAAAAGAACATCAAATAAATCCTACCAGACAGACAGAAACGGTGGGGCTAAAAAGATGACACTAGATGCCATCAGCATAAAGACAAGCCCGAAGACAGGTGTAACCCCGGGGAGAGGTAATGGCCTATCACAAAACCCTCAAATACTAAGGTGCGCAGTGCATGAATAGTTAATGGTTAGTACCAACATGTATAGCCTACGACAGCCAAGTAAAAATCAATCAGGACTGTAATGTCAGCAGCTTAAGGATCAACAGCGGTGCATGGCTGCACATTACCTCAGTCGATGGCAAGGACCACGGGGATACCCGTCCACCCCGACGCGCGTTTCGGCGCAGTACCTTCCCCAACACAGCTGCTACAATATAGACAGCGCTCAGGTAAGCAGCACAGGACGCTGCGGCACTTTCCCAGCACCGCTGCGATCTCAGCAACTATGCCGACAGCTGGACCCCCAACAATCAAAAAATATGATGGTCATATATTCAACCTGCTTTTAGCAAATTTACCAAAAATAATAGACATAGCATGCACAAAATTACTAATATTTTTTTTTTTTTACTTTTTATGATTAAAAGGATTTAAAATGTTAATAAATTATGAAATCATTATACAACTTTGGGCCAGATCAAGCTTGGTGGGCAACACATTTGATGCGAACCTCCTCCACAATGGCAGTATCAAATAATGTGAGGGCCACAATAAAACCGTTTTCACATATTATATGTTATTCCCTTGAACCATCCCATTTACGGTGGAGTTACACTTTAAAGATGAGACATTAAGGTTTATTCTTTGGAAAAAAACCAGAGGGAGTTTGCATTGAATTGCATCCAAGATCACCATTTCTTATATTATATGCATTTTCATGGCCATCTCTGAGCTCGGCTAGATACTGTATTGTATAGTGTAGTCTAAGAGTGTATATTTATTAAAAATAAATATATTTATTTGTTCCATCCATACCTTGTATGCGGACTGAAAGATCTGTGAAAAAAAAAAGTGTCTTTGTTGAAAATAATATTTTTTAATAGAATGTTTGTTTGCCTTAAAGGGGTGTTCAAGATTTTTTCAAAATGTTCATAAAGCAGAGAATGCGAAAAGGTAACAAAGTAACTTAAAGGGAATCTGCCAGTAGGTTTTTGCTACCTGATTGGAGAGCAGCATAATGTAGGAAAAGAGACTCTGATTCCAACGATGTATCACTTAGTTTACTGGGTGCAGCCGTTGTGACACAATCAGTGTTTTTTGATGTAGCATGGAGCAGAGCTGAAACAGCTAGCCCCGCCCACACCACAGCTTTCTGTGTATATTGTATATTAACAGTGAGCTGCTTATCAGAAGAAGGGGCGTGGTCAGAACAGTGCTCACCTGAGCACTAGTCCTTGCCTTGATAATGTCCTGGTGATAAAACCTTCATTGTAAGAAAATAACAGCACACAGCTTGATAAGTGACACATTGCTGAATTCAGTGTTTTAATCCTTACATCATACCTTCCTCGGATTACATAGCAAAAACCTGCTGACAGATTCCCTTTAAATCTGAATGGTATTGGGGTATTATCCATATCCATGTTAGTAAAAAAAAATTTTCCTTTTTACTGTATTCTCTGCTTTTAGTATTAACACTATTTAAAACAAAGACCCTCAACTATGGTTTTTGTTATTTTATTTTTGTAAAGTGCCACGGTCATGAGACAGGCATCAGTAAGATCACAAAGGGGAGACATAATAGTGCAGATTTCGAGAGTGACGCAATTTGCTCATTCAGGCCAATAAAAATGGATGGCTGATATCAACAGTCAATCATTGAGCGCAGCGGCTCTTGCTGATAACTTGCGCCGAGCGGCCAAGCTCACTGATTGTCTGCAGCATTGTCGGCATTTTTTCAGCACTGCAGACCATTACAATGACCAGAAGCAGCAATGGGAACGGTGCGTAAAGCACAGAGATGTCCATACATCCTTTTTCGAGACTTGACCCAGTGGTTCGAAGCGACTCTGAAATAACATTGTGCCCCAGCTACTATTACCACGTGGGCATTTTTTAACCTGTGGTGCTTTGAGAAGCTTTTAGTGCCATTTATCTGTCTATTTTGATCTCTAAATTTGTATAAAATATATGTACATATATATATATATATAAACATCATATAAAATCTATACATACATATTGCTCACATGACGCCGTATATAATGATGATGTCACACTGTACAGAAATGATATGTACCATATTAAAAACAAAAGCACTGCATTGTTCAGCTCCTTAGCACGGTACTGTATGTTATTGTGATGCTACTCCATCCACTTTTTGGGGTGTTCTGTTATGTTTTATTGGCACCCTTCAGGCAGGTCTGGTGGCATCTGACAAAGTCTGTACAGTTCAGCTGTCCTCATATGTATTGAATTGTGTGGACGTACAAATGTTATTACTCAATGCCCTCCAGGCTCGATGTCCGGTTCTGGCTAACAAAGGATATTGGTGTAATAGTTGGAAGGCCGTCACAGAAGATTTTGGTTTCTCCACCATCACATTATTTTTTTTACTTGTCGTTAAGGGAAGTCACCACATTGTGAAATTGTATTTTATGCTAAATGAAATAAAGATGTGAGCCGGTCAACATTTTCTTTTCAACTTCGACTGCTACAAACTTATGAGTTGCCCGCCAGGGCCGTGGGGTACTCGGTACAGTGTCCGGTGTTTCACAGGGGGATGTCATGGTGGGGACCATGTAAAAGGGAAAGGTCTTTAAAGGGAATAAAGTTTATGTTCGTGACGCCACCTGTGGTATTCGGCCAGTGGGGACCAACGCTGCTTTAAGGGGTCCTCTGGGGTGATGTTATGGCAGCTAGATGGTATACTTTCCCACAGGTGAAGTATATCCCCAGTGCTTCCCGGTGTGTAGATGGAAGATGGTGAATGGCGCAGTAAAGAACGAGGACACAGCTTTGCAGTCTCTTTACCTGGTTTACTGAAGACTTCAGGCAGCCACAGTCCAGGGCACCAGATCACAGGGCAGGCAGGGTCCGGCTGGCTTGGAGGCAAGATAGGAGTCCCGTTATTCAGGTGGAAATCAAAGCCTTCCTCTAGCGCCGTGGTGTTGTAGTCCCTTACTGCCTATGGCTTCAGATAAGGTCCTCACAAATGTTCTCTCTCTCTTTGTCCCCCGTATAGGATAGGACACGACCCATATGACTGGTGACTTGAGTCTGTTTATAGGGACTCCAGCATGCCCCGGGTTCTAAAGGTGTCACCGTGTCTCCTGGGTATTAAGGCGGACAGGTAACTTGAAGTTCAGGTGTCCTGCCGGTCTCTGATGTAAGTCGTAGAGGCACTTTCAACCGCGGTGTTCAGGCTACCGGTCTTTGCGCCTCAGAAGGAGGCAGCCTGCTCGGGGCTGGTCTCCCGCTGGTATCCACCCCTGTACTTCACTCTCCTACACGCTCACTGCAATATATTTGTCTTTCTTTAAGTCTCTTTCCAGGAACTGCAGCACTGTGGCTACACAGCTCCGTAAACCCTCCTCTGCCTCAGACTGATCCAGTCTGTTCCCTGGCAAGAACTGTTCTGACCTTTCCCTCCAAAACTAATATATATATATATATATAGAGAGAGAGAGACCGAGACCTAGTAAATAGGATCAAAAGCTCCCCCTGGTGGCCTGGAGTGTGAATGTGTTGCATGCTTGTGTTTACCTGGTGCCAGTTATCCCTTCTTGCCTCCAAAGGTAACATCATTCTTCCCGCGAGGAAAGCAATGCTACTGTGACGACAAGGACCCTGGGGCGCCACACTTATATCTTGACCCACAAAGGAAACCTCGAGGATAGAACCCATGTTCAAGAACTGTCTATGGGCCTACTACCTAGTAGACCCTTTATGACCACAAGGTATAGTAGATGAAACACTCAAAGGAATGGAGACATGACCACACTTCTTATGTGTAGTAGCATTGTTATGGTTTTTTATTATGGAGGCCATGTATGCCATATCTTTAACTGTCCAAATACACCAAAAATGTTCTTTATTAATGGGAGCCTGTCACCATGAAAATGCAGCCCAATCTGTAGACATCATGTTATAAAGCGGGGCGAGCTGAGTAATTTAATATATAGTTTTATGAAAAGAAAATTTTCAGTATAACCTATGCTTTCATCATTTAATCCTCGGCTCTTTATGGGATTTTTGGTCCTGTCAGTGACTGATCGCTTTTCTTGTATACATGTGCACATAGATGGCTGTCAGTCACTGATAGGACCGCCTACTGGACTGAAAATCCCAGAAAGAGCCGAAGATTAAATGATGAAAGCACAAGTTATACTGAATCTTTCTCACAAAGCTATATATCAAGCTGCTACGCTCCCCATGCCCTATAAGATGGTGTCTACAGATTGGACGGCATTAAATATTTCCCATTGCTTTGTGGTTACTTCTCCTATGCAGATTATGCCTCTCCATGATATCAGAAAGCACAAAAACTTGATGTAATCCTGCAGAGTCATACTTTTATTCCACATCAGTCTCCTATTAGGCGCGATCTCACATTTGGTAGGGTAGCTTGAAGAAGAGCATTAATAGAAAGGAATGTGACTACAGAGTCTGACTACACAGTTTGTTTTGTTGTCTGTTACCATGGAAATACTTAGTCTGCATAGGGGCGGTATAAAACTAAACAGTAGGAAATTTCTAATTAACATTTATCACAAAGTTGATTTCATTTATCAAGTGTTGAGACTATAAAACAATTGTTTCAGAAGGTGTTGGTGCACTAACGTATTAATACAGGTGATCATAAAAAGCTTCAGTCTAAAAAAGGGTTGGATTGACCAAGTGCCAACATGAAGATACACTTTAGTTGTTGTATTCAACATTAAACTAATCACCTTGCAAAATGTCATAGCCACAGACGCATATAACAAAAGAAGTAAAGCAACTTTCTAAATAGTAATCATAAAAAATAATCTGCAACTGTTTTGTGCCACCGTTTTGTGCCACCGTTCTGTGCCTCCTATACAGATCTAGGGGCCTCCATGGTTGCATACTACAAACAATTCACATGTATTTTAATTTCTTCCGACTTCCTCGCACTTCTTGCTAACCAGCAGAAAGACTATTAGTAACAAGTAGACAACAGACAGAGGGTGTTCTTAAAAGCCCCATGGGAATGGAGCAGTGGTCAATCATGTGCGCTGCTACTCCATTCATTCTTTTAGAAGTGCCGGAGATAGCCGAGCGCTGTTACATTAAAGAATTAATAGAGTGGAGGTATGCATGCTCAACCTCCGCTCCGTTATACTCTCAAGATCGGCAGGGGTCACAGCAATCAGACCCCCAGCGATCGGGAATAACTTTCAGTCCAAAAATTACCCCACTTCAAATAAGGAGTTTGTTTTCTTTTTGTTTAAAGAACCAATTATCACATTTAAAATGGTTTCAAACGAAGTTTTGCTTTAAATAACATGTTTTTCATATTTAGTGTGTCACTGATGGTAGTTTGCTATCTAGTTTTATTTTGCAGGAATTTCAGCTCAGAGAATGGAAGGGAAAAAGTACAGAGGAAAAAAACCACTGGGAAATTATTAGTAAGATCTTTACTAACCCATGAGCTCTGATTACACGTTACACTCTGAGGATTCACATCTCTCGAAAACTGAGAGACGGACGATTTATGCAACCTCCTATTCATCAAAGAGGTCGACATTTCACATTGAAATAGGCCACTTTAAGTGCTCCACTGGGTATGAACCCAATTATGAGATATTGATAGTGTTACTGCAACCGGTAGAATTCTCTAACAAGTTGCTTAAGCTGAGAGACGAGACACATTAGCCTCTATGGATGCCATCTATACACAGGCCTCCATGTACCGTACTTACTGCTTCTGTTTACAATGGATTATTAAATGTATATTTTTATGATTATAAGCACAGCCATCCATCCTTGCAATGGTAATTTCTAAAATCCATGATCCAAAATCAAGATGAACAAGATGTATAATAAAATCCTGGACCCAAATGCAAAATCTGTAAAACAGGCCCTCAGCTTTTATGGAAGTTTCGAAGTCACAATCAACCCTTTAACGAGTCGTGCAATATGACTTAGGATAAAAGCCAAATCAGTATCTCCAAAGGTCATTATCACATTGTCTTTACCACCTATAGACCAAAAAAAAGGAACATTAAAAACCAAGAATAACAGGCAAACAAACTTTATTCAGGTAATATGAATATATAGACAATCAAAATAAAGTATATATTATTTAAAAACATCACAAATGGAACCATGAGTGGGTGAACCTGGAGGGTAGATAGAATGTATATATAGAAAATGTGTGCCAAGTGAGGATATTACTAAAGCATAATAGTCATGTAGCTGTTATAGATATTAGTATATATGCTATGTGTATCTCTATTGACATATAGGTGAGATATAAAATGAAAACGGCAACACAAGGCATCAAACAAAAGTAGTTCAAAAAGCTATGACAGCAAGATAGTCTTGGTACATATCATTTCGTGTTTGTATAATACATGTGGCCACCAATAGACATATATGAAATAAGGTACAATAAATATCCAGAACATTAGATAAAGGTAAAGACTATAATAATATTGTACTACCAATATGTATCATGACCAATTAGTTGTTAGTATTGCCTATTGAACCCATTTCATAAACACAGTCTAAAGCACAAACAACTCATACTACTTTAAAGAGTCAGGTTATCCAGGTACCCACCACACCCGACGCGCGTTTCGCATTGAAATGCTTCGTCCAGGGCATTGGTTACCTATACCTCTCTGCAATATCCTTGGTTTTATCCATGAGGGCCAATTTATTCTTCCTGGGAAAGTCTACATCAACTGCATTGAAGCTTAAACCTAGTTACATGCATTATGCACTCACACTTGCTAGCTACCTATCTTGCACAAATCTTGCTTGCTTCAGCTTCCAAGTTCTCCGACAAACTTTCACAGCCTCAGCAACATTGCACTGGACAATCTAGCTCTCTCACACATCCTGGTAGAGTGACAGACATGCTAATTCTAAATTCACACTTCCTGTGTCTTGGCATTTCACACGGCAGCTCAGTGTGTTATCTCTTTATGCACACTTCCTGTGTCTTGGCATTTCACACAGCAGCTCAGTGTGTTATCTCTTTATGCTCTGCGCTCTTCCCACTGAGGAATCACTTCTGCTACTTAGTGGCATCCTTTCTCAGCATGTTATATCTGTGGCATTTCCCCATACAATGTATTTATGTGCATATCACCAATTTCTGACATTCTTATGCAGCATTTCACTTGTTGTGCAGCACAGTTGTCTAAGCTTGCAATGAATTACAAATGACAACAGATATCAACCCGAATGTGATCCTGTACAGGACAGCAAGTAGCAATAAAGCTTTACTTAGCAACAATCTGTGATATTTGTGAGAGGAGGCAAAGCCAATTTCAACCATCTTACAAGTATTTCACCTCAGCCTCATAGGCACAGTCTTTTCCTCAAGTCGGTTGAACCAACCAACTGCAAATCTGTTAGCCTCATATAAAGAGGTGGATCCACGAAGCCCCAGGTCGGGTAGGCACAAATCACAGGAGTCGGTTCAGCAGCCAAGAAGGCATCTCGGGAGCAAGCACTTGTCACAATGGACACCACAGGAACACAATAGCAGTTGAAGAGAGACATGGCAAGTCCAAAGCATCACAAGGTTAAGTAGAAGAACCACAGGATTAGTGCAACAACACATTTTCAATACGAACAGAATCCAAGAACAGAATATAGATTACTGTGTGACCAATGGCTGGATCAAGGAAGAGGATTGCAGAAAGTTGATGAGTAAGGCAGAGAATATGTAGGGTAGCTGATAGCGGAGCACACCAAACTAAACACATAAGACTTAATCCTAAAATGCAGGTGTGTGCCTTAGTTGGCCTTAAATAGGCCTACGGAAATTATGTCTTCATGCCATTACAGGCAACTTGCAAAACCTGGCGTGGAGCACAACCGAGTGCAGCATACCAAGAGGAAGGAAGCTGAGCGTGGGATACCCACGACAGGTGCGTAATAAAGATCATTTAATCGTAAGTATGATAAAAGGATTTAGATCTCTGTTTCTGCTGAGTTCTGTGACACTGTAAGGGTAGCGGCAAATTTGTGAGTGAGAATAAAGTCATTTTTGCATGTAGTGGAAAAGTGGGGCCCTGGAGATGAGGTTACTGGTGGAGCCTAGGCACCCCAGTCCGACACTGCCTATAGGAATAGGGTCTGCTACATTTTTTATTGAAGCTTTGACCTCCGTGATCCCCATATTCTGGTGCAGAAATGCTTATAGATATTGATGGCCTATCCTTAGCATCTATATCAAAATGGAGGGAGTCCGCCACCCAGCACCCTCACCCATCTACTGTCATTAGCTCCAGAGGCGACCAACTAGGTCATCAATATCATATGACCGGAGAACCTCTAAGTTTAATCCTTACTAAATTAAAGTTGTTTACATGAGATACACCAATGGGGGGTAAGAGCCACCTCAGCTCTGGCCCTAAAATCCTAAAATCGAACCTCTGATTTTGTTCCCCAATAAAGTTGATAATGTCATTACCCAAACTACTGGAAGGCGGGAAGGTGCTGAGAATCACTGTAAAACACTCCTTGGGGAGCCTACTGATGATAGGAATATGCAAATGCAAATTAGATGCAAATTAGAAGGAAGAACATTGTCCATCACCACCCATAGGGAGCTACTCTGTGAATGTCCCACCCATGAAAGAGTTTCTAATTGTCACCAAGAATATTAGTCAAATAAGAGCCAAAAAGCTGTTTCTGGGTTCTTAAAAGAAGCAGAGAAGAACATTGAAGGTTAACTGTCGCCAAATATTTGCTACCTAATTTTAGGTCAGCACGCTGTAGACACCGATTCTTGCAAAGTGTCACTTACTGTACTGCTTGCCGTAGTTTTTAGAAAATCACTGTTTTATCAGCAGGAGATTATCACTAGAGAACTACTTACCCTGCTGCCAGGTAGACCAGCCACGCCCCCACCACTGATTGGAGGTTTTCTGTGTACACTGTGCATAGGCAAAAAGCTGCCAATCAGTGATGTGGGCGGGGTTATACAGAACATAGCATTCAGAGAACTGGTAGATCTACAGCAGATAAAACAGTTTTTAATCAAACCTGCAGCCCCCAGTAAAGTAAGTGACATCACTGGAATCAGATTCTCTGCTCCTGCATCATACTGGTGTAGCAAAAATTGTAAAAACCTGATGAGAGGCTCCTTTCAAGCACAACAGAAAAAACCCAAATGGATGAAGTAATGATCATCAATCGTCAGATGAGACATCGATACAGGCAGAAACCATTGTGGAGCACAGTCCATGGGCTGCAATGTGGACGGAAGAAACCCACACAATAATACCAGTGGTGCAGTGGGAATTGATCCACAAACTGACAGTAGATTTACGATATTAAAGAACAATTATGTAAATATAAAAGTTCATGAAAGTCAAAAATACTAATATAGTTGACTATTTTCAATGACTGATGTAAATGATTTTCCAGAACACAAGTAGTTAAGCGATCCTAAAACGCGTGCAGGGAAATGCTTCTCACATTGTTTGTGGATTTATTGTCATCTTGAGAACACTTTTCAGTAATTGCGTTTCTACAAACACATGCTCCTCGTATCATTTATTGGTGATAATCAGTTGCCTATTACATTTGACTCTAGACAACTCTGAAGTCAACATTTCCCCATCCACGTCCATTACTGGCTCAGAAGTATAGATCGTATTACACAGGGAGATTGCTCATGCTGAATGGTAACCTTCCTCGTACCTTCATATATTTCTTCCAGTATTGTGAAGTTTCTTCACCTCATTTGAGAAGCTCATAAAGGAATTGACCCTGCGAGCTAACACTCCATCTTTGAGGAGAAGAGGAGGATATGTTCAGTAATCATGAGACCTGCTGGGCCAGGGGTGTTATGTTTGCTAATGACAGGTGTTATGAAGGCAATCCAGAAACACAGTGTGCTTAGCGATCAGAGCGCACACAGTGATCTGACAAATACCCAAAAATACAAGAACGAGCTCTGAGACGTGGAAACTCTGTAGACTGCACACCTGATCCTATCCTAAACACAACTAAAAGCGGCTGTGGATTGCGCCTAACAACTACCTAGGCAACTCGGCACAGCCTAAGAAACTAGCTAGCCTGAAGATAGAAAAATAGGCCTGACTTGCCCCAGAGAAATTCCCCAAAGGAAAAGGCAGCCCCCCACATATAATGACTGTGAGTAAGATGAAAAGACAAAACGTAGGGATGAAATAGATTCAGCAAAGTGGGGCCCGATATTCTAGGACAGAGCGAGGACAGTAAAGCGAACTTTGCAGTCTACAAAAAACCCTAAAGCAAAACCACGCAAAGGGGGCAAAAAAAACCCACCATGCCGAACTAACGGCACGGCGGTACACCCTTTGCGTCTCAGAGCTTCCAGCAAATCAAAAGACAAGCTGGACAGAAAAAAAGCAACAAAAAAGCAAAAAGCACTTAGCTATACAGAGCAGCAGGTCACAGGAACAATCAGGAGAAGCTCAGATCCAACACTGAAACATTGACAAGGAGCAAGGATAGCAGCATCAGGCGGAGTTAAGTAATGAAGCAGTTAACGAGCTCACCAGAACACCTGAGGGAGGAAGCTCAGAAGCTGCAGTACCACTTGTGACCACAGGAGTGAATTCAGCCACAGAATTCACAACAGTACCCCCCCCTTGAGGAGGGGTCACCGAACCCTCACCAGAGCCCCCAGGCCGACCAGGATGAGCCGCATGAAAGGCACGAACAAGATCGGAAGCATGAACATCAGAGGCAAAAACCCAGGAATTATCTTCCTGAGCATAACCCTTCCATTTAACCAGATACTGGAGTTTCCGTCTAGAAACACGAGAATCCAAAATCTTCTCCACAATATACTCCAATTCCCCCTCCACCAAAACCGGGGCAGGAGGCTCAACAGATGGAACCATAGGTGCCACGTATCTCCGCAACAACGACCTATGGAATACATTATGTATGGAAAAGGAGTCTGGGAGGGTCAAACGAAAAGACACAGGATTGAGAACCTCAGAAATCCTATACGGACCAATAAAACGAGGTTTAAATTTAGGAGAGGAAACCTTCATAGGAATATGACGAGAAGATAACCAAACCAGATCCCCAACACGAAGTCGGGGACCCACACGGCGTCTGCGATTGGCGAAAAGTTGAGCTTTCTCCTGGGACAAGATCAAATTGTCCACTACCTGAGTCCAGATCTGCTGCAACCTATCCACCACAGAATCCACACCAGGACAGTCCGAAGACTCAACCTGTCCTGAAGAGAAACGAGGATGGAACCCAGAATTGCAAAAAAATGGAGAAACCAAGGTAGCCGAGCTGGCCCGATTATTAAGGGCGAACTCAGCCAACGGCAAAAAGGACACCCAATCATCCTGGTCTGCAGAAACAAAACATCTCAGATATGTTTCCAAGGTCTGATTGGTTCGTTCGGTCTGGCCATTAGTCTGAGGATGGAAAGCCGAGGAAAAGGATAGGTCAATGCCCATCCTACCACAAAAGGCTCGCCAAAACCTTGAAACAAACTGGGAACCTCTGTCAGAAACAATATTCTCAGGAATGCCATGCAACCGAACCACATGCTGAAAGAACAAAGGTACCAAATCAGAGGAGGAAGGCAATTTAGCCAAGGGCACCAGATGGACCATTTTAGAAAAGCGATCACAGACCGCCCAAATGACTGACATCTTTTGAGAAACGGGAAGGTCAGAAATGAAATCCATCGAAATATGTGTCCATGGCCTCTTTGGGACCGGCAAGGGCAAAAGCAACCCACTGGCACGAGAACAGCAGGGCTTAGCCCTAGCACAAATCCCACAGGACTGCACAAAAGTACGTACATCCCGTGACAGAGATGGCCACCAGAAGGATCTAGCCACTAACTCTCTGGTACCAAAGATTCCAGGATGACCAGCCAACACCGAACAATGAAGTTCAGAGATAAGTTTATTAGTCCACCTATCAGGGACGAACAGTTTCTCTGCTGGACAACGATCAGGTTTATTCGCCTGAAATTTTTGCAGCACCCGCCGCAAATCAGGGGAGATGGCAAACACAATGACTCCTTCCTTGAGGATACCCGCTGGCTCAGATAAACCCGGAGAGTCAGGCACAAAACTCCTAGACAGAGCATCCGCCTTCACATTTTTAGAGCCTGGAAGGTACGAAATCACAAAGTCGAAGCGGGCAAAAAATAACGACCAACGGGCCTGTCTAGGATTCAAGCGCTTGGCAGACTCGAGATAAGTCAAGTTCTTATGATCAGTCAATACCACCACGCGATGCTTAGCTCCTTCAAGCCAATGACGCCACTCCTCGAATGCCCACTTCATGGCCAGCAACTCTCGATTGCCCACATCATAATTACGCTCAGCGGGCGAAAACTTCCTGGAAAAGAAGGCGCATGGTTTCATCACCGAGCAATCAGAACCTCTCTGTGACAAAACCGCCCCTGCTCCAATCTCAGAAGCATCAACCTCGACCTGGAACGGAAGAGAAACATCTGGCTGACACAACACAGGGGCAGAACAAAAACGACGCTTCAACTCCTGAAAAGCTTCCACAGCAGCAGAAGACCAATTAACCAAATCAGCACCCTTCTTGGTCAAATCGGTCAATGGTTTGGCAATGCTAGAAAAATTACAGATGAAGCGACGATAAAAATTAGCAAAGCCCAGGAACTTTTGCAGACTTTTCAGAGATGTCGGCTGAATCCAATCCTGGATGGCTTGGACCTTAACTGGATCCATCTCGATAGTAGAAGGGGTAAAGATGAACCCCAAAAATGAAACTTTCTGCACACCGAAGAGACACTTTGATCCCTTCACAAACAAAGAGTTAGCACGCAGGACCTGAAAAACCATTCTGACCTGCTTCACATGAGACTCCCAATCATCTGAGAAGATCAAAATGTCATCCAAGTAAACAATCAGGAATTTATCCAGATACTCACGGAAGATGTCATGCATAAAAGACTGAAACACAGATGGAGCATTGGCAAGTCCGAACGGCATCACTAGATACTCAAAATGACCCTCGGGCGTATTGAATGCAGTTTTCCATTCATCTCCTTGCCTGATTCTCACCAGATTATACGCACCACGAAGATCTATCTTAGTGAACCAACTAGCCCCCTTAATCCGGACAAAACAAGTCAGATAACAATGGCAAGGGATACTGAAATTTAACAGTGATCTTATTAAGAAGGCGGTAATCAATACACGGTCTCAGCGAACCATCCTTCTTGGCTACAAAGAAGAACCCTGCTCCCAGTGGTGATGACGATGGGCGAATATGTCCCTTCTCCAGGGATTCCTTCACATAACTGCGCATCGCGGCGTGTTCGGGCACGGATAAATTAAATAATCGACCTTTAGGGAATTTACTACCAGGAATCAAATTGATAGCACAATCACAATCCCTATGCGGAGGTAGAGCATCGGACTTGGGCTCTTCAAATACATCCTGATAATCAGACAAGAAGTCTGGGACCTCAGAAGGGGTGGATGACGAAATAGACAAAAATGGAACATCACCATGTACCCCCTGACAACCCCAGCTGGATACCGACATGGAATTCCAATCCAATACTGGATTATGGGTTTGTAGCCATGGCAACCCCAACACGACCACATCATGCAGATTATGCAACACCAGAAAGCGAATAACTTCCTGATGTGCAGGAGCCATGCACATGGTCAGCTGGGCCCAGTATTGAGGTTTATTCTTGGCCAAAGGTGTAGCATCAATTCCTCTCAATGGAATAGGACACCGCAAAGGCTCCAAGAAAAACCCACAACGTTTAGCATAATCCAAATCTATCAGATTCAGGGCAGCGCCCGAATCCACAAACGCCATGACAGAAAACAACGACAAAGAGCATATCAAGGTAATGGACAGAAGGAATTTGGACTGTACAGTACCAATGACGGCAGACCTAGCGGACCGCTTAGTGCGCTTAGGACAATCAGAAATAGCATGAGTGGAATCACCACAGTAGAAACACAGACCATTCAGACGTCTGTATTCCTGCCGTTCAACTCTAGTCATAGTCCTATCGCACTGCATAGGCTCAGGTTTAACCTCAGGCAGTACCGCCAAATGGTGCACAGATTTACGCTCACGCAAGCGTCGACCGATCTGAATGGCCAAAGACAAAGACTCATTCAAACCAGCAGGCATAGGAAATCCCACCATGACATCCTTAAGAGCCTCAGAGAGACCCTTTCTGAACAAAGCTGCCAGCGCAGATTCATTCCACTGAGTGAGTACTGACCATTTCCTAAATTTCTGACAATATACTTCTATATCATCCTGACCCTGGCACAAAGCCAGCAAATTTTTCTCAGCCTGATCCACTGAATTAGGCTCATCGTACAGCAATCCGAGCGCCAGGAAAAACGCATCGACACTACTCAATGCAGGGTCTCCTGGCGCAAGAGAAAATGCCCAGTCTTGAGGGTCGCCACGCAAAAAAGAAATAATAATCAAAACCTGTTGAATAGGATTACCAGAAGAATGAGGTTTCAAGGCCAGAAATAGCTTACAATTATTTTTGAAACTTAGAAACTTAGTTCTATCTCCAAAAAAACAAATCAGGAATAGGAATTCTTGGTTCTAACATAGATTTCTGATCAATAGTATCTTGAATTTTTTGTACATTTAAAACAAGATTATCCATTGAAGAGCACAGACCCTGAATATCCATGTCCACACCTGTGTCCAGAATCACCCAAATGTCTAGGGGAAAAAAAAAATGAACACAGAGCAGAAAAAAAAAAATGATGTCAGAACTTTTTCTTTCCCTCTATTGAGAATCATTAGTTTGGGCTCCTTGTACTGTTATGTTTGCTAATGACAGGTGTTATGAAGGCAATCCAGAAACACAGTGTGCTTAGCGATCAGAGCGCACACAGTGATCTGACAAATACCCAAAAATACAAGAACGAGCTCTGAGACGTGGAAACTCTGTAGACTGCACACCTGATCCTATCCTAAACACAACTAAAAGCGGCTGTGGATTGCGCCTAACAACTACCTAGGCAACTCGGCACAGCCTAAGAAACTAGCTAGCCTGAAGATAGAAAAATAGGCCTGACTTGCCCCAGAGAAATTCCCCAAAGGAAAAGGCAGCCCCCCACATATAATGACTGTGAGTAAGATGAAAAGACAAAACGTAGGGATGAAATAGATTCAGCAAAGTGGGGCCCGATATTCTAGGACAGAGCGAGGACAGTAAAGCGAACTTTGCAGTCTACAAAAAACCCTAAAGCAAAACCACGCAAAGGGGGCAAGAAAACCCCACCGTGCCGAACTAACGGCACGGCGGTACACCCTTTGCGTCTCAGAGCTTCCAGCAAAACAAAAGACAAGCTGGACAGAAAAAAAGCAACAAAAAAGCAAAAAGCACTTAGCTATACAGAGCAGCAGGTCACAGGAACAATCAGGAGAAGCTCAGATCCAACACTGAAACATTGACAAGGAGCAAGGATAGCAGCATCAGGCGGAGTTAAGTAATGAAGCAGTTAACGAGCTCACCAGAACACCTGAGGGAGGAAGCTCAGAAGCTGCAGTACCACTTGTGACCACAGGAGTGAATTCAGCCACAGAATTCACAACACAGGGGTCAGTAGTGTATTCATAATATATACTGACTTCAGAAACACATATTTCTGCAGGTGATACAGCCAATACTTGTGAGAGTTACGTTGTGCGTGGTATAACAAGATGCGCTTCTAGCCATAAACGGCCTGATACTTGTCTTATTCATCATATTACCAGATAATAAAGCTGTGATATTGACTGAAACTGAACGCTGCTGTTAGAGTGGGTATTCCGTATTAATTAATTATTAATGCCAGGCTTGACTATCAATAACATACCATATTTTTCGCTTTGTAAGATGCACTTTTTTCCCCCTCAAACTTGGGAGGAAAATGGGGGTGCGTCTTAGAAAGCAAACATGCCTTACTGAGACCGTGGGTGTAGGCCGCAGGCTGGGATGAGGGGGTGTCCGGGTGTCTCCGGTGCCCAGCGGTGCTGCGTGGGTGTTCAGCGCTGCCCGGGGCTCTGCCAACATTTTGCGATAGGCCAGAGCCCCGGCACTTCCACGGTTCCATGTGCGGTGGTCTCCAGGAATATGGCCGCCGCTGGGGGCGGAGCATGCGCAGATGGTGATCTTGGGACCAAGATCTTGAGAGATGAGATCTCAGTGCTGAAATCTCATCTCTCGAGATCTTGGTCCCGAGATCACCATCTGCGCATGCGCCGCCCCAGGCGGCGTCCATATTCCCGGAGACCACCGAACATTGAACCGTAGAAGTGCGGGGCTCTGGCCTGTCGCAAAATGTTGGCAGAGCCCTGGGCAGCGCTGAACACCCACACAGCACCGCTGGGCACCGGAGACACCTACAGCACCAGCCAGCAACCGCCGGGCACCCGGAGACACCCGGCCGCAGCACAAGACCCCCGCAGCAGTGCGCCGCAAAGGAGCCCCCCTCATCCCTGCCTGCGGCATCATCCCACTCCTGCCTCCTCCAGCAGCGACCCTGGGACCCCGCTTCACCGCAGCCACCACCCCCGGTAAGCAATAAGATGCAAGGATTATAAGCAGCCCCACCATTTTATTAAAAAATATTTTTTTCTTTTTTTTCTCCTCACAATTTGGGGTGCGTCTTATAATCCGAAAAATACAGTATATCCGGCTAATACCTCATTTCTTAACATTCTCTAGTTACTTTGCTATATATATGAACGGCCAATAACTGAGACAAAACCGTGCATCAATAAAGGAATATCTATGATATACACCCAAAAAGTGGAGGCAGTGGCCGCTGCCAGGACTAAGGGTCACTTTGATCCTTTGTCCTAGTAGTTTGTGGCTGTCTCCTGACATGGTAATTAACCACGTTAGCATACAGCCACTGACAACAGATGGACAATTGTCCATCTTCTTTTATATGTCCGGACTGGTTTTGTCATGGGCATATCTACAGGGATGGAGGTATTATTATACATAGGAATATGGTGGCATTGTATGGGGACATCAAAGGGGACAGATATATGAAGAATCATGTGGTGGGGACACATGATATGGGCAGCATATATATGTATTTGCATACATAGGCTAGCATGTAGTGGGGAAAATAAGTGTTTTATATGTGACACCCCAGGAGCCCGACTGTCACAGTGGTATTGCCTTCCTCACGGGGAGAGTCACGCTATGCCTGGAAGCGAGGAGGATCCCTTTAACAGGTAACAAGTACACACAACACTGTTCTGACTTCAGGCCAAAAGGAGGAGCTCGAGACCCGGATTCAGGGGAACTTCCCCACATATATTCTGGCTGGAGGAGGAGATAGGGTCAGTCTGTCAGAGAGGAGTGAGGAGTGGAAAGCTGGGGCCGTGCAGACAAGACGTTCTGCAGTTCCTGGAAAAAGAAGAGAGAGAGAGACAGAGCAGTCTGTAGGAGACTGAGGGGAGAAGAGGCAAAGGAGAGGAAGGATACTGGGAATGGAGCTGCGAGAAGGCTCACTCCAGGATCAATGCAGAAAACCGGAAGCCGGAATTACGAGTGTGGGTGTAACTGTATGGCCCTTAGCAGAAACCAGCGGGCAGGAGATTCCAAGTCGCCTGTCCACCATTAGACCCGAAGGCACAGCAACCTATAGAGCCCTGAGTCGCCACAAGCTGGGACCACTGTAAAAAGGCTCGAGTTGCCTGCCGTACGGATATTGTCCTGCTAACAGGAGAGAGAGAGAGAGAGTGTGTACCTTGTGTGAAGCTTTAGGCAGCAAGGGACTTAAATCACAGCGCAGTAAGGAAGGCTTCCAACCCCACCTGACTAGGGGGTTTCCGAATCACTTCCAGGCTGGCCAGACCTCACCATCACCTGTCATCCGTACCCTGGACTGTGGCTTCATACTACCAGTAAAAGGTAAAGAGAGTACCCCAAGGTCCTAGCGGGTGTTCCAGATACACTGCCGATTTTGCAACTTTCCCACCAACAAAGAAAGGAGGTCTGTAATTTTTATTGTAGCTACACTTCAACTATGAGTGACAGTATCTAAAAATAAAAACAAGAAAATCACACTGTTTGATTTTTTACATACGGTTATTAATTTGCATTTTTTGCATGAAATAAGTATTTGATACAATAGAAAAACAGAACTTAATATTTGGTACAGAAACCTTTGTTTCCAATTACAGAGGTCAGACGTTTCCTGAAGTTCTTGACCAAGTTTGCACACACTGCAGCAGGGATTTTGGCCCACTGCTCCATACAGATCTTCTCCAAATCTTTCAGGTTTCAGGGCTGTCACTGGGCAACATTGAGTTTCAGCTCCCTCCAAAGATATTCTATTGGGCTCAGGTCTGGAGACTGGCTAGGCCACTCCAGGACCTTGAAATGCTTCCTATGGAGCCACTTTATAGTTGCCCTGGCTGTGTGTTTTGGGTCATTGTTATGCTGGAAGACACAGCCACAATCCATCTTCAATGTTTTTACTGAGGGAAGGAGGTTTTTGGCTAAAATCTCAAGACACATGACCCCATCCATCCTCCCTTCAGTATGGTGCAGTAATCCTCTCCCCTTTGCAGAAAAGCATCCCAAAAGTGTGAGGTTTCCCCCACCATGCTTCACGGTTGGGACGGTGTTCTTGGGGCCAATTCCTGACCTTTCTCAAAATCATTCTTACTCCACGAGGTGAGATCTTGCATGGACCAAGGAAGATTGACAGTCATCTTGTGTTTCTTCCATTTTCTAATAATTGTGCCAGCTGTTGCCTTCTCACCAAGCTGCTAGCCTATTGTCCTGTAGCCCATCCCAGCCTCATGCAGGTCAACAATTTTGTCCCTGGTGTTATTAGACAACTCTTTGGTCTTAGCCATGGTGGAGAGGTTGGTTTGTGATTGATTGAGTGTGTGGAGAGGTGTCTTTTATACAGGTAAAGAATTTAATCAATCAAACAGGTGCAATTAATACAGGTAATGAGTGCAGAGTAGTAGGCTTCTGAAAGAAAAAATAACAGGTCTGTGAGAGTCGGAATTTTTGCTGGTTGAAAGGTGATCAAATACTTACCGCAACTCACTATTATTTCCCATTGAATCAGAAATCCCTACTGCCAATGATGGGGGAGGGTTGAGAGCAGCCAGAGGTGCATGATTAAATAACGCAGGTTTCCCCTTCTAGGGCCCATGTACAATGTCATATCTTACTAGGTCTAGGGTTACTTTGTGTTACTTTTTGTACTTCATTCCACAGGCATCTACAACACCCACTTCACTCCACTGCTGCATAGCCCTATAATCAGTCCCATTCCACTTTACGTTATCACCAGT
The DNA here is from genome assembly GCF_032444005.1 of Ranitomeya imitator. NCBI lineage: Eukaryota > Metazoa > Chordata > Amphibia > Anura > Dendrobatidae > Ranitomeya > Ranitomeya imitator. The sequence goes on along the minus strand of NC_091288.1, from coordinate 180,031,303 downwards.
GGCTTAACGCAGACTATTCTTGTTCCCATCTGGTTCTTTACATGACAGTATCTGAATAGCATTTTATGGGATCTGTCACAAACCTGGAATTCTACTCCCACATACGTGAGGGTATACAAAAGGATTCATGGTGAGGATGTTGTATATTTATTTTCACAAGCTAAAGAAACATCAGCTTGTTGTGTGCAACATTGTAACACACTTTACAATTGTATTCTTGCCCACTGCAAATGCATTGTGTCACAATAACCAAAAGGGATTCTCCAAATCCATAAAAATCCTGAAATTTCACTTTTTGCTTGATATTAGATCATTAGTACTCTACAAATTTAGATGTCATGTTGGATGTACACTAAATTCTTATGCTGTAAAAGAGTTGGTGCACAATTTGTCCACCATCCTCATTTTTGCTTTTTGAACCATCCAACAGGGGGCATATTTCATAAAGCACCACTAAAGCATTTTTTTGTGTCAGCATTGTGTTATGATAGTGTAGCAATTCAATCAGGAAAATAGGTAACATACAAAAAATCTGTCACTGACCCTGCCGATTCCTGTACAGGTTAGAGATCCTGACCCCGAAGTCTCTAGTGGTTCCTGCATGACCTGAGAAAACCCAAACCCCAGACTAAATGATGGCAACTTAGACCTATGCTGCCTGAAAGGCCATCAAGCGCTTCACGTACCTCCTAAGGAATGGAGGGCAGAGCAGAGTGTGAATTACTTACAAAAGGAAGAGTGTGCTGAAAAAAGGAAAGATCCCAGAGTGAGTAAAACAAAGCAAGAAATACCAAGGGATTAAATATGTACTGTTAGAAAATAAGCCTAGAATTATATACTGATCAAAAACCAACATCCTAGATATCACTGAATGAAATATTCCAGTTGTAAATCTTTATTCATTATATAGTGGAATGTGTTGAGAACAATAAAACCTAAAAATTATCAAGATAAATCATAACTAATATCCCATGGAGGTCTGGAGTTGGAATTATGCTCAAAATCAGTGGAAAGTGGAAAATGAAGTTACAGGCTAATCCATCTTCAGTGGAAATGCCTCAAGACAAGGCAATGATGCTCAGTAGTGTGTGTGGCCTCTATGTGCCTGTATGATCTCTCTACAATGCCTGGGCATGCTCCTGATGAGGCGGCGGATGGTCTCCTGAGGGATCTCTTCCCAGACCTGGACTAAAGCATCCACCAACTCCTGGACAGTCTGTGGTGCAACGTGATGTTGGTAGATGGTGCAAGACATGATGTCCCAGATGTGTTCAATCGGATTCAGGTCTGGGGAACAGGCTGGCCAGTCCATAGCCTCAATTCCTTCATCTTGCAGGCACTGCTGACACACTCCAGCCACATGAGGTCAGGCATTGTTCTGCGTTAGGAGGAACCCAGGGCCAACCGTACCAGCATATGGTCTCACAAGTGGTCTGAAGATCTCATCTCGGTACCTAATGACAGTCAGGCTACCTCTGGCGAGCACATGGGGGGCTGTGCGGCCCTCCAAAGAAATGCCACCCCACACCATTACTGACCCACTGCCAAACCGGTCATGCTGAAGGATGTTGCAGGCAGCAGATCACTCTCCATGGCATCTCCAGACTCTCATGTCTGTCACATGTGGTCAATGTGAACCTGCTTTCATCTGTGAACAGCACATGGTGCCAGTGGCGAATTTGCCAATCATGGTGTTCTGTGGCAAATGCCAAGCATCCTGCACGGTGTTGGGCTGTGAGCACAACCCCCATCTGTGGACGTCGGGCACTCAGTCCATCCTAATGGAGTCGGTTTCTAACCGTTTGTGCAGACACATGCACATTTGTGGCCCGCTGGAGGTCATTTTGCAGGGCTCTGGCAGTGCTTCTTCTGTTCATCCTTGCACACAGGCTGAGGTAGCGGTCCTGCTGCTGGGTTGTTACCCTCCTACGGCCCCCTCCACATCTCCTGGTGTACTGGCCTGTCTCCTGGTAGTGCTTCCGGCCTCTGGACACTACGCTGACAGACACACCAAACCTTCTTGCCACAGCTCGCATTGATGTGCCATCCTGGATGAGCTGCACTACCTGAGCCACTTGTGTTGGTTGTAGAGTCCGTCTCATGCTACCATGAGTGTGAAAGCTCAACCAACATTCAAAAGTGACCAAAACATCAGCCAAAAAGCATTGGTACTGAGATGTGGTCTGTGGTCCCCACCTGCAGAACCACTCCTTTATTCAGTGTGTCTTGATAATTGCCAATAATTTCCATCTGTTTTCTATTCCATTTGCACAACAGCATGTGAAATTGATTGTCAGTGTTGCTTCCTAAGTGGACAGTTTCATTTCACAGAAGTTTGATTTCCTTGGAGTTATATTCTGTTGGTTAAGTGATCCCTTTATTTTTTTGAGCAGTGTACTTACCAGCCAATGTCCCCAGCTCTTCCGGACGCCACTCTGGACCTGCACTACCATCTTGTCACCGCAACATCTGGACGGAAATCAGAGGTAGCGGTCACAAGCTCTTCATTTAAGTCTATGAGAGACTCATGCTGGCTTTAATAATAATAATTATTATCTTTATATAGCGCCAACATATTCCGCAGCGCTTTACAGTTTAACAGTTTCAAACGCAAGTCATAAGAAACAACGTTAACAATACAATAAGACGACCCTGCTCGTGAGAGCTTACAATCTACAATGAGGTGGGGGAGATGCAAAGTACAGGAGCTTATTTACAATGATGTACTTACAATGAAGGTCCAGCCATCTTGAGGGAGTGGCTTTGCTCATTTTCTCATAGACTTACAGTGCGTTGTGACTTTTGGATTGACCTGCAAATACTAGAGCGATCCGGCAGGTAACAAATTGCAGAAGATGACCAGAGTGGCGTCAATAACAGAGGACGTTGACGGCTGGTAAGTATAAGATTAGGGACAGGGATCTTACTGGATTATGGGATTAGTGGCACCACTCCAGGGGTAAAGTAAAATGCTGGAGTAGTGCTTTAAGAAATAAGCATTGACGTCACAACTACAGTGCCGGTGACCATAGAAGCCACTCATTGGGCTCAGTGGTTCATGCCATCTACATCGGTGGCTACAAATATGGCTTAAACAGCTCCCGACAGGATATTTGCAAAATTATGGGGGTTTTTAAAGCTGGTAGTCTCATGCCACTTATCTATTGATGAGTTGGGCTGAAAGGTAAGGAAAGACACATCTGTACATATGACTTGTAAATATAGAAAAGTGTTGAAATTTGTATTAGTGTTGTGCACATAAAACCCCATGTAGAACATCTTTATGTTGATATCTTGCTACATGCCACCTGGTAGCCTTCTTAGCAGTTCTCCATATGGTGTTCATTAGCTGGCCAGTGCTGCATAGTCTGAAGTGCTGGAAAATGTCAGCCCTTACATGACACGTGGTCCTGGTTTACATCCTGTGCATAAAACATGCAAATAAATTCACTGAAACAAGTTCAGATATATGACGTGTGAACATTAAATATAGGTCTGGCAACTGGCGTAGCTGATATCACAGTGATTATTGGGACTTTGCTTTTACATATATTATATTGTATGTTACTAGATTGTGAAAAACAAAAAACTCCCTTGTAAGCAGAGAAGTAGTGCCCATGCATGGCCAACACTACATTCACTTGAATGGGTATATGGGAGTTGTAGTGTGTATGTATGACCACCGCTCTATTCTCTTCTATAGGTCTAAGAAAATGTACATACATGACTAAAAAGTAAACTAATCAAATGTGCAGACAATGCAAAGCCAGATATAGCTAATACTAAAGAATTCACAAAGGCCAGTGACTAATAGAATGGTATTTAACAGGGAGAAATGCAAGATTCTACATCTGAGCAAGGAAAACAAACATTACATCTACAGAACGGGAGGAATAGAACTAAGCAACAGCACGTGTGAAAAAGACTTGGGTATACTAATAGATCACAGACTGCACATGAGTCAACAGAGTGATGCAGCAGCAAAAAAGGCAAACAGTTCTAGAATGTATTACGAGAAGCATAAAGTCTAGATCATATGAAGTAATTAACTCCTCTACTCCTCCTTTGTCAGGCCTCATCTGGAATACTGTGTCCAGTTCTGGGCACCACATTTTAAAAAAGACACTGAAAAACTGTAGCAACCAGGATGGCAAGCGGACTGTAAAATATGTCCTACGAGGAACAGTTAAAGGATCTGCGAATGTTTAGCTTGCAAAAAAGAAGGCTAAGAGGAGACTTAATAGGTGTCTACAAATATCTGAAGGGATGTCACAATGTAGAGGGGTCATCATTATTCTCATTTGCACATGGAAACACGAGAAGCAATGGAATGAAACTGAAAGGGAAAAGATACAGATTAGATATTAGAACAACATTTTTGACAGGGTGATCAAAGAGTGGAACAGGCTGCCACGGGAGGTGGTGAGTTCTCCTTCAATGGAAGTCTTCAAACAGAGACTGGATAGCCATCTGTCTGAGATGGCTTAGTAAATCCTGCATTGAGCAGGGTGTTGGACACGATGACCCTGGAGGTCCCTTCCAACTCTAACATTCTACGGTTCTGTGACTATAGGTTTCATAGACCGTGAAAGGGGTGGTGGTCTTACATGAGCATTATGCTCCCATAGACCCAAAAAAAAGTAGATAGTGGAATAATGAAATGATCACACATGCGACTACTGCTTCTATAAACTCATAGCTGTAAATAGAGGCGTGGTCCTGCATGAACATTAGTACTGTCTTAGACCAATAATTGTGAATAAAGCAGTGGTCATGAATGTGAACTACTGCTTTGCTTTCCATTGAAGTGAATGGAACCGTGTTCACGCATTGTCAGTAGGCATGGTGCAATGTGAATATTGTGGCATGATGCTCTGAGCCTACTTAATAGCAGAAGATGCCAGCAGGTAGGCAGAGGTTTACAGGGCTCTGACTACCAACCTGACAGTGGATCAGGGTGCTGAAAATCGTGTTTTTCAACTCCAATGCTCACTACCACTCCATTCACAGCTGGGATACAATACCTCTAACATTCATATATTTATCACCTATTCTGTGTACAGGTGATAAATATTGTTTGTGAAGTTACCCCTTTACCCCTTTTAGAAATGCTAAGGCATGGATGGCAGTGCTGCAGAGGAATTAAACACTTATTTCTTAAATTTCCTATCTATTACAAACAATCACTGTCTTCTCTTCTTACCCAAGTACCCCTGGTATCTCCAGTAATAGATCAGATGGATAGAATGGATAGCAGTGTGAGCAGCTTCTTCTTACCTCAGCACCCCTTATATGTCCAGTAATTGATTAGATAGGTATGGTGGTTAGCAGTGTGAGCAGCTTCTTCTTACCTCTGCATTCTTGATATCTCCAGTATTCGATTAGACAGACAGGGTAGACAGCAGTGTGAGCAGCCTCTTCTTTCCTCAGCACCCCTAGTATCTCTAGTATTAGATCAGACAGACAAAATGGATAGCAGTGTCAGTGGCCTCATGTTACCTCAGTACTTAGTATTATAGAATAACATCATATAGACATGGTTGACAGCAGTGTCAGCAGACATTTCTTACCTCAGCACTCCTGGTATCTCCAGTACTAGGTAGGGAAAATAGGGTGGACAGCAGTGTGAACAGCTTCCTCTTAACTCAGCACTCACAAAGATCAGAAATACAGGATTAACTGCAGTGTGAGCCGCCTCTTTTTACCTCAACATCCCTTGTATTTCCAGAGTTAGATCAGCAAGACATGGTACTCAGCAGTGTGTGCAGCCTCTTCTTAAATCAACACTCCTGGAAACTTGAATGTTAGATCAGAAAGACAAAGAACAACATCTTCTTACCTCAGCAGGTCTCTTATCTCCAGTATTAGATCAGAAAGACAGGGTGGACAGTAGTGTGAGCAGCCTCTACTTACTTCAGCACTCATGGTGTCTACAGTATTAAATCAGATTGACAGAGTAGACAGCAGTGTGAGCAGCCTCTTCTTACCTCAACATTTCTGGTATCTCCAGTATTAGGTCAGATAGACAGGGTGGACAGCAGTGTGAGCAGCCTCTTCTTACCTCAACATTTCTGGTATCTCCAGTATTAGGTCAGATAGACAGGGTGGACAGCAATGTGAGCAGCCTCTTCTTACCTCAACATTTCTGGTATCTCCAGTATTAGGTCAGATAGATAGGGTGGACAGCAATGTGAGCAGCCTCTTCTTACCTCAACATTTCTGGTATCTCCAGTATTAGGTCAGATAGACAGGGTGGACAGCAGTGTGAGCAGCCTCTTACCTCAACATTTCTGGTATCTTCAGTATTAGGTCAGATAGACAGGGTGGACAGCAGTGTGAGCAGCCTCTTACCTCAACATTTCTGGTATCTTCAGTATTAGGTCAGATAGACAGGGTGGACAGCAGTATGAGCAGCCTCTTCTTACCTCAACATTTCTGGTATCTTCAGTATTAGGTCAGATAGACAGGGTGGACAGCAGTGTGAGCAGCCTCTTCTTACCTCAACATTTCTGGTATCTTCAGTATTAGGTCAGATAGACAGGGTGGACAGCAGTGTGAGCAGCCATTAACCTCAACATTTCTGGTATCTTTAGTATTAGGTCAGATATACAGGGTGGGCAGCAGTGTGAGCAGCCTCTTCGTACCTCAGTATACCTGGGGTTTATTGGTACATAATGCATACAATGACTGTACACTCATACGTGGGGAACATAATCTTTAGGAAACACACCAATTGAAGGACCTACAAGTTAACTCATCAGATTACCAAGCATGCACGATATTGTGAAATCTAGATAAAAGGCTGCTCTAGACAATCCATGACTTCTGAGTAAGATATTTCAGTAATCAACATTGGAATAAAGAGGAACATTTACGTAATGGTTTTCTTCTGGTGTCCAGATCCTGCTTCTTCAATCAGGAGTGAATTGTGGTTATGACATATGATAGCTAGATTTCAGATACTTATAACTAGAGTTATAGATATAGTTTGTGTAGAGGAGGCAGTTGCATCCATGCCTGATGTTTAAAAGGTTTATGAGAGAAGTAAATCTGGATCTTTTTAGGTTTCTTTATATGTGCTATACAGAAAGAACATGTTTCGGCCCTTTGCTTCATTTGTGAATTTGTGTTTTTTAAACTGAAGTAGTGTAGTGAAACTTGGTGATCCCGAAAACATCAAAACGCTTATGTGATAGGGTTGGGTGTTTTGCCATGATGATCGGTTATGCGTATCATACGCACATAAAACCTTATCAGTATGGAGAACTGTACACTGTGTAGAATGGTGGTTAGCATAGTATTACGCTGGGGTCCGAGGTTCAAATACCTCCAGGGATAACATCTGCAAGGAGTTTGTTCTCCCTACGCTTGGTGAGTTTCCTCCATACTCATAGGGAATTTTGATTTTGAGTCCCTATGTGATGACAATATCTGTAAAGTGCTATGGAAATTAATGGCACCATGTAAAATAAATAATACTGCCAATGCTTTAATTTACACCAGTAAAAAAGGTACCAACCGAGGTATGGCTAAATAAATACCAGGGATCCTTTTAATTCCAAGCTTAGCAAACTTTTCATGCAAGTCACTGAGGGGTTTGCACCAATTTAAAACTTCAGTGATTGTGTTACATTGAAATTCCTCTTCGCAATTGGCTTAGGTCAAAGGGTCGATTCTTCTAAACGAACCCATGGACCCAGTGGAGATGTGATGTTTTTACTGTTCAGGAGCTGGAGACCTCTGTGCCTCTTAACACACCAGTGGTTGACAGTTCCTAGGGGTGTGTTCTGCGTGAGGACTACATCTGCTGTAGGAGACTTCACCCAGCAAAGACTTCCAAGTCTGACATCTCGTCGAAACCGTCTTAAAATCTGAAAATGAGACACTGTCTGGCTTCTTCCTTACAATTCGACATGTTCTCAGTTCTTGTATTAATTATATTAACAGCACACGCTTTCCCCCAGACGGAGATTCAACTTAGTCAAGGTGAGTGCTCTTCATTTTCTCTTTTCTGGGCACTAAATATTTGGGTGATATTGTAAGATTGCATCACGTATTATTAACAAGGACTTGGAACATTTGATTTAAGAGCCCTTTGAGGTTGCGTTATTGCGTCCTTTCAGTTTATTTCATTTCTGTTAAATGCCAATTACTTTTCTATATAGGAAGATTTTATTAAGCTATTTCCACAAGGCTACAAAAATTAGTTTTATCAGTGTAAATTATATTATTCCCAAAATATCAAGTTATCCCCTATCTATAGGATAATGAATAGGCTAACTTACTGACCGCTGGGACTAACCCCGTTCTCAAGATTGCTGGGGGGTCCCAGCAGTCCGTAATAAGCAAAGTATTATGGTATTTTGGAAATAACCCTTTAACCATAATACATAGAAATATTGCTGTGATATGTATCGTAATCATTATATTAAGCAACTATTTTGCTATTCTGTAATTTTAACTATTTAAGAAAGGGGAGCCACCTACAAATAGGTAAAGGGCGAAAGGCTATAAACTGATATACATGCAATTCTTACTGAAAGTCGATCATACGTCTTCTTATAACTAATACACACAAAAAATTAATTTTATAGGCATATACAAAGTAAATCTATATAAAAAAAAAGAAAATTAAAAAAGTCTAACAGAGGTGAGATTATTATAGCCATAACAATGAAGTGGTAGCCAAAAAACCTGATAGATATGAAAAGAGAGACCCAACTGATGGCACTAGTTCCCCTTTAAAAAAATAAAAACAAAAGTGAAGAGGACGCCATATTTAGTGTGTGATTTACACTACTGTCACTTAAGGGGTATCTGCAACCAGGTTTTTGCTATGTAATCTAAGGACAGCATGATATTGGGTCTGAGACACTGATTTCAGTGATGTGTCACTTATTAGAATGTATGCTGTTGTCTCAATACAATGAATGTTTTATCACCAGGAGTTTATCACTGCCTGGACTACAGTGCAGGTGAGCCATGGTCTGACCATGCCCCCTCCTCTGAGAAGCAGCTCAATCAATAGCCAATGATCAAAGAAAGCTGTGGTGTTCGCAGGGGCAGCTTCTGAGCTCTGCTACATCTATAAACTCAGTGTCAACTGCTGCACTTAGTAAACTAAGTGATACATCATTAAAATCTGTTTTTCTCGTAAAGTAGGAAATGCAATTGCTCAATATATGACCCTTTTATCCAAGTAAATAATGCTCTTTTCCAATTATTGGCTCATCATAACAGGCCAATAATTACTAGAGAAATTAGTCTGTTAGGTGTGATAATTTTTAAACCTGCTTAAAAATTATCAGTATAAGCAAGTGATGTGCTGTCGACAATGCGATTGTGCATAGACTATAGTTAGGCTACTTTCACACTAGCGTCGAGATTCCGACGCTAGCGTTGTTAGCGCCGCACAACGGGTGCAGCGGATGCATTTCTCCGGTGCATTCGCTGCCCCATTGTGAGGTGCGGGGAGATGGGGGCGGAGTTCCGGCCGCGCATGCGCGGTCGGAAAAAGCCGTCCGTCTGGAGCAAAAAACGTTACATGTAACGTTTTTTGCTCCCGGCGGTCCGCCACAACACGGCGCAACCGTCGCACGACGGTTGCGACGTGTGTCAATACGTCGCAATGCGTTGGTAATGTTACGCTATGGGGCAAAAACGCATCCTGCAAACAACTTTGCAGGATGCGTTTTTTCCCCTAAACGACGCATTGCGATGTATTAAAAAAAACGCTAGTGTGAAAGTACCCTTATGCATACAGCACATAAAATGTTGGTCTGTCTCTCAAAACAAGCCAGGAAACGACTGCTGATCAGCCCATCTATAGCTGATGGTGGTCGTTTAATGGTCAAAGTTGGCCCTTTTATAGGGGCCAATAGTTTTTAAAGTCCTCTGAAGGTGGACTTTGACTTTAATTAGGATATTGACATCTAGTGTTTTGACCATCTTGTCGACACATTTGACAGATTGGAAAAGTAAATGATGAACCAAGCATCTTTTAAATGGTGCATCATGCACAGTGGGCTCACTACTGCTGCCTAGTTCTGTGACCGGGCCTGCGCTTCTACTAACGAAGTCAAATAGCATAGAATAAACAAAGTGTAGACCCAAACCGCCCCGCACCGAGCACTCTCTGTAGCTCACATAAGTGCTTTTTAGGAACGCCAACAACATAGCAAGAACCAAAAAAATTCAGCATAGTCAATTGACTTCAATCGACATCACTCGTAGTCTGTAGAATAGTCTACATGGCTAGAATATGACCAGCTTTACATATCGCAGTGAGATCATAAGAGCAGTCTTTGCACAGCAGCACATATTTTCTTAGGGTTCACATTGCGTTAGTGGGTGTCCGCTGACGGAATCCGTTACATAGCGCCACTAACGCAATGTAACGGATCCGTTAGCGCACCCATTGACCGCAATGTATGTAACGCATCCCTAGCGCATGCCATTTTTGGCATGCGTTAGCGATGTTCCGTTATTTTCTGATGGACCTCGAACGCTGTCTGCAGCGTTCTTGGGTCCGTTCTCGCTAACGCAGATCAGGCTAAACGCGATCCCTTTTTAGGCATTGCATTAACGCAGTCCGTTAGCGTATGCGCTAGACGGACTGCACAACGCAAATGTGAACCAAGTGCATCAGTAGTTACAGGACTGCCTGAGACATGATGGGACATAAAGCAATAACATCACTTTCTGCCAATACAATCCACCTTACCGGGGTACTTCTCGCAAGACAAACTCAGAGGAAATTTAGATTGTGGACCCCAATGCGCACAGCGATGATAATGTCTGTAGCGCTGTGGAATATACAGGTCCTTCTTAAAAAATTAGCATATAGTGTTAAATTTCATTATTTACCATAATGTAATGATTACAATTAAACTTTCATATATTATAGATTCATTATCCACCAACTGAAATTTGTCAGGTCTTTTATTGTTTTAATACTGATGATTTTGGCATACAACTCCTGATAACCCAAAAAACCTGTCTCAATAAATTAGCATATCAAGAAAAGGTTCTCTAAACGACCTATTACCCTAATCTTCTGAATCAACTAATTAACTCTAAACACATGCAAAAGATACCTGAGGCTTTTATAAACTCCCTGCCTGGTTCATTACTCAAAACCCCCATCATGGGTAAGACTAGCGACCTGACAGATGTCAAGAAGGCCATCATTGACACCCTCAAGCAAGAGGGTAAGACCCAGAAAGAAATTCCTCAACAAATAGGCTGTTCCCAGAGTGCTGTATCAAGGCACCTCAATGGTAAGTCTGTTGGAAGGAAACAATGTGGCAGAAAACGCTGTACAACGAGAAGAGGAGACCGGACCCTGAGGAAGATTGTGGAGAAGGACCGATTCCAGACCTTGGGGAACCTGAGGAAGCAGTGGACTGAGTCTGGTGTGGAAACATCCAGAGCCACCGTGCACAGGCGTGTGCAGGAAATGGGCTACAGGTGCCGCATTCCCCAGGTAAAGCCACTTTTGAACCATAAACAGCGGCAGAGGCGCCTGACCTGGGCTACAGAGAAGCAGCACTGGACTGTTGCTAAGTGGTCCCAAGTACTTTTTTCTGATGAAAGCAAATTTTGCATGTCATTCGGAAATCAAGGTGCCAGAGTCTGGAGGAAGACTGGGGAGAAGGAAATGCCAAAATGCCTGAAGTCCAGTGTCAAGTACCCACAGTCAGTGATGGTGTGGGGTGCCATGTCAGCTGCTGGTGTTGGTCCACTCTGTTTCATCAAGGGCAGGGTCAATGCAGCTAGCTATCAGGAGATTTTGGAGCACTTCATGCTTCCATCGGCTGAAATGCTTTATGGAGATGAAGATTTCATTTTTCAGCACGACCTGGCACCTGCTCACAGTGCCAAAACCACTGGTAAATGGTTTACTGACCATGGTATTACTGTGCTCAATTGGCCTGCCAACTCTCCTGACCTGAACCCCATAGAGAATCTGTGGGATATTGTGAAGAGAAAGTTGAGAGACGCAAGACCCAACACTCTGGATGAGCTTAAGGCCGCTATTGAAGCATCCTGGGCCTCCATAACATCTCAGCAGTGTCACAGGCTGATTGCCTCCATGCCACGCCGCATTGAAGCAGTCATTTCTGCCAAAGGATTCCCGACCAAGTATTGAGTGCATAACTGAACATTATTATTTGTTGGTTTTTTTGTTTGTTATTAAAAAACACTTTTATTTGATTGGATGGGTGAAATATGCTAATTTATTGAGACAGGTTTTTTGGGTTATCAGGAGTTGTATGCCAAAATCATCAGTATTAAAAGAATAAAAGACCTGACAAATTTCAGTTGGTGGATAATGAATCTATACTATATGAAAGTTTAATTGTAATCATTACATTATGGTAAATAATGAAATTTAACACTATATGCTAATTTTTTGAGAAGGACCTGTAATGGCGGCATAGAGGCAGAGCATAATGAAAAAAAATAATACATATGGAAATGGGTGCTCATTAACCAGTAGACTTTAGAAGTGTTTAGAAGTTTTGCTTGGAACTTTCTTGGCAAAGATTTGAGGATTTGGGCCCTTCCCAATCTTGTCACCATTTCAATAAGGAATATTGGCAGTTGTGCAGATGACATGATGTCATGTTTCCTCAATCTCACTCTCACCTATTTATAAAGCCAATTAAGTAAATTTAGGGAGTAAACAAGTCTTCTTGACCTACTTTTTTCAGTGCTGCTAAAACAAGTATGTCCTACAAGATCAATAGCACCTAGGCTATAAGCATTCATTGTATGGCATGAAGTTGGTGCGAGCGCGCCCAACATATATGGCATGTGTTTGCTGGGGTTAAAATCCTTAACATCTTCTGGAACTTTACAGATCACTGTCCCCATTGGGGCTCACAATCTAGATTCCCTATCAGTATGTCTATGTAGTGTGGGAGGAAACCGGACAACTGGAAGGAAATCTACGTAAACATGGGGAGAACATACAAACTCCTTGCAGATGTTTCCATGGTGAGACTTGAACCCAGAATGGCAAAGCACCAGTGCTAACCACTGAGCCTCCATGTTGTCCAATCCATGTCAGTATCAGATAGCATATTCCTACAATATGTCATGACTGAATAGTTACTGGAACATTGACCTCTGGTCACCCATGATCCTGAGAATGTATTTGCCTTCAAAATTTCTCCTTTGAACAGGGATATTCCCAGCCGTCTTCTGCTTTGTTCAACTCTACAACTCGGTGGCCCAAGAGCCAAGAGATCACTTACTAAAACTGGAATACCCCTTGAATTTTCTAATTCAAGAGATCTTCCCTGCCGTAAAAGCAAAATATTATTTTTGGACTGATCGATCTGCTTGCACTTCCATTGCTCTGTAGAATATAGAACATTAGTTAAGATTAAGAATGCGATCAGCACTGGCTTTGAACCGGTGGCTGCCAAGCTCCGGTGCCACAGTGCTGGCTCTTTATAACTGGTGCTTCCCACGACGACAAGACAAAGCTACACATGCTATAAAAATTAATAAATACATAAATTAATATAAAAAAGTAAGAAAGCAATATAAACATTATCTAAAACAAAGTTCTCTAACAGGTGTGCTAGTAAGCATTTAAAGTTTTTATTTTGATAGGAACATAAATTTACCTACCTGTCCTGTTCAGAGCAGAGCAAAGTACTGCAGTGCGCAGGCGCCGGAAAAGGTCAAAGATCCCCGGCGCCTGCGCACTGCAGTACTTTGCTCTGCCCTCAACAGGACAGAGAAGTGCTCCTGGGCAGGAGCACGATGGTGGGGAGACTGTGTGGATGATGCAGGGTCGCATCATCCACAAGAAGCAAGCAGTAGGGGCGGCGATCATAAGAAGATGGGAAGCGCCAGACCAAGACCAGAGACACCCATTGGACCGGACTGCCCACGCAGGTGAGTATAATAAGTTATTTTTCAGTTCTTTCAGGTCTGGTTGGGGCTTATATACAGCATTATAGAATGCTGTACTTAAGCCCTGAAAGGTGAAGGCGGTACCTTATATCGGCCAAAACTGCTGACAGGTTCACTTTAATCAGAATTGAAGATGGTTTCCGCTAGTGAACAACAATTTACCTTGAAGGAGCTGGAGCAGCTTTGTCTTTAGGAATGTTCAAAAATCACAGTGGCAAGATGGCAAGATGTGGAAATCTCATAGGGACTTATCCAAAGGTACTGGCAGCTGTAATTGTTGCAAAAGGAGGCTCTACAAAGTACTGACTTTAGGGGGGTGAATAGCTTTGCACACTGGAGTTTTCAATTATTTTGTCCTATTTGAAAAGAAAACCAAATGTTCACCATTGTAGGTATGTTCTTTCCACAAACTGATGCAAATCCAAAAAAAAACCTGTGAAATTCCAGGTTGTGAGGTAGCAAAACATGAAAAATGCCAAGAGCATTTCGGAAGCCACTGTATGTCCTGGTCACAAACATCACACATCCAGGTGCTGGTCAGGTAACGTTGCGCAGTAGATGATCCTGGAGTCAAGAAAACCCACAGTCACCGCAGGGGTGTATATTTAGTAGCAATAACAAATTTAATTAGAAAGTCAATGTAAAATTATCCAATTGTGTGTTTACTTAATTGAAAAAGCAACACAAAATGCCAATGTTTAAGGCTATGGAGATCACCAGATCTGCTCAGCAGCATACAGTATTTAGGGAATTTGACATCAACATTTACTCTCTATTATTTCTTCTCCAGCAATATGTTCTGCTGTTAATCCAACATTGGTCCAAGTCAACTTCAACGTCTCATGATTACCACTGACAATGTCCCGTAGTAGAAGCCATTTTACAAAGGATTAACACCTTTTATCATGCAATTAAAAAAGATGATCATCATGTCGAAGTTTTCAAACCCTCCCAAAAGTTCTCCCAACTTTTCATACATATCCCATCTAAAAGAAGGAAGACATTGGAAATGTCAATGCACAACACAGTGTAGACATTATTTACCTCCTATATCACAAGTGCAACCAATTTCATTGTTAAATGATGTGGCTGATAAATCCATTTACTTTGGCGATACCTATGGATAGAGGCAGTGACAATGCTTGTGAGCCACCTGTCATGGGGCTACCGCGACAGAGGTTCCAGAGAACCGCAGCGCTCTGGGCCTCGTTCACACAAAGTGAACAGAAGCTCTTCTCCTGTATTCTGATCTGGCTGCTTTGTCTCAGCAGTGCAGGAGTTAATCTTGTTGCTGAGTTGCTGTGAGCTGGGTCTCTCAGCTGAAGGTGATTTTGTAATCGCCTCCTCTATATAGACCCAGCCTTGACTTCAGCTATTGTCAGTGATCAGTTCAGCTGCCTGGCTTGGAGGTTGAAGGAGCGTGGTGTATTAGGAGCTTGGAGATTTATTTACAGAGATTGGTGTCTGCTGTTTTGGTTGCATGTTAAACCTGTCTTCCTTCCTAGTTTTTTTCCTGCTCTTTCCTTCTATGTGTTACCTCTGTGGTTGTGTGAGCATTTGGTGAGTTTGAGACTTTTAGTTACCTTGTCTGTATACCCTGTTTATTGTTGTATTTATACACTGTGCAGCCCACCTCCTTTGGGGGGTGAGGGGGCCATTGATAGGGCCTGCACAGGAGACAGGGATATGCTGGCGGCTCAGGCCTCCTTACCATCATAGGTACCCCTGAGATAAGGGAAAGTCAGGGCCCCATTATAGTGGCAGGGACAGGTGCGGGTCCCAGTACGCCATTCTGCCCCTTTATCGCCGTTAACGGCTTAACACCACCAATGCAAATCGTATGCCCTTAGGGTAGATGAACTTTTGGGCACATTGGACCACCAATCTCCAAAGACTGTTCCAACCATTTCAGAATCGTTAAAGTAAAACCATTTTCTGATCCCTCAGAATTAACAAAAAGTAAAAATGTCATTGACAGAACTGTATTAAAGCAGACAGACTATGTATTCTCAACTGTCCTGTAATGATGAGGTGGTCGATATATTCACTTTCTCTTTTTTAGTCGCAGGGTTCCCAGATGTCACGCAGCCATACGCCTGTCCTCTGTTTTGGACCGAGTTTAGCGGGAACTGCTACAGATTCTTCCCGATAAATAAAACGTGGGCGGAAGCAGACTTTTACTGTGCCGAGTTCTCTCTCGGCAGGACTACTGCCAAATTAGTTTCTATCCACAGGTATTGTATATATCTACTTCACCACAGGAGCCAAAATATGAGGGACGCTTATTACCGTCGGCTTCCGACAAGTAAACAATGCGCATTATAAAAAGACATCCTACCTGCCAAAGTCGTAGCAGAATTCTAGATAATGTTCTAGAATTATATGAGCGGAATTTAAAGGAATATTCCAGACAAGCTGATACATTATGTTATGCCTTGTTCCTTGCTGGACTTTGACAAGCCGTGCAATAGGTATAAAATACGGTATCAGCTTTGCGTGGGGCTTTCCCTACTAGGATATTTCTGTCTTTGATCCCAATCACCGTCTATACAACTATATTCTTTATGCAATAAGAAACTTTGTAAATATATTGTATTGCTAGAGTAAGAATATGCTCCAGAGCTGCATTCACAATTTTTCAGGGCTTCAGAGATGAAATCTCTTCATATACTGACTGTACTGGCTTTTATGTCCCACCTCGTGCTCATGATGCTTCAAATCCCTTTATCCGTATGAGCAGCACGGACAGGTGGCGCTGATGCGGCAGGTTAGTGATGTTATAATCTCAGTGTCAGATATGCCAGATCTGGAACTATGATAACTAATGTAGCAGAGTAGTAATCTACGATGGAGCAGAGCAGTCACCATGATGCTGCAGAGTTGATCTACGGATGTAGTAGGGTTGGCATAACAAAATAGTAGTGTTGACTCGATGTAGGAGAGTTGACTCAGCAATGTAACAGAGTTGGCACAATAGAGTAGCAGATTTGATAAAGTGATGTAGCAGAATAGGCATAATGGAGTAGCAGACAGTCTAAAAATGTAGCAAAGTTGACTCAATAATTAGAGCTGTGCTGAGATTCTGTGTAGGAGAGTGAATATTAGAGATAATCCAACTCTAAGTACAGGCATGACATTTACTACCTGAATACTCAGGTTGGTATCCTGCTGCCTGAGCTGGAATGGGTAAGTAACACTGGCCAGCCTCAGCCCCATGGAATTTTTATACTCGATGTTGTATAGTAATCCACATTCACTGTGTACTTTGCCAGGAAAAATTCAAGGTTGACCAATGGACTCCTGACACTGGATTTAAAACCAGGATTTGCATTAGAATTAGCCTCTTAGTCATTCAATGGGACTATTAATGGGCCTAAACTTAGATTTTCTCCAATCTACCCAAAACAAATAGTCTGCTACATATGTTGTAATGTGAACACGTGTGGGATAAAATATAAATTTTACTCAATATTTAAAAGCAGACTAACAAAAAGTGCAAAGTGCATACCAATAAACAAACATACAGATAGATGCGTGGGTTGCGCTATCAAAACCACTTATATAGTGTTAATTACTGCTGGACAAAAACTATCAGTTTACCAGCATGTTTTCAAACCACTATATTAGGATATATATGCGCAAACCCTACTGCAGGAACCTGTCCTTAATATATTAGGTGTAGAGAAACGGTTGTCCTCACCCCTAAAGTACAGATACCTATAACACCACTACAGGATTATAACTCTCAGTGCAATACAATCGTATAACCATACATGTTGCACCCTTGAGTAGATAATTCTCTTAAAGAAGTGCTGATATTGCACCGTATTCAGTCCACCTGAGACTGTGCATGCATCTTATTCAGCATATTCAGCATAAGTAGATCCAGCAGTAATTAACACTATATAAGTGGTTTTGATAGCGCAACCCACACATCTATGTGTATGTTTGTTTATTGGTATGCACTTTCCACTTTGTTAGTCTGCTTTAAAATATTGAGTAAAAGTTATATTTTATCCCACACGTGTTCACTATATACAGTATTCTATTTGGGATTACACCACCCGCTGCATTATTACATATGTTGTAAGCAATTTATTTTGCAATGGTATAAGGGTATGTGCACATGTCAGGATTTCTTGCAGAAATTTTCCTGACAAAAACCGGACATTTCTGCCAGCAATCCAGATGCGTTTTTTTTTCGCGTTTGACGAGTTTTTGGTGCGTTTTTCCCAAATGCATGGAATAGTGGGAAAAACGCAGAAAATCCGCAAAATTAATGAACATGCTGCTTTTTTTTACTGCAATGCGTTCTTTTTCGCGGAAAAAAAATGCATCATGTGCACAAAACATGCAGAATGCATTCTAAATGATAGGATGCATAATGTATGCGTTTTTAATGAGTTTTTAACCGCGAAAAAACCTGAATGTGTGCACATAGCCTAAAAGATTCTGTACTAGAATTTCCACTTGCATGTGAAATGAAAATGTGTTTGCCGAAAACCCTACTCACATGCACAGACTGCGGACTGTTTTCTGACTTGACACACATTTTGGCACCGAATCTTTATCATAATCTGTATAAAATTCACAATCCCTAACTGTCTTTTTATATTATGTTTTCAACACCATGCTTGCTGACTGTTTCCAGTGATAGCCAGGACTGTAGATGAAACTCTGTGATATATCAGAATGTGGTCGAAAATTAGTATGTAAAAAAGTTTTACAATGTGGCAAATTTCCTAATCTTGTCTAATTTGTACGCATTATTAACCTCAGGTCATTAAGTAATGTTGGCCGAACCCACCAATGTTATCAAGTTCAACTGATAGTCTAATGTGTGCGGTAGCCCTAGGATTGTCAGTGAGATGGCGATCGAGCATGCCCGATTTTGGACTGCCGACCGCTTTGCTATTCCAGAAACAAGCCACCGCCAGACAAGTCTTAACGATGATTCTCCCAAAGAGAAGACAGGAGCACTCGGCCGAACGAGAACTCCTGGGCATCAAAGTGGGGACCGAATGATCAAACTATTGTTCGAAATGATTGTTCTGCTGACAGCCATCTAATGTGTCTAACAGGCTTTAGACTAAACAGTCTTACGGCTCATACAGACGTCAATGCAACATAGTCCGACCACAGACCACAATGCACGGACTGGCCGCGGGACTCCCGACCTTACCGTGAAAGCGTCACATAATTCTACAAGGCTCATGTTTTGATCAGGAGACCCGCGGCCAGTCCTTGTATTGCAGTCCGTTCTCAGACCTTTGCATCAGCCCTTAAAATACACCAAATTTTTAAGTGACTCATTCTGGACACTTATATCTACTCATTGGTTGGCTTTCTTTATACCAATTAGTGCCACAATTATGAAATGAAGCGTCAGCAATGGAGGCTTATACCATGATATATCCCTACCTGACAGTCTTTTTTTTCTCTACAGCTGGGAGGAAAACATTTTTGTATTTGATCTCGTGAACAGCCAAGTCCCCGGAGTACCCACTGATATATGGTTAGGATTAAGTGACAGAAGGCAGGTATGGATCATATTAGACTGGTAATCTTAATTTTGTTTGGAATATTCACAGTTCATCAAAAGGAATTGGTAATATGGCACCGTAACTTACAGACAAGTCATAAAAGTCAGGCAGTCTGGATAGCCCATAAATTAGTGTAAGGGTAACCCTACTATTGAAATGAATGTGAGATACAGAAAACTACTTTAGTATGACAAGTTCATATAACCATTATTCATACTGGACTCCACTGATAGGACTTTTATGTCCAGTGACGTAACTAAAGTCCGATGCAAAATTTGGACCTTGGCGCCCAGCTGCATGTTGGTCTGATGCATGTGCCCTCTTAGCATTCTAGATCATATCAAGACATACGTGATTGCCCCTCATCCCCATGTAATAATGTCCCCCATCCTGTAATAATGTCCTTGGACCCTTCCTGGTAAAATCTTCCTCCTCCTTAGCCCCTTCCTGGTATAATGTCCTCCATCCTGGGCCCCTTCCTGGTATAATGCTCCCTAACCTTGGCCTCTTCCTCGTATAATGTCCCGAGCATTCCTGTGATCTCTATGAGAGAGCCGCTGTCAGACTCCTCTGATAAAGGCTTACTTGTTCTCCAAACAAAATTAACAGTCCTTGAAATTCAACAAGCCGAATCCTTCTCTCTCCAAACATCATAAGAGGAGAGTCAATAAAAAAAGAGAATTATATCGGCTCACTCTTCCTTGAATTTGATTGTATGGAGAGTCAATAAGCCCCATACACGTTACACTGTTGGCTGGTAGCGCCAATATCGCTGCATTCAGCTGAATTTATCATTATTAGTATGAGAGCCTTTATACTAGTGATCCACACTATTTGATCTTTACAGAAGACTTTTCAGCAGTCTCGTTATCATCACATACATGAATACAATGAACGGTAACACCTTTGCATAGAATGGATACAGAGAACCCACCATTCACAAATGAAGTTTGACACGGCTCCTCTATTCCATCTTCTTTAAACAATGACTCAGATTAGAAGCTCAGAAGTTTTGTATACAAAAGATAAAAGTTCATAATAAATTTACTATAAGAACCCATTTAAACATAGGTCATTTCATGAAGACCCCTTCCCTTTAATTTAATCTATTGTCCAGAGGCTCCAGTTCAAAACCCTATGACATACAAAGCCATCCACAACCTGTCCCCTCCATACAACTGTGACCTCGTCTCCCGGTCCTTACCTACACGCAACCTCCGATCCTCCAATCTCCTTCTCTACTCCCCTCTCTTTTCTTCCCGCAATCGCATACAAAATTTCTCCCGTGCTTCCCCCATACTCTGGAACTCTCTACCCCAACACATCAGACTCTCGCCTACCACGAAAACCTTCAAAAGGAACCTGAAGACCTACCTCTTCCGACAAGCCTATAACCTGCAGTGATCCTCAGTCTACTGAACTGCCACATGACCAGCTCTACCCTCTCCTAGTGTATCCTCACCCATCCCCTGTAGACTGTGAGCCCTCGCAAGCAGGGTCCTCTCCTCCTGTACTTGTGTGTGCCTTGTTTTGCTCGTTTATTGTGCTTGTCTAGATTTGCCCCTTTCACATGTAAAGCACCATGGTATAAATGGCACTATAAAAATGTCTAATAATAATAATCTATGTTGGCACTGCAAACAAATTGATAATTTGGCGCCAGGTTTGCCTGCAGATGTTTGAGGCCACCAAAAAATCAATATGATCTGATTATTTTTAGAGGATCCATGTAAGAAAAAAAAAACAGAAAAAATCCCATCAATACTCAATTTTCTCATTCATGCTTTGCGTTTATATCATTGTATTTTTATATAAAGGAAGGTGAGTTTGAGTGGACGGATGGCACGGCACATGACTACAGTTACTGGGATGGAAATCAACCAGATGATGCCACCAACAGTTCCACAGAAGACGAGGACTGTGTGCAGATATGGTACAGATACTACAGTGGTAAGTGCGATGTGCTGGGAGAAGTTTCATTAATTTTTGCTTTTCAACATAAATACTGGTACATAACTGGTATAGAGGTATTCAATCTCTGGGTTGCAATCAACAAATATGAATGTCCTAAATTATTTATCAGTAGGGGGTTAGTTTCAATAGTACCAGAGTGTT
This sequence comes from Ranitomeya imitator, assembly GCF_032444005.1. Taxonomy (NCBI): domain Eukaryota; kingdom Metazoa; phylum Chordata; class Amphibia; order Anura; family Dendrobatidae; genus Ranitomeya; species Ranitomeya imitator. Next base: position 180,009,713 of record NC_091288.1, on the reverse strand, counting down.
GCTTATTCTTGCCAACTCTCCTGGAATTTCCAAGAAAAAATTGGAAGCGTACTAGAGGAGTTGCCAAGTCTGTCCACAGTGTCTGCTGCTCCATTGCCCAATGTCCTATAGTTCATAGAATGGTAGAGTTGGAAGGGGTCTCCAGGGCTGTTGTGTCCAACCCCCTGCTCAAAGCAGGATTCACTAAACCATCTCAGACAGATGTCTGTCCAGCCTCTGTTTGAAGGCTTCCATTGAAGGAAGCCAGACGCCCCCCACTACCCCACTGGACTACTCAGGTCTCTCCTCTCCCTATAGTCCCCAACAATGGCTACAGCTGTCGTCCAGATGTGTTACCGTCCTCGGAAAAGACCTGGTTCATGTTACTCTCTTATCCGCACATAAACAGCCCATTTATGTACAGAGAAAAAGTGTAAAGCTTTATCCAGTGGGGGTGCTGCAGTTGGACACAGTGTAGCGGGGATCAGTAGGGGATGTCACATTATAGAGGGACCATCCTTATTCTCATTTGCACATGGAAACACGAGAAGCAATAGGATGTAACTACAAGGGAGAAGATACAAATTAGATATTAGCGAAAGCTTTTTGAGAGCGAGGGTGATCAATGTGTGGAACAATGAGACAATGAAAACTGGTCTTAGGAGCGAGACGAGCGATAGGGTTAAACTACGGAGGATCCGTCTTCATCAGGTGGATGTTTGGAATGTGTGGAACAGGCTGCCACGAGAGGTGGTGAGTTCTCCTTCAATGGAAGTCTTCAAACAGAGGCTGGATAGACATCTGTCTGAGATGGTTTAGTGAATCCTGCTTTGAGCAGGGTGTTGGACCAGATGACCCTGGAGGTCCCTTCCAACTATCATTCTATCATTCTAGGATTCCTCATTTTTTCCACATATTACAGTGCAGTGCCCCAGAGTCCTGGTCATTGCAGTAATGTTGCTCTCCCACCAGGGGGAGTGATGTTACGTCTGATGGCACCAAAGGAGTTCACCTTGCCAGGTATCACAGCCACACATACATTTCACACTCCAGCCACCAGGGGGAGTAAAAGGTTCTATCTATTAGGCCACTCCTCACATTAGGGTAAAACAGGTAGTTGGATAGGAAGTTAGGCAGAACGAGGAGAGGAGAGTTCCTGGCTGGAGACTGAGGCAGAAAGGTCTCCAGGCTGAGCTGGCTGGAGTGATCTCCAGTCAGATCCAGACTGTGGTCTGAGGAGGAAAGAAGGACACGGAGCTGCGCCTGCAACCCCTGCGGCAGCATCCTAGGAAAGGACACGAAGGGAAGTGTGTCGTAGTGAGTGAGCACAGAAGTCATAGCAACAGGAGTAAAACATCAGTGGGAGACCAGCTAGAAGCAGGCTGCCTCCATCTGAAGCGCAGATCCGGTGGCCGGAGCACCGAGGGAGTAATAGACTATGCTTTTCTTCAGAGACCGGCAGGGCAGTCAATTCCAAGTTGGCTGTCAGACCTAAACACCTAAGCAGACAAGGTGGCAACATGGAGGAGGGGTGACACTAGGGTCCCTATAAAATAGCCTCAGGCCATTGTCTGGGGGACAGAGAGAAAGAAGTAACAAGAGTGAGGACCCCTATGATAGCTAATGCAACCGTTATCTACGAACTCTGCCTTTTATTTGGGCACCCCTCATAGGGCCACGGTCCGGGTCGGGCCACCGTGACATCCTCGCTGAAGGAACTGTAGGACCCGATACCGAGTACCCCATTGCCCTTACATGGGGGCGCAGCAACAGCTGATAGCTGAGGGTTCTAACAATGGGATGTTTTGTGATCAATTTATTCCTAAGGTAGCCCTCTATCAAAAGTGGAAAAATAGACAACCTAACCATACTAACCTATCATAAACTTGTGCCACATCAAGCCCTTTATGGTGCATTTACCTGACACACAAGTTTTGTCTGAGTCTCAATTTATTTTTGGGTCTAAGGTCTAATACAATTTTTGGAGTTGAGGTCTGAATTTATTTTGGATCTTGTCTGGGATCTGGATTAATTTAGGGGTCACGTCTGGCTTCTCAATCCATTTAGGGATCTTAATTATTTTGAGGTGTTGTTTCTACTTATGTGGTTGATATTCTATGTGGTACAATTTTCCCAGCATGCTTTGAATATTTATTGTGTTGTGAGTCGTAAATTCATGCGGTTCATGGTGAGTCCTAACTGTGTAGTCTTAGCTTACAGTAATGTTTCCTTCCATCTGTACCAAACGTAGTGATCGGATAATTAGTAATTAGATGTTATCAGGACGTAGGGGACAAACAGGAGGGAGAATTACCGCATGATCAGACTACACAGGGTTTATTTGTAGTCTGTTGCTATAGAAACACATTGGTCTGTATAGGACATTCTTGCCAACTCTGCCAAAACTTCAAAGAGGCTTCCATTTAAAGAGGAAAAATCCAAGTCTCCTGAGTTAAAATCTTAATCTCAAAGGTGCAAGCCAAGAGTTCTCCAAACCTTCAAGGGAGCATGAATACTTACCAATTCTCCAAGATGGAGGCTCCTTTCTCGGAGCCAAAACTAAATCTTGACGAAGTCGGCAAATGTTTCAGAAGACAGGTTTTCCCAGAAATTTCTTCACTCGTTGTGGTAGTAAACCAGGAACTGGGGTTAGGAAAGGCGGGAAACCAGTTTATGAAAATGAATGTGACTACAGACAAAATTTGTGTATTGGCTTACTTTCCTGCATGCTATGAGTGAAAAGTTGGTAACTTTGGAGTAACGCAGGGTGGACATATTATTGGTGCAACCTGTACAGGGGCCCAAGAGGTTAGTGGATCCACTATCACCTCCAAAGCTGGTAGAATTTGGTATTTTCATGAGCTATTGGACAAAAGAAGGCCCATATTTGATCTTGCACTCAGGCCTTCTTCTATCAGTGTCCACCACCGGTGTTACGCTAGGGTCAGGCAGAGGCCAAGCATCTAAAGGGGCCGGGAAACAGGGTATGGAGAAGCTGTGGGAAAGATGTGGCTCGCTAAAGTGGTCAGTAGAAAAAAATTAACTTGGGGAATTTTCAGAAGGAAAACTCTAAAACATGAAAGGAGATTTTTTATCAAACCCATTTATGAAGTTATCTACTGGTAGACGTGGCCTTTAATGAGCTGTAATTTCTAGTTAATTTTCATGACTTCTGAGTAAAAAAAAATCAACGTCTTGTCTAGCGGCGGTGCTACAGGCCTTAAAATATAAGTGATTTACATGTTGTTCACCCCCAGGAAAGGAACATCTGTCTTAGTTTACCGTCGATAAATCTTAATGCAGAAAATGTCTCTCGTCAACCTAATAGCGGGTCATGCCGTCTGCACATGTGTAATCGATGCACACCTACAGCAATCCCCCTGCCGCGAGCGTTTAATAACCCTTTCCCCGCTGGGCAGAGGAAGGATGCCTTCCCATTGTGCTAGACGACAGCAATATATTCTTATCTGCCGGCTGGGTGATATTCCATAACAATGCAGCCGTCAGCTCCGTAGGCCTGTTATTGTAGAGGGTGACATTATGTGTCTGCGCCAGTGCAATCTGCCTCTGGGGGTGGATGTATGACACTTCCCTATTAGCATATTTCATCTAAAGGTTACTCATTTGCATACCTCCCGTCAAATTCCTGGAATGATGTCCATTTTTTGTTTCCTCGTTCGTGCAAGCTCTATTAAGAGGGCGATATTAATTTGTCATAGCCAGGCTTGTGGTATGTTGGTGTCTACAGGAGGGAAGGACGGTAATGATCAGATCATAACATCATGGAATTTAATTGCTCATTTTGAGGTATATTGCTCAAATTAAAAGGAATATTTCATCAGTTTTTTGCTACGGAATCCAAGAGCAGTATGATGTAGGGACAGAGATCCCAATTCCAATGATGTATCACTTAGTTTACTGGGTGCAGCAGGTGCGATACAATTCCGGTCCGGTATTGCCTTCTAAAAGATTCTGAGTTGCAATACCAAACACTAATAACAAGAGGGGCAATGTTTCTGGAGAAAAAAACATTTATTTCCATATCTGGGGCCAGGGTTATACAACTGTAGATTATGTAATCCAAGAGAATGGGGTCACTTATAATAATGATACTGTGATCAGAGTTTGATCAGAGTGTCAGCATAGCGCGATCCGATACTCTCAGGATTAGAGAATCGGAGAACACTGAGGAGAAGATGAAGAACAAAATTTCTCCATCTTCTCCATGGTTTCAGTGAGTGCAAATTGGACTGCACTCAGATGTCATCCGAGTCCAGTCCGATGTTTCCCCACATACTCATTGGCTAGCATAGCCAAGTGTGATTCGAATATCAGATCAAACTCGGGCATGCAGTGATTTTTTTTTCCTCAGACCAGACTGGTCCAAGGAAAAGATCTGACATGAGCACGGCCCCATTTGCCCAATCACACTTGAAATTGAAAATATGGTGGTGTAAGAGAGCCCATATATAGGTCATTTAACTTAAAGTGGCTTCCTAGTTTTGGAAAACCTCTGTTTCCCGGCTGCAATTTGTTTAACAAAAAAATAACGTTTTCTTTACTCACCCTCCCCAGGTCCAGTGCCGAGTCCCTGCCGCTGGTTCCGGTGTCTGTAGTTGTCTGGAGTGTTGATGTCACATCAACAGTGCTGCAGCCAAACACTGAGCCCAGTGGCTTTGAGCGGCCGTAATGTTAACCCTGGCAGAGCCACTGTGCGCAATTATTGATAGCAATTGGACCCAGGGAGGTTGAGCAAATAGCGTTTTGGTTTTTTAACAAACAGCAGTTGGGGCTACAGAATTTTTCCAAAACCTGAAAATCCCTTTAAAAAGTTACAACATTCAAATGTATGGACCACTAATAAGCAAGATGACAAATATAGGTGTCTGCATATTAGTTATCCGTGAATGTTACTTGCCCAAATATGTTCAAACTCATGTGTCATTATTGTTGTTGGGACATGATTTTGGGGACGTGCTACAAAGGTACGGCAGGTTCTCCTCCTGCTCTCCTTAGTATAGTTTTACCCCCGGACTGCACAGCTCTCCAGTCCAAAAAATGGCTGCTGGTGGTGGAACATGTGACCAGACCAGTCCATCTCTCTGGAGATACTGCAGGACATGGTAGCAAGTTGAGGAGGTCCAGGCTGATTATGGTAGCACCAGCACTATGCAGCCTGGCGTTGTTGTGTTGAAAACGGCTGCAATGTTTGCACAACCTTGGACTATGAGTCATACGTCAAGGTACAGGAGGTCCATTGACCTCATAGATTGGTCTGGAGAACACGTCGGTGAAGCCATGAAGAGTTCTTCATGAGGGAAGGTCAGACCGGTCCTTGTCCTGAGATTATGGTGTAAGGTGGCATAATGTATGGTAGCCAGGTCCATCTAGTCTTCATTTCATGTACACTAACAGCTCAGCGATACATGGAACGGATCATGGACATTTCTCCAAAGTGTCAGAGGAGACATTTTTCAACACAACAATGCCAAGCCGCATTTTTCTCGTGCTAGTGTGATTAGCCCGCATGGCCTAAATGTTCTCCCATTGCCTGCAGCATCTCCAGACTTGTCTCCCATCATACACATCTGGGATGTGATTGTTTGGCAAATGCAAAAGGAGCTGCCAGCAGCGGATCTTGATGATTTGCAGAAATGCATTCAGCGCGACAGAACAATCCATAGACAACCATTACTAATGTAATTGAAAGCAGCCAAGACGTGTAAGTGTGGGGACTTTTGCATATGGTGCTCATACTTGATACTGAGGAAACTGAGATGTGAACATTTAGTTTCCATCATTAGCATATCAGTAACACAGCTATCCATCCTGTGATTTCCATCATTCCATTACTTTTCCTTCTTGGTGTGTTTAGCAAAATCTGTCTTATAACAAACTAAACTAAACATCATTTTTTAATCAAGTGATCTGTTTTTTTGTTTTGTTTTTTTCCCCACCAGCTTTACGTTCATGGAATGACAACAGCTGCAACCGTGAATTTCCCTTTGTCTGCAAGATCCCTTCATTGACCCATATGTGACATCATATCTGGTTGACACTTGTACAAATGTTTACTGTGGGAAATGGTACATGATATAACATTCTTTGACTGAAGGGAAAAAGAAATACAGAATATCTATATATTGGCTCATAAAAATGTAGATCACGTCACAAAATTTCCTTGACGCTCACTACCAAAGCCAATTCAAGAGGGATACTGCTAGGTTTATCGCTACATCAAAGAATATGCCAGACGTTTTGTGATGTGATGAACCTATTATTGCAAACACCCTGCTCCTTTTCTTGCATTTGTAGAATTCTTCGAAAAAGAACACAAGTTTTGGGATCGTGCAAGTCACCAGGCACAACAAGGTGACCTTTTGGTTGATGGCACTCTAAGACTAGTTTCACATTTGCGTTTAAAAACGCAGCGTTTAAAACGCAAATGCAGGTGGTGAAAAAAACGCATGTAAACGCGTGCAAACGCTGCGTTTTTTAGACGCATGCGTTTTTGCATGTGGTAAAAAAAAACGCGGCGTTTTGACGCGTTTACATGTGTTTTTTCCTGCGTTTGCATTTTTGAAATGCAAGATGAGAAGTGTGTGACAGCTGCCAATCATCAAAATCAACTAGAAAACCCACTATAAAAAGAAATAGCTAGGGTTAGGGTAAGGGTTAGGATCCCTAGGGTTAGGGTTAGGGTTAGGGGTAGGGTTAGGGTTAGGGTACCTTTATCACCTTTATGGTGGGGGGTGGCTTATCAGTGTGTTTTCTTGTTTTTTTTCAATGAAAACGCATGCGTTTTTAACGCAACCAAACGCATGTGCTTAAAAACGCATGCGTTTACATAGACAGCAATACGTTATTTTTGCGGCAAAAAAAACGCCTCTAGACATTACTACATGTTGCATTTCCGCAACAAAACGCAAGCATAGAAAAGACGCATGCGTCATCAAACGCGGCAAAACGCATGCAAAAAAAGCATGCGTTTTTAATGTTAAGTATAGGAAAAAAAACGCATGCGTTTTTAATGTTAAGCATAGGAAAAAAAACGCATGCGTTTTTAATGTTAAGCATAGGGAAAAAACGCATGCTTTTTTAATGTTAAGTATAGGAAAAAAAACACATGTGTTTTTTTGCGCTAAAACGCAGCGGCAAAAAACGCAAATGTGAAACCAGCCTAATCTATTTTATCAGACATTTTGGCTTTTCGGTAGCATACATGTACAGTTAGTTTAAGGCTGTTTTTAATTACTGGTGGATACAAATTATCCTCTAAATGTGTAAACCTTCGACCCAGGATAAAGTAGGTTAAGAGTCAAAGTCAAAAGAAAAGTCGCCTTGTCGTGGCAGGTGGGCATACACGATTTAGCAAATTTGTGTGCTGCTGAGTATCTTAATTCTATACATATATTCCATATGGCAGCCAAGGAGTTTACATTTCAGATATTCAATGTTTGCACATACAAAGTGCTGCTGTATTCTTTGACATGTATATAATGCAATCACAGCAGCCTGTGCCCCAGCTCACACTTGCTTCATTCCGTTAGATGACGGTGCTGGTTACTTTTTGTTCCTTGCTAGTCTATGTGTATGTCACCAATATAAAAGTAATGGATAACCCCTTTAATTAGTACATTTCCCAATGTTAGAAAAGATTGGGAGACAAATGTATCAAATATCACATTAGGGTAGAATTTTTGCGCATATTGCGACTTTTTCATGTTAAAAATGGCTGCAATTAATGCAGTTATGTTCCACGCAATTTTTAAGACTGGTCTAGATTATACTGCATGTCTTTTATCAACTTTTATATAGAAATGCGATCAGAAATATGTCCTACTTTATTCCAAGAGGTTAAGAAATCACATTTTTCTCACCATTTTTAAGTTTTGACTGTTCCTATTATATTTAACATTTGATCTTCTGAAATCTGACATTAGATCATTTAATATCAAACACTGGATCCCAATATTTGACATTGATTCTTCTGATATTTGCTTTTAGAACCCATAAGATTTTCCACCAAGGACATCTGTAAGGAGTTTGTATGTTCTCCCCGTGGTTGAATGGGTTTCCTCTCTGGGTTCTCCAGTTTCCTCCCACATTCCAAAGACATACTGATAGGGAAATTTACATTGTGAGCCCCAATGGGGACAGAGCCGATAATGTCTGTAAAGAGCTGTGGAACTAATGGCTCTATATAAGTGAGTAAAATAAATATTTCACATTACTTCCCCTAATATTTGATAATGAAAATGAAAGTAGAAAAGAGAAATGCTGCTGTGAATAAGTAGCATTAATGTTTATTTTGTACTGTATAACTTGCATATAAATAAATATATATCTACTATATAATTGTCTATCGGTCACTTCCATCTGTCTGTCTGTCTGTCTGTCACGGATATTCATTGGTCGCGGCCTCTATCTGTCATGGAAATCCCGCGTCACTGATTTGTCTCGCCAGCTGCCTGTCATGGCTGCCGCAACCAATCGGCGACGGGCACAGTCCGATTAGTCCCTCCCTACTCCCCTGCAGTCAGTGCCCGGCGCCAGTTCCATACTCCCCTCCAGTCACCGCTCACACAGGGTTAATGCCGGCGGTAGCGGACCGCGTTATGCCGCGGGTTACGCACTTCGTTAACGCTGCTATTAACCCTGTGTGTCCCCAACTTTTTACTATTGATGCTGCCTATGCAGCATCAATAGTAACAAGATGTCATGTTAAAAATAATTAAAAAAAAAAAAAAAACCTGCTATTCTCACCCTCAGTCGTCCACCGATGCGCGCGCGGCTGCCGCCATCTTCTGTTCCGCGAGATAAATTGCGAAATTACCCAGAAAACTTAGCGGTCTCTCGAGACCGGTAAGTCATCTGGGTAATTTCGCAATGCATCCTGGGAACGGAAGATGGCGGCAGCCGCGCGCACATTGCCAGAGCTTCGCTGGATTCCGGCGGGTGAGTACATAACTATTTTTTATTTTAATTATTTTATTTTAACAGGGATATGGTGCCCACATTGCTGTATACTACGTGGGCTGTGTTATATACTATGTGGGCTGTATTATGTACTGCGTGGGCTGTGCTATATACTACGTAGGCTGTGCTATATATTACGCGGCCAGTGTTATATACTGCATGCCCTGTGTTATATACTATGTCGCCTGTGTTATATACTGCGTGGCTGCTATATACTGCCTGGGCTGTGTTATATAGTACGTGGGCTGTGTTATATACTGTGTGGCCACTGTTATATATTGCGTGGCCTGTATTAACGCATCGGGCATTCTACAGTATGTATGTATGTATGTATGTATGTATATAGCAGCCACATAGTATTTTTCTGCTATATACTACGTGGCCTGTGCTATATACTATGTGGCTGCTATATACATACATACATATTCTAGAATACCCAATGCGTTAGAATCGGGCCACCATCCAGTATAATATATATATATATATATATATATATATATATACACACACACACACACATACACACATATACATATACACTAGCTGAAGAGCCCGGTGTTGCCCGGGCATAGTAACTAACTGTGGTTAGTTATAACAAATTATTATGATTATCGTCCATCCCATAGTCCCGTGCCCATATACCCATCATAAATATCCTCCATCCAATAGTCCCGTGCCCGTATACCCATCACACATCCTCCATCCCATAGTCCCCTGCTCATATACCCATCATAAATATCCTCCATCCCATAGTCATGTGTCCATATACCCATCACACATCCTCCATCCCATAGTTCCGTGCCCATATACCCATTATGACATAATCTTCGCCATGGCAACCTTGATATCATCAATGATACACTCATATTATATGGAGAAAAAAGTTTTGATGTTATTCATATTCTCTGAAAAAAGGCGAAGAAGGCAAAAATTCTGCCGGGGTATGTAAACTTTTCAGCACAACTGTGTATATATATATATATGTATATATATATATATATATATATATATATATATATATATATATATATATATACACATATATATATATATACACACACATACATATATACACACAGTTGTGCTGAAAAGTGTACATACCCCGGCAGAAATTTTGCCTTCTTCGCCTTTTTTCAGAGAATATGAATGATAACACCACAACGTTTTCTCCACCCATGGTTAGTATTTGGTTGAAGCCATTTATTGTAAAACTACTGTTCCCTCAGTCTGAACTCTCTTCAGGGACCCCCACATCATGAAACTTGGCTTGCTTATCAGACCATAGACCTGCGTCTGCCGCAGGCTTGACCCAATGTGACTTCCTGACAGGAAATTGTCTCTGTCCCGTCACATTATCCCCTCCCACTCTGGGCTAGTCCCAATCATTAACCCCAACTCTCCTTACTGTCTGTCAAACTACAATGGCGTCACTAATAACACATGTTACAATACACATTACGACAACACATGTCTTCAAGGGGGGACGTGGGCAACGCATCCATCTTCTTACTCACTCAGCAGCTCAAAAAAATGCAGGAAAAACAAAACATGCGTATGCATGAGATTTTAGTAATCTCATTCACTTCGCTGGTACTGTAAAACTCAGCAATTTGTGGCAGAAAAATTCAACAACAAATGATGGTATAACTCCACACGTGAAAATACCTGAAAATGGAGATTGACACTCTGTTTCATATCTTCTGTCATGATTATGACTGTGGAGACCATCAAGTCTGAACAATGTTCTGCGTGATAGATCAGAACGAGACCAATTCAAAGGACCAAAAAGAGGACAAAATTATTCTCCAAGTGTTCAAGCTGGGCCACCGAGCCACAGCCCAAGCAGATAGATTGTGGTCTTGGTGGTGGCAACGTCTTATCACTACCAGTAACAGCACTGTGCCATCTGTATTGTGATGTATTCCATTCTGTGCAGAGCTCAGCTATGGGCATCTCCATGCCAAGGTGGCTCAACGTAGTCTACGCTTTCAGGATACAACTGATGAATGGCTTTCTAAACGCTGCACATAATAACCTGATAACTCACTGATAGATCTAAAAAAGTTCTTCATCCTGGAATAACTTATCTTAAATAAACAAGTATTTCCTACCACTGTGTAAGTTTTTTATTTTAAGTTCTTGTGATGTTTCAGTTCATGATTTAAAGGGAATCTGTAATGTTTGGACCTAATCATCATGATGTAGGGATGAAGACCCTGATTACAACGAGGTATCACTTATTGGTCTGCTAGCTGTAGTTTTGATAAAAATCACAGTTTTTTTCTGCGGTAGATCTACCAGGTTTCTGAATGCTGAGCGCCGGTTCCAGACCCGTGCAGATGGAACTGAGAAGATAAGTAGTATGGAAGAAAGATTATATATCGTATGGACTCTGCCATGGCTGTAGGAGACCAGAGACTCATAGTAGCACTTCAAGAGTATGAGTTGAGCGAATATGTTTGGAATCGGTCACCGAATCTGAATTCGATATATTTGTGCCATATTGGTACCTTAAATTGTGCCGAATTTATGTTTAACGATCTATTCCGAATGTATTCGTTCATTTCTACTCCCATTGACTCCAATGACGTTCGGCGAATATTGAAAAAAAAACAATATTCGCCGCCGAACGTAATCGGAACCAAATTTTGGAAAATTCACTCAACTCTTTTCAAGACCAAACCACTGCCCTACCTCCCGGCTTTCTGTTTGGGCAAATATCAGACAGTGACCTTGTCGCACCAAGAGTCGTAACTGCTCTCTGATGATGCAAAGAATCTACTTTGCCTCTGCAGGATCGGGGAGCACTGAAGTTATCCAGACCGCTGAGCAGAGCAGCTTCAGAGAATCACTGGATCTATAGCAAAGAGCTTGCAAAGCGCCGCTCTTTACCTAGGAAACTGACCACTTCTAATAGATAGCCGCCGTGACCAGTAACCTATGAACACTACATCATAGCATTAAAGATCCCCCTCTTCTTGAGTTGCCTATTTTTATAAGCAGTTTGCAATTTTATGCATTTATGATGATGAGAAAACCCTTTACGCTACCTGTGGACAGATTCATGAAGGCACGTTGGCACGTAACACTATTGCCCCAATTCATCAACACGTGGTAGAGTTTACTGACTCATTTAGAGGTGTGGCATGGCGTACGTCTCTATGTGCGCCTCACCACAAATCTTTCTCGGAGACAGTGTTCCGTGTTCCGGAGGTTTGCAAGTTACTGAGTGAACTGGCTTCTCTTTCTTACTTACTCCTTTAATCATCAATATCTAGTGTTCTTATAGTTGCAGAAAAACATCCATACCACTCATATAAGTGCCCTAGACAAATGTCTGCACTGCCTACTCATCCGATCAACTCTGTATTCTTGTAGTAATACACCAGTAAACTAAAAAATGAAATACTCATTACTGATTTTAAATTTAGTCTTTCTTAAAGGGGTAGGACATTTATGATTTAGGACTTATCCATAGCAGTTAATGAGTGGAGATGTTTCCTCTATTTACTTCTATGGGGATAAGTTGCATAAGATTAATAGGCGGTGATTTCCATAAAAATGAAAGAAAAGAGGGGCACATCCACACCCACCTCTCTTTTTATTGTGCTGACAATCCCACCAGAGAGAGATTTACTACCATAAATGTCTAAGATGGAAATGTCCCTTAAAACGGAAGTAGGAACATCGGGTGTCAAGAAATCTTGGAGCATGTCATGAGTTCTTCAGGTTTAAGAATAAGAAGTGGAGAAAATACAACTTTTCCTTCTTTAGAGTTGAGTTGATAGGTTTTGGCCTTGGATGACTGTTCATTTTTATAACCACGCACAGTGTAGGACAAATTAAGTGCAACACAAAGGGATAAGAGAAGGGGAACCAAACACTTGAGAAGGGGGGAGTGGAGACCTCTAGACAGATCTAACATCATCTTGTCTGTCCTACCATCCCTATATAGGTTCCACACCTATCACCGAGCAGGATACCTAATCCTTGTGTGACCCTGGCGATAAGCCCTGCATCGAGAAGGACAGGATGAGCGCTAGTCAATCCCACTAACACAAAAGACAGCAAGGATAAATGAAACAAGGGAGACACTTAGCTTGAGTAAGGGAAAAGAAAGCGGTCACTAGGGAGCGCTGTGAGGGTCACAGTTAGAATTGAAAGCAAAAGGTCCACCGCAGCTCCAGCCGTTAACCTTCTAGGAGGATACAAAATGCAGTAAATAATAATAACGGTCCTAGGAGCGCTGGATATGAGACCAAAAACAAGTATTTTAGTGTTGAACCACAACGCGTTTCAACGGTTAAACCGTCTTCATCAGGTGGAAGTTCCACCTGATGAAGACGGTTTAACCGTTGAAACGCGTTGTGGTTCAGCACTAAAATACTTGTTTTTGGTCTCATTTCCAGCGCTCCTAGGACCGTTATTACTATTTACTGCACTTAGCTTGAGTAGACTCAGAGAGAAACGCCAACGCCCTCCAAACTCCAAGAGGACACTAGCAGACTGCTACAGCTCCAAGCCTCAGAGAAGTGCAAATAAGAAATAACTACCCAGGTCCAGGTGTGGCCATTAGCACCGGGGCAGGTGGCCATTAGTCTGCAAAGCAAACAACTAAGACCTTCTGCAGACAGATGCAGTACAACGGTCTGCACCCCTGACACATCTGTGACACCATCATGGAGAGCAGATGAGTTTTTATGTTATGTTGAATATAGTTTGACATCAACTTACATAGTAGCAGTCAAAGTAAGAGGCTCTCAGCCCTATTCAAAGCTTTGGCTTAGTCATGAGGATGAAAAATCTCCACCACCTTCTGTAATTGCCGTGGTGTATGAAAGGATTGATGGAGGAGAATACATGGGAATATTTTTGACGGTTTGAGTTGAATTGCAAAATAATTGTGACTAGAACGCCTTCACATTAGGTTTTGATGTCTAAGCACAAGGAGAGGTTGAGGAAACGCATGCGAACCAAGTCATCATTATACGGGAGAGTCTTCATTTCTTGGAAAGCTATCTTCTCTAGAGAGCTGTGATTCATTGGAGGATGGAGAATTAGCGCCAGTGGAAATTTATATAGTTATCCGAACTATGAGCCCTGGAAAATGTCTCCACTATTACAGTATGTTGTAACTTATTATTGGGTTAAGCACATTGTGCCGGGATAGGAGGTCTATTAGATGGAAGTACTAAAACAAGTCATGTGTATATTATTGGAGGTTAATTGTTGAATTCAAAGTTATTTACTGGGCTTCAAGAGTTTTGGAGCATAAACTTCCTTTTATGAGGTCACGTACCAGGAATGCAGCATTTATATAGGAGCATACGGAGCTGAGTTACAAAATCGGTCACTTGTAAGTAATGCAAACTGGTCTTAATTCTAGGTAGTAGCACATAACTGGCTTGTTCATGGCTCTAAACACCTTTTCCACACAAAAAATTTAATTTTGCAACTATGAAAACACTACAATTTCCATGTGGTTTTTTTTTTGGCTCGCTTGGTGAGGTGGATCCTCCAAACCCAAGATCCAGGTGTGCACATGGGCCACGGGTGTCGGTACAGCAGGCAGGTGAGAAACGCTTGAAAAAAGTAATAAAAGGACTAGATACCATAGACAGGGAAGCTGGTAGCAGAGGTACTGAAGGTTGCAGGCAGACAGGACTCAAGAACATTAAAAGTCTTAATACCCAGACACAGGTGTATGCCTTGGTGGACCTTATGTACTATAGGCCCATGCAGACGATCACATGGGAGCACACCAGGCCACCTGCAAAGCCCAATGTGGAGCACAGAGTTGAGCGGATCAGGGTGAGGTGAGCAAAACCCGGATCTAGGACAGGTGTACATTAGTTGTCTAGAGGAAGTCAATTGCAATTCCTGTGAAATACTGTTGAAAATACAGATTATGGGATTATGCCATAAAATCAATACAGTAATGACTTTTAGTCCTGTATCAATAGGTAGAAAACTGTAGGCGCTTGTCCAATTACTGATCAATATGTCTAGTGCTCGTGTTTTGTGTAGACTCATGTTCTCCAACCAACGACCAATTATAAGTATTTAACAAGACATAATTTGAATCATACAGTATAAGCCTCAATGGAAAATATCTACCAGCACACATTACTAACCATATGCTGGTAATAATAATACTCGTGTCTTCTTACATAGCAGTGTCATGGCTTGATTTGGGGATTCGATCCGTTAACCTGTTGCTCCATGGTCTTCTCCTCTGTCTGCTGAGCTTACCTTTTCTTCCCTGTTCAAATACTGATGGTTATAATTGTCTTTGCTTCCCCTTCTTGGTTTGCTCCTCTCCAGGCGTTTTCGATTTTCTCGTTTTGGTTTGCCGTATCACATTCTGGATTGGGTTTTATATATTAACCCTTTACTGCACTTCCTTGCTGGCTATACCTCTGGGTGTATTTGGGTTTAGGAGTTCCAGCCCTTCAACTAAGGTTTACGATGCAGTTTAATTCCTGCAGTGAGTCAGTTAGTTTTACTTCCTAGTTCCTCTTCCTTTCACCTTTTTAGGTTTTCTGGGAGGTTATAAAATATTCTGTTTACTTTTGGCTATCCTTAGCTTTCTCTCTCTATTATATGAGAGTGTTTTAATTTTCTCACCCTGGGTTTTCGTAGCTTCTTGAGCATTTTCCTTTCCTCTTATTGGCAGTGTGTTACGGCCTCCCCTCTGGTTCCGCAGGAGGTATGAGAAATCCTTCAATGGTCTTTTAGAGAGCCAAGTCCGAGGTGGTGTATTTTAGTTGTGGGGCTAGGGTCTTTCTTGTCTGTACAGGGACCAGTTGGGTGTGGATGTGGTGCTAGTGCAGTGCCCCAGAGATATGGTTGTTGCAGTATGACACTCTGCCACTAAGGGGAGTGATGGTACGTCTGATGGCACTGAAGGAATTCTCCTGACCAGGTATCACCAGAACACATTACACTTCACACTCCAGCCACTAGGGGGAGAAAAAGGCTTTATTAATTGGGCCACTCCTCACGCTGGTAAAACTAGGGGCTGGGGAGGAAGTTAGTCAGAAGCTGACTGGGTTGGATTCAGGCAACATCCCGTGGCAGGGGGTGTTGCAGGGAGAAGGCACAGGGGGGTCCCTGTCAAGCGTGGGAACCTGGCAGGTGCCTAGGGAACCGCGCCTGCACTACCTTACGGCGGTATCCTAAGAAAGAGATAAGAAAGGAAGGATATTGTGGAACAGTGTAAACGAGATCAAGCAAAAAGGAGTACCAGTAGGAATCGTGCCGTGAGACCGAGGCAACATCCTACTGAGGCGCGTAGCTGGTGGCCGGAACACCGCGGGAGTAACTGACTTCAGGCCTTACTTCAAACTCCGCAGGACAGTTAATTATAGGTTGACTGTCTACCTTAAATTTCCTAAGAAGACATAGGGAGCAACAGTGGGAGAGGGGCGTCTCTAGGGTCCCGGAAGACCTCCCGGCCTTCCCGTCATACGGGTGCGTCCTAGCCAAAACATACTGGGGGACGAGAAACTAGTAACATCTGGAACTAAAGAGAGATAGAGCTGTAGAGAACGAACGAACGAACGAGAACAGCAGTTGTGAGGACTATTCCGAATGCTCAGCAGGATAGGACTACAACACACAGGCGCAAGTGGTGGGCAACGATTTCCATCTGCGAGGGAAACTCTGGAAGTGCCCATCAGACCGGCCTGACTCTGATAGCCCTGTTAATCGTGCTCTGGATTGAGGATCCTGAAGTCTTCAGTAAAGAGGTAAAGAGACTGTAACCTTGTGTCCTCGTTATTGCCTGCACCTCACACCATCACCACCTATACGACTGGGAAGCCCTGGGGACATACTTCACCTGTGGGAAGGTATACCATCCAGCTGCCATTCCATCACCCCAGCGGACCCCACAGCAGCGTCGGTCACCCTGACCGAACACCACAGGTGGCGTCACGAACCCCTGACAAACTGTACCACCTTTATTGGACGCCCCTTAGCAGGGTCGCGGACCGGGTCTAGCCACCGTGACAGCCTCAGAACCGAACCAGAGAGGCCCGGTACCGAAACGCGTGGCCCTGTGTCTGGGGGCGATCCACTTCCCTGTAGTAGGTGTTCCCTTTTCTCCTTATCCATGAGTGAGTGTGTGTTACGGTCATAACACAGAGAAGGTTTTGGGTCGTTTTATACTCAAAGTGTGAATGCTACCTTGGCACTCTCTCTGGCTATGCCTCGAAGCTCTGCCTCACCATAGAATCCCTAAGATTACCAAATTTACTTGCATTACAATACAACATCCACAAAGGCAAAACTGTAGACATATACTAAACCATGAGCAGTTTACACTGAAATATTTATGTCCCAATGTTTGGAAATTCATTAATTTCTTTTTCAAAGTTTACATGATCTATTATAAATTTTTGTTTAATTCAGTGTGATTTCTCCACCATAGTTCATCACTCTCAAGCTACATAAGATTTCGGACGTGTGGTATAGACCCCAATATTCTGCTGTGGTTGTTAATAGAGGACATCTGCAATTGGTCCTGCCCAGTGTATGAGCAACTATGGCCATATACCACATTGCAGTTGTAAATCCACATTCTTCTTAGGTGGTGCTCAAATTTAGCAGATACATATATAGGTAATCCAATAAAAGGGGATAAAGAGGCACTCACCACTGATAGTTTTGAACATTCCCACGGTTCTTCATGAGGCACATAGAAGCGCAGAATGGCGCAAAGTAACTGTCACCGTTCCCTATCACCTGCTGCTGTTTATTCGTTTGATGCAACAGGAAAAAAAAATAACTTATTGAGACTTGGATGGGTGAGTGCCACTGCCTCTATCCTTTTTAATGGATATCATAATGTGGTTTCTCCTTATCACTTGATAAAGATCCTAATCAAGGTGTAGCATTCCCGCTCACTAGTTACAAGGTCATTGCTGCTTTAGGAAATTGGAATTCTGAGTTTATTGCGAACCTCAAGTAAGTATTACTACTTTGCTGTATTTCTTTGAGTAATAATATAGGCAGATGTACCTCTGATTTATCACAACGAGCTTACGCAACACACTGCCCCTGTGCATCTTCACGACTTTGTTTCCATAGATACCCTTGTAAATGACAAAGTCGTCATATTGATTTATTCTCAGTTCTCTTTTCTTTACTAATAAGGATACTCTTAGCTCTTTGGACAGCAGCTGTCTTAAATGAACTTAAAACAACAAAGAGCTTAAAATCTCTGAAAAATAAGATTGCACAAGGAGATATTAGCATTTGAAAGAAGATTCTGCTTTTCGGCAGGTCACAGTAAACGTAACACTTCTCAAACTTCTCATCGTTATAACGTATTTAGATTGAAAAATTATCATGAATGAGAATACTTAAGATGGCTTGTTTCAAGATAATATTTTGGTAATATTTTCCAATCATCCAATGAACGACAAAACACTCATTCGTCAGGTAAAATGATAGTTTGTGAAGCACAAAAGATTACAGCTCTCGGCAGCACTTCATCCTGTGTAAACAGGGCTTGAGCTGTTGAGAACAAGGCAAGCCTATGTACACTGACCTATCTGTTACATCGTTGACCACGATCTGCCTCTGTAAATCATTTAGTGCCACTGGTCAGTCTGTGTAAATGGACCTTTAGAGGAGACTTTCAGATACTATAGGGAACTACAACAGATATAAAAGACAGCTGTACCAGTCAGTATAGAGTAGTATAGAACAGTTCATGTGCATGGATGGTTCTAATTAATTTCTATACAGTCAAGACCATCACCATATTATAGAAGATATAGCAGAGCTCGTAAAGCTTCACCCACCCACACCAGTTTTTTGTGTACATTGTCTATTGAAAGTGAGCTGCTAATCAGTGCTGGGGGCGTGTCTAGACTAAAAGGCACAGGGCAGCTAGTCCTGTAGTAATAATCTCCTGCTGATAAAACACTCATTGAATTGAAACAACAGCATAAAGACTAATTAGTGACACAACCCTGTAATCAGGGTACTAGCCCTTACCTCATGCTGCCCTTAGACTACATGGTAAAAACCTGCCGGCAGATACAATTTAAAGCACTGTTACAAGGTTTCATTATGTGTGGACCACTTTTTTCAGCACTATATGGTGGTTTTTTTTTCACTATGTAGCACTACTAACCATTAGCTGTACAGTATATCATATTTGTAGCATATTTTTGGAGGTAGTAGCCAATGGTATTGCTATTTAGGCAATTGTGACGGTATGGCCCTGTTGTTGGACATCATAATGTACAGTGTGGGAATTCCTACACTGTATTACAGTACACATCATCCTAATAAGGTCTATTGAATGGAGCATGCTACTGTTTTTTTCTTGCAGAATCATCTGGAATTCATGGCCATCTACCTGCCTTGTTCCATAGGTACTTCACTTGTGGCAAGGAGACAATTGGTCACCCTTAGGCTCAAGGTTACTGTTAAATTTGTAGTGCTGGCATCCCTGCACACTTCCTCCCTCACCACCATGGCCCCCGTCCTGCACTTCCTGCTGCTGCCCAGGGTCTGCGTATGGCTCGCAGATCCCTGGGCTCCATGCTTAGGATGCGCAAGCACGTGCTCCCTCCTTCTTAAAGGGACAACGCCCGATCCTAAAGTGTTTATAGCCAATGCCTGGGAGACACTTACTATTTAAGTCACCTCCTCCTGATGGGAGGTGTCTGAGCATTGTGTTTAGTAAGTTAGTCTGCATGCTTGCTAGTTCTCAGGTCACCTGTCTGTGTGTACCCGCTAGTACCTGCTCATTCCTGCTTGTGCATTCCAGCGTACCTTGCCTGTACCTGCCATGCCAGTCTGTATACCAGCCATACCTACCCGTACCTGCCGTTTCAGTCTGTATACCAGCCGTACTTGCCTACACCTGTCTGGTCTTCCAGTCTTCCTCCCGTACATGCCAAGTACATCCATTCTTGGCTGCTCCATCTTCCTGCCCCTATGGGGGTCAGCTGTCGTGTGTCCGAGGTCTGCTCTGGAGCAGCACCTGGCGTCCATCCAGCCAAGTCTAATCTTACCATCAGGGGCTCTAGCGAAGAGTCAGGTGCTTGCTTAGTCACGTCCCTCCAGGTTCTTCTCAGGCCACAACACAGTGGTTCCACTACCACGGAGGTTACATAATTCTGCACTCTATGTTACATCTTTGTTATGTCCCCGGTATTATACAATCTCCTTATTCTTTCAGCAGTCTGCTACCAAAGTGGAAGGGAAATGCCAAGATATTGTGGTCAATTGGTATCTAATTGTAATTGCTGCTGACGTGCAGCAGCTAGAGTGAATATGGCCATATTCATATTGGTATGCCTATGGAAAAACACAGTTCATAGACAGAAAACTGGGTGTGACGCTTGGAAGTTAAACATTACTCTGGTTTGTTACCATGGAATTATCTGGAGACATCTGGAGGTTGCCTCATTTTGCAGCAGTAGGAATTTCAAGGTCAATGAGAAGAGACATCACCCATCCCTTAGCGAAAACAAGAAATGGCCAATATGACTGCTCATGGGAATTGTACCCTTCTCTTACAGTCAACCTCCAGATGTTCTTTTGACTTTCCTTGGACATTTCGCAGGAAGGAATGTCATTCCGTAATTCTAGGAGGTATCAGGTTGATATCTGTCTTTATTATGGAGTTAGTAATGTACAACAAAATGGCATTTAATCATGTAAACCCCCCAGAACAAGTAAATCAAAGTAAAGGTTCAGTGACCCACAGGTGAAGTGAGACCACCAGAGGCAAAGTTATAGGACTCCAGTCACACCCGGACAATGGTGCCTTAGGAGATCCACAAGGTTCCTCTGTTGACCAAGACTCCGGTTATATAGATAGGACATGGTAGATGTCAGCCATGTTACAGATTTTGCATCAGGTCAAGGGGGGATTCAAGAGTAACCATTTTTGATTTTTACATCAACCAGTAGTACACATTAAAATAAGAAACTGTGTAATATATCTTATCAGATCAGACAAATTTGCTTGTTTCTTCTCCTGGACTGATATCTCATTCTTAGAGCTCGTGCAGATGACCGTATAAATCGGACGAATGCTGTCCATGGTTTTGATGGATAACACTCGTGCTCACATTATTTTATGGGGCTGTGAATATGACCGATTCTTTCATCGATCCAAGTGGTCTGAGAAAAAAAAATTTCTCTATACACGATTTGACTCTGAGAATCGTTTTGCACTCGCCCATTTGTGATCATGACTCGAGTCCATGAAGAAAATTGGTCTGCAGGATGACATCCAGTTGTGGTCCGGTTTTCATGGACTGACATAATAGAGAAGCAGGAGAAACTTTTTTTTCCCTCTCGCCACCTCTGAGAAAATCCAACCATACTTTGATCAAACTCTGATCAGAGTGTGATTAGCATAATAGGAGATGACAGTTGGGGCTCACAAAGTTCTATAGAGAACTGTGTTGTGATTAGGCAATTCAGTACCACAATGGACATAGAGGTCAGAGCACATACAGTGATCTGACAATAACCCAAAAACATAGAACTAGCTCTGAGACGTGGGAACTCTGTTGACCGCAATCCCTGATCCTCTCCAACAACACTAGAGGCAGCCGTGGATTGCGCCTAACGCTCCCTATGCAACTCGGCACAGCCTGAGAAACTAGCTAGCCTGAAGGTAGAAAATAAGCCTACCTTGCCTCAGAGAAATACCCCAAAGGAAAAGGCAGCCCCCCACATATAATGACTGTGAGTTAAGATGAAAAGACAAACGTAGAGATGAAATAGATTTAGCAAAGTGAGGCCAGACTTTCTGAACAGAGCGAGGATAGGAAAGGTAACTTTGCGGTCAACACAAAACCCTAAAAAACCACGCAAAGGGGCAAAAAGACAATCCGTACCGAACTAACGGCACGGAGGTACACCCTCTGCGTCCCAGAGCTTCCAGCAAACAAATAGATAAACTGGACAGAAAAAAACAGCAAACAAAATAGCAAAGGAAAACTTAGCTATGCAGAGCAGCAGGCCACAGGAACGATCCAGGAGGAAACAAGTCCAACACTAGAACATTGACAGGAAGCCAGGATCAAAGCACTAGGTGGAGTTAAGTAGAGCAGCACCTAACGACCTCACCACATCACCTGAGGGAGGAAACTCAGAAGCCGCAGTACCACTTTCCTCCACCAACGGAAGCTCACAGAGAGAATCAGCCGAAGTACCACTTGTGACCACAGGAGGGAGCTCTGCCACAGAATTCACAACAGTACCTCCCCCTTGAGGAGGGGTCACCGAACCCTCACCAGAGCCCCCAGGCCGACCAGGATGAGCCACATGAAAGGCACGAACAAGATCGGGAGCATGGACATCAGAGGCAAAGACCGAGGAATTATCTTCCTGAGCATAACCCTTCCACTTAACCAGATACTGGAGTTTCCGTCTTGAAACACGAGAATCCAAAATCTTCTCCACAATATACTCCAACTCCCCCTCCACCAAAACTGGGGCAGGAGGGTCAACAGATGGAACCATAGGTGCCACGTATCTCCGCAAGAATGACCTATGGAATACGTTATGTATGGAAAAAGAATCTGGAAGGGTCAGACGAAAAGACACAGGATTAAGAACCTCAAAAATCCTATACGGACCAATGAAACGAGGTTTAAACTTAGGAGAGGAAACCTTCATAGGAATATGACGAGAAGATAACCAAACCAGATCCCCAACACGAAGTCGGGGACCCACACAGCGTCTGCGATTAGCGAAACGTTGAGCCTTCTCCTGGGACAAGGTCAAATTGTCCACTACATGAGTCCAAATCTGCTGCAACCTGTCCACCACAGTATCCACACCAGGACAGTCCGAAGACTCAACCTGTCCTGAAGAGAAACGAGGATGTAACCCAGAGTTGCATAAAAATGGTGAAACCAAGGTAGCAGAGCTGGCCCGATTATTAAGGGCGAACTCAGCCAAAGGCAAAAAGGACACCCAATCATCCTGATCAGCAGAAACAAAGCATCTCAGATATGTTTCCAAGGTCTGATTGGTTCGTTCGGTCTGGCCATTAGTCTGAGGATGGAAAGCCGAGGAAAAAGACAAGTCAATGCCCATCCTACCACAAAAGGCTCGCCAAAACCTCGAAACAAACTGGGAACCTCTGTCAGAAACAATATTCTCTGGAATGCCATGCAAACGAACCACATGCTGGAAGAACAATGGCACCAAATCAGAGGAGGAAGGCAATTTAGACAAGGGTACCAAATGGACCATCTTAGAAAAGCGATCACAGACCACCCAAATGACTGACATCTTTGGAGAAACGGGAAGGTCTGAAATAAAATCCATAGAGATATGTGTCCAAGGCCTCTTCGGGACCGGCAAGGGCAAAAGCAACCCACTGGCACGAGAACAGCAGGGCTTAGCCCGAGCACAAATCCCACAGGACTGCACAAAAGTACGCACATCCCGCGACAGAGATGGCCACCAAAAGGATCTAGCCACTAACTCTCTGGTACCAAAGATTCCAGGATGACCAGCCAACACCGAACAATGAACCTCAGAGATAACTTTATTCGTCCACCTATCAGGGACAAACAGTTTCTCCGCTGGACAACGATCAGGTTTATTAGCCTGAAATTTTTGCAGCACCCGCCGCAAATCAGGGGAGATGGCAGACACAATTACTCCTTCCTTGAGGATACCTGCCGGCTCAGATAAACCCGGAGAGTCGGGCACAAAACTCCTAGACAGAGCATCCGCCTTCATATTTTTAGAGCCCGGAAGGTACGAAATCACAAAGTCAAAACGGGCAAAAAACAGCGACCAACGAGCCTGTCTAGGATTCAACCGCTTGGCAGACTCGAGATAAGTCAAGTTCTTATGATCAGTCAATACCACCACGCGATGCTTAGCTCCTTCAAGCCAATGACGCCACTCCTCGAATGCCCACTTCATGGCCAGCAACTCTCGGTTGCCCACATCATAATTTCGCTCAGCAGGCGAAAACTTCCTGGAAAAGAAGGCGCATGGTTTCATCACTGAGCAATCAGAACCTCTCTGCGACAAAACAGCCCCTGCTCCAATCTCAGAAGCATCAACCTCGACCTGGAACGGAAGCGAAACATCTGGTTGACACAACACAGGGGCAGAAGAAAAACGACGCTTCAATTCTTGAAAAGCTTCCACAGCAGCAGAAGACCAATTGACCACATCAGCACCCTTCTTGGTCAAATCGGTCAATGGTTTAGCAATACTAGAAAAATTGCAGATGAAGCGACGATAAAAATTAGCAAAGCCCAGGAACTTTTGCAGACTTTTCAGAGATGTCGGCTGAGTCCAATCATGGATGGCTTGGACCTTAACAGGATCCATCTCGATAGTAGAAGGGGAAAAGATGAACCCCAAAAATGAAACCTTCTGCACACCAAAGAGACACTTTGATCCCTTCACAAACAAAGAATTAGCACGCAGGACCTGAAAAACCGTTCTGACCTGCTTCCCATGAGACTCCCAATCATCCGAGAAGATCAAAATGTCATCCAAGTACACAATCAGGAATTTATCCAGGTACTCTCGGAAGATGTCTGCCTGTGTGGCCTATTTAAAAAAAAAAAAAAAAAGGTTCCTCGCATCATGTTCTCATACACTTTATGCAGTATTAGCCCTCTGTGTCTGTACTGCTACATACTTAGGCAGATAACTGGTTCATGCAGCTTTACATGAACACCTGAGCCTTACACTATGGCTGGTCCGAATAACTAAAGCAATTGTTATCATCCACCTCTCGTGTCTCCCCTTTTCCTCATAGTTTGTAAGCTTGCGAGCAGGGCCCTCACTCCTCCTGGTATCTGTATTGAACTATATTTCTGTTATGCTGTAATGTCTATTGTCTGTACAATTCCCGTCTATAATTTGTAAAGCGCTGCGGAATATGTTGGCGCTATATAAATAAAAATTATTATTATTATTATTATTATTATTATTAAGATGTCATGCATAAAGGACTGAAACACTGATGGAGCATTGGCAAGTCCGAATGGCATTACTAGATACTCAAAATGACCCTCGGGCATATTAAATGCAGTTTTCCATTCATCGCCTCGCTTAATTCGCACAAGATTATACGCACCACGAAGATCTATCTTGGTGAACCAACTAGCCCCCTTAATCCGAGCAAACAAATCAGATAACAATGGCAAGGGGTACTGAAATTTAACCGTGATCTTATTTAGAAGGCGGTAATCTATACAAGGTCTCAGCGAACCATCCTTCTTGGCTACAAAAAAGAACCCTGCTCCTAATGGTGACGATGACGGGCGAATATGCCCCTTCTCCAGGGACTCCTTCACATAACTGCGCATAGCGGCGTGCTCAGGCACAGATAAATTAAACAGTCGGCCTTTTGGGAATTTACTACCAGGAATCAAATCGATAGCACAATCACAATCCCTCTGCGGAGGCAGGGTATCGGACTTGGGCTCATCAAATACATCCCGGTAATCAGACAAGAACTCTGGAACCTCAGAAGGGGTGGATGACGAAATTGACAGAAATGGAACATCACCATGTACCCCCTGACAAACCCAGCTGGACACTGACATGGATTTCCAGTCTAATACTGGATTATGGACTTGTAGCCATGGCAACCCCAACACGACCACATCATGCAGATTATGCAACACCAGAAAGCGAATAACCTCCTGATGTGCAGGAGCCATGCACATGGTCAGCTGGGTCCAGTACTGAGGCTTATTCTTGGCCAAAGGCGTAGCATCAATTCCTCTCAATGGAATAGGACACTGCAAGGGCTCCAAGAAAAACCCACAACGCTTAGCATACTCTAAGTCCATCAAATTCAAGGCAGCGCATGAATCCACAAATGCCATGACAGAATACGATGACAAAGAGCAGATCAAGGTAACGGACAGAAGAAATTTTGACTGTACCGTACCAATGGTGGCAGACCTAGCGAACCGCTTAGTGCGCTTAGGACAATCAGAGATAGCATGAGTGGAATCACCACAGTAGAAACACAGCCCATTCAGACGTCTGTGTTCTTGCCGTTCAACTCTGGTCAAAGTCCTATCGCACTGCATAGGCTCAGGTGATACCGCCAAATGGTGCACAGATTTACGCTCACGCAAGCGTCGACCGATCTGAATGGCCAAAGACATAGACTCATTCAGACCAGCAGGCATAGGAAATCCCACCATGACATCCTTAAGGGCTTCAGAGAGACCCTTTCTGAAAATTGCTGCGAGCGCACCTTCATTCCATTGCGTGAGTACGGACCACATTCTAAATTTCTGACAATTTACCTCTATCTCATCCTGACCCTGACAAAGAGCCAGCAAATTTTTTTCTGCCTGATCCACTGAATTAGGTTCATCGTACAGCAATCCAAGCGCCAGGAAAAACGCATCGATATTACTTAATACAGGATCTCCTGACGCAAGAGAAAATGCCCAGTCCTTGTTGAACTGGGTCACCAGAGGAGCGAGGTTTCAAAGCCAGAAATAGTTTACAATTATTTTTGAAACTCAGAAATTTAGTTCTATCTCCAAAAAACAAATCTGGAATAGGAATTCTCGGTTCTAACATAGAATTCTGAACCACAAAGTCTTGAATATTTTGTACTCTTGCCGTGAGCTGATCCACACATGAAGACAGACCTTTAATGTCCATTGCTACACCTGTGTCCTGAACCACCCAAATGTCTAGGGGAAAAAAAAGGCAAAACACAGTGCAGAGAAAAAAAAATGGTCTCAGAACTTCTTTTTTCCCTCTATTGAGAATCATTAGTACTTTGGGCTTCCTGTACTGTTGTGATTAGGCAATTCAGTACCACAATGGACATAGAGGTCAGAGCACATACAGTGATCTGACAATAACCCAAAAACATAGAACTAGCTCTGAGACGTGGGAACTCTGTTGACCGCAATCCCTGTTCCTCTCCAACACCACTAGAGGCAGCCGTGGATTGCGCCTAACGCTCCCTATGCAACTCGGCACAGCCTGAGAAACTAGCTAGCCTGAAGATTGAAAATAAGCCTACCTTGCCTCAGAGAAATACCCCAAAGGAAAAGGCAGCCCCCCACATATAATGACTGTGAGTTAAGATGAAAAGACAAACGTAGAGATGAAATAGATTTAGCAAAGTGAGGCCAGACTTTCTGAACAGAGCGAGGATAGGAAAGGTAACTTTGCGGTCAACACAAAACCCTAAAAAACCACGCAAAGGGGCAAAAAGACCCTCTGTACCGAACTAACGGCACGGAGGTACACCCTCTGCGTCCCAGAGCTTCCAGCAAACAAATAGATAAACTGGACAGAAAAAAACAGCAAACAAAATAGCAAAGGAAAACTTAGCTATGCAGAGCAGCAGGCCACAGGAACGATCCAGGAGGAAACAAGTCCAACAGTAGAACATTGACAGGAAGCCAGGATCAAAGCACTAGGTGGAGTTAAGTAGAGCAGCACCTAACGACCTCACCACATCACCTGAGGGAGGAAACTCAGAAGCCGCAGTACCACTTTCCTCCACCAACGGAAGCTCACAGAGAGAATCAGCCGAAGTACCACTTGTGACCACAGGAGGGAGCTCTGCCACAGAATTCACAACAGAACTGTAACTGTAATTTCAGGAGACCTTGCAGCAGAATGTCTGTGTTGGCCTCTGGCTCCTACCTCCACTAGTCGCCATCGGTAGAAATTAGTCTTCACTGTGTAAGGTGGCATGGGGTGGTAGCTATGGGTGAGGTACTAGTTTTTCACGCCCCAGCATGCTACCTGAAGATGGGGGTCCTAGCTGGGTGTCTGGCCTTTCTTCAGGGGGATGCTATGCCCTTGCAGGCCGCATGATGCTGTTGACTTAGGGTAGCAAGGACCAATTGTTGAGGAGGTCAATGAAAGAAACCACCAGTCAATAGTAAACCATTTTTTACTGAACAGTGATTTGGCAGAAATTATGTACAATAGATAGCGGGTGCATAACTTCACGAATGTTTCTTTTAGAACATGGAACATCTTCACACATTTTCTGCTTTTCTTCTCTAGGGTCACTTGTTTCTGCCTCAACCGGCATCTCTACCTTCACTACCACCCATTGCAGCACTTTGGGAGTCTCTCCTGTCCCCAATAACGGTACCACCATCCAGTCAGTTAGAGACCAATACTTCAACATCCTACTTTCCCTTAGGTGAATTAGTTTGCCACTATGACTGATACTTAACTTCTTTGCTCACTGATGCCTTGGATCTACCGCTTGGGGCACTCTTTGTCTCACGTTCCCTGTTCTGTCCTGGCCTGTTTCCTCTCTGTCTGGCTAACTTGGGGCCGTACTGCTAGGCGACCTTGCCCAGGACCCGTCTCTTAAATCTACCCTTCTATCGCTTTTCCTTTCTGAGCTCAGGATCACGCTATTCACTGCCTTGGTCTCTACTCACTTTGAGGACACCCAACTCATGTGGCTCTGCTGAGTATTCAGACCAAAGGTCTATTCTAGCTGTAAGATATGCCCTGTCTGATTCCCTACCAGGAAGTCCTCTCTGAACTTGCTACATAGCCCTTCCCTCTCTGGGTTAGTCCCAACTTTTAGCTTTATCTATACCTACTCACTACCTGTTTCTGGGCAGAACACAACTCTATCAATAACAGTGTAAAACGTTATAATGCATCGCACCACAGCACATATCAAAAAGATGAACGTGGGCACAACTTTCATCTTCTTACAGCTGAATACAAATGTTATAGATTTTATCCATCGATTCAAAGTAAAAGATCAATCCAGGAAGGAGCATGAAGCATTATTTTTTAAAAAAAAAATAAGATATACCGTAGTTACTTATTTTCATAAGCACTATTGATTTATTAAATAAAAATTAAACCCGACGGTTACTCTTTCAGGATAGAAATGTGTTTCAAGAGGTTGCCTACTACTAGGATAATGCCTTCTAAATTACTATATTTCTTCATGTAAAATAAAAAAACAGCCTGCACTCCCCTCTGGTGTTGGGGCTGTTCCACTGATATCAGCTCCGAGTCTTCCAGGGCCCGTGCAACATTTTTGTGTCAGGTGAACCCTTCAGCCAATCAGCAGTCATTAACTGTCATTTTCACTCTCACCTCCTTCGGACGGATCCAATACCTGGAAGATGTGAGAGTTGCTGTTTACTTGCTTTTTCTATCTGCTATCATTTTCCTGCTGTGATAGCTTTTATCTTGCATAGTGTACAGCTTGTTTGGAGCTCGGCCACCTGAGCCTGTCTGAGTGTGCACAGTAATTACATTCCGGGCTCACAAGTTAATATTTGAGATACCATCCACCTCTCTACAGCTCAATGATTTCTATACAGCAGTTTGTTGCTCATCTCTTCATTCCTCTCATCTCCTGACTTAGCTGCTGTTATAAATCCTGCAAAATTACCAGCCTTCAGAATTTTCCAGAGAACTTCACCTAATCACTGCTCTCACTTTCCCAGTTATTTGCCTGTTCAAAGACTCTTGTTATCTCTATATGCAAACTTCAGAACAAACAATGTCAGATCATTAATGTGTCACAGAAGTATAAGCCAAGCAGAAGGAAGAAGCAACTGAACCAGAACAGTTATTCAAGAAAGAGTGACCTGCCCTCTTCCTTCCTCCCAGCAACAAGTAAGTGGAAGAAACTGAAGAGCTGTGTGCCTCTCAAGACACAACATGAGAATATCCTTTTAATATAATGCGTAGATGATAGGTTCTCCAGAGCAGGGGTGTCAAACTGCATTCCTCGAGGGCTGCAAACAGGTCATGTTTTCAGGATTTCCTTGTACTGCACAGGTGATAATTTAATCACCAACTCATTATTTGTGTAGGTGATTAAATTATCACCTGTGCAGTACAAGGAAATCCTGAAAACATGACCTGTTTGCAGCCCTCGAAGAATGCAGTTTGACACTCCTGCTCCAGAGGATCTACTTTTAGCCACACTTAAAGGGAATTTATCACAGGTTTTCGCTAGGATGTGTGCTGTAGTTACTATACTTACTAGGATGTGTGCTGTAGTTTCAATACTATCAGCAGCAGATTATCACTGCAGGACTAAATGCCCATGTGCCTCCTGGTCCTGCCACACCTCTAGCACTGATTAGCAGCTTACTGTCAATAAACAATGTACATAGAAAGCTGCTAATCAGTGGTGTGGGCTGGGTTAGCTTTTGAGCTATGCTAAATCTACAGCAGAGAAAACTGATTGTATCACACAACTACTGCATCCAGTAAAGTAAGTGATATATTGCTGCAATCATGGTCGTTTAACCTACATTATGCTGTTCTCAGCTGAGATAGGGAAACCCTAGTGACAGATTCCCTTTAACTCCATTTAATTGATGGTGCTCTCAAAATTTATTATCTCCGTATTGGTTTTCTAAACTTTTTAAATTATTTTTTACTATTTACATATTTCCAAATTTACTATGTAACCTGGTGCTAGTCCATTGTAGTTATAGATCATATACAGAGTATGGACTTTTCGCAGAACAGCTTTTTACAGTAACTTATCTTAGAATTGTGGACATGAATTAATTAACTCTTTATGTAAATGTCCAATGTCTTATTCCGCATATGGTTAAACAGCCGTGGTGACTAGGAATACATTTTCTTTGAATGTTGTTCATTATAGATTGTGATTAATGCATTTCTCTTGGGTTTATTCTCTGCTACTCTTTTAGTACAGTTAGTCACACTTTGAGAGCTATTCAACATATTCCATCATTGTGAGTGGATTCTTCCGGGTTACAAATTGTTGTGAGTTTCATGTAAACATCGTTTTTTTGGCACAGATCTTTATAGCTTCATTTCTGGCATTAGATTATATTTTTCATCGGAAAAGAACTTTCAAGAAGAATTTTATGGATTTCAAAACTGGAGGATTGCTGCATATATTATACTAGATGGTGGCCCGATTCTAACGCATCGGATATTCTAGAATATGCATATTTAATTTTTCAGAAAAGCATGCACGGTTTACAAGTCTCCTCACTCTGACATGCCAGGCTTGGCATGTCACTCTCCACAAGGAGAAACGTTATACCTTAGACCTCAAAAACTTAAAAGTTAATGTGCGGGACCCGGTCAGAGGCCTGGGATGATGGAGTACAGAGATGTAAAAGTCTTGCGCGTCAAACCGCGGCGGGATTTGGCACCGAGGATGTGCAGACGTGGGCCAGAGACGACACTGAAAACACTGTGACAAGCCTCACCAGAAAGTGTGTGCCAGCAGAGTTCTGGCCGCCATCAGACAAGACCTAGATGATGCCTGTTGAAATCCAAAGACCCGACTATGCCGGTCAAGACTCGAAGACCCTATCTGCAGCGGTCAAGGCCCAGAGCTCAAACTGCACCTTGTCAAGATCAGAATCTTCGCCCTATGGCTGTTAAGATCCAGAGCCCAGATGAAGCCTGTCGAGAGCCAGCTTCCAACCCTCTCTTACCCAGGCCTAGGAGACACCCACTGTCGGTCAAGCATGGAAGATTCGCAAGGAGACATCAACCAGAGGAGGATGCCTGGGGTTACAAAAGGACAACACAAATGAGCTGGGCAGTCACTTCCAGTCATAACATACGGTACAGGGTTCGACCTGGGTTAGGACTACAGGTGGGGGCCGGTTGATAGACAGGAAGCCCAACGTTCCTTCATAGACTTTGTCAGAAGGACTTGTGGCCTAGTGGGAAAATCTGGTTACCCTTGCTAGGGCCATTTTCTCATGAAGAGCTATCATAGTAGCTCCCAGGAAAGGGCATACCACCCTTGTAGGATGGACAAAAGTATAGTTCTTGAGAAACTTTTCCATTATTCTAATTGTATTCTCAAATTCATTGTACGTTTATTGTCATATAGTTTACTGCTGTATACACTGTTCCATATTATCTGTTCCCTAACCACTGTGAATTCCCGCTATGTCGGAAAGAAAAAAAATTGTTCCTTGACTGTTCACACCTCATGCCTCCTGTGCATTGCATTCAGTCTCAGATTGACCCAATTAACGGAGAACCCTCAACCATCTCTTACAGGTAGACACCAAGTTTATCAGCTCATTCCCTACACACCAGTTAGTCAAATGAAGAACCTAAGAACTCTGATATATGAATATATGGCTCTACACAATCCCAACATCTAGATCTTGGAGTCTAGGCTAAGATATTAAACAAGCTCCAGACGGTGGAATAGATTCAATTTGTAACAATCTATGAGTTTTTATTCCTCTATGTTCCCCCCCGAACCACCAATAATCCATACTTGTCACTTGTTTTCCAACGACCTTCACTTTTTGTCTCATAGTTTTTAATTTGTACACAAAAAAGAAGAGCATGTGATGACTTATTGGCATCTGGTTGGGATGTAACAAGCTATCGCTTTCAGATCCTAATGCCTAAGGGGTCCAATAGCCTCTCTGTTTCACATGAATACATAAATATGATGTGGGGGCCTTTTTATAAATTTTATATTTGGACATAGACATTTCGAGTAATGCCTCTGCTTATGGAAGCATAAGGATCCCAATTGTTTAAAAAAAAAATCAAACACAATGCGTATAAAGCATAGGCAATATTATCACTATTATCATATATTATCTCTGTAAGCCTATATTGTACATTTAGTCATTATAAGATGGATTATCTAGCATTTTCTCTCTTGATTAATAATGTCCTAAGAAGCATTCCAAGAACTGAGCTGGATTCCAAGAGTTGGGCCTTACCATCAGGACAACATATGATCCTGGTTACTATGCTATAGATCATGAATGATAGATCATGTGACTGTGGAGAAATTAAGGAGGGTTATTTTGAAGGAATCTTTAATCATCATTATTTCTAACCCTAATTTTTTATTCATTAACCATTAGAATACATTGGCTGAATTAGTGAGTTGGTTTCCCTGAGTCAAACAAAATAATTGGCATATTGATTTGACCACTACGTTCTTTACACCAAAAAGCATGTTTTTGACACTGGGGAATATATATACCATGAGGCAAGTGAATTGACAAAAATATGTTTAATTTCAATACAGGATTAAAACTTATTTTTAAAACTTTTTAATGGCATCCTAGGATCTAAATCAATTAACTACAAAGAGCACCTCTTGGTCTGGAGGATATAGCTCATCCATGTATTACACTGCTTTCAGTGTAATGCTTTATTTCCCCTGAGGAGGCAGTGTAGGGAAATGAAACACCTTTTGTCATGTTCTAATGCAGCTTACATCTGATCGCCAGAGGTCCCATCAACCGGATATCAGTGATCAGCATTTTTTTAAGGGATCCCTTCAAACAAAAACAAAAATTAAAGACCTTCAAAATGTTCTTCATTATACAGTATGTTTGAGAGTTTAAGAGATATAAATTATCTTTTTCTGTAGTCCATATGAGAAAAATCTAAGACTGTTCTGTAGCTCAACGTGTTCTGACAGTGGCTACCAAATTTTCTGTACCTCCCTATGCCTTTAAGTTTATGTAAAGGCAAATGGAGCTATGGTAAATTAATAGCTGGTGGTAACTGCGGCCAAAACATAATTTTTGGGACCAGTCTTTTTGGCACAAGACTGATGACATTTTACAAGGCATATACAGTACACCCAAAGTTTCATAACTTTTAATTAAACTTCTACTAAAGGTACCTTCACACTGAGCGACGCTGCAGCGATCCAGACAACGATCCGGATCGCTGCAGTGTCGCTGTTTGGTCGCTGGAGAGCTGTCACACAGTCAGCTCTCCAGCGACCAACGATGCCGGTAACCAGGGTAAACATCGGGTTACTAAGCGCAGGGCCGCGCTTAGTAACCCGATGTTTACCCTGGTTACCAGCGTAAAAGTAAAAAAAAAAACACTTCATACTTACCTTCTGCTGTCTGTCCCTCGGCACTCTGCTTCTCCGCCCTGTGTAAGCACAGCGGCCGGAAAGCAGAGCGGTGACGTCACCACTCTGCTTTCCGGCCGCTGTGCTTACACAGGGCAGAGAAGCAGAGCGCCGAGGGACAGACAGCGGAAGGTAAGTATGAAGTGTTTGTTTGTTTTTTTTTACATTTACGCTGGTAACCAGGGTAAACATCGGGTTACTAAGCGCGGCCCTGCGCTTAGTAACCCGATGTTTACCCTGGTTACCACTGAAGACATCGCTGAATCGGCGTCACACACGCCGATTCAGCGATTTCTACAGGAGGTCCAGCGACGAAAGAAAGTGCTGGCCTTCTAGCTCCGACCAACGACATCACAGCAGGATCCTGATCGCTGCTGTGTGTCAAACTGAACGATATCGGTAGCCAGGACACTGCAACGTCACGGATCGCTAGCGATATCGTTCAGTGTGAAGGTACCTTAAATTTATTTAGCCCAAATTAGATTTATCAATGTCGAATTATTTCGAAAACTTTTCAAGATGGGTGGTGACCATGGCGCCCATTATGAAGTCGGCCATTTTGGATCCAACTTTATTTTTTCCAATGGAAAGAGGGTCATATGAGACCTCAGTCTTATTGAGAATTTCACAAGAAAAACAATGGTGTGCTTGGTTTTCACATAACTTTATTCTTTCATGAGTTATTTACAGGTTTATGACCACTTATAAAATGTGTTCAAAGTGCTGCCCATTGTGTTGGATTGTCAATGCAACCCTCTTCTTCCACTCTTGACACACTGATAGCAACACCGCAGAAGAAATGCCAGCACAGGCTTCCAGTATCCATTGTTTCAAATAGTGCACGTCGTATCTTCACAGCTCGTATCTTCACAGCATAGACAATTGCCTTCAGATGACCCCAAAGATAAAAGTCTAAGGGAGTCAGATCGGGATACCTTGGTGGCCATTCAACTGGCCCATGATGACCATCATGATGATGTGTTGCCCTCTTTATGCACTGAAGATGGGATGTTCGCTGAGTTTTTCCAGGAGGATGGTGCACCACCACACTATGGGTGTCAAGTCCGAGCATTTCTACATAAACAGTTTCTTGAAAAGTGTTTCTTCTGCAGTGTTGCTATCAGCGTTTCAAGAGTGGGAGAAGAGGGTTGCATTGACAATCCAACACAATGGGCAGCACTATGAACACATTTTATAAGTGGTCATAAACTTGTAAATAACTCATGAAAGAATAAAGCTACATTAAAACCAAGCACACCATTGTTTTTCTTGTGAAATTCTCAATAAGTTTGATGTGTCACATGACCCTCTTCCCATTTGAAAAAATAAAATTAGATCCAAAATGGCTGACTTCAAAATGGCCACCATGGTCACCACCCATCTTGAAAAGTTTTCCCCCTGGCATAAACTAATGTGCCACAAACAGGAAGATGATATCACCAACCATTCCCATTTTATTTAGGTGAATCCATATAAATGGCCCACCCTGTACTTTTTCTGCTAACTAAAAAAAAATATATATACAATTGTGCTAAAGAATTTACATAACCCGGCAAAATTTTTGCTATTCTTGGCCTTTAAGAGAATATGAATGATAACAAAGCTTTTTCTCCACTCATGGTTAGTGGTTGGGTGAAGCCATTTATTGTCAAACTACTGTGTTTTCTCTTTTTAAATCATAATGACAACCCAAAACATCCAAATGACCCTGATCAAAAGTTCACATACCCCATTTCTTAATACCATGTATTGCCCCCTCTAACATGAATGACAGCTTGAAGTCTTTTGTGGTAGTTGTGGATGAGGTTCTTTATTTTCTCAGATTGTAAAGCTGCCCATTCTTCTTGGCAAAAAAACCTCCATTTCCTGTAAATTCCTGGGCTGTCTAACATGAACTGTGTGCTTGAGATCTCACCGGAGTGGCTCAATGATATTGAGGTCGGGAGACTGAGACGTCTACTCCAGAACCTGTTGTGAATTCTGTTCTTGGGCTCCCTCTTGTGGTTTCAAGTGGTATGGCTGCTCCTTGGAGTTAGCTGTATTCAGCTGCCTCCACTTTTCGTCTCCTCTCTCGCCTATTTAAGCCTGGCTGTTCCTACAGCTAGTGCCACTTGTAAATGGTTCCTGGTTGGATTCACATCTCTTTGGAGTTCCCCGTTATCCTGACAAGTTCAGCAAAGTTAAGTTTTTGCTTACTTTTTCTGCCCATAGTTTGTGGACTTATCCATTCTGTGCTTTCTTTGTTTGTCCAGCATTATCAGTTTGAATTATTTTCTGTCTTGCTGGAAGCTCTGGGAAGCAGAGTGACCCTCCACACCTTTAGTCAGGTGTGGAGATTTTTTGTTTACTCTGCGTGGATTTTTGTAGTGTTTTATACTGACCGCACAGTGTTCCATCCTGTCCTATCTATCAAGCTAGACTGGCCTCCTGTGCTCATCCTGGTTTCATTCTGTGTATGTCTTTTTCCTCTCCACTCACAGTCATTATTTGTGGGGGGCTAATCTATCCTTTGGGGATTTTCTCTGAGGCAAGATAGTTTTCCTGCTTCTGTCTTCAGGGGTAGTTAGCTCTTAGGCTGTGACGAGATGCCTAGGGAGAGTTAGGAGCATTCCACGACTGCTTCTAGTGTTGTGTTGAGCTTAGGGTCTGCGGTCAGTACAGTTACCACTTCCCTCAGAGCTCGTTCCATGTTGCTACTAGACCACCGCATCATAACAAGAACCTCCACTTTGTTTTGCTGTATCCAAAGACAGGTCGACTTGGCCTTGTGTTTTGGATCATTGTCATGTTGAAACGTCCAAGTACATCCCATGCGCAGCACTTCATTGTTCCCTCTACCGACAAGCTGTTTGTAGATGGAAATTTAATTCTCCAGCAGGACTTGGCACCCGTCCACACTGCCAAAAGTACCAATACCTGGTTTACAAACAACAGTATCACTGTGCTTGATTGGCCAGCAAACTTGCCTTACCTTATCCCCATAGAGAATCTATGGGTTATTGTCAAGAGAAAGATGAGACACCAGACCCAACAATGCAGATGAGCTGAAGGCTGCTATCAAAGCAACCTGGGCTTCCATAACACCTCAGCAGTGCCACAGGCTTATTGCTTCCATGCCATACCGTACTGATGCAACAAAAAACATGGTGCTATAGTCGAAAAAGTAATAATTCAACAAATTTATTAAATAATGAGGCTGCACTGGACATCACATCATGCAGACATTTACAGGGTTAAGCTGGCTTGATATATTTGGGTCACTGACTTCCATAGTTTAACCTATGCCTTATTGCTTCACTACACATATGGCTATATTAAGGGTATGAGCACCAATTATTTTGATACTGGCATATATGCAATGGATTATTCTGGTTAGAATAGGTCATGTTAATGTTATAACATTGGGCTATGGTTGTTACACTTAATCTGCACTAGAGCACCTAATACGTATTTAAATATGCTGTACAGCTTCCCCTGACCCTGTTTACAATATGTGGTATGATTATGTCCTCTACACCTGAGCCTTTGCTGTTTATGTGACGAATATTGTCCACACTTTTCTTTGTGATGTATTTTATGCCTCATTATTTAATACATTTGTTGAATTATTACTTTTTGGACTATAGCTCCATGTTTTTTGTAGGATCGAGTACACAGGGAGCGTCCAATTATATTTTGTTCTGGTCTTTTAGTTTGGTATTGGGCCAGTCTATATGGATTCATAGCATGTTTCAGTGGATTTTGATTCCACGCCACATTGATGCAAAAGGAGCCCCAACCAAGTATTGAGTGCATTTACTGAACATACATTTCAGTAGGCCAATATTTCGGATTTTAAAAACATTTTTCAAGCTGGTGTTATAAAGTATTCTAATTTACTGAGATAATGACTCTTGTTTTTTCATTGGCTGTAAGCCATAATCATCAACATTAACAGAAATAAACACTTGAAATGGATCACTCTGTGTTAGGACTGGCGGAACGCACCCAGAAAGATGATATAGATGCGTTCGCAGTCCGAGGTCCACCGTGCAGGTGAAAACCCGCTGCTAGTAAATTGCAGACTATATGGCGGTACACTAAAGTAAACACATGTGGGTTCAACCTCACCCAGCGTGAAGGAAGCAATCCTGTTGCGTCACAGGACCGCACCTAAAGCGCGAGCAAGCAGTCAGCGTACTTAACCCCAACTGGGATTGAAGTCCGATTAGACCCTTGCTGGCACTACACCGCAACTGGGTGTGTAAGGAAACTAATAAGAAATATATAAATGCACAGGAGTGCGAGCAATGCCGCACTGACGGACGCCACCAACCACACAGGCTTGTGTATGGAAAGCGCTAGGCAAGCGCACGGCGCCGTACAGGCGAACACAGCAAGAGGACGCTGTAATGTGTGTATCGTGCAGATGGTTAGTCGGGCGCTAGATAGCTACCAACATCCGCGAGCAGACAACAACTCTAGGGAGGGATATTTAGGAGCTTTCATCCATCGACATACATCCATCTACACACACACATATATAATTATGAGACAATACTAGCGCATGGCCGTGCGGTCATGCGCAGTTTATATAGTTGCAGCACAGGAAGTGGCTACAGAACTTTTGCCCTTCCAAGACCTGCCAAGAGGACCAATAGGATGTGCCGCAGAGCCTGAGCACCTGACCCTCGATCTCCAACGGGAGATCTTGCCCTGGGCATGCTCAGTATGTGCAGACAAGGACTTCGTCCCAGAGAAGTCCGCTTGCTGCTGACCAGTACTGGCTTTAATGGCAGAAGCTGGAGAAGCAGCAGTAACTCTTAGAACAGAGTGAGATTAAGCAAGACGCTGGGACCGACGTCCTTGCTGAGCAGACTCCACTGCGGCTGGAACAGAATGGGAGACCGCAGTGGAGATGGCTCGAGATTCCCCCTGTGCAGAAATGGGAACTCGACCTCTAACACTCTGTTTGTAATATATGTGTTTCACTGTTTGTATCGAAGAACTGAAATAAATCAACTTTTTGATGATATTCTAATTTTGTGAGAAGCACCTGTAAAATATTTCACGTTTTGACTTATGAGTAGTGTTGAGCATTCCGATACCGCAAGTATTGGGTATCAGCCGATACTTGCGGTATCGGAATTCCGATACCGAGATCCGATACTTTTGTGGTATCGGGTATTGGTATCGGATCCATAGGGAGGTGTAAAATAAAGAATTAAAATAAAAAATATTGATATATTCACATCTCCGGCGGCCCCTGGACATCACGCTGGTAACCGGCTGGCTTCTTTGTTTAAAATGAGCGCGTTTAGGACCTGCGAATGACGTCGCGGCTTCTGATTGGTCGCGTGCCGCTCATGTGACCGCCACACGACCAATCAGAAGCCGCGACGTCATTCTCATTCACTAAACTCCTAATTCTAGGAATTTAGGACCTGCGAATGACGTCGCGGCTTCTGATTGGTCGCGTGGCGGTCACATGGGCGGCACGCGACCAATCAGAAGCCGCGACGTCATTCACAGGTCCTAAACGCGCTCATTTTAAACAAAGAAGCCGGCCGGTTACCAGCGTGATGTCCAGGGGCCGCCGGAGAGGTGAATATATCAATATTTTTTATTTTAATTCTTTATTTTACACCTCACTATGGATCCCAGGGCCTGAAGGAGAGTTTCCTCTCCTTCAGACCCTGGGAACCATCAGGATACATTCCGATACTTGATGTCCCATTGACTTGTATTGGTATCGGATATCGGTATCGGCGATATCCGATATTTTTCGGGTATCGGTCGATACTATCCGATACTTTCAAGTATCGGACGGTATCGCTCAACACTACTTATGAGTTCAGAGCAGCTCCTGCTGTTTTTATGTACCTCAGTTCCTATGTTTTCATGCATCGTTGAACCACTTGGACTTGTTTTCGAAGGTATGACTTTTTAGCCGCAATTATACCATGAAGACCATTTGGGGCCAGACTTCTCCAAACAGTAGATGGGTGTAGCTTAGTACCACTGGTTGCTGCCAGTTCTTAACTGATAATACTGCTAGACATCTTACAATTGTTAAGGGAAGTTCAAGTATGATGTGTCTTTCATCTGCTGCACTAGGATTCCTTGGCAGACAACTGCTTTTCTGGTCCTCACTGTAGCCAATTTCTTGGTGCTTCTTCAAAAGAACATCTTAAAATCCCCATCTGCGTTGAAATTGTTGCCTAGAAGAGACCTTTCTTATGCAATATAACTATCTTTTGTCTTGTTGTTGTGCTCATTCTTAAGTATAGGACAAATGCAACGAAGCGATCTTCTACAATCCCACCTTTGTAGCAGAGTTTGGATGTTCCTCACCCAGTTTGAAGCCTCCTACACTGTTTCTGCTTCTGTTAATAACCATTTCTGTTTCAGTAAATGACTTTTGGACTGAGATAGGTAGATAGATAGACAGATCAACATCTCTTCTCTCACCTTTCCTTGCCCTGGATCCAGGAAGCAATTTATCTGGGCTATAAAGGCATGACATTATGCTCATGGTATCTTCCTGGGGGATATTAAATCACTGTCTCTACTGTTGCTATGGAAAATATTTGGTCTATTTACAAGTATTTTCTCCAATGAATTCTTGGTGCCAAAAAGGAGTTTGATTGTGAAATAATATGGAACGGTTGTCTGAAATCCTAAACAATGTAACTGCTCCTGCACTTATAGCTGAACATTTAGTAAATGGAGATTGAGACTGTATCCAAACTAACATCTTAAATAGATTAAGCTCTACTCTTGGATAACATCTTGAGTTAGAGTTGATATGTATCGTGTGAAGATGATGAGGTGTGATCCAATAGTGACAAGGCAGTCTCACTACGTGACCTCCAGACCACTCTTTGGGTCATCTTTACACACCACTCATACCGATGGCTTAGGCCGGCGTCACACACAGCGTAAAACAATACGGTCCGTATATTACGGCCGTAATACGCTGAAAAGTCCCCAAAAAAATGGTCCGTTGCTCCTCCGTAGGCAGGCTGTGTCAGCGTTTTTTGCGCATGGCATCCTCCGTATGTAATCCGTATGGCATCCGTACTGCGTGGTTTTCTCGCAGGCTTGCAAAACCAACATACCGCTATAGAAGTGATCCATGTGTCCCAAAAAGAAAAGAATATATATATATATATATATATATAGTCAGTAGACACATATATGTATATATATTAATACTTATTCCAGCGCTATACAGCTTGAAAGCCGGTAATTCAATTACCGGCTTTTTCTTTCTCCTTCATAAAACCCGACATGATTTGAGACATGGTTTACATACAGTAAACCATGTCTTCTCTCCATTTTTTTTGCAGATTCCACACTACTAATGTCAGTAGTGTGTATCTGCAAAATTTGGCCGTTCTAGCTCTTAAAATAAAGGGTTAACTGGCGGAAAAAATTGGCGTGGGCTCCCGCGCAATTTTCTCCGCCAGAGTAGTAAAGCCAGTGACTGAGGGCAGATATTAATAGCCTGGAGAGGGTCCACGGTTATTGGCCCCCCCCTGGCTAAAAATATCTGCCCCCAGCCACCCCAGAACAGGCACATCTGGAAGATGCGCCTATTCTGGCACTTGGCCACTCTCTTCCCATTCCCGTGTAGCGGTGGGATATGGGGTAATGAAGGGTTAATGCCACCTTGCTATTGTAAGGTGACATTAAGCCTAATTAATAATGGAGAGGCGTCAATTATGACACCTATCCATTATTAATCCAATTGTAGTGAAGGGTTAAATAAAACACAAACACATTCTTTAAAATTATTTTAATGAAATAAAAACAATGGTTGTTGTAGTATTTTATTCAACGCCCAATCCAGTCACTGAAGACCCTCGTTCTGTGAGTAAAGAAACATAATAAACCAACAATATACTTACCCTCCGCAGATCTGTAACGTCCAACGATGTAAATCCTTCTGAAGGGGTTAAAACATTTTGCAGCAAGGAGCTGTGCTAATGCAGGCTGCTCCTCGCTGCAAAACCCCAGGGAATGAGGCTAAAAATAGATCAATGATCTATATTTAGCATCATTTGCGGTGAGGCGCCCTCTGCTGGCTGTTCATAGATCGTGGGAAATTACCTAGAAAGCTCC
This sequence comes from Ranitomeya imitator, assembly GCF_032444005.1. Lineage (NCBI taxonomy): Eukaryota > Metazoa > Chordata > Amphibia > Anura > Dendrobatidae > Ranitomeya > Ranitomeya imitator. Next base: position 179,967,781 of record NC_091288.1, on the reverse strand, counting down.
CTGGCTCCCTGGCTTTCTAGGTAATTTCCCACGATCTATGAACAGCCAGCAGAGGGCGCCTCACCGCAAATGATGCTAAATATAGATCATTGATCTATTTTTAGCCTCATTCCCTGGGGTTTTGCAGCGAGGAGCAGCCTGCATTAGCACAGCTCCTTGCTGCAAAATGTTTTAACCCCTTCAGAAGGATTTACATCGTTGGACGTTACAGATCTGCGGAGGGTAAGTATATTGTTGGTTTATTATGTTTCTTTACTCACAGAACGAGGGTCTTCAGTGACTGGATTGGGCGTTGAATAAAATACTACAACAACCATTGTTTTTATTTCATTAAAATAATTTTAAAGAATGTGTTTGTGTTTTATTTAACCCTTCACTACAATTGGATTAATAATGGATAGGTGTCATAATTGACGCCTCTCCATTATTAATTAGGCTTAATGTCACCTTACAATAGCAAGGTGGCATTAACCCTTCATTACCCCATATCCCACCGCTACACGGGAATGGGAAGAGAGTGGCCAAGTGCCAGAATAGGCGCATCTTCCAGATGTGCCTGTTCTGGGGTGGCTGGGGGCAGATATTTTTAGCCAGGGGGGGGCCAATAACCGTGGACCCTCTCCAGGCTATTAATATCTGCCCTCAGTCACTGGCTTTACTACTCTGGCGGAGAAAATTGCGCGGGAGCCCACGCCAATTTTTTCCGCCAGTTAACCCTTTATTTTAAGAGCTAGAACGGCCAAATTTTGCAGATACACACTACTGACATTAGTAGTGTGGAATCTGCAAAAAAAAATGGAGAGAAGACATGGTTTACTGTATGTAAACCATGTCTCAAATCATGTCGGGTTTTATGAAGGAGAAGGAAAAAGCCGGTAATTGAATTACCGGCTTTCAAGCTGTATAGCGCTGGAATAAATATTAATATATATACATATATGTGTCTCACTGACATATATATATATATATATATATATATATATATATATATACCTATTCTATGTGTACACATTTATTATATCTATTGGACTGTAAGCTGTCAGTGTGATTTTACTGTACACCGCACTGAATTACCGGCTTTTCTCTCTAACAGCGCTGCGTATTTCTCGCAAGTCACACTGCTTGTCCGTGTGTAATCCGTATTTTTCACGCTTCCATAGACTTTCATTGGCGTATTTCTTGCGCAGTACGGTGACAAACGCAGCATGCTGCGATTTTGTACGGCCGTAGAAAGCCGTATAATACTGATCAGTAAAATACGGCAAATAGGAGCAGGGGCATAGAGAATAATTGTGCCGTATTTTTTGCGAGTTTTACGGACGTAGATTCTGCGCTCTTACGTCCGTAAAACTCGCATGTGTGACGGCGGCCTTATAGCTAGGCAGCCTTTCTCTTAAGCTACGCTCACACAGCGGTATTTTGGTTTGTCCCAAATTGGGGGTTCTGTCCCGCCTCGTCGGGGCTTTCGTTCCGGCTTCTGATACTCACCTCTCTCCGACATCTCCATCACTCCATAGCTCCTCCTTCTCAGGGGCGGAGCCACGTCTTTCTGCTCTGTGCATAAATTAAATTATAATACTCGCCCCTCTCCCCAGGACACAACCTCACATCTCTATGTTCACAGGCTACACCTCTGTCTATGAGCCACAGCCCTCAATGATGTAGATAGGAGAATTCGGTAATCTTGAGCCCAGAAGCCGATTATACATAGATATACTGCATATTGCATATAACAATGTATTTCTTTGTTCCATGTATACTAGAGGTGAAGAAAAAGTCAACTTTTTTGTTCCTATAAAACTACTAAAAATAATAAGTAATTACAAAAATTTAATTTTTGTCTCTGAGTCTCCCCAGAATTTAAACCCTCAACATTACAGGCAGGAGCTAAAGCAACTGAGCCACAGATTCCAGCCAAGGAATAAAGAGAATTTTGTGTACTTTATCTGTATTGCAATCTTTAATTCCACAAGCAGATTTTACTGATAAAAACACACTGCTGTGTAAAATGTATGCATTTTTATTTTAGAGACTTTTGCATCCTATAAAATGACTAAAAATAATGAAAAACATTTTTTAATGCGTTTTTCTAAATACTAAACATTACAAACCAGCAAATAGCAGACACATTTGGTGTCCCTGTAATCGTAACAACCTGCAAAACACATCGATGAGATTATTTACAGGGATCGGTAAAAAGCATGATTGATATTTTGCTCTATTAAACCCATAAAAAAAAGAAATGTAATAAAAAGGTAACACTAAGGTCGTGTTCACATGTAGAGTAATTGCTGCGATCTTGCTAATGATTTTTTCTGCAGGTGTCCTCACACAACGCAATAACAATCTTCTCTGATTATTTAGTGTTTTCTGCGTTTCTTTTATGCATTTTCCTCCTTAATTTAGACCTTTGTTTTTGATGCAGATGTGCAGCAAACTTAACAATTTTTTAGTAGTACAGGAAAGCTTTGATTCTGCGCTTAAAAACGTAATAGCGTCTTTTACTTTATGTTTTTTTTTTTTTTTCAGAAATCGCTTATAGAAAAAAAAAAATGCACCAAAAGCCACACAGTTCAGTACCATCTTCAGATGCATAGAGGGCAGAGGTTTAATGGAATAACATCCACTTTGCATAGAAATTTACACCATCTTCACATGTAGCGTAAATGCTGTGTATTTTCTGCTGCTTTTTTTGCACAGAAATTCTGCAGTGTTTACCTGTCCAAGCAAAGTGGATGTGACTTCATGAAAATTGAGCCCTCCGTGCATTTTTTTTTTAATGGTGCTTTTCTTTTTATCTCCTATGTGGAGCCTAAAAAAAACTGCAGGTAAAAAAACTGCAGTTACTTTTTTTAAGTGCAAAAATAAAAGCTTTTCTGTACTATAAAAACCACATTAAAAACACAGCTTCACATCTGCACCAAAAACGCATCAAATAAGGGAGGAAATGACCTTAAAAAATGCAGCAATAATCAGAGAAGATTGTCATTGGGTAGTTTGGTGCAGAGCCTGCAGAAAAAAAACAAAAACAGTATTTTTGCAACGTGTGAATATGGCCTCAGACACAAAAAAAGCCGGAAGTCATATAGTGAAGCTACATAAAGATGAGAAAGTTATGGCGTCTACAACGCTCAATGAATGAACAAAAAAAATATATCCATACAGTAAGTCCCAATTAGAGATGGATGTGAGGCACAGATGACATCGCGCAGGCCTTGGCTAATCAAAAGCCGCTCTGAGGATGCCGGTAGGTAAGAGATTCACGGCCTCCCATCAAGCTGCCTTGTAGCACTGACCTGCACACCGCACCAGAGACCTGTTAAAGGGAACCTGTCATCCCCAAAATCGATGGTGAGCTAAGCCAACCGGCATCAGGGGCTTATCTAAACCATTCTGGAATGCTGTAGATAAGCCCCCGATGTATCCTGAAAGATGAGAAAAAGGTTAGATTATACTCACCTGGGTGGGCGGTCCGGTCCGATCCAATGGGCGTCGCGATCCGGTCCGGGGCCTCCCATCTTCATAGGATGACGTCCTCTTGTCTTCATGCTGCAGCTCCGGCACAGGCATACTTTGTCCTGTTGAGGGCAGAGCAAAGTACTGCAGTGTGCAGGCATCGGGCCTCTGACCTTTCCCGGCGCCAGCACACTGCAGTACTTTGCTCTGCCATCAACAGGGCAGACAGTACGCCTGCGCCGGAGCCGCAGCGTGAAGACAAGAGGATGTCATCGTAAGAAGATGTGAGGCACTGGACTGGATTGCGACACCCATCGGACCAGACCGCAGCGGGACCGCCCCTGGGTGAGTATAATCTAACCTCTTTCTTATTTTTCAGGATACATCGGGGGCTTATCTACAGCATTCCAGAATGCTGTAGATAAGCCCCTGATGCCAGTGGGCTTAGCTCACCTTCGATTTTGGGGGTGACAGGTTCCCTTTAATCGATCTGCTCGTCTCAAGTTCCAACTATCCTGGATTGTCAATAATAACATTTCTCCATGTTGTTATTGTTTAGCATCATTGTATAGATATTGTCCATGATGGTGGTAATTCTTACACAGTCGATACATAGATATCTAAGATTCAGTCAAGTACCTGAAAATCCTAGGAGAGAACTTCATGCCTTCTCTGAGGAAGCTGAAGCTTGGATGCCATTGGACATTCCATCAGGAGATTGGTCCCAAGGATTAAGCAAAGTCCACCAAGGCTTGGTTTCATATGAAGTCTTGGAAGCGTCTGGAGAGGCCATCAAAGTTGCTTGACTTAACTGGCTTTGAGATGTTCCACCAACAATGATGATTTTTTATGCTCCATAAAAGATAGACTTGCTCTTTGATGAGCTGATTGCCGCCATATTTACATGGGCTAATGATAGGGAACACAAATTACTACTAAATCTTGTTCGGCCAATTACTGTCTCATGTAAAAGGGCTTCTAGTCTTTCATGAATCCATGCTGATACTGTGTTAGTAGGGCTGTAATTCTTCATCAACACTGTCATAGTTGACAAGACAAAAAAGGTTAAGTGAGAACATTCTTATCTCCACATATCGGAAGGTGGTGCAGATGATCTAAGAAAGACTATAGAGGTTTTGAGCCATTGTCCAACCATCTGCTTTTAACGCTCATCACTTTATGTCACTGCTAAAAATATGTCTAATAAGAGTCATCTGAATCAGCAGAGCTGACCAAATCCTCAGTAACCAGTACAGATAGAAATAATCATCAAATCCATGTCTATCCCTTTGCTGAGGAAATGATATTTTGTGACGCACATAACTTCTCCATTTTACCATGGTATTTTTCAAAGAATTATTTCTTCTTATTAAAATATTCCTATGGTCTAATGTTATGTAATTAAGGAGAATATTGCCACTTTTGATATCCTATCCTATTATTGGAAACATAGTATAGCATGAGACTATATATCATAACAGTGGGACCTTTTATGGGGATTCTGTAACTGGATATGCTAGTTCAAGAGTACTACATAACTCATCACATGGGCAATAAACCTATAGATTATTTGTCATCTCAAATAAGATGTTCACGGACAGACTTTGTACATCACGTGGCTCCTAAATAGGTTTCTTGCTCTTGGGCCCAGGGTTGCATTCACAGAGTAGTGAGTCACCCGGTACCGGGTCCAGTACTTAAGGGGATGTGTCACATCGTCAACCCAGTCGGTGGCCCTGGGTGCCCATGTAGAGGGGATATTGATTACAGTTTGTGACGCCACCTGTGGTATTCGGTCAGTAGGGACTGACGCTGCTTAAAGGGGTCCTCTGGGGTGATGTTAAGGCAGTTGAGATGGTATAACTTCCACAGGTGAAGTATGTCCCCAGGGCTCCCGGTGTATAGATGAGGATGGTAAGTGGTGCAATGAAGAGCAAAGACACAGGTTTGCAGTCTTTTACCTGGTTTACTGAAGACTTCAAGCAGCCATAGTCCAGGGCACCAGATCACAGGTACAGGCAGGGTCCGGCTGGCATGGAAGCGAATTCAGAGTCCCCTTTAACAGGTGTAGTTAAAATTCTTCCTCATAGTGTGGCGGTGTTGTGGTCCCTTACTGCCTATGGCTTCTGATAAGGTCCTCACCGTTCTTCTCTCTGTCCTCCATAAAGGTGGGACACAAACCCATATGACAGGTGACTAAAGCCTTTTTACAGGGTCTCTATCATGACCCGGGCTCTATGTGTCACTGTGTCTCCTGGGTAAAGGGCAGACAGGTGATATATAATCCAGCCGTCCTGCCGGTCTCTGCTGTAAGTCTTAGAGTCCCTCAACCTCGGTCTTCCGGCAATCTCCGCTCTCCAGGGAGATAGCTCACTTGTAGCTGTCCTCCCCAGATATCTCTCTCCTGTGCTTCGCTCTCCTGCATGCTCACTAAATAACATTCTTCCTTTCGTATTCTTTCTCCAGGAGCTGTGGCAACTCTGGCTACACGGCTCCTCCAGTCCTTCTGACATTCAATATCTGACTGCTCTCTTCTCTGTCCTCTGACAGACTGCTTGACTTACTTTCTCTCCAGACCAGAATGTATTTATAGGGGAGTTCACCCTAAACTAGGTTTAGAGCTCTCCCTTCAGGCCTGTAGTGTGAACATGTTGTGTATATGCATATACATATTAGTCCTTAACAATGACCTATATAGCTAGAGGTCACACTCCGTACATAACGTTTGAAACACAGATCCAATTAAGGAACAGGGAGCGTAAATATAAAATCATTAAAGTTTATTTAAGCATATAAAAATCACAACATACAAAACAAGTGTATTCTGGATGCCTCAAGCCAACTAGAAGACCAGCCTAGGATGACACACTATATATACAATGGACCTAAAGTATTTAGCAGTCTTCCTCTGGAAAGGAAAAACCGGACAGCCAAATATATTATGGATTTAATCCTATACATAAATAAATGCTAGTCCTATACACCTAATTCCACAATTGCAGGAAGTGCACCTAATTGGACTTCTTCATAAAGTGCAAACATATATTAATATTAATGCCCATATGTGCATACTTGCATAAATACCTGGACAGTGTGTCAGCCTGGCTGTGCCTCACCCCACATGGTAGTTACCTGATAAAAGATATCCTTCTTCGCTTCCAAGCATGACATCACTCCCCCCATGAGGAAAGCAATGCCACTGACGACCAGGACCCTGGGGCATCACAGTAGCTTCTAGCCGGGCTTGTTGCATAAGATGAAGGAAAACCACATACAAGCCATCTCAGACCAGGAGGAACAACGACAATGATACAATCGAAAGAAAAACCATAGTCAAGGGATAGTTGGGTTCAAGACCAGGAGGTAAGGCAGTAACGCAAGGCAGAGAGAGCAATCTGGCAGTCAAAGAGTCAAGTCCAGAAACACATCTCTGAATTACAGAGCAAAATAAAGAGGACAAAACTGGGTCAATGACAGAGGTCAATCCATTATAGTCGCTATAATATAGGTATAGAAATAACATACGAAAAAAAGAAAATGAAAAATCATGGGGTTACACTTATTGGCAGGGTGGTGTACATGCTGCCCAGCGGAGGAGTGGAGCGCACACTCTTTTCAGGGGCAGTAAGAGCATTGTTTGCTAGGCCAGGATAGGAGTCACTGCCAGAAAAAGAATGGCAGCTATTAGAAGCACTGAAGAACAGAGCATAAATAAGAGACGGGTGTTATTAGGATTTCGCAATAAGCACTTAAGGGGTTTCCAATGAAAAAAGTTCATTTTAATCAATAGATCTTGGAATAACAATAATTTCCACAATCAGATGTTGAAAAGAAATGTTCCTGTGCTGAGATAATCTTATAAATGTGCCCCTGCTGTGTACTGTGTATTTGCTGTGTCTCACCATGCAGGAACATGGTCTGATCATACCACAGCTCGTGGGCAAGGAGGAGAAAAAAAGTATACGGATATTACAGCAGGGGATCACAAATTATACTTTCTCTGAGGTAAAACATTGTTTAAAAACAGGCAGCGAAATGTTTTACCTCACAGAAAGAATCAGCTGTGATCCCCTGCTGTCCTCTCTGTATATTCTCTTTTGCGTAAGCGTCCTCTCCAGGCACCGATGAATCCTGCCAGCCTGCACTGTGCACCCTGTAAGATTTCCAAAGCGACTGCAGACTTAAGCCCCACATTGAGAAGAGATCCTAAATACAGATTCGGCACTGACCACATTTCTTCCTTGACATTTTTTTTAACTTCACATTTCAGCTTAATAAAATAAATTTGAAAACCTGACTCACACTGATCAATAGTGGGCTATATTTGGCATCACGTCTATAATACTAGACCTCAGGATAACACCAGGATTCACCAGCAGTGAATGACGACACAAGTCCCATGGGTTTCTAATGACTCATCTCTTTTGAAGTAGATAAAAGTTAAAACCAATATATATAGCAATGTGGCGCTTGTAAAGCACGAGTGCAGTCTGCAAACTAATTATCAGAAGCAAAAAGAATATTTCTTTGGAACTTTTGAGAATACACATGGAAATAAATGTCCTTTTATGACTTTAAAGAGCAGAAGTAGCTGAAGAAAAAAAATCTGCGTGCTATAAAGAAAATCCTCGACCTTTTATCAAAAAAATGTTTACAGTCAAGATATGGTGGATTAATTTCTCAAACTTGCAGTTATATTTCCTTTGCATAGACATAGCCTTAATGGGAATGTGTCATCAGAAAATGACTGATTGTTTAAATCAAGGTTTATGATATTTGTATTTTTTTTTATATTTTTTGCAGTGGTGATGCTAGTGCCCCATGCTGGCCAGTGAACTAGCCAGGGCAGTGCTAGGTGACAGTGAAGGATGATGTTCCTGACGGCGGTGGAGGGAAGAACCCACTTAGGACATTAGGGGAGTGCAGGGACAGACTTAGGCTTGAGTTCAGGTGGTGACCATCCCTCATTTCCTATCGGTGGAGCCTTCTTCTCCCCTATACCATCCCGTTGTGTGTGTCGTGCCATCCATTGACCGACCCTGTCGGGTTGTTATATATTCCGTGACAAACACTTCTGCATACAATTGATAACCCTGCAATCACCATTATAATAGGTGATCATCACAGCTCTCCTCCTCTCCCTGCCTACACATCGACTTTTACACAAATTAAACCATGAGCAGTAAATATTTCTAAAAGAATCGATAGGGTCAAAGACAGTCAAGGGCAGTTTATGTCCATGTGCCTGCTGAGTAAAGCAGGTATGCATCTAATATTAGGCCTAGCGGCCAATATAGATATAGATGGATAGATAGATAGATAGATAGATAGATAGAGATAAAAAAAAGGAAAACAGCACAAAAATTAAAGAAAAACGGGCTTTAATGCCTGAACGGCGTGGCAACGTTTCGGATATGGTATCCTTTCTCAAGCTTGAGAAAGGATACCATATCCGAAACGTTGCCACGCCGTTCAGGCATTAAAGCCCGTTTTTCTTTAATTTTTGTGCGGTTTCCTATTTTTATCTCTATTATTGGAAGCCATTTGAACATTGGTTGGGAAAGCGCTGCACGACAACTGCGGTAATACGTGATGCTGTTCCAATTAATTTTATAATAACACATTCTAAAAGAGGACCTTTCACCCAATTTTTCATGTTGAACTGGACATATGATATAATAGTGGCAGCAGAGCAAAATAAAATGTTATTGTTATTTTTACCTTTCTTCACTCCGTTATGAAGATATTAGCGATCAAAGTATTTGGGAACTGATGAGTTAACATTTACTAAAGGTACCGTCACATTTAGCGACGCTGCACCGATCTAGACAACGATGCCGATCGCTGCAGCTTGGCTGTGTGGTCGCTGGAGAGCTGTCACACAGACAGCTCTCCAGCGACCAACTATGCCGAAGTCCCCGGTAACCAGGGTAAACATCGAGTTACTGAGCGCAGGGCCGCGCTTAGTAACCCGATGTTTACCCTGGTTACCAGTGTAAATGTAAAAAAAAAAGTACATACTTACATTCCGGTGTCTGTCGCGTCCCCCGGCGTTCTGCTTCCCTGCACTGACTGAGCGCCGGCCGTAAAGCAGAGCGGTGACGTCACCGCTGTGCTCTGCTTTACGGCCAGCCGGCGCTGACAGTGCAGGGAAGCAGAACGCCGAGGGACGCGACAGACACCGGAATGTAAGTATGTACTGGTTTTTTTTTTACATTTACACTGGTAACCAGGGTAAACATCGGGTTACTAAGCGCGGCCCTGTGCTTAGTAACCCGATGTTTACCCTGGTTACCAGTGAAGACATGTGTCTGACGCCGATTCAGCGATGTCTGCGGGAGATCCAGCGACGAAATAAAGTTCTGGCCTTTCTGCTCCGACCAACGATGTCACAGCAGGATCCAGATCGCTGCTGCATGTCAAACACAACGATAACGCTATCCAGGACGCTGCAACGTCACGGATCGCTAGCGATATCGTTGTTAAATTGTTCAGTGTGAAGGTACCTTAAGTCCAAGCAGGTGTTATCAGATAGTAACTGTTATACACACGTAGTAGTAAACATGGGGGCACAGGAAGGGGGGTTAAAGGATCTACCTATGAAAAACTGCACAGGGTATCCAGTAACGAAGGTTCTAGTGGCTCCAGCGCCACCTGGAGAAACCCTGAAGGCAAAACTAGAGAAAACAACTCAGACCAGGCTTCCTGAAAGGCCGCCAAGTGTATCACACACCCCCTAAGGAATCAAGGGAGAGTTCAGCATAAGAAAGAAACCCCCTCTGTACACTCACCTGACTGTCCCAGATACTCAGAAGTAGGACTAGCACTTCAAGCAGAATCCACTAAAGACCATCACCAGCAGAGAAGACCAGAAAGGGGTAGGCTTAAATAGTAGCACCTGCAGTGTGATAGGGCAGGCAAGATAACAAATGAAAAACACCTGCTATCTAAAAGGAATGGACAAAAGGAAAAGGCAATCAGCACCTATACAGTAACAGAAACTGCTGTGGCTCAGCAGACAGAGATGCCGACAGAAGAGCAAAGGACCTCCGGATCGAATCCTGAGACATGACTGTAACTCATACAATGAGAAGAAGTAAATGGTCCCAGGGAAAATTTTCTGATAACACCCACTTAAAGTTAACTCAATACACTAATCACAGTCTGGCAGCATTACATGAGCATTTTATAGTAATAGTGTTAGGTGTCAAGTTCCAACCGCTGCACAAGGGGAATCTCAAACCATGTCCACTGCAGTCTCCCAATCTCCAGCCACAGTGGAACCTGCTCAGCAGAGACGTCGATCCCAGCATCTGGCTCAAGCTGACACTGTGCTCTTGGGTACTGCTACCTTTCCAGGCTCTGCCTTTGTAGCCAGCACTGTTCAGCAGCAAGCAGGCATTTCAGTGACTAAGTCCTGCTTTTTCCCACACTGAGCATGCCCATGGGACGACCTCCCATTGGAGGTCGGGGGTCACATGCTCAGGTCCTGTTGCAGCTCCTATTGGACCATCAGGAAGGTCCCGGAGCGCTACTGCTATAAAAGGTTCGCATGGCCGCTCAGCCATGCGCTAGTGTAAACTTATGTGTGTGTGGATGAATGCCTGTCGATGGATGAAAGCTCCAAATCATTCCCATCCCTAGTGTTTTTGCCTGCTCGCGAATGGTAGAGCTACCTAGCGCCCAACAGTGCTATCCCACGAGTGGCGCCGTGCGCAGATAGTGCGCTTTCCTGGCCCTAGTTAGGGTGGTTAGTGGCGTCAGCCAGAGCGGCGCTGCACGCACTCCTATGCAGTAAATATTTACTTAAGTTGTTTCTATGGCACCGCAGTAGCGGTGTTGAGCTCAAGAGATCTAGAAGGACTCTTACCCTGAGTCTTGGGGCAGAGTTCTATGTCGCCTTACTTGCGCTCTCTGTGCGGTATCGCGGCCCTGTGACACAACAGGGTTCACTTCCTTCATACCGGGTAACGCTAACCCGTGTGTGTACTCTCATTATACCGCCATATAGTCCGTCCTTACCAAGCAGCAGGTGTCTTAGCTGCACGGTGGACCCCGGACTGCGAACGCACCTTATATCATCTCTAATTATTATTTGGTGCGATCCACCAGTCCTAACAAATAGTATGGCTATATAACATGGCAGTATTAACCTAGAACTGTACAGTATATTGTGTGATAGCTTGACTCACACTTCTTGCAGAGGTACACACAGGAACGCTTCTTGTGGTAAATCACCTGCTGGTTTATTAGAGCACAGCATAAACCACAGCAGGGTTAAACCAAGTAAACATGGCCTTTCTGGCCTATTGGCAAAACGATAAAGTCCAAAATAGGAACACTCAAAAGTCCTCAGCTCCTCCTGGAGCCACATCTGGAGACTTTCCTCTCCAAACACACAATGCAGAGAGAAAAAACAGTCGCTGAACATTTAACTTCCCAGCCACACCCTTGAGGTGGAGCTATCTCTCACCTACTCACCAAAAAAACCCATTCCCTTATAATGGCTGGTTAACCCCTTCAACACATTGCATGCTGGTGAGAAACTTATAGGTTTCAGATCACGGAAGAAAGCAGTCTTCGTGACACATATCTCCCCTCACATACAGTGCCAGTGACCATATCACAATGGATATAATATAAGTTCAATTTTACGATATTAAATAAATCTTGTGGCATCATTGTGTAGGTCAGTGTTCCCCAAGTCTAGTCCTCAAGAGCCACCAACAGGTCATGCTTTCAGGATTTCCTTAGTATTGCACAGGTCATTGAATGCTTGCCTGTCCAGGTGATGCAATTATCACCTGTGCAATACTAAGGAAATCCTGAAAACATGACCTGTTGGTGGCTCTTGAGGACCGGACTTGGGGAACACTGGTGTAGGTACTAAGTTATCTCGTAGGTGTATAAGTTATAACGTATCAAGATGCTAACTTGTCAAGTTATGAATACTCGCTAAGTCTTATTTCGCTAAAGGAGTAATTGTTTATACAGATCTTTGCAGGAATGGGATGTATCTAAGCATCGAAACAGTGGTAAGTAGAAGATCAGGTTCTAACTTCTGAAAGAAATTTAACAAACTTCTGAAAGAAGAAGATATCCAGACCGATGTCTTTGCTCCCCTTGACTCTCTCTTGCATGGTCCCCAATGCAGACAAAGCGCAGATGGCAGGTTTATGCTTTCTTTCTTTGTTTTTTTTTAGGCATGATGTAAAGTATTGCATCAGTTCTGGAATGAACATATCAGGTGGCAATCTGCTTCCACTCACACAATTTTATGTAATGTCCGCAGAATATCTCAGTGTGGAGCATAAGGGAATTACTTCTGAAATTGCAGCTGTGAGAAGTTAAACAAACATATTGTCAGGGATCCGAAAGAGAAAAAAAAAATTAGACTAGGGTCGAAGAATTCTTGCCAAACTTCAAAGTTCATTATATAATAACATGATCTCATTAGATCGTCAAGTGGTCTTCTGCTAGAGGTCATCTATCACCCGTAAAAAGCAAGGAAGCTTAGTAATGTGATTGTCTACAGTCGTCAGCTGCATGACGGAGACTTATTACTTTATCCCAGCTATATCATGCCAATCTTCTTGTCTCTAGTGTGCCCTTTGCCAACTGTATTCACAGTAAACAAACCCATCTGCTCATCATGCCCTCCAGCTTATCCATAACGTATGGTAGATGTTAGCCCAGTGTCGCCGGAGCTTCATTTTGTACCAGCTTGAAGCAGCTGCTCGTAAACTTCTGACTTTTTTGGCAGTAGACCGCACAAACACTTCGAAGACATATTGACCATTCTGGTCGTTTACGGCAATTTCTTGAGTATTGAAGATCTCAGTTGGTTAATTAAGAAAATACTAAACCTGAATCATTCTCATTCTCCATTCATATATCGCCTCCAGGTTCCATTGCACTTTACATAGCATAAAGCGGAGGTGGGAAAAATAAAGAAAAGATACTCTTGTCTCCATTTATTTTATGATTTATAAGTCTAGACTCAGTAGAAGTTAACAGAAAGGAATTGCCTGCTTTTGGCAATCTATTTTTTTTTTTTTAAAGAGAGTCATTACGGGATAAGTAGATACTTGATACAATGGGTGTTGCATCATGAATGTCGGCATTAAAACAATAGCCAAAACTAATCATCCAACTTACGTTTGATTACCAGATCAAAAATACCAAATGACAAAAGATGCAATGGTGTTGTGATTCTTACACTTAAATCTTCAACAGGCTCACAACACAAATCCTTGGTGTTTTATTGGGCATCGGTCAGTAGGATCAACCCTCCTAAGCCATCTGTATGAGCATACAGATCACAGAAAGTTGAATAAGATGATACCTTGATATCCGTGATCCGATGCCTTATTCTAGAGAAACTCCCCTATTCTGCTGGTTTTCTTTAATGCACAGAAAAAAATAAACAATTATACTCACTTCCTATGAGCTCCTATGGTCCACTTCTGACGCCGGCAGCTGAATTCAGGGTGCAAGGGACAGGAGCGTATGACGTCACTGCCTGAAGCAATTCATTCCACTTTCTCTTGTCCTACAATCTGTGGCTAGTATATGGTGGCACTTACTTGCAACTCCCTGTTAATGCATTAACTGTGGAAATCTTCCATTTGTCTATTTCCTTGCATATTTTCTCATAAACAGTTTAGAGGATGATGTTCAGGTCTACCGCACTAACCATTAGACCCGACAACAGATTAGGGAATCAAGACAATCGTCTTCAGCTGTTTCCGGCACCATTCTATTTTGGGGACATGCCGAAAATGTCTGATCCCTTGATTAAGTCATACCACAATAATGGGATGCTATATTAAAAAAGTATCATATTTTTATTTATTGAAAGGGGTTTTCTTAGTGTGACCCCTTCAACTTCAACAAGACTGTAGGTCTATATCTCTTTGTGTTTTTATGGCTTATGAGACAACATTTCTGTCCTGTAATGAAATACTTTCCATTACGAACTTACGAACATCATTTTTGTTGGAAACTTCTCTGAAGCCTCCAGAAGCGGGGTGAAATTCTAAAATTTTTGAAAAGTCAAGTACTGTCATAGTGTAAGAGGGTGAACTGTAGTCCCACTGAGAGGGCACTAGGACCCTGTGGTTTTTGCCTATTGCAGAAGAGAACAGACCGTGCAAAACTCCCAGAGACAATGTGTGCTGCTGGGTGGGGTCTAGTGTCTCGGGTGTAAAGTGAAACTTGGAAGTGAGAGCTGAGAGAGAAAAAGGCGGGAAGCAAAGGCAGAAGCTGCTGTGATATCTTAAAGAGAGACTGTGTGGATTTACTGCAAGTGTTTTTGGAGGAAAAGAAGCTTTTGAGAGACTTTTTGTTGCTAACGTTCCCCTGGAGAAGAATTAACCTTTTGTTTAACTCTGTGAGAGACTTGTGTGGCTAACGTTTCCTGGAGAGGAGTTAACCCTTTATTTAACAAAAGACTGAGACTTTACTAAGAACCCAGTACGTATTTGGAAGTCTGTGGATTCCCTGTGCATTGAGTGGAGAACCAAGTCTGGACAGACGGCTGATACAGAGACGGACGGATTGTCGTGGAAGCATTCCTAGGAGCTACAGAAGCAGAGACTACATCGTGAGACCACTAACTAAGTCCCCGGCGTTTGGGCTCGGCATCGGCCGACAAGACAAGACAAGAGGAGTTTGCTGTAACTTATTGGCGCTGAAAATATGAACTGGCTGCAGCCTGTGCGGATTCCTGCCTGAGAGGAAATCTATCTCAGGATACGGTACCATAGTTATAGATACCCGGGTATCTCTGCTCAGAGTGTTAAATTGTTACTTTAGAGGTGTATCTTATATTAGAGTTGTGTAAGTTATACTCAATGTGCCATTCCAGGGGCTTCCTTAATAACACTACATTCAATTTACACTTGTTCCTGTTTTTAGTTGCCTGTTAGGTAAATTTCGTACTAGTCTGTTGTAGTACACAGTTCTCAGGAGACCTTTGAGTGGCACAGTGATTTCAGCTGCTGCTGAATTGGTGTATCTTTGGGGTGCATCTGTCTTAATATTCTCCATATTACCTTGATTATTTTGCCTTTGAGTAAATACCGTTGGAGATTTCTGCCTTGGTCTTGGTTTGTGACTCACTGGATCTTATTCGGACCTCTGGTCATTACATTTTTGGCGTAGTCGGCAGGATCCAGTGTTTGTCATGGACGAGGGCGAGGGTGGAAATGACCCCGCTGTGTCCGCATCCTCCTCAGGGGTTGGGGTTCCCTTGGCAGCCGCTGCGACTCCGGGAGGGTATGTGCCTGTAGGGGCTTTACTTCAGCACATGCCGAAATACGATGGGCGCAATATGGCGTTGCAAGATTGGGCTGAGAGAATCCGGAGTATTCTGCGCATGTGTAATTTGACCCCCGCGTTACGCGCTGAGCTGGCATTAAATGCACTGGAGGGTGATATTAGGCGTATGGTGATGGTGCGCCCAGAATCAGAGAGGGATACATTAGAAAAGATTTTGGAACTGTTAGAGGGGAGTTTGGGGGGCCGAGCGCGTGTGGCTCAGCTTCGGTCCCTATTCTTTAATCGTCCCCAGAGAGAGTGTGAGTCCCTGATGCAGTACTCTAATATTTTGCAAGAGATGTTGAATGAGATGCAGCGACTAGACCCGGGGGCCATGGGGGCATTCCGGGAGGTAGACCGCTTGCTCCGGGACCAATTCATCACCGGTGTAGCCAATAGACTTCTCCGGGACAAACTGTTGGAAATGGCCCGGGTTGCACCAGAGTTATCTTTCTGGCAGATTTACCGAGCTGCAGTGGAAAGGGAAGAGAAATCGGCCTATGTTCCCGAGGGGTCAGTGAACAGTGCCCAGCTGGAGGAAGGTGGTTCATCAGGGTCGGGGGGAGAGGGGCTGGTAAGCGTGGTACAAGCTCTGCGTGCTGAGGTGAAGGAGTTGAAGCTGAAATTGTCTCAACTGACAGTTGATCCCGCCTCTATCCCCTCGCGGGAACCTCCTGCCTCACCCCCTGGAACGGTGACCCCGCAAATGGCCAGGTCGTCCTATCAGAATGAGTCAAGCCCTCGACCACGAGGAACAATCACCTGCTGGAAGTGTGGCCGCCAGGGACACATCTCGCGTTACTGCTGGGCGCTTACAGCCCCAGAAACCCCGTCGCCGGCTTTAAACTTCCGGCCGCTGCCATGAGAGGGCAAGCAGCAGCGGCCCCACCCACACAAAGCCCTCGACGGAATGAACAAGATTTGTTTGCATGTAGTCCAGTGATAGAAGCAGAGTTTGAAGGGCGGAAGATGAGGTGCTTGGTTGACACGGGATCCGAATGTACTATAATGCCTCTAGAAGTATATGAGAGATACTTCAGTCGACTAGTGATTCCAGAGGATGGCCGAGTGATACGACTGACCGCCGCAAATAATGGTCAATTGTCAGTAAAAGGGATCGTGTGGATGCAACTAAAAATGTTTGGTCAAGAGCTGGGGCAGAAAGGGGTAGTACTGGTGGATCACCCCCCTAGAAGAGGGATGGAAGTGACGCTCGGAATGAACGTGCTGCGAGATTTGAATCACCAGATGTATGCCAGTGAAGGACCCCGATACTGGGCCCGTGCGACAAGACACCGACCCACACAGAGAATTCTACACCGTCTAGTGCTGAGTTGCGACTTGCTGAAAAGTGCGGTCCCAGGTGGCCGGGTGGGCCGGGTCCGAGTGACTTCGAGGGCCCCGATCCTGCTGGGACCCAGACAAGAGGAACTCTTAATGCTGCCTGTGGGAGCTGCACAGAGATTGAATGGGCTTAAAGTGCTACTTGAGCCCGCCCGAGAGGGTTCCTCATTTGCCAAGGTACATGTGGCCCGTTCTTTGGCGATTGTGAAGAATGGACGAGTACCGGTCCGATGCATCAATGTTTTAGATGAAGCTGTTGCAATTCCCGCTGGGACCATACTGGCTGAACTGTTCGTACCGGCAGAGAAGGTGCCGGAAAATGCAGGGTTCGAATTGCGACCAGACCAACAGTCATCCTGGACATTCGCGGTCGAGGTAGGCCGGACTGAACCTCCTACGGAGGAATGGAATGTTCATGTGATCATGGAGCAGATGGGAGTGGATCGGGAGAAGCTGACCCCCGTGCAGTTGGAGCAGTTGGAGAGAGTTTTGTGGGAACATCAAGAGACCTTTTCCCGACATGGAGAGGACTTCGGGTGTACCCAGACGATTGAGCATGAGATTCCAACGGGGGATACTCCACCCATTAGAGAAAGATATCGCCAAATTCCTCCGGCGCTCTATCAAGAGGTGAAGAGCATGGTGGCCAGTATGCTGGACAACCAAGTGATCCGAGAGAGCCGGAGTCCCTGGGCGGCCCCTGTAGTCTTGGTCCGCAAGAAGGATGGGACACTCCGATTTTGTGTGGACTATCGGAAATTGAATGCCCACACCGTACGGGACGCCTATCCTTTACCCCGTATTGAAGAATCCCTGTCGGCCCTGGGTCGGGCCAAGTATTTCTCAACGTTGGATTTGGCAAGCGGGTACTGGCAGGTCCCAATGGCTGAAAAAGATCGGGCCAAGACGGCGTTTGTATTGCCAATGGGGCTCTTTGAGTTCAACCGGATGGCCTTTGGCCTCGCTACCGCCCCGGGAACCTTCCAACGCCTGATGGAACATTGCTTGGGTGATCTAAATTTTGAATCAGTCCTGATATATTTGGACGACATTGTGGTGTTCGGAACCTCATTTGAAGATCATCTGGAGAAGCTGCGTCAAGTTCTCCGGCGGCTCAAGAGCTACGGCCTGAAAATAAAGCCAAAAAAATGTCAGCTGTTACGAAACCAGATTGAATATTTGGGGCATCTGGTGACCCCGGACGGGGTACTACCTTTAGCCAGTAAGATTAAGGCGGTACAAGAGTGGCCACCTCCTTGTGACCTGCGAGAAGTGCGGGCCTTCCTGGGCCTAGCAGGATACTATCGGCGGTTTGTGCCTAAATTCTCACAAGTGGTGAGACCCTTGAATGAACTTTTGAGAGGGACAGCGCTGGGTCCTCGAAATCGCCCCATTCCATGGGGGCCCCTACAGAAAAAGGCATTTGATGGAGTGAAAACCGCCCTAACGAGTGCCCCATTGCTGGCCTACGCCCGGTTTGACACCCCTTTTTTGTTGTATACCGATGGTAGTCTTCATGGGTTGGGGGCAGTACTAGCACAGGTGCAGGACGGCCGAGAACGAGTGATTTCTTATGGCAGCAGATCTTTAAGAGACTCCGAGCGAAATCCGGCTAACTACAGCTCATTCCGTCTGGAATTGCTGGCCCTGGTGTGGGCAATGACAGAACGCTTCGCCGAGTATCTAACAGGAGCTGAGGTGCTAGTCATGACAGATAACAACCCGCTAGCTCACTTAGAGAATGCAAAACTGGGGGCGTTGGAGCAGCGGTGGGTCGCCAGACTGGCCAAGTTCAATTACCGCATTAAATTTCGCTCTGGTCGAGAGAACGGCAATGCAGATGCATTGTCAAGAGTGCCCCTTGGGTCATCCGGGGAAGATGTTGATGAACAACTTGAGGATACTGAAACTCCAGCTTTGGGGCAAATACCTATCTTCCAAAGTGTGGTACACTCAAGTGGGGTGGCCACCGGGATGCCCTGTGTCCTGGGTAAAACACCCTCAGATTGGACAAGAGTCCAGGATGAGTGTCCGTACGTTGCACTTGTGCGCCGTTGGGTACAAAACAAGGCCTGGCCCAGTGCAGAGGACAAGGCTCAGTTGTCCATGGAAGGAATGAAACTCCTTCGACAATGGGATAAATTGTGTGTGGAACAAGGTCTTTTGTATCGTAAGGTGTACCTGCCATCGGAGCTGCAGCATCGGTACCAACTGATAATTCCTGTGGGGATGGGGCCGGTGGTCGCTCGTGAGGCGCATGAGAAGGGGGCCCATTTTGGAAGTGAAAAGACACTTCAGTGGTTGCAGCGAGTCCTCTACTGCCCTGAGTTGGGAGGGATGGTGGCCGACGCGTGTCGGCAGTGCCGAATTTGTGGGCTCAACAAAAGCCCTGAGCAGCGGGCTCCCACACAGTCTATTAAGACTTCAGCTCCACTGGAACTACTCATGATTGACTACGTGTTGATAGGGTACTCTACATCAGGGTACTCCTACTGCCTGGTGATGACAGATCACTTTACCAAGTATGCTGTAGCGGTACCGACAAGAGATCAGACGGCCAAGTCGGCGGCTGAGGCAGTGTGCCGACATTTCTTCCAAGTGTTCGGGTGTCCGCAGAGAATACAT
Organism: Ranitomeya imitator; assembly: GCF_032444005.1. Lineage (NCBI taxonomy): Eukaryota > Metazoa > Chordata > Amphibia > Anura > Dendrobatidae > Ranitomeya > Ranitomeya imitator. The sequence continues at coordinate 179,948,035 of NC_091288.1, read as the reverse complement.
TCAGATCAAGGGGCCTGCTTTCAGGGAACGCTGATGAAAGAGTTGCACCAGCTCTATGGTATCGAGCAGTCGAGAACAACGCCTTACCACCCTCAGGGTAACGGGGCGTGTGAGCGTTTTAATCGGACCCTGTTGCAAATGTTGAGGTCCTTAGAGAGTCAGCAACAGACATGCTGGCCTGAGTATCTCCCCGAATTGATGTGGGCTTACAATAACAGGGTGCACAGTACTACTGGTTACTCACCACACATGTTGATGTTTGGTAGACCTGGCCGAGACATTGAGGATTTGAGCATGCCAGATCCCTCCTCCGCCCCCCTTCGGACTGCATCCGAGTGGGTACGAGAGCATCGGCGGCGGTTGAGGGTGGTGCATCAGGTGGTGGGTGACCGCCTTCGCCAGGTGGTCCATAAGGACACGCGACCTGTACAAACAGAGCTGTTCTCTCCGGGAGACAGAGTGTTGGTGAGGACAAAACGACGGTCAGGAAAGCTGAGTGACCGATGGGAGGCGATACCGTATCTGATAAAAAAACAGGTGAACCCTGAGATTCCAGTGTACGAGGTCGAACCGGTGGGGACAGGGGGGCCAACCCGTAATTTGCATCGTAACATGTTACAGCGGTGCTGGTTTGAAGATTCGGCGCCTACCCCCCTTGAGCCAGAGGCCATGTTTCAAGGGGCGGAAGCTCTGAATGATCTTGAGTTTGATGGTGTGCTTACTCCTGCGCCTGCTTATTTGCCCCCTGTGACCGATCTGGCCTCGGGTGATGAGAATGTTGGGGATATGGAGGATGTTGTTGAGGAGAGTGCATCAGGTCAACTGCTTGGTCCTGACGCTGTATCACAGGACATCGAGCCGCAGGAGGAGACAACTCCACTTACGCCCACTGACACGACCATGGAAGAGACTCTAGCTCCCTCTAAGGTCGCACCTGTTGATGTAGGACTCAGGAGAACTACACGATCTACGGCAGGAATACCGCCTCAGCGATATGCTCAAGATGAATTTGAGTGGGAAGGTATGTCGAGGACGCCAACCTCTAGTGGGGTGGCATGTAAGAGGGTGAACTGTAGTCCCACTGAGAGGGCACTAGGACCCTGTGGTTTTTGCCTATTGCAGAAGAGAACAGACCGTGCAAAACTCCCAGAGACAATGTGTGCTGCTGGGTGGGGTCTAGTGTCTCGGGTGTAAAGTGAAACTTGGAAGTGAGAGCTGAGAGAGAAAAAGGCGGGAAGCAAAGGCAGAAGCTGCTGTGATATCTTAAAGAGAGACTGTGTGGATTTACTGCAAGTGTTTTTGGAGGAAAAGAAGCTTTTGAGAGACTTTTTGTTGCTAACGTTCCCCTGGAGAAGAATTAACCTTTTGTTTAACTCTGTGAGAGACTTGTGTGGCTAACGTTTCCTGGAGAGGAGTTAACCCTTTATTTAACAAAAGACTGAGACTTTACTAAGAACCCAGTACGTATTTGGAAGTCTGTGGATTCCCTGTGCATTGAGTGGAGAACCAAGTCTGGACAGACGGCTGATACAGAGACGGACGGATTGTCGTGGAAGCATTCCTAGGAGCTACAGAAGCAGAGACTACATCGTGAGACCACTAACTAAGTCCCCGGCGTTTGGGCTCGGCATCGGCCGACAAGACAAGACAAGAGGAGTTTGCTGTAACTTATTGGCGCTGAAAATATGAACTGGCTGCAGCCTGTGCGGATTCCTGCCTGAGAGGAAATCTATCTCAGGATACGGTACCATAGTTATAGATACCCGGGTATCTCTGCTCAGAGTGTTAAATTGTTACTTTAGAGGTGTATCTTATATTAGAGTTGTGTAAGTTATACTCAATGTGCCATTCCAGGGGCTTCCTTAATAACACTACATTCAATTTACACTTGTTCCTGTTTTTAGTTGCCTGTTAGGTAAATTTCGTACTAGTCTGTTGTAGTACACAGTTCTCAGGAGACCTTTGAGTGGCACAGTGATTTCAGCTGCTGCTGAATTGGTGTATCTTTGGGGTGCATCTGTCTTAATATTCTCCATATTACCTTGATTATTTTGCCTTTGAGTAAATACCGTTGGAGATTTCTGCCTTGGTCTTGGTTTGTGACTCACTGGATCTTATTCGGACCTCTGGTCATTACAATAGTGATGAACAAAGCAAATTATCTAATGCAAGTCAAGCTTTTCAACTATTAACTTTCAAGAGGTTTCTAGGATTAATTGCATTTAGCTGAAACCTACAGATGGAGAAAGGCAAGTTCTTAGTCATGGACTCAGGGTGATGTTCATACCTCTCCATAATCCAAAATGAGGCAATGGAATTTATTCACGTCAGTTACCAATTCCCCCGCTACTGAATCATCAGCATGTGTGTTAGGACATGATAAAGAGCAGATACATGTTGCTGGTTTTGTATTAATGACAGAGCACGTCCATTCTCTGTCCCTTAAGACAAGCGAGTAATGAAGGACTCTCAGCCGAGATGAAATATAAAGTGTGGGGAGAAGGCTGTGGACCTGTAATCTTCCTATTTTCCACACCTGACCTGATCTGATGCATCTTCTCCAGGATGCCTACAAGTTACACTTAAGCTACTGTGTCATTTTTCTCTAACAATGCTTTGCCGATAGCAGCTGAATGGGCCAGCTGCATCTATTCTTCCACACAATGACATTTCTTCTTCGCTCTTTTTTTCACTTTGAAATGTCAACACCAAAAATACAGTATCAATGATGCTCCTGCCGTGTCCTCTTTTTCCAGTTCATTAACCCCTTCAAAGTTTACGCTTGAACCAGTTTTCCTGGATCTTTACTTTTTGATGTTAATACCTTTTAAATACCCTTAGTTAAAGGAGTTGTTCGGCCTTGGGTTACGAACCTCTATGTGACTGCAGACTTGTGAATCCTCGCACTGCACGCCGTGAGGATTCTCCAGTGCCGGGAGTGGGCGGTCAAGTGGCCGCACGTGTGCGCTATACAAGCTTCCACCCATATTCCGACTAAACCGTCTACGGGTTCACTCAATACACATACAGTACATTGAGCGATGTCGAGCCCATCTAGTCGGCACGTGACCTCATGTATGCAAATCATATACTTGTGGTCACATGCCTGCCGCTCCGGGTGCGGGCAACAGAGGATCCTCACAGCGCGCACAGACTGACTTCAGACTTGTAGATTAAGGCTGGACAACCCCTTAATAAGAAAGTTAATGTACTTGATCAGTGATCGGCTGGTCTTTGATACTCTGACTGAAGCAGAGTTAAGCATGATGAACCTCCTGGGTCTTTGGATCAATGGGTGTCCCAGTTATTCCCTATCCTATGGAAAAGGGAAAAAGTCCAAACCTGAGATTACCCCTTCAAGGGACTGTTCAGTTTGGACAATACCTACTTAATACAAGTTGCAGCTTCTTTTTCGTACAAATAAATGTAGAAAAATGTATTATTAATTTATATGAAAAATAACAGATGTGTGTGTTTCATTGGTGGAGTTGATTTGGCTAATCTTAAAAATGTGTCAGGTTTATTATTGGCATGCACCAATCTTTAGGTGTACATCTAAAATAAACCAGCTAAGGACAGGTGCAGAGGATCGTATTATCCAACAAAAGATTGGATCGTACTCAGATCCATGTTATGCTAGGAGGACGCGCACATGTCCAATGTTTTCCTCAGAGTCTGTCCAAGGAAAAACTCGCAGCATGGCCAAGTTGGGTCCGATTCGGATTGCACTCAGCCATGCAAATCAATGAGTCCATGGACATGTCTCCACCGGACATGTCTCCCATTGAGCATGTTTGGGATGCTCTGGTTCAGCCTATACAACAGCGTGTTCAAATTCCTGCCAATATCCAGCAACTTCACACAGCCATTGAAGAAGAGTGACCAATATTGGAGAGAAAAAGGCCTTTTGTGTCCATTGGAAAAGTCTCGTATCTATGAGTTCAGCTCATTTAAAATGGGAGCAGAAAAAAAAAATCATTGCCTTTATATTTCTGTTCAGTGTATTTTAATAACTGCTGATGTATAAAAACGGATGCCAAACAGACTGCATATGGTTCACAATACAGATGAAAAATGAACAGTTTTTTCAGTATGAAAATAGGATGGGTTTTTTTAGATGCTAATGTCAGCTCAGCCAAGTGCTAGTGCAGATAACAGTGTTTTCGGTCCAAGTGTGATCCAGCAAAAAATCGGATCACACTCAAACCAATGTTATTCTATGGGGTTGTGCACATGTCCGACTTTTTTGTTGGACTAAGTCTGTCTAAGGAAACATATTGCAGCATGCACGATTTTCATCCATAAATCAGAACGCACTTGCCTATTCAAGTCAATGAGTCCGTGAAAAAAAAATTGAACTGCATTTCGATGAAGTGCCGTCCGATTTCTATGCACTGACAGAATGGTGAATATGGAGACTTTTTTACCATCTTTTCCGAGAGAATCGGATCACACTATGATCACACTCTGATCAAATTCTGACCAAAGTGTGATTAGCATAATCAGACCGATGTTCTCAGATGAATATATACACAGTCGTGTGACTCTAACCTAACAGTGTTCCCCTACTCCAGGGTCACTTTACTTATGTCCCTCTGCCCTGACATATGTAGTGGACCCAAGTCATATGCCCAACAGAGTTAATGGCATTCTAAATGCACATGGCTGAACTGGCCGCAATATACTCTACTCTTCTCTAGTTACCACTGCATATGTGGCTGTCATCATCATATTCAACAGCCTGATCTTCCCCATCCTCTCCCCTCCGGTAGGCGCTGTTCATAAAGAAGTCATGCTCTTTACGAGAGTAAAGAGTGTACCCCTACCTGTTTGGTTTCTATGGCCAATTACGATACTCCAATTTGCATTACTCTGTATATATATAAATAAATATATATATATATATATATATACACATATTTATATATATATATACGGATAGTGCCTATTAAATTAGTAAACAGCCTTGTCAAATGACATTTATCAAATCAGCAGAATCTCATTGCATGCTTTATTTCCTAGCTTCATAAGCTTTCTCCTGAGTCACCAGACTAATGCATTCTTAATAGGAAAGTCTCAGAGAGCGTGGCAATCGCATTTGTCACTTATATTCAAGCAGTTACAATATGTCTGTTCTGATGATGTTCTTCAGCTTTATAATTCGTCACATCTTTTGCAGCAAGAAACAAAGCTAAAGATAATTGTTCCATATTAAGTAATAATAGCACCAAGAGGAAACATATCTGTCCATTCTAATACAAGACTGGGGTATAGAGGAATGGACTGTAATTTTCTCCATTAGAAAATTTTGCCTTGGATAACAGGGCGACAGTGGGTATTACGACCACTGGCTTAACAACCGTAGACTGTGCTTACTCAGATTCTTAGGGTCCTTATCACCAAAGGGCATCCAAGACCTTGTTTCCTCAAACCCTTTCCAGCCAAAGCAACTAGAAATCAATGTTCAAAAAACTTAAGGTTATGTTCATCTGTGGTCATTTTTTAGTTGCCCGTCAAGCCCTTGCCACATCTCCAGATGGCCTTCGTTCACGATGACATCCCTGGGTCTCACACACTGGGCTGGGTCTTCCAACTTTGATGAAGACTTGGGAAGGTTCTCCACAAATGCTCGAAAGGTCTTGGCGTCACGATGCCGGATTGTGCACCGTGACCTGCGGAGAACTGCCTCGTTGACCATGAAAGCAGGAAGTCCCAGCTCAGTGTGAAAGGCGATCTAAGGGGGTGTCGAGGACTGGACGGGTGACGGTGAGGAGCAAAGGGGCTGGAGAGACGAGTGATAAGGTGAGTATAAGGTTTTTTTTTTTCAAATTATTTACAATTATTATGTTCTAGAGTTTGGAAAAACCACAAAGAAGAACAAGTTACATTAAATTTGTAGAGAATAGCTTCATTGCAGATCAAGCTTCCCCAGGAAATAACGTGAGAACAGGTGGATTCAAATTTTGTCTTATCCGCTCATCACTAGTTAATATGGTTATTATAATTAAAGGGAACCTGCCACCATGAAAATGTAGTTTAATCTGCAGGCAGCATGTGATAAAGTAGGGGGAGCTGAGCAGATTGTTATAAAATTTTATGAGATGTTGTATAATTTTATGAGAAAAGATTCAGTACCTGTGTTTTCGTCATGTAAACCTCGGCTCTTTCTGGGATTTTCAGCAAATGGGCGGTCCTATCAGTGACTGACAGCTTTCCTTGTACTATTGTACTTATAGAGATAGCTTTCAGTCACTGATAGGACCGCCCACTGGACCAAAAATTCCAGAAAGACCAGAGATTTAAATGACTAAAACACAGGTGGTACTGAATATTTTATCATAAAACAATATATGAATCTACTCAACACTCCCAGCTCTATAAATTTTTTTATAAAATATATATACTTGTATCTATTATAATTACCCTATTGGTGTCTCTTTTCTCCTTGTATATTTTATGTCTAACATGGTGCCTGCAGATTAGACTTCATTTTCATGGTGACAGGTTCCTTTTAAGCAGGAAAACCCCTCTAGGAGTACAACCTACAGATACATTTTGGCCACCAAAGTATAAATTACTTTTATATGTCTACTGTAGTTCCCTACTGAATAAGATTGATTTGTTACAGGTCTGTTAAAAATTCCAGTCTAGCAAACTCCTTCATTCCATATACTGACAGCTCAATTTACAAATTTACACAGTTATGGTCCCAGGTATGAAGAATTCCTGTTCCCTGAATCTTCCTGGTATTTGGATTCCTACAAACCCTAACAAGAAAAGCATCTGAGATCACAATTCTCAATAGGACGACTTTTTACCAATATGTTTAACTGGAGCCAGATGAGGGGAGTCTAGGATGGTGTCTGTCATGCACCCATTCAGGTGGTGGTAAAAAAATATTCTCTGACGTAGTTCACACCATCACTGCGGGGAGCTATTTACCAGCCCTTATGGAGATGAATTGTAAATACATTTTGGGTCTGTCTGATGTATTTATCCCGGTCACTCGCCTTAAAGCTACCATACTCAGTAACACAGCACATTTTTGTATTTCTGAAATACATTTTCGGTCTATAAGATTAACTGTATGACAACAAAAAGAAACAGGAGCTCCTTTATTAAATCTTGTACTACCTTTAGCCAGAAGCTGGGTGTATTTCCACTTTAATATAGGGCATATAGAGCCAAGACGCAAGCCTACCAAACAACATCCACTACTGCAGCTACTAACAGATTACAATGCCTTCCAACTTACTCTTTGAAATTATAAATTAATTTGATATTTCGGAAATTACATATAATGTTCCACTTCTGTTCTATTAGAGGAGTTGTCCTGGCAAATAACAATGATGAACTGTCCTAAGGATAGATCAATCGTCAATAGCAAATCAGTGGGGGACCAACGACCGGCACCGGCTATTATTGGCTTTGGTAAATATTGAACATTGTGTAGAGGCCGCTTCAGAGAACTGCAGATCAGTGCCTATTCGTTTAAAGAAGAGCTGATCTGCAGCACTCAACAGTGACTGCTACACATTATATAGTGCTGTTTACATGCGGCTGCTACATGAGCTAAAAACAGTTAATTGCAACCGGACCCCGCTGATCTGACTTTGATGACCTATGCTGAAGTAGGTCATCAGTATTATAAGCCTTGGCACCCCCTATTCAGTGTGCCTCTAGTGATGATGAAAAATTCGATTCATTTTTCAAAATAACTTGCCTGAGTGATCTTGACATACAAGCGTGGACCAAATGTAGCTCGCTCTGTCTACTTCAGTAGAATGCAATGTGGGTGCAAAGTACTCAAAATAAAATCCTAGGAAAACCAACTCAGGTGCAGACGGACACTGCCCAGGAGGTGCGCTAGCTGCTCAGCAGAAGGGTGAGAGCCCCATATAAAAGAATCAGATGAGAAAAAATAGAGTGTAAGGTTGCAGGCCAGTATTTGTGCATCTAGTGTCCTGCATGTGGTAAGACAGGGTGAGCTTGCACAGCAGTGTTGCAAAGAAAGGCAACTGTGGAGCATTCCTGTAAGCAGCTAAGGAGATCCACTAAGTAGAGCTACCTACCTGTAAAAAGGGAAGAGCTGCATGAGCACACAGCTTGGGGAGTGGGAAAGAGAGGGCAGCCTGAATGGGGAGCTGCAAGAGAGCACAGCTTGGGGAGTGGGAAAGAGAGGGCAGCCTGAATCGGGAGCTGCAAGAGAGCACAGCTTGGGGAGTGGGAAAGAGGGTGCGGCCTGAATGGGGAGCTGCAAGAGAGCACAGCTTGGGGAATGGAAAAGAGGGTGCAGCCCGAACGGGGAGCTGCAAGAGAGCACAGCTAGGGGAGTGGGAAAGAGGGTGCGGCCCGAATGGGGAGCTGTAAGAGAGCACAGCTTGGACAGTGGGAAAGAGGTTGTGGCCTGAATGGGGGAGCTGCAAGAGAGCACAGCTTGGGGAGTGGGAAAGAGGGTGCGGCCTGAACGGGGGAGCTGCAAGAGAGCACAGCTTGGGGAGTGGGAAAGAGGGTGCAGCCTGAATGGGGGAGCTGCAAAAGAGCACAGCTTGGGGAGTGGGAAAGAGGGTGCAGCCTGAACGGGGGAGCTGCAAGAGAGCACAGCTTGGGGAGTGGGAAAGAGGGTGTGGCTCAAATGGGGAGCTGCAAGAGAGCACAGCTTGGGGAGTAGGAAAGAGGGTGCAGCCTGAATGGGGAGCTGCAAGAGAGCACAGCTTGGGGAGTGGGAAAGAGGGTGCAGCCCAAATGGGGAGCTGCAAGAGAGCACAGCTTGGGGAGTGGGAAAGAGGGTGCGGCCCGAATGGGGAGCTGCAAGAGAGCACAGCTTGGGGAATGGAAAAGAGGGTGCAGCCCGAACGGGGAGCTGCAAGAGAGCACAGCTTGGACAGTGGGAAAGAGGTTGTGGCCTGAATAGGGAGCTGCAAGAGAGCACAGCTTGGGGAGTGGGAAAGAGGGTGCGGCCTGAACGGGGGAGCTGCAAGAGAGCACAGCTTGGGGAGTGGGAAAGAGGGTGCAGCCTGAACAGGGGAGCTGCAAAAGAGCTCAGCTTGGGGAATGGGAAAGAGGTTGCGGCCTGAACAGGGGAGCTGCAAAAGAGCACAGCTTGGGGAGTGGGAAAGAGGGTGCAGCCCGAATGGGGAGCTGCAAGAGAGCACAGCTTGGGGAGTAGGAAAGAGGGTGCAGCCTGAATGGGGAGCTGCAAGAGAGCACAGCTTGGGGAGTGGGAAAGAGGGTGCAGCCCAAATGGGGAGCTGCAAGAGAGCACAGCTTGGGGAGTGGGAAAGAGGGTGCAGCCTGAATGAGGGAGCTGCAAGAGAGCACAGCTTGGGGAATGGGAAAAAGTGTGCCGCAAGAACTGGGGGACTGAAAGAGACCCGCTTCACCTGCGCCTTTTTTTGATTAGGTCACACATGTTTGGCTCATGGTATTGTATCTGTATGGCTACACATGGGGCTCCTTGTAATTTCACTTGCATTTAGCCTTATTTGGTGATGCAAGTCAGGATCATTGCTTCTGTGTATTGCCGGGTAAGGGACATACCTTTATTAGGGGCAGTTTATATGGCTGCATCAGTGGCAGCACGTACTGTTTAAACTGTGCTATGCTATACTCTGGTAAGATTGTTCTTTATTCTGTTATCTTTAATAGAAATTTATGGGCTTGCTTTATTGTATTGTTTGTGCATATACGGTGGAGTCCATATAGGTATCTCCCTATTGGGTATTGGCCTACGTTCTTCGGCGCAGGTGTAAGTCTTATTATGGGCTGTGTTCATAAGGGACAAGTATGTTGCCTTTTTAATTGTTTTTAATTGTGTGTTTTCTTTATTACTTGTTTCATGTGTACTGTAGTATATTAATAAAATTGTGTTTATTTTTGCTGAATCCATGGTGTGGTGATCCCCATTTGTATGACCTTCACTTTTTTCTCTTGTGGTTTTTGGTTATGCATATGCTGTAGGTCAGGGTGATCCCACTTTGCAGACCGTGGTGCCCCTCTCAACATATACGTTCAGAGATTTTTTTTACTATTGATGCCACATAGGCAGCATCAATAGTAAAAAGTTGGGGACACACAGGGTTAATAGCAGCGGTTACGGAGTGCGTTACCCGTGGCATTACGCGGTCCGTTACCGCCGGCATTAACCCTGTGTGAGCGGTGACTGGAGGGGAGCATGCGAGCGCTGGCCACTGACTGCGGGGAGTAAGGAGTGGCCATTTTCTTCCGGACTTTGCTCGTCGCTGATTGGTCGTGGCTGTTTTGGAACGACCAATCAGCGACTTGGATTTCCACCACAGACAGAGGCCGCGACCAATGAATATCCGTGACAGACAGACAGAAGGACAGACAGACAGAAAGATGGAAGTGACCCTTAGACAATTATATAGTAGATTACTAAGTCAAGGCTGTGAGGTCCCTATGAAAAGAATTATACAAATGTACAAGTGCCACCATTACCGGCCTACACAATAGATGGAAATGTTCACTTGCTGATTGCTACATTCATTTTAGTGTTACCTTTTTTACCATCTTAGAAGCGTTACCCAGGAGTCTGCAAATCTTTTCTATTAACTTAAATAAGTTCATCATCAGATGCGGAGTCAGTAATGATTGAGATAAAGTTTAATTAATGTGGAGCATCCAAGTAATTTCCCTCCGAGAAAGGTTTCTGAGGAATTCTAAATGAATATTTGTGCGGTAAACACCTGCACGAGGATCCATCTACGCGGATTACCTGCATCGCTTTTTAATTAGATGCCGGCGGCGGCACCTGTGTAGTCTTAATGTTCAGTTTTGTTATTCATCTGGGGGGTGGAGAGGAATATTCATCTGGGGGGGGAGGGAAACATTTATTTGCTCATTGAAATGCTTTCGACTGAAATTCACATAGTTCAGATGTATTTCTCACTCCAAACAATGACATAATAACAAGTTACTTGGTCCCCGCATGCATTAGGCAGAATTTTAGCTCTAGACTTTGCTTTGGTTAACCATTTAATGGCCTATATCTGTTTTTCTTACATCATTTGTTGTTCTCTTGGTATAGATTACAAAAAACGACAATCTTGGGGGGGGGGAGGGAAATCAAGAAAAATAATCAAAGATAGGACAGTAGACACACCCAACAATTACATGTTGTTGGTGCCCCCTGGTGGCTGCTTAAGGACTAGAATTAATGTCTACCCATAGTATTGTGATTATTTTTTGAGGATAAAGAAAATGTGAGAGTTCCAAATATCATTTGCTATAACAACAAGTAGTGTAACGGTAAGAAATTTACTCCGCCTGCAACATTTTCAGATAGTATTAGCGGTGTTCAAGCCTTCATACTTTAAAAAGGGTAATGTTAGCCAAATTGTTGCAGACGGTGGATTCAATTTCTTAACATTTTATTTGTGGTCGACTGTTACCATCTCCTTTGTTCGGACTTTCAGATGTTGTTTGGACTTGTACAGACCATATCCTTCCACTGGCATCAGTTATCTGAGGAGTGCTGCATCAATCCTTTATTGATAATAAGGCTAAGTTTGCACTTCCGATCTGACTATTCATTTGTGACAATGTCCAAAATGGAACCGACAAACCATTGATTATTATGGCGTTCATCAGGGTTCCTTTATGTGCCCGTTTTTAGAATAATAGAAAAAGTTCTGAATTCTGTTCTTTCTTGTCCATTCTAAAAAGGGACACGTAACGGAATCCAAACACACCCCATAATAATGAAAGGGTCTTTAGATTCCATTTTGGTCATTAATCTTGTTTCTTAAAATCTAACAGACAGATGGAATATCTGAACATAAGTGTGAAAGTAGCCTAACAGCAGGGATGCCAACTTGATTTTTTTTTCCTGGTCAACTTATCAAAAAAAATCACAGACAGCAAACATTTTTTATGGACATAAAACTAAGCACCCTATATTATTTATTTTAATTTTATTTCCATAGGATATTTGATTATTATGTTTTTATCTTGGGTTTTGTCTGTACAGTACCCATTGTGAACATGTGCTTACACGCTGCTCGCACACCAACTCATCCCAGTTCATCCTATTAGGTTTTTTTGTTTCATTTTTTTGCCCTCTGTGCATATAAAGGTGCAGCCTGCCTTTTCTTTGAGCTGGACATTACATTCATGTGGTTCCTCGTGGCTGTGTGTCTACTAGCCGGGTTTCAGTCCTTCTCAGCCCTTATCCACATGCACGTCACTAGACAAATGGTAAGGTTTTAATATTAGAGGTTAGGACCATCCTGAATAGGGTCACCTTGACGTGGTGGGATGGCTTTCACATGTATGATCAAAATTATGTTAACTAAGCACTAGCGATAAGCGAGTATACTCGTTGATCGGGTTTTCCTGAGCACGCTCGGGTGGTCTCCGAGTATTTGTTAGTGCTCGGAGATTTAGTTTTCCTCGCCTCAGCTGTATGATTTACAGCTACTAGCCAGCCTGAGTACATGTGGGGATTCCCTAACAAACAGGCATTCCTCACATGAATTCAGCCTGTCTAGCAGCCATAAATAGCGCAGCTGAGGCTACAAAAACAAAATCTCCGAGCACTAACAAATACTCGGAGACCACCCGAACGTGCTCGGGAAAACCCGAGCAACGAGTACACTCGTTCATCACTACCAAGCGCCCTATATTATTTTCATACACTATTGCTGTTTATTATTTATTTACTGCAGGATATTTCACTGAGTCTGTATGCTGATGGGTTGGCAGGGTTGCCCGCTACTAGTGTGAGAAGCCTGTAGCTGTACATCGTGATGGGGCGTTAGCTTCTGTTGCTGCTGTGGAAATCAGTGGGATGTACACTGTGACATAGCGCTAGCGTCTATTGCTACTATGGAGACCAGTGGGCTGTATTGGATGATGTAGTGACAGCAGGTCCCGCCCCACTACGATCTGATTGGTTTAGGGGTGGTTAAATACTCTATGATGCCTCACTACGGACAAACCCCCAGGAGGAAGCTGTCGCGAAACGCGTGTCGGGGTCTGGCAAGGATTAGGGTGTACCTCCGTGCCGTTAGTTCGGTACGGAGGGTCTTTTTGCCCCCTTTGCGTGGTTTTTGTAGGGTTTTGTGTTGACCGCAAAGTTACCTTTCCTATCCTCGCTCTGTTCAGAAAGTCGGGCCTCACTTTGCTAAATCTATTTCATCTCTACGTTTGTCTTTTCATCTTAACTCACAGTCATTATATGTGGGGGCTGCCTTTTCCTTTGGGGTATTTCTTTGAGGCAAGGTAGGCTTATTTTCTATCTTCAGGCTAGATAGTTTCTCAGGCTGTGCCGAGTTGCATAGGGAGCGTTAGGCGCAATCCACGGCTGCCTCTAGTGTGGTTGGAGAGGATTAGGGATTGCGGTCAGCAGAGTTCCCACGTCTCAGAGCTCGTTCTATGTTTTTGGGTTATTGTCAGATCACTGTATGTGCTCTGACCTCTATGTCCATTGTGGTACTGAATTACCTTATCATAACAGTACTGGAGGCCAAAAGTACTAATGATTCTCAATAGAGGGAAAAAAGAAGTTCTGAGACCATTTTTTTTTCTCTGCACTGTGTTTTGCCTTTTTTTTCCCCTAGACATTTGGGTGGTTCAGGACACAGGTGTAGCGATGGACATTAAAGGTCTGTCTTCATGTGTGGATCAGCTCACGGCAAGAGTACAAAATATTCAAGACTTTGTGGTTCAGAATTCTATGTTAGAACCGAGAATTCCTATTCCTGATTTGTTTTTTGGAGATAGAACTAAATTTCTGAGTTTCAAAAATAATTGTAAACTATTTCTGGCTTTGAAACCTCGCTCCTCTGGTGACCCAGTTCAACAAGTTAGGATCATTATTTCTTTTTTGCGTGGCGACCCTCAGGACTGGGCATTTTCTCTTGCGTCAGGAGATCCTGCATTAAGTAATATTGATGCGTTTTTCCTGGCTCTCGGATTGCTGTACGATGAACCTAATTCAGTGGATCAGGCAGAGAAAAATTTGCTGGCTCTGTGTCAGGGTCAGGATGAGATAGAGGTATATTGTCAGAAATTTAGAAAGTGGTCCGTACTCACTCAATGGAATGAAGGTGCGCTCGCAGCTATTTTCAGAAAGGGTCTCTCTGAAGCCCTTAAGGATGTCATGGTGGGATTTCCTATGCCTGCTGGTCTGAATGAGTCTATGTCGTTGGCCATTCAGATCAGTCGACGCTTGCGTGAGCGTAAATCTGTGCACCATTTGGCAGTATTACCTGAGCTTAAACCTGAGCCTATGCAGTGCGATAGGACTTTGACCAGAGTTGAACGGCAAGAACACAGACGTCTGAATGGGCTGTGTTTCTACTGTGGTGATTCCACTCATGCTATCTCTGATTGTCCTAAGCGCAATAAGCGGTTCGCTAGGTCTGCCACCATTGGTACGGTACAGTCAAAATTTCTTCTGTCCGTTACCTTGATCTGCTCTTTGTCATCGTATTCTGTCATGGCATTTGTGGATTCAGGGGCTGCCCTGAATTTGATGGACTTGGAGTATGCTAGACGTTGTGGGTTTTTCTTGGAGCCCTTGCAGTGTCCTATTCCATTGAGAGGAATTGATGCTACGCCTTTGGCCAAGAATAAGCCTCAGTACTGGACCCAGCTGACCATGTGCATGGCTCCTGCACATCAGGAGGTTATTCGCTTTCTGGTGTTGCATAATCTGCATGATGTGGTCGTGTTGGGGTTGCCATGGCTACAAGTCCATAATCCAGTATTAGATTGGAAATCCATGTCTGTGTCCAGCTGGGGTTGTCAGGGGGTACATGGTGATGTCCCATTTCTGACTATTTCGTCATCCACCCCTTCTGAGGTTCCAGAGTTCTTGTCTGATTACCAGGATGTATTTGATGAGCCCAAGTCCGATACCCTACCTCCGCATAGGGATTGTGATTGTGCTATCGATTTGATTCCTGGTAGTAAATTCCCAAAAGGTCGACTGTTTAATTTATCTGTGCCTGAGCACGCCGCTATGCGGAGTTATGTGAAGGAGTCCTTGGAGAAGGGGCATATTCGCCCGTCATCGTCGCCATTAGGAGCAGGGTTCTTTTTTGTAGCCAAGAAGGATGGTTCGCTGAGACCTTGTATAGATTACCGCCTTCTAAATAAGATCACGGTTAAATTTCAGTACCCCTTGCCGTTGTTATCTGATTTGTTTGCTCGGATTAAGGGGGCTAGTTGGTTCACCAAGATAGATCTTCGTGGTGCGTATAATCTTGTGCGTATTAAGCGAGGCGATGAATGGAAAACTGCATTTAATACGCCTGAGGGCCATTTTGAGTATCTTGTAATGCCATTCGGACTTGCCAATGCTCCATCAGTGTTTCAGTCCTTTATGCATGACATCTTCCGAGAGTACCTGGATAAATTCCTGATTGTGTACTTGGATGACATTTTGATCTTCTCGGGTGATTGGGAGTCTCATGTGAAGCAGGTCAGAACGGTGTTTCAGGTCCTGCGTGCTAATTCTTTGTTTGTGAAGGGATCAAAGTGTCTCTTTGGTGTTCAGAAGGTTTCATTTTTGGGGTTCATCTTTTCCCCTTCTACTATCGAGATGGACCCTGTTAAGGTCCAAGCCATCCATGATTGGACTCAGCCGACATCTCTGAAAAGTCTGCAAAAGTTCCTGGGCTTTGCTAATTTTTATCGTCACTTCATCTGCAATTTTTCTAGTATTGATAAACCATTGACCGATTTGACCAAGAAGGGTGCTGATGTGGTCAATTGGTCTTCTGCTGCTGTGGAAGCTTTTCAAGAGTTGAAGCGTCGTTTTTCTTCTGCCCCTGTGTTGTGTCAACCAGATGTTTCGCTTCCATTCCAGGTCGAGGTTGATGCTTCTGAGATTGGAGCAGGGGCTGTTTTGTCGCAGAGAAGTTCTGATTGCTCGGTGATGAAACCATGCGCCTTCTTTTCCAGGAAGTTTTCACCTGCTGAGCGAAATTATGATGTGGACAATCGAGAGTTGCTGGCCATGAAGTGGGCATTCGAGGAGTGGCGTCATTGGCTTGAAGGAGCTAAGCATCGCGTGGTGGTCTTGACTGATCATAAGAACTTGACTTATCTCGAGTCTGCCAAGCGGTTGAATCCTAGACAGGCTCTTTGGTCGCTGTTTTTTGCCCGTTTTGACTTTGTGATTTCGTACCTTCCGGGCTCTAAAAATGTGAAGGCGGATGCTCTGTCTAGGAGTTTTGTGCCCAACTCTCCGGGTTTATCTGAGCCGGCGGGTATCCTCAAAGAGGGAGTAATTGTGTCTGCCATCTCCCCTGATTTGCGGAGGGTGCTGCAAAAATTTCAGGCTAATAAACCTGATCGTTGCCCAGCGGAGAAACTGTTTGTCCCTGATAGGTGGACGAATAAAGTTATCTCTGAGGTTCATTGTTCGGTGTTGGCTGGTCATCCTGGAATCTTTGGTACCAGAGAGTTAGTGGCTAGATCCTTTTGGTGGCCATCTCTGTCGCGGGATGTGCGTACTTTTGTGCAGTCCTGTGGGATTTGTGCTCGGGCTAAGCCCTGCTGTTCTCGTGCCAGTGGGTTGCTTTTGCCCTTGCCAGTCCCGAAGAGGCCTTGGACACATATCTCTATGGATTTTATTTCAGATCTTCCCGTCTCTCAAAAGATGTCAGTCATTTGGGTGGTCTGTGATCGCTTCTCTAAGATGGTCCATTTGGTACCCTTGTCTAAATTACCTTCCTCCTCTGATTTGGTGCCATTGTTCTTCCAGCATGTGGTTCATTTACATGGCATTCCAGAGAATATCGTTTCTGACAGAGGTTCCAGTTTGTTTCGAGGTTTTGGCGAGCCTTTTGTGGTAGGATGGGCATTGACTTGTCTTTTTCCTCGGCTTTCCATCCTCAGACTAATGGCCAGACCGAACGAACCAATCAGACCTTGGAAACATATCTGAGATGCTTTGTTTCTGCTGATCAGGATGACTGGGTGTCCTTTTTGCCTTTGGCTGAGTTCGCCCTTAATAATCGGGCCAGCTCGGCTACCTTGGTTTCGCCGTTTTTCTGCAACTCTGGGTTCCATCGTTTCTCTTCAGGGCAGGTTGAGTCTTCGGACTGTCCTGGTGTGGATAGTGTGGTGGACAGGTTGCAGCAGATTTGGACTCATGTAGTGGACAATTTGACCTTGTCCCAGGAGAAGGCTCAACGTTTCGCTAATCGCAGACGCTGTGTGGGTCCCCGACTTCGTGTTGGGGATTTGGTTTGGTTATCTTCTCGTCATATTCCTATGAAGGTTTCCTCTCCTAAGTTTAAACCTCGTTTCATTGGTCCGTATAGGATTTCTGAGGTTCTTAATCCTGTGTCTTTTCGTCTGACCCTTCCAGATTCTTTTTCCATACATAACGTATTCCATAGGTCATTGTTGCGGAGATACATGGCACCTATGGTTCCATCTGTTGATCCTCCTGCCCCGGTTTTGGTGGAGGGGGAGTTGGAGTATATTGTGGAGAAGATTTTGGATTCTCGTGTTTCAAGACGGAAACTCCAGTATCTGGTTAAGTGGAAGGGTTATGCTCAGGAAGATAATTCCTGGGTCTTTGCCTCTGATGTCCATGCTCCCGATCTTGTTCGTGCCTTTCATATGGCTCATCCTGGTCGTCCTGGGGGCTCTGGTGAGGGTTCGGTGACCCCTCCTCAAGGGGGGGGGGGTACTGTTGTGAATTCTGTGGCAGAGCTCCCTCCTGTGGTCACAAGTGGTACTTCGGCTGATTCTCTCTGTGAGCTTCCGTTGGTGGAGGAAAGTGGTACTGCGGCTTCTGAGTTTCCTTCCTCAGGTGATGTGGTGAAGTCGTTAGGTGCTGCTCTATTTAACTCCACCTAGTGCTTTGATCCTGGCCTCCAGTCAATGTTCTAGTATTGGACCTGTTTCCTCCTGGATCGTTCCTGTGGCCTGCTGCTCTGCATAGCTAAGTTCCGCTTTGCTATTTTGTTTGCTGTTTTTTTCTGTCCAGCTTGTCTATTTGTTTTTTCCTGCTTGCTGGAAGCTCTGGTACGCAGAGGGTGTACCTCCGTGCCGTTAGTTCGGTACGGAGGGTCTTTTTGCCCCCTTTGCGTGGTTTTTGTAGGGTTTTGTGTTGACCGCAAAGTTACCTTTCCTATCCTCGCTCTGTTCAGAAAGTCGGGCCTCACTTTGCTAAATCTATTTCATCTCTACGTTTGTCTTTTCATCTTAATTCACAGTCATTATATGTGGGGGCTGCCTTTTCCTTTGGGGTATTTCTCTGAGGCAAGGTAGGCTTATTTTCTATCTTCAGGCTAGATAGTTTCTCAGGCTGTGCCGAGTTGCATAGGGAGCGTTAGGCGCAATCCACGGCTGCCTCTAGTGTGGTTGGAGAGGATTAGGGATTGCGGTCAGCAGAGTTCCCACGTCTCAGAGCTCGTTCTATGTTTTTGGGTTATTGTCAGGTCACTGTATGTGCTCTGACCTCTATGTCCATTGTGGTACTGAATTACCTTATCATAACACGATCCATGTTATCAGCAACATTGGAGTGCACGAGTCTTGCTGAGTTGATACATTTGTTAATGAAATCTGCATATTTTCGTGCGGGTTTGAGCTGCACAGATACAGTTGTGGTCTTATGATTCACTTTGTGAGGGCATTTGTGTTAGAATGACTTTCAATGTACCGGATCTGCATATTGTGATGCATACAGTGCGCATCATCTAGTGAGCATTTTATTGTCCTTCAGATCAAGTGCATAAGACTGTCTATATCAAAATATCAGCATTTTTCAGATTAAGATGCAGCTTTTTTGCACATTTTATGGATTACTCTTGTGGTACCAGTATGTTTTTGATAACAATTAATAAATATAAAGACTAAAAATTAAATATTGTGCAAACAATCTAAGATAGTTGATCTGATATAAGAATTGAGATATCTTCTCAGCATGCTCTATTTGTAAACACTAACAACTAAAATGTTTTGCAACTTTTCTATTTGGAGTGTTAGTTAGCGCTTACCTGCTACTATTGTGATTTTTTTGCGCTCACCTGCCATTATTGTGATTTTTTGCGGTTCAGGGGCACTATTTTAAATTATATGTGTAATGTTTGTATTAATAAAGTTATAACTTTTTAAACAAAAATGAAACAACACTTCTTTGATCCAGCGCGGTTTAATAATTGCATAGTTGGTCAGTATGTTTATATGTTAGGATATTTGCTTAGTATCTTTTTATTCAAATGCAAATGAAGCATTAAGTGGCGTAATAGAGCATTTTGTTTCCTCAGGCTGCCGTCACACTAGCAGTATTTGGTCAGTATTTGACATCAGTATCTGTAAGCCAAAACCAGGAGTGGAACAATTAGCGGAAAAGTATAATAGAAACATATGCACCACTTCTGTATTTATCACCCACTCCTGGTTTTGGCTTACAAATACTGATGTAAAATACTGACCAAATACTGCTAGTGTGACGGCAGCCTGAGGTTGTTTCCCCACCAAGCACTAGCCTCTTTGACTTGATTGATAGCTCACTGTCTGTGTACCATCAGGCGCTGGGCATTGATAATCATGTTGGCATATGCAACAGATTGGGACTTATTATAAGTGAAAGGAGGACTTTATACTAACCAGACAGCAGATGGCGATAGTATGTCAAGTAATATACTTGCTGTAATGTGGGGAGGGAAGCTCTCAGTGGTTGGTTGTTTTCTTACTTTCGGTTTTGCTTTTCTTCATGAATGTGTTGTCTTCAGTGCACGGACTGTGTGACACTGAATTGTATCTCATGTTTATCCAGTATGAAGTAAATACTGTTTACTCAAGATATCTTGCTGATTGAAGCTTTCCTAAGTACAGCGGTGACTGCAAGAAGACGCACTCTGCAACAGGTTATGGGCCCAGGCACCCCAGATAACCCCAGATAACCCCAGGCACTCCAGGCACCCCAGACACTACAGGTCTGCACTACAAGCTCAGGCAGAAGGATCCTGGTTTATAGCCCAGATAACGGAGCACACAGATAAGCTCTGTAAACAGAAGGAACTAAATCCAGATACAGAGTGACAGAGGAATTCAGCATCCCAGGAGCTGGATATAATTGCAGAGAATTCACAGGACATACAGGAGAATATCTTCAGTACAACTCTCTAAACAAGTAAGACTATATAAAGATGATGAGTAGCACAGAACTGAAATTTACAGTAGCTAAACTGAATAGTGAAAATTATCAGTTATGGAAATTCAAAGTAGAGATGTTGTTATCTAAGGATGATCTATGGGAAGTAATTGTTACAGCAAGACCAGATCAAGATAATCAGACATGGGATAAGAAGGATATACAAGCGAGAGCCACCATTAGCTTATTAGTGGATGATGCTCAATTAATACATATAAGAAATGAAGAAACAGCTAAGGGAATGTGAGAAGCATTAAGAAAACTGTATGAAAGACCTAGCTTGAATCACAAGTTATTTTTATTAAGAAAGCTGTACAGTATGAGATTGAGTGCAAATGACGATATGCAGAAGCACATATTCTCAATGATGGAAGTGATATCACAGCTAAGATCTATTGGTGAAGATATTAAAGAAAGTCATGTAGCAGCTATATTGTTGTGCAGTTTACCAGATTCGTATACAGCCTTGATAAATGCCCTTGAGACGAGACCAGAAACTGACATTACATTAGATTTTGTGAAAACAAGACTAATAGATGAATATCAGAGAAGAAAAGAACAAAGAAATGATTCTTCTACTGAAAAGGACAGTGAAAACGCTCTTAAAGCTACAGAATTCCAAAAACCCTATAATAAAGAGACAAGAGAATGCTTCAGATGTAAGAAAAAAGGTCATTTAAAGAAAGACTGTACCATATGGAAAGCAGAACAACAAAAATTACAACATAATAAGCATACAGAGAAAGTAAAAAACACAATTTCCGATTCATGTGAGAATAATTGGAATGGCACATTTAAAGTAACAGACAAGAAATCATCACTTGGTTGGTTTATTGATTCAGGAGCAACGAGTCATATGACAAGTGACAAGAATTTCTTTACTGATCTTGATTTAGATAAAAAAGAAGCCATTTATCTCGCAGATGGAAGCAAAATAACCGCAGAAGGTATCGGACAAGGTATGCTAAATTGTTCAAACAAGTTCGGGCAAGATTCAAAGATACTTGTACAAGATGTGTTGTATGTTCCAAAATTGGAAGGCGGATTATTATCTGTGAAACGTTTAACAGCAAAAGGACTTAGGGTACCGTCACACTATACGATTTACCTACGATCACGACCAGCGATATGACCTGGCCGTGATCGTAGGTAAATCGTAGTGTGGTCGCTGGGGAGCTGTCACACAGACAGCTCTCCAGCGACCAACGATGCCGAGGTCCCTGGGTAACCAGGGTAAACATCGGGTAACTAAGCGCAGGACCGCGCTTAGTTACCCGATGTTTACCCTGGTTACAAGCGTTAAACTAAAAAAAAACAAACAGCACATACTTACATTCTGGTGTCCGTCAGGTCCCTTGCAGTCTGGTTCCCGCACTCAGCTCAGTGACTGCCGGCCGTAAAGTGAAAGTGAAAGCACAGCCGCTGTGCTCTGCTTTCACTTTACGGCCGGTAGTCACAGTGCGGGAAGCAGAGACTGCAAGGGACCTGACGGACACCAGATGTAAGTATGTGCTGTTTGTTTTTTTTTAGTTTAACGCTTGTAACCAGGGTAAACATCGGGTAACTAAGCGCGGCCCTGCGCTTAGTTACCCGATGTTTACCCTGGTTACAAGCGAACGCATCGCTGGATCGCATCGCTAGATCGCTAGATCGGTGTCACACACACCGATCTAGCGATGACAGCGGGAGATCCAGCGATGAAAGAAAGTTCTAAACGATCTGCTACGACGTACGATTCTCAGCAGGATCCCTGATCGCTGCTGCGTGTCAGACACAGCGATATCGTAACGATATCGCTGGAACGTCACGAATCGTACCGTCGTAGCGATCGAAATGTTATAGTGTGACGGTAGTCTTACAGTGAAATTCAAAGACAATGAGTGTGCAATTATTGCAAGAAACAAGGTGATAACCAAAGTCAAGGCAGATGAACAATTATATAATTTTGACACACCAAAGGAACAGATGAAGGTATGTACACATGATCACAAAAACTGTATTCACATGTGGCATAGACGTCTAGGACATAGACACCCTGACAGTATAAGAGAACTACAGAGAAAAGAATTGACAAAAGATTTAAAGATATCAGATTGCTCAATTACCATAAGATGTGATTGTTGTATAAAATCCAAAGCCACAAGGATATCTATTCCAAAAGAAAGTGAGATGAAAAGCGAAAGACCACTTGATTTGGTGCATACTGACGTATGTGGACCCATGAAAGTGACTACATCAGGAGGCAATAGATACATGTTGACTTTTATAGACGATTACTCAAGATACACAGTCACATACTTAATTAAAAACAAAAGTGAAGTTTTTGATAAACTTGTAGACTATGTAACAAGATCAAGTAACAAATTTCAAAGGAAGCCAATTGTCATCAGAAGTGATAATGGAGGTGAATTTACAGGCCACAGAATAGAAGACTACTTAAGACAAAATGGGATAGAACACCAAAAAACGGTTCCATACACACCTGAACAAAATGGAGTAGCAGAAAGGAAAAACAGAACTCTAACAGAGATGATAAGATGTATGCTGACTGATTCCAAACTACCAGAGAAATATTGGGGTGAGGCAGCAATGACAGCTACTTATCTACAGAACCGACTTTTTTCCAGAAAACTGACGAAAACTCCATATGAACTGTGGCAAGGTATGAAACCAAGTGTCAATCATTTGAAAGTTTTTGGATGTAAAGTTTTCATATTCATTCCAACAGAAAAACGTTCCAAACTTCAAAACAGATCCATGGAAGGAATATTTGTTGGATATAGTGAAAATTGCAAAGGATACAGAATCCTAGATCCCAAAACAGACAGAGTTACGGTGAGTAACAGTGTGACATTCATTGAAAATTTGAATGAAGACATTATGATTTCAGTTGAAACAAAAAATGAGAAAACCAATAATGACACAACTGAAGAAATATCTGATGAGAAAGAAGTAGAAGTTAATGAAGAACAAAATACTGAAAGTGAAGAATCACAACTACAAACAGACACAGAACCAAGACGTTCAATGAGAGAGAACAAAGGAAAACCACCAAAACGTCTCTCATACAAGACAAGCACAAGAAAAATCTATGAGCCTACTTCTTGGGAAGAAATATCTAAACTTCCAGTGGAAGAAGCTAATAAATGGATAGAAGCAACAGAAACAGAAATTAAATCCATGCAAGATTCAAATACATGGACACTAACAGATTTACCAGAAGGAAGAAAAACCATAGGATGTAAATGGATTTTAAAAGTTAAATACCAAACAGATGGCACAGCTGAAAGATACCGAGCAAGACTCGTAGCTAAAGGGTATTCTCAAAAATATGGAGAAGACTATGATGAAACATTTGCTCCAGTTGTCAAACACACTACAATAAGAACTTTACTTACAGTTGCAGCAATGAAACAGATGCAACTGAGACATCTGGATGTAAAGACAGCTTTTCTGAATGGAGATTTAACAGAAGACATTTATATGGAACAACCTCCAGGATTCAAAGATGAAAGAAATCCAAACAAAGTTTGTAAACTACAGAAAAGCATATATGGTTTAAAGCAAGCAGCTAAAGCGTGGAATGACAAAATCACGGAAGTACTTACAAATGAAAAATTTCAAAGAAGCAAAGCTGATCCATGCTTATACACAAAAAGGCTGATTAATAGATGGATTTATATACTCATATATGTAGACGATATTTTGATTTGTTTTGAACAAGAAAGGGATAATGAAAACATTCTAAAAATCCTGAAGCAACATTTCGAAATCAAAGACTTGGGAAATGTAAAACAATACCTAGGAATACAAGTAGATAGAGAAGAAGATGGAAGTTTCCTACTGAATCAAAATCACATGATTCAAGACATAACAGAAAAATTTGGATTAAAGGATGCAAAAACAGTAAAGTCTCCAATGGAAACTAATTATCTCAAAGAGATGAACAGTGAACAAAATATGCTACCAAATAATGAAGAATATAGGAAATAGGAATACTACTGTATCTAGCAACCGTTACAAGACCAGACATCGCAGCAGCAGTAGGAATCCTGAGTAGAAAGGTATCAAAACCAAATAAAGCTGATTGGAATGCCGTGAAGAGAGTAATACGTTATTTGAAAGGAACTAGCAATGTTAAGCTGAAATTACCCACAAGCGATGATTGCATTTTAACAGGATATGTTGATGCAGATTGGGCTGGAGATCCAACTGACAGAAGATCTACCAGTGGACATATTTTTTTCCTCTCAGGTGGACCAATAAGTTGGACAAGTAAGAAACAGTCAATTGTGACACTATCTTCAACAGAAGCAGAATATGTTGCAGCAGCACATGCGAGTCAAGAAGTACTGTGGTTAAGACAATTGTTGACAGAATTAGGACAACCACAGTTGGCACCAACAAAACTAAAAGAGGACAATCAAGGATGTCTTGTTCTTGCTCAGATGGAAAGAGTCTATCCAAGAACCAAGCATATTGATGTGAAATATCATTTCTTGAGAGATCATCAGGAACAAGGAGTCTTGAAGTTAGAGTACTGTCCTACTGAAGAAATGACAGAAGACATTTTCACGAAGGCGTTGAATGCTGATAAACATCAGAGACTAATAAAAAAGTTGGGTTTGATTGAATAAGTCCTTACTGTTGAGAAAGGGTGTTGGCATATGCAACAGATTGGGACTTATTATAAGTGAAAGGAGGACTTTATACTAACCAGACAGCAGATGGCGATAGTGTGTAAAGTAATATACTCGCTGTAATGTGGGGAGGGAAGCTCTCAGTGGTTGGTTGTTTTCTTACTTTCGGTTTTGCTTTTCTTCATGAATGTGTTGTCTTCAGTGCACGGACTGTGTGACACTGAATTGTATCTCATGTTTATCCAGTATGAAGTAAATACTGTTTACTCAAGATATCTTGCTGATTGAAGCTTTCCTAAGTACAGCGATGACTGCAAGAAGACGCACTCTGCAACAAATCAACCTGAAGAGGATGGTGCTAGGCAGGGAAACAACCCAGGGAGGAGGGACTTGTTAAGTGCTCTGTTACAGCTGGAGCACTTCAAACCTCATTTGCATGTTAGTTAACGCCCTAATTTCTCAAAATGCAGCTACAGATAGAAGATATAAAGGTGTCGATGGATATACATTTCAAAAACCTACATGCCCATATATGCGGTTTGGGAGAATAGGGTGATTTGATTAACAGACACCCTTTAATAATTTAAAGTGATTTATGCCTACAGCTCAGAATACTGACTTGAAAATGCTAGCTGCTCTCACTGCAGAAGTGAAAGTGTTAGTGTATATGAGTGATTTTCCACATGCACTCGTCCGGAGACAGTGCTAGTTTAATGACCCATAGCTCCTACACCCATCTGTGATAGTTTTGTGTGAAGGACTTTTAATATTTGCTCTGAAAGGTCGATTTCACACAGTCAGCATTCATGGTCCAAATATGGACCTCGATATCTGCCAGTCTCCCGACCGGAACTCAACAGCCTTATATATGTTTCTGAAGCTTTTGAGTTTAGGTCTGGAGATCTGCAATCTAAACATCCCAATCTAAGTACAGACGCAATGCCTTTACTTGTGTAACACCCTAGGTGACCGGTTGTTAAAGTGATATTGCCTTCCTTTCGAGGAGGGTAATATCATGCTTGGAGGCACCCACACACAACACATTCCAAATCCGAGCCAGAAGGGGGAGCTCAGGACCCGGATTCAGGGGAGCTTCCCCTGCTTGATGTGTTCTGGTCTGAAAGAGGAGTTAGCCAGTTGGTGAGAGACAGTGGACAGAGGAGGAAGTATGGAACTGAGCGCAGTCAGGGGAGCGGTGCAGCCAGGATTTGAGCTGCAGCTCCAGGAAGGAAGGAGAACCCGAGAGGTTGAATGTGGTGGAGCTATTGAGGGAAGGAGCAGAGGAGAGAACTGTGACCGGGCAACCCGAGGTTGTGTCGCTCTCCAGGACGCAAGAGAGAACCGGAGGGCTAAGAATTGTATGTGATTTGCCCACACCACACCTGAAGACGCAGCAGCACCTGAAGGGCCTGGGTCATGATAGAGACCTTGTAAAATGGCTCAAGCTGCCCGCCATACAGGTACCTGTCCCAAGACAGGGGAAAAGAGGGGTACCTTGCCAGCAAGCTTCGGCAGCAGGGACCTCGCACACCAGCGTTAGTAGGAAAGGCTCATGAATCTCAACTGGAAAATGGATTCATCCATTGCCTCCAGGCAGGCCCACCGTGACAACTGTACCTGGTACCCTGGACTGAGGCTGACTGCTACCATCAGTAAACCAGGTAAAGACTGCAAACCTGTGTCCTGGTTATTTCTATACCATCCACCACACCATCTGTGCCATACACCTTGGGAGCCCTGGGGACTCCGCTTCACCTGTGGGAAGCGTCACCATCTTGCTGCATAACATCACCCCAGAGGACCCCTTTAAGCAGCGTCGGTCCCTACTGAACAAAAACCAGAGGTGACGTCAAGAATAGATTTTATTACCAAATTCCCTTTAACGACCTTTCCCCTTTAATTGGGCGCCCAGGGCCACGGACCGGGTCGCAGCCACCGTGACATTCCCTTGAAGTGTGACCGGACCCGGTACCGAGTACCCCATGGCCCTGGCGGGTGACTCACTTGGACCATGAAACTGACATTACAGTCTGAGAACAGACCACAATTGTCAGACGTGTGAATCTGGGGTAACAGAACACAACCATTGTCCCTCATATTCAGCTTCATCAGGTTGAGGGTAGATTAACGAGTAGTCTCATGAGGACAGACCCTTTTTAATTAAAATCATTCCAAATGGGTACAGTTTCTCTAATCTCAAATGATCAGCTGTGATCACCAGGGAAGATGTATTTCACCTGGCCCACCCATTCTATCACTATTGACAGCGGTATTTCAGGAGTCAACCAGTTGGGACATGGTAGCTACAGTATGTGAATGCTGACACCTGGCAAAGATATCATGAGCACAGAACATGTTAAATCATTTACATTAAAGCCCACAGGGGCAGGAAAGGGTAACATGGCTTCTTTCTAAAAATTTTGAGGACATTAAGCCCCATCATGAATCCTGCCTCCTCCTCTTTGGAATACCCCACCCATCTAGGAAACAGCCTTGGACCACCTCCGAACACTCGTTTTTGGATCTTTGCATGTAGCTACAGGTTAAGAGTGGTACTATAGCTTAGATCAATTCACTTTCAGGCTACGTTCCCACCATGAGCTTTTTGTGAGTTTTTTTCACTGCGTATTTTTGCTGCGTCAAAAACAAAGCCTCTTACAGTTCAAGCAAAGTGGATAGGATTTATAGAAATCTCATGACCACTGTGCTTCTTTTTACTCAGCGTAAAATGACCTTAGGTGCGTGTTTCAAATTGCCAACAGGTCGATGTCTCTTGCCGGTACGTTGAGTTTTATGTGCAGATTTTTCCCCCACAGACATACATATGATTTTAATATGTTTCTGCAGCAGAAATGCATAAAAAATGTATGTAATCGGCACATGACTGTATGAGTAAAGTTTTGTCAAAGGCAATTCCCAGGAAGTATAAAAAACAAACCAGCTTTGTTTAAGACATGACACACCAAAAAGAGACAAAAACACAGCCTCAAAAACACGATAAAAACGCATGTAAAAAAAAAAAATCGAGCTAAAAAACCCAATGAAAAAAATGTGAACCAATTTACATAGCATGTGCAGAAAATTTACCTCACCAAAAAATTTACCTCAACCCAAACTAGTACCCAAAGAAAGGTGTTTCTAGAAGAAAGCAGCCATGTTTTTCAAATTGTAGACCAAGCCTTTAATTAACATCTTTCTTCCTTTTTCTCAATAGATGATTATAATGAGCATTATCTTTCAGTCACAAATCTGTAGCATCGTGAGCCGAGCGGGATATTCTCACAGACAAATGTTGCTGGGGAAACACCAGGAAATGAATGTCAGGTTCCTTCCACATAAAGAGGCATGTGATAAGGATATTCGTTAACTAGCAAAGCTAATGAATATCAGTGTCATGTAACGAGCCGTAATGATGGAGGCGCACAATCCGGACTGTTACACACACAGAGCACTGCCATGCCTGAGCAAATAGAAAGACGGCCTATACAAACACAAAACAGACAAATGAGAGGCAGCAGAGTTTCCATAGCTACTACGGTCTGAAATGATGGCCGATAACATTAATAAATGTCTCGAGTCACTGTCTGAAAAGAGAGTGTGAGGCTGCGATGCAAAGCTCCAGACAAATAAACTGAAATTCTACTACTAGATGCCACAGTACGGAATTCATGGTAGGGATGAACATGCATAGCACCATTATGCTCCACCCGTAGGTGCACACAATGTCTTGCTCAGGTTGATTCCTCATGGAATCCACTTGCAAAACCACCGCCAAAAAAAATGAACATAGTTCACAGCAATGTCAAAACGTCATTGTGCTGTTCCATGTTATGTCACTTACATTAACCACTGCAGGGTTCGGGAATCTTGAAGCGGTTAAAAGAAGTAACCTGTTCATTCATCGGGCAGCTTCGCTTGGAAGTCGACTGCTCCATACACTTAAAAGTAGAGAGCAAAGATGATGGCAGAAATAAGGATGAGAAGAAGCAGACAAAAACTGCCAAGAGTGTGCAAAGCAGTCATCACAGCAAAAGGTGGCTACTTTGAAGAACCTAGAATATAAGACATATTTTCAGTTGTTTTGCACTTTTTTGTTAAGTATATAACTCCACATGTGTTAATTCATAGTTTTGATGCCTTCAGTGTGAATTTACAATTTTCATAGTCATGAAAATACAGAAAAATCTTTAAATGAGAAGGTGTGCCCAAACTTTTGGTCTGGACTGTATATCAACTTACACCAAGCTCAATTTTTGTTTTTTTCTTTGTATTTTTGCATTCTGCGCAAGCTGGGGTGTGGCCTCCCTCTCCTGAGCTGGAAATTTCATTTAAAAGCTTCCCCAGACTGGTGTCCATAGATTCGGACCCGGTCCTTTTGTCTGCCCTTATTCACACACTGAGGTCAAATCTGACACATGGTAAGGATTTAATATTAGACAGTGTAGGACAATCAGAGTCACCTTGTCAATGGTGGGATAGCTTTTATGCTATTTTTGATTAAAAAAAACCCACAGTATTACTAAGATCTATGTGTTAATTAAATGCACTTTTGCTTTTTACTTTAGTTACAGCAGGGTTTTTGCTCATTTTTTATTTCTTGTAGGTTTTATGTGCTTTATGGCCAATGTGAACATGCGTTTATGTGCTGCATGTATACCAACTTAAACCAAGCTCAATTTTTGTATTTTTTTCTGCTTCTATTGTTTGCCTGATGTCCTGCATACTCGCCTTTTTCTTGCTGATCCATGTGTCATCCATTAAGACTCACTCTGCTGTGATATTGACTGTGCTGCTCGCCCAGAACTACAGCTTAGGCTACGTTCACATTTGCGGCTTTGGACGCAGCGTCGTGGACGCAACGCACGACGCACGAAAGACGCAAGTAGAACGCATGCATTTTTGACGCATGCGTTCAACCCTTTTTTAATATATAGGGTCTTTTCAGTGTCTCTATTTTTAAAGTAAAGAACGCATGCGTCCTACAATGCACAACAACGCAAGTACTTGCGTCTTCTGCGTTGCCAATACACTTCAATGGAGGTTTTGAAGTTTCGACGACGCAAATACAACGCAAGTGCGATGCAAGCGTTTTTAAAAATTTTGGACGCAGAAAAAATGCAACATGTTGCGTTTGCAACGCACTGCCAGGTGCGTCGAAAGGATGCATGCGTCGCAAGACGCACCGAAACGCATGAAAACGAACGCACATGCGTCCCCAGTGTTAAAGATAGGGAAGCATGACGCGTGCGTTGTTTTGCGGCGACGCCGCTGCGTCCAAAGCCGCAAATGTGAACGTAGCCTAAGAAAAAACACTTCAACAGCTGAACCCATAACATAACTATTTCCTCTAACCATAACTAGCTCCCACTTACAACATTACCAGCATTTTGTAAGGAAATGGATACATCAACCCCCCCAAAAAAAATGTGTTCGAGTGTAAAACCTTCTGAAAAGCAACATTAATCAGATCTACAATCTGGGATTCTTGCTGTTTGTGAGGTGACGATGATCAATGGTGATTTTTTTTCAATTGAAGGAGCAAGGACAAATTTGAGATTCAGACACACGCTCCATAACTTGCTTGTGTTATGAAGAATAAGTGGATGGCTCTTGAATCTAGAATCTGTTTTAAAAATGGGGCGATGTCATGGTGCATGAATTTAATATCTCAACAAATCCTGAAGCTATCTTAACCCTTTAGAGGAAAACATCTAAAAAAAATGGTGGGTTCTTCAAAGAGATGACAATTTTCACATTTTTCTAATGAGTTGGGAAAATTCTTAAACCTGTCACCAGAAAAAGACGCTATTAACCTACAGCTATGGGGTTAATCTGCAGTTTGATAGCGTTATTATGCTGCCTGGCACCTGCATGTACCACTGCGGGGAGAAAATAAACTTTATTCTCCTCGGCATCGTTCCCATTTCAGTAACAGGGGTGGTGCCATTGCTGATTCAGTCACCGCTCTGAGAATATAGAGCAGCGCTGCAACCGTGCCCCAGCACTGCAATACAGTTACTTTTCTTCCTGCAGCGTTAGGCAACGGCTGGCATAATGGCGCTATTAAGCTGCAGATTAATGCCATATCTTAATAATAATAATCCACAAAATGAAGAAAAATGAAGTGGCACTCACCCGATATTGCTGTGTGGAAAATGTCCTTTATTCAGAGTATACACTCACAGACATCTGGTGGAGAGGCGGCTTGGTAGGAAGGAAGGTGCAAGGGGAGGCAAGAGGACGAAGGCCGTTTCGCGCCTGCGCGCTTCAACGAGTCCAGTTATATAGTCAGCCACAATGTTAAAAATAATGTATAACAAGCAGTATAACAGTATAGTAAATATATAGTCCCGAAATAGGTAATTAGCCTCAATGATGTGGTGCATGGAATAGGATGTTGGCCGGTTCAGAATTAAGGGCAAATAACCCGAAATGTGTTTACAGATAGAGCAGTGTTCCCCAACTCCGGTCCTCAAGACCCACCAACAGGTCACAATGTCAGGATTTCCTTAGTATTGCACAGGTGACAATTGCATCACCTGCACAGGCAATAATTCCATCACCTGTGAAATACTAAGGAAATCCTGAAAACATGACCTGTTGGTGGCTCTTGAGGACCGGAGTTGGGGAACACTGAGATAGAGGATCCAGTTTGGCTTTTATCCTAAGTCATGTGGCAAGGCTCGTTAAGGGATCAATATTGACTTTTAGGATTGCTACTTCCAATAGGTGGCGCTAGAGTTCTTCTTCCTCTCTGAAGAGACAATTTGCATATTTACAGAGGCCACAATAACTAGAAAACCCCAGAGCCATTACTTATTATCGGATTGCATGACAATTATTAATGTGATTTGCCCTGATGAAGAGGTATGTATACCTCGACGTGTGTTGACAAATAAAACCACATCCGTACCGCATCTGTGTAATGCTGCGGCAGTGCAGTATAGCGCAAGCTCCACCAGGGGATGCTGGTGAGGGAATAAAGGTTGCACAAACAGCGTAACATCACTGAGCAGCAGCACAAGCGCCACCTGGTGGCGAAAGAGTGGTCAGACGGGCTGAGTCAGAAACAGTCAGGACAAGAAGTACCAGAGGTCACAGCAATACACATGGTCAAATACAAGCCAGAAGTCAGAGCCAGATGGGAGCAGAGATAACAGAGACGAAAGACAGTCAATCAGGTCATTAGACAAGCCGGATTGTCGGGGTCGTCACGACAATACCCTTCATCCACCAGTCATTCCAAATCAGATTAGGAGCATGTTGGTACCGGATAAGAATGAGTCAGACACAATGCTGGTTCAAACTCATAGCATGCTCGTGTGTCCACACGTAGTGGGAACGTCACAGCAACAACTGACTTTATTTCCTAAAACACAATATTACATGATCTATTGGGGGAAGGTGTGCAGAGGGCGGGGTTAGGCGGGGGTTAAGCAATGTATCTAGTATTCAGTCCTTCTGGTTGGCTCTGACGTCATCTGATGAATCTTCCTTTGTCCACATCTTGTCCACATCGCTTTAAGTATCATTTCCAGAGAAATGATACTTGTCCTTCTGGAATGTGAAACTTGTTTCTTCAGCCTGAAAGTGGGGCAAAGGTGAATACTGGCAGCCATCTTAAATACAGTTAAATTTGCATTAACAAGCGAAGGGGAAAAACTTATTGTTTCACAGCATAAGAATATATAAAAGTACAAAAGTGTATAAAGACGTATATTTTTACCTTGACAATCCCCCCTAAACACTAAGTTTTTCCCTAAAAAGAAAGATCCTTCGAGACTGTCCATGTGATGGGGAAAGGGGAGGTGGATTTCTTCATCCAGACACCTCAGAAGCTCTCCCCTTGTGAGAGGCCTCCAGGCAGCTGAACCCTTCACTAGCTTCACATGGAGTTCTCCCGCTGTCCCTAAACTAAATCTCTTTGCATCATCTGAGAGTAAGGGGTTTTGTCTAACATCTTAAGGGGGCGTACTTAGAGATTTCCCCTGGATCAGTACCATCGTACTCTGGTGAGTCTACTTCTTGGTTGAGGAAGGTGCCAGTCGGAGTTGCCTCACTGATAACCTTTTTTATACAGGGGAATAACACAACAGAGGATTATCGATCCAACTACAAGAAGGGCAATCAGTACCAGACAAGCTTGTTGGAGGAATCCTTTGAGCCCACCCAACCAACCGGAAAAGAAAGATGTGTCTACTCCAGCATTTTAATTCTGCTGCTAACCCATTTATCTTTTTAAGGGCTATCATGGTCTTTCCATTTACCCCAGAGTTCTGAGGGATATAGGTACAACATTCCTCTCCCACCATCCCACAGACTCCTCCTTTCTCTGCTAAAATCATATCGAGGGCTAGTCGGTTTTGGAGGGTCATTCTAGTGTTAGGGCCCAATTCCTCAACTATACCTTGGAAAGCATCACAGATAAAATTGACAAACCTTTGTTCACTGTAATATATGTAATTGATCCCATCAACATTTTTATTAATCTGCACCTGTGGGATTAAAGAAACAAAGCTAGCACAGATCTGGTTCTGGGCTTTAAATTGGTCAGGCACCCCCCTTGGCACTCCAATGCCATCGACATATACCAATGGATCTTCTTCATAACTCATGTGGAGCTGATCGAGACTTCTCTTCTTTCTGGTATATTCATCAGGTGTCTCCGGATCCCAAGGTAAAATCTTGAACTGCACAGCTAGTTTAACAAGGGTGCATTGACCTGTACAGGCATTAGGCAACCTAGGATGGAGCTTACCATCTCCACATAACCAATAAATGTCGTACAGTATGATTAGCTAGCAAATCAGTATCTAGAGAACTGTTCCCTTTGCAGAAACCTGTCTCGAAGACCCCTACTGGTGTACCTGTAGTGTCATGGGAATTATAGCAGGTATAATTATCAGCTAACACAGTTATCCCTCCTGGGACCTTTAGTTTAGGTGCTTCATGAATTAGTGGGACATAATCTCAGCAATTAGTGGGCTTTAGACCCTTCAACAGATTCATAACACAGGCAGTAGTATTGTCATCAGGAAAAAACAATGCATGTGTGTATAGATGTGTATTCGCTGCAGCACAAGCAATACATCCTACAGAGATATTCTGGACTCGTACATTGTATCTTACCCATTCTAACCATAAATTTGTCCTTGGGGCTGTTTGTGTTTCTATGGAGAAGACTTCTTTGCCAACTAAGACCTGGAATGGGGATTACTTCGTTAACTATATTTTGCAAACGTTCACCTGGGCCTGTTTTAGCTGTACTGGTAACGGGGGCCTTGGTTGGTCTGAAGCTAATATCCTGGAGCTGTATATGGCCTAAATTCCCATAGTATCCACTATTAAACACATTATGAAAATATCTTCCCAGCACAATTGTTATCTCTGGTAACACATATATAATACTGGATAATTCCCTCTACCACCCGCTGAGTCTCGGGGCACTTGACTACATCGCAGAAATCAAATCTCCAGATATTTACCGGGGCCGTTAGGTTTTACCCAGAGAATAGTGACACCGGAATTCTTATTTACAATAGGGACCGAGGAGGTAGGGGCGAGGATGGCCCCCAGCCTCTGGACCAAAAACAACAGCAACATTTTCCTTCGATCATCACTATGAGTAAGCGCTGGTCCGGTCTCTTTTACAGTATGAAGCGTGGATTCAGGTGCTCTTTCCTTCAAGTTTTACTGACATAGCTTTTCACGACCATAAGACCACCAGGCTTCAAATTGTGACAAATATCGGTTTCTGTTGAATCTGGAAGGGAAAAAGAAACTAAAACATGGGTGTTAGCAACATTTTTACTAAGCTTAATAACATATTGAACAGCACAGTCAGTTTCTTCTGACAACTACTAAGACTGAAAATTTGCAACTGAGAACCTAGCACCAAACAATATCTCATATGGGGACAGGCCATGTTTTGCAATAGGGGTAGTACGAATGTGTAAGAGCCCTGGCCATGGAGCCATAGTCTCCTGCATCACTTTGGTCAATTGTCCCTTCAGTGTACCGTTCAGCCTCTTAACTTTCCCACTGGATTGTGGAGAGTATGGAGGGCTACAGTGGATCCAAGCATTGTCAGAACCTCCTGATACACATGAGAAGAAAAGGCCGGGCCTTGGCCACTTTCAGCAACTTCTGGAACACCATATCTGCATATAACTTCCATCACCAGTTTCTTTGCTGTGGTCTTTGCAGTCACGTTGGTAACGGGAAATGCTTCTGGCCAACTGGAGAACATGTCGACAACCACCAGACAATATTCATACCTTCCAGACTTCGGCAACGTGATGTGGTCCACCTGGAGCCTTTGGAAAGGATAGTCGGGCTTAGCAAGATACTTTGGGGGTACACGTTGAAGTTGACCGGGATTGCAGATCTGACAGATACCTCAATGTGTGGGCCCATGCGCCCACGTGGCAATAGCAGGGTACATCCGCTTAGGGAGACACACAAGTTGGTCCTTTTTCCAGCGACCATGTCCATACGTGCTCCATCAGCTTTCCACTGCTTCACTTCTTCCTTTGGAGACATTCTCTGCATCGTCATTAAGCGGTCTTGCGGGGTCCGGCAGAAAACCTCAGTCTGGCATAGATCATCAGGTTCCTGTAGAGTCAATGTTTCTTGTAACTGTTTACGCTGAGGGCGTGTGGTCACCATAGCTGGCATGGTCAGTTCAACGGGTAGAAGAGCAGCGGCTTTTGCTTGCATATCCGCAGAGGCGTTACCAACAGTCTGTTTACTGTTCCTAGGACCGTGCTCCTTAACTTTGATAATGGCCACTTGAGTAGGTAATTCGATTGAGTCCATGAGGGTTTTAACAGCTTCAACATTCTTCACTGAGTCCCGGCAGTAGTAACAAATCCTCGATTGGCCCATGGGGCTCCGAAATCATGAGCAATACCAAATGCATACTGTGAGTCCGTGTATATCAGCTCGCCTGTCTTTGGCTTGTGCTGACAGGGAGGGAGGGAGTGCAGCTCCGTGCACTACAGTGTCTTCCGTAGTAACAGCGTATCCTGTGTGGAGTCTGCCAAAATCATCACCATATCTTGAACAGTCTTTCAGGGCCTTGTAGAGAGGTAACATTATGCGGGATGCGTCCGGTATCCACTAACAACAATAAGTACATAATCCAAGGAAACGCTGGAGTTCAGTCTCATCTTTTGGGAATGGAAGGGAGCTGACGGCTATTTCTCTTCTTTCTTCTGTGAGGTGTCTGGCACCCTGAAGGAGACAGTGACCCAAAAATATCACTTGACCAAGGCAGAACCGAAGTTTCAAGGCCGAAACCCGACAGTTCAGATCTGCCAGATACTTGTGAAAACTAACAGTGGCAACAATGGCTTCCTGCTCTGTCTGTGCACACAACAAAAAAAAAAAAAATTACCCACATACTGAAGTAACGTGACATAGGCATATTCTAACTGACAGGGTTAGAGACACTATCCCCCCTATTTTTTTTTTTTTTTTTATAACACATCTCATTATGGTC
Source organism: Ranitomeya imitator (assembly GCF_032444005.1). NCBI lineage: Eukaryota > Metazoa > Chordata > Amphibia > Anura > Dendrobatidae > Ranitomeya > Ranitomeya imitator. The sequence goes on along the minus strand of NC_091288.1, from coordinate 179,911,746 downwards.
ATCTACATAGGAGTTATATAACGTAAGGACCATCTGACCATCATCTTGGCTCACCAACTCTCTAGGTCTGCTCAGGTGCACTTATACGTCCATCATATTATCTTTGTCTGTAAAATGGGAAAGGTTTGTTCTCAGGGTCAGCCAATTATTTTAGCGTAGCTAGCTAGTCAGAGGGCTTCCAGGGATAATACTCCTGTATCTGTCTTACACTACCTGGTGTGGTTGGTTCTCTGGTGGTGGGGGTGACTAGATGACCGGTTGGGGGTGACACGACATGCTGGTCTACAGCTCCTTCCCAAAAGGATTACTGTCAGCCTACTCCCAAAATTAATGTCCCCACAATCCTGTGTCAGCTTTTTATTTCACTACATGTGATCTTATCTGGACAGGAATCAGTGTAATTCACTTAGATTGGGTTGCAGCACAGATTATACAAGTATTTCTCCAGTCTGGGTTTGTCTGACCGCAATATTTACAAATCCATCTGTCCTGTCTTGGTCTGAGAATTAACATGGCGAGAGAGATTTCCAGACACAGGGTTAAAATGAATATTGGAGCGTAAGACTGGATTTGTGTAAGGGAGGGGGAGCTGGAGCTGAAGTCTTCTGCTTCTTGGGCCACTGATAAGGAAGCGAGCTGCGAGTTGTGTCCTTGAAGCTGCGAGGGGAGGGGGACTAGAGAGCGAGTGAGGATCGCTGCAGCTGCTGATACAGACTGGGTTAAACTCTTCTGGACTCAGCGCGTACTGAACCAAGGACAGAATATACACAACTCCATATTCTTCAGCGCAGCTAGCCCCCCTTTCTCTGGCCCGCAGCACAAAGAGGAAAAATCACAAACAATTCACGCACGGGTTCACCCCTCCCATTGGGTGTCTCGGAAAACCACACAGAGTGACGAAATACAGCAGTTCTCAGACTCAATTAATTTCTACAAAACCTTCACACAATTCCTATGCCAGAACACCTCAGAAAAACTAATAATTGAGGTATTTTATAACCAAACATGGGCTCTGCATCTTCTGAGCCTCCCTCTCCATCAACCTCTTTCCATCCCTCGTTCTTTAAGCCTCGCGCAACTCGCAGATGAGCTTGCACTTGTTCTAACAATCCTTTATCTTTCAACATGCCCTTTTTGTTCTCTATGAGATTGTACCATGTAGACGGCTGCAATCTCCCTGATGAGAGCAGTCCTACATGCTTGTACAATCTCTCAACATTCTTGACTGCCTTCTTCCCCTCCCGTGACTCTACTATTGTCTTGACTTCCACAGCATCCTCATCTAACCTGTGGGGCACGGACTTCTTCTGCCATAAGAGACGCAACATGACTCACAGAATACTACGCCCTTCTGCAGTAGGCCGCTGACAGCGACAGCAACACTTGTGTCCTTAGCACGGAGCCTCACGTTCGACGTGCTATGAATAAAGAGCCTCGCGCTCAATATTTTTCCCTAACCTGAACACCAGTGATTACAGTCTGCCCTGTCACGATATTCTAAACATTGGGAGGCGGTCTCCTAGTGAGACCCCTCCACTGTGTTTCTGGTGGTCCCCCTCTTGGGACGTCTTAATTACCGATGTATGTGCAAGTGTGTGCAAGTGTTTCTGGTGGTCCCCCTCTTGGGACGTCTTAATTACCGATATGTGCAAGTGTGTGCAAGTGTTTCTGGTGGTCCCCCTCTTGGGACGTCTTAATTACCAATGTATGTGCGTGCAATATCACAGAGGCCACGTCTCCTATCCCTTCTCAAAGCCCGCCCCAATCCACAAACTTCTCAATCTTTCACTCTATCACTACTAGGCAACAGTCACGGGTAGGGTGGTTGAATGGAGTACAATGACCGGTGGAGGAGGTGTGGTGTACACGAGGACGTGCAGAGTGCGACGTCTCTCAGTTGCTGGTTCGAAGCGTGGCACGGGATCGCGCTCGGTCTCACCACTCGACCGGTCACTCCCCGGACCCAAGGAGACCACAGACTAACCAATAACGGCTGAAACACTAGCAAGTGTGACACATACATAGTATGCATTCTCCACTTACCATGCTTAGAGGGTGATCAGTCCTCGAGATCAGCCACTACGGGTGTCGCCCACGGACGTCCAGGCATGGGTCCAGGGGGTCTCGGATCGCGGGCCACGCCCCACGTTGGTTGCGCCAAATTGTCGGGGTCGTCACGACAATACCCTTCATCCACCAGTCATTCCAAATCAGATTAGGAGCATGTTGGTACCGGATAAGAATGAGTCAGACACAATGCTGGTTCAAACTCATAGCATGCTCGTGTGTCCACACGTAGTGGGAACGTCACAGCAACAACTGACTTTATTTCCTAAAACACAATATTACATGATCTATTGGGGGAAGGTGTGCAGAGGGCAGGGTTAGGCGGGGGTTAAGCAATGTATCTAGTATTCAGTCCTTCTGGTTGGCTCTGACGTCATCTGATGAATCTTCCTTTGTCCACATCTTGTCCACATCGCTTTAAGTATCATTTCCAGAGAAATGATACTTGTCCTTCTGGAATGTGAAACTTGTTTCTTCAGCCTGAAAGTGGGGCAAAGGTGAATACTGGCAGCCATCTTAAATACAGTTAAATTTGCATTAGCAAGCGAAGGGGAAAAACTTATTGTTTCACAGCATAAGAATATATAAAAGTACAAAAGTGTATAAAGACGTATATTTTTACCTTGACAGGATCACATATCAAGAGATCCAAAAACGGGGAGGGAACACTAAGACAAGCTGGGAGGCAGGAATGGGGAGTCACGGGAACAGAGTAAACGGGCAGAGGACAAGACACGGTATCAAGGGGTCAGCTGCTCTGGTCTGCGAGCATGAACTATCACTGACATTGGTCTGCAGGCCACAGCAGACTGAAATAGCCACACCGAACCCAAAACAAGGCAGAGAAGGTTAACCCCCGCAGGACCAGACCGGGGAGAGAATAACATGAACCAAACCCCGACCTGGATCATGACAATCTGGTTTCCTATCGCATACTGGACCCTCGGCAGCACGGGTTTTATATCCAACTTCATTTCCAAGTGTGCTTACTGTCTGTTTGGTGGATCTGCAGCAGCCGTCTTTGTTAGAAGGTAACAAAGGGGTTGTGACTTTCACAACCGCCCAGGTGAGCGAATCCCGTCACTTTTTGTGGTTTTCTAAAAACTGATACATCCTCTATAAAGATAATGTAAGGCTACTTTCACACTAGCATCGTTTGGCCTCCGTCGCAATGCGTCGTTTTGGAGAAAAAACGCATCCTGCAAAGTTGCCCGCAGGATGCGTTTTTTCTCCATAGACTTTCATTAGCGACGCATTGCGACGTATGGCCACACGTCGCATCCATCGTGCGACGGATGCGTCGTGTTTTTGCAGTCCGTCGGGACAAAAAAACGTTCCATGCAACGTTATTTTGTCCGTCGGTTCAGCTTTTTCCGACCGCGCATGCGCGGCCGGAACTCCGCCCCCTCCTCCCCGGACCTTACAATGGGGCAGCGGATGCGTTGAAAAACAGCATCCGCTGCCCCCGTTGTGATTTTATTTCACAGTATGCATCGGTACGTCGCCCCGACGCACTGCGATGGGCCCGTACCGACGCTAGTGTGAAAGTAGCCTAAGACAGAGAAAGGGGGAGGGAGAGAAAATGTACATTAGAAATGTCACTGGTCAATACAAGTCTACGTCAGCCAGATACAGCGTTAAGTTTTCCTTCGCCGTGGTCAAAGTTATAGTTTGCTGGACTAACACTGTCTAAAATTAAACTGGCCATGGCAGAGTATCTTGTTAATGTCTTCCTTGCCCCCCACAACAGTAGGCACATCATCCCTTCAGTTTAATTGGCATCAGCCCAGACCTGTTGAATTTGCAACAGGTTCAGTTATCTGCCTTCCTGTATAAAACCAGATCACGATCGCCCCCAACAAATGAGGTAAAAAGGGAGGGTTTCCTTTACGCTTCATCAAGAGTTGTTTTTTTTTTCTTTGCAATTTTAATAGTTTCATTAATCATATTGAAATCTCTGTGCAAATAATTCTAAACCCATTCATATCAATACAATGACTCACCCGGTAACAACTGAAATACATTGCATTCATTTATAAATTGTGTCCCGAATAGATGTGACCCAGCCTCCACCACTTCCATATGCCTATGCAATGAATCAGATGAGTACAGGAGGTGAAAGAAAGGAGAAATGTTAACCCTTCCACGGAAATGTATATGAATATGTTCACATTTTTTTCTTAAAAAGAGCAAATTTTGGAGAAAATAAAAAAGTATGTAGTCCTCTAGATCTAAATCACTAGCTACCATGAAAAGGTGATAAACGGGATGGCCATTTTACCCTATAGCTATTTTATATGTTTGTGCTGATTCCGATTGTTTATTTCTTTTTTTAATATTATTTATTATGCTTATTTACATAACGGCATTAATTTCACAGCACTTTACAGACTCCATAATCACGGTCCTCACTGGGTCTCACACAATACATATCAGTATGTGTAAGGTGGCTATACATGGGGAATAATAGTCACTTTTCAGTTCCAGGGTATAATGTTGCTTTAATTCCTCCCAAACCATAGAAAGTATAATTAACCCCTCCACTATTTCAGATAATTAGGAAAACAGGCATTATCCCGATCCACGTCACTGCCTCAGGTCACCAGTGAAGTATACATTAACCCATCCACTACCCTAGACCAGGAAAGTTGTTGTTAACATATCTAATTCCGTAGGCCACCAGGTAGACAAACTTTGACCTTACATAGTTACATAGTTATTAAGGTTGAAGGAAGACTATATGTCCATCTAGTTCAACCCATAGCCTAACCTAACATGTTGATCCAGAGGAAGGCAAAAAAACCCCATGTGCAAAGAGTAAGCTCCACATTGGGGAAAAAAATTCCTTCCCGACTCCACATACGGCAATCAGACTAGTTCCCTGGATCAACGCCCTATCAAGGAATCTAGTGTATATACCCTGTAACATTATACTTTTCCAGAAAGGTATCCAGTCCCCTCTTAAATTTAAGTAATGAATCACTCATTACAACATCATACGGCAGAGAGTTCCATAGTCTCACTGCTCTTACAGTAAAGAATCCGCGTCTGTTATTATGCTTAAACCTTTTTTCCTCCAACCGCAGAGGATGCCCCCTTGTCCCTGTTTCAGGTCTATGATTAAAAAGATCATCAGAAAGGTCTTTGTACTGTCCCCTCATATATTTATACATTAAAATAAGATCACCCCTTAGTCTTCGTTTTTCCAAACTAAATAGCCCCAAGTGTAATAACCTATCTTGGTATTGCAGACCCCCCAGTCCTCTAATAACCTTGGTCGCTCTTCTCTGCACCCGCTCCAGTTCAGCTATGTCTTTCTTAAACACCGGAGACCAGAACTGTGCACAGTATTCTAAGTGTGGTCGAACTAGTGACTTGTATAGAGGTAAAATTATGTTCTCCTCATGAGCATCTATGCCTCTTTTAATGCATCCCATTATTTTATTTGCCTTTGTAGCAGCTGCCTGACACTGGCCACTGAATTTAAGTTTGTCATCCACCCATACACCCAGGTCTTTTTCATTGACGGTTTCGCCCAGAGTTTTAGAATTAAGCACATAATTATACATCTTATTACTTCTACCCAAGTGCATGACCTTACATTTATCCCCATTAAAGCTCATTTGCCATTTATCAGCCCAAGCTTCTAGTTTACATAAATCATCCTGTAATATAAAATTGTCCTCCTCTGTATTGATTACCCTGCAGAGTTTAGTGTCATCTGCAAATATTGAAATTCTACTCTGAATGCCCCCTACAAGGTCATTAATAAATATGTTAAAAAGAAGAGGGCCCAATACTGACCCCTGTGGTACCCCACTGCTAACCGCTACCCAGTCCGAGTGTGCTCCATTAATAACCACCCTTTGTTTCCTATCCCTGAGCCAGCTCTCAACCCACTTGCACATATTTTCCCCTATCCCCATTATTCTCATTTTATGTATCAACCTTTTGTGTGGCACCGTATCAAAAGCTTTTGAAAAGTCCATATACACTACATCCACTGGGTTCCCTTGGTCCAATCTGGAACTTACCTCTTCATAGAAACTGATCAAATTAGTCTGACATGAACGGTCCCTAGTAAACCCGTGCTGATACTGGGTCATGAGGTTATTCCTCTTCAGATACTCCAGTATAGCATCCCTTAGAATGCCCTCCAGTATTTTACCCACAGTAGAGGTTAAGCTTACTGGCCTATAATTTCCGAGTTCAGTTTTTGTCCCCTTTTTGAATATTGGCACCACATTTGCTATACGCCAGTCCTGTGGCACAGACCCTGTTATTATGGAGTCTTTAAAGATTAAAAATAATGGTCTATCAATGACTGTACTTAATTCCTGCAGTACTCGAGGGTGTATCCCATCCGGGCCCGGAGATTTGTCAATTTTAGTGATTTTTAGACGCCGCCGCACTTCCTGCTGGGTTAAGCAGGTGACATTTAATTGGGAATTTTTATCACTAGACATTTTGTCTGCCATGGGATTTTCTTGTGTAAATACTGATGAAAAAAAGTCATTTAGCATATTGGCTTTTTCCTCATCCTCATCCACCATCTCACCCAGACTATTTTTAAGGGGGCCAACACTATCATTTTTTAGTTTCTTACTATTTATGTAGTTAAAGAATATTTTAGGATTATTTTTACTCTCTCTGGCAATGAGTCTCTCTGTCTCAATCTTTGCTGCCTTGATTTGCTTTTTACAGAATTTATTTAATTTTCTGTATTTATTTAATGCCTCCTCACTACCTACTTTCTTTAATTCTCTAAATGCTTTCTTTTTGTCACTTATTGCGCCCCTTACAGCTCTATTTAGCCATATTGGTTTCCTCCTATTTCTAGTATGTTTATTCCCATACGGTATATACTGTGCACAGGTCCTATCCAGGATGCTAATAAACGTCTCCCATTTTCTTTGTGTATTTTTGTGTCTCAGGATATCGTCCCAGTTAATTGCACCAAGATCCTCTCTCATCCGTTGGAAATTTGCCCTCCTGAAGTTTAGTGTCCTTGTAACCCCTCTACTACACATCTTTTTAAAGGATACTTGAAAACTTATTATTTTGTGATCGCTATTTCCCAAGTGACCCCCAACCCTTATATTTGATATGCGGTCTGGCCTGTTGGTTAATATTAGGTCTAGCAGTGCCCCCCTTCTTGTTGGGTCCTGAACCAGTTGTGAAAGGTAATTGTCTCTCATAATTGTCAAAAACTGATTACCTTTGCGGGAACTGCAGGTTTCTATTCCCCAATCTATTTCAGGGTAGTTGAAGTCCCCCATAATAATGACTTCTCCTTGAGTCGCAGCTTCATCTATTTGCTTTACGAGGATATTCTCCATTGCTTCCATTATTTTTGGAGATTTATAACAAACCCCTATCAGTAATTTATTATTTTTTCCCCCTCCCCTTATCTCCACCCACAGGGATTCTACATTTTCATTAAATTCACCTATATTATCGCGCAGGATGGGTTTTAAGGATGATTTTACATATAGACACACCCCTCCCCCTCGCTTATCTGTACGGTCATTTCTGAACAGGCTGTAGCCCTGCAAGTTAACAGCCCAGTCATGGCTCTCATCCAGCCACGTTTCAGATATCCCCACCATGTCATAATTATGCTCCAACAACATTAGTTCTAATTCGTCCATTTTGTTGGCGAGGCTTCTGGCATTAGTATACATGCACTTTATGTTCCTCTCTGTACTTCTATTTCTTAAATTATTAACTGTTCTGACCCCAACCCCCATGCCACCGCCACCCCCAACTTCCTTATTTGTGCCCAGGTCTCTGTCTGCACTATCTTCCCCTCCTATAAAATGAATACCCTCCCCCCCAATTCCTAGTTTAAACACTCCTCCAACCTTCTAGCCATTCTCTTCCCCAGCACAGCTGCACCCTCCCCATTGAGGTGCAGCCCGTCCCTAGCGTAGAGCCTGTAGCCAACTGAGAAGTCGGCCCAGTTCTGCAGGAACCCAAACCCCTCTTTCCTACACCAATTCTTGAGCCACTTATTAACCTCCCTAATCTCCCGTTGCCTCTCTGGCGTGGCACGTGGTACCGGCAGTATTTCGGAAAATACCACGTTGGAGGTCCTTGCTTTCAGCTTGCAGCCTAATTCCCTGAAATCATCTTTAAGGACCTTCCACCTACCTCTAACTTTGTCATTAGTGCCAATGTGCACCATGACCGCTGGGTCCTCACCAGCCCCTCCCAATAATCTGTCCACCCGATCAGCGATGTGTCGGACTCGAGCGCCAGGTAGGCAGCACACCGTTCGACGATCCCTGTCTTTGTGACAGATTGCCCTATCTGTTCCCCTAATAATTGAGTCCCCCACTACCAGCACCTGTCTGGCCTGCCCTGCTCTCCTATTTTCCTCCTTACTGGAGCAGTCACTCCTCCGGCTTTCAGAGGACATGCCTGGCTGCAGCAGTGCTACCCCTGTACTGGCACCCCCCTCATCTGCCAACTTAGCAAACTTATTGGGGTGTTCCAGATCAGGACTAGCCTCCCTGGCACTCTTCCCTCTACCCCGCTTCCTAACTGTCACCCAGCTTGCTACTTCATTGTTCTGCAGCTCCATCCCACCATCACCCCCCTCATCTGTCCCATTGAGCGTCTGCTCCGTGAGCAGAAGACTCCTCTCCATATTGTCTATGGATCTCAGTGTTGCCAGCTGCACATTTAGAGTCAGAATCTGGGTTTCCAAATGCACAACGTGCTCACATCTCGCACAGCAGTATGCACCCTCGATCGGCTGCTCAAGGACTGCATACATGTGGCAAGATGTGCACTGGATGGCATTAACAATCGTGGAGCACATTTCCTAATGGGGATTGCACCAGACAGAACAGTTCAATTAAAAAAAAAAAAAAAAAATAAATACAAAGTATTAATAAGAAACAGACAGCAATTCAGTAATTCCTCCCTTGGAAACTCCCTGACTCCAAAGTCACTGAATCACAAGTCACACTTACCGCCGTCCACACTTACGCTCAGGACACACTCAGCTCGCTCACACTCGCTCTGCTGAAGATTTATAGATTTTTTTTTTTTTCTAGTTCCCCTCAACAGCAATCAACCTTGCTGTTCAAATGCACTTCCAAAAAGGACTTGAGCCCCAAACAGCTGCCCCTTATAAACCCTTAACTATGAGCCCCCACCCTAAGTTAACCCTTATGAATATACCTACCCCCAATTCAGCAACTCACACCAATTCACACAGGTATTTGTTAAAGGCTTTCCAAATACCTCTTCACTGAATCACAAGTCACACTTACCGCCGTCCACACTTACGCTCAGGACACACTCAGCTCGCTCACACTCGCTCTGCTGAAGATTTATAGATTTTTTTTTTTTTTCTAGTTCCCCTCAACAGCAATCAACCTTGCTGTTCAAATGCACTTCCAAAAAGGACTTGAGCCCCAAACAGCTGCCCCTTATAAACCCTTAACTATGAGCCCCCACCCTAAGTTAACCCTTATGAATATACCTACCCCCAATTCAGCAACTCACACCAATTCACACAGGTATTTGTTAAAGGCTTTCCAAATACCTCTTCACTGAATCACAAGTCACACTTACCGCCGTCCACACTTACGCTCAGGACACACTCAGCTCGCTCACACTCGCTCTGCTGAAGATTTATAGATTTTTTTTTTTTTTCTAGTTCCCCTCAACAGCAATCAACCTTGCTGTTCAAATGCACTTCCAAAAAGGACTTGAGCCCCAAACAGCTGCCCCTTATAAACCCTTAACTATGAGCCCCCACCCTAAGTTAACCCTTATGAATATACCTACCCCCAATTCAGCAACTCACACCAATTCACACAGGTATTTGTTAAAGGCTTTCCAAATACCTCTTCACTGAATCACAAGTCACACTTACCGCCGTCCACACTTACGCTCAGGACACACTCAGCTCGCTCACACTCGCTCTGCTGAAGATTTATAGATTTTTTTTTTTTTCTAGTTCCCCTCAACAGCAATCAACCTTGCTGTTCAAATGCACTTCCAAAAAGGACTTGAGCCCCAAACAGCTGCCCCTTATAAACCCTTAACTATGAGCCCCCACCCTAAGTTAACCCTTATGAATATACCTACCCCCAATTCAGCAACTCACACCAATTCACACAGGTATTTGTTAAAGGCTTTCCAAATACCTCTTCACTGAATCACAAGTCACACTTACCGCCGTCCACACTTACGCTCAGGACACACTCAGCTCGCTCACACTCGCTCTGCTGAAGATTTATAGATTTTTTTTTTTTTTTTTCTAGTTCCCCTCAACAGCAATCAACCTTGCTGTTCAAATGCACTTCCAAAAAGTGCTTCTACTACCTTCTACTACCATAGACTACCAGGGACTGGGCATCATAATTATGCTTAAATATATAGCGCCATCATATTCCACAGCCATTTACAGATATTATCGTTGTGCCCACAATCTAAATTCCCTATCAGTTTGGCTTTGGCGTGTAGGATGAAACCATAGAACCTGGAGGAAACCCACAAAAACATGGGGAGAACATACAAAATCCTTGCAGATGTTGTCCTTGGTGGGATTTGTACCCAAAACCCCAGTAGTGCAAATTAACAGCGCCAACCACTGAGCCACCGCGCTGCCCAAAAATAATAAGTAACTCTTCCATACCACCAGAAAAAAACAGAATTAACAAATCCAACAACTTAGACACCAAGGAAACATCATGCATTCTAATTAGCCACACCACTATGGAAGCAAATCATACTCTTTCACTACTCTAGACCTCCAGGGAAAAAATGCAACAACCAATGCACCTCCATGAAACACCAGTGAAGTTTGCATCCTCTTCACTACCATAGAAAGAAGAAAGCAGTAACACCTTAGACCAGACCTGGGCAAAGTGTGGCCCACAAGCCACTTCTGGTCATATGGCTATTCCTGTCTGGCCTGTGGGCCGAGTCACCCAAAAGACTAAAACAGTTGCCCATGGGCCGCACCATGCCCTCCACGCCTGCCGTCCATCAGCTACCACTTGCTGACATTGCTCTCCCCATCATTGGGATGCTGACAGCAGTGAATACCTTGGTGGAAGACAGCGCCGTCAGCTCCATCTTCCACCAATTAGCGTGTGCGCCATTTCATTGCTTCAGCTGTGCGCTGAGGAGAGTCAGTGCATCGGAGAGAGCAGAGGCAGAACAACGGGGGAATGGGAGCAAAGTGAGTATTTGTTGTTAGTTTTTATTTCATGTGTATGGGATATTTGTATGTATATAGGAGGCTATGTGGGGGCTCATGCTTTCATATAGGGGGCAGTTTGGCTCATGTTGCATGTAAGAAGCTTTTTGGGGTCTCATGCTGTATATAGGGGGCTTATGCTGTATGTAAGAGGCTAAATGGGGCTCACGCTGTAAATAGTGAGGCTATGTGGGGGCTCACGCTGTATATAGGGAGGCAAAGGGGGCTCACTCTGTACATATGAGGCTATTTGGGGGCTTATACTGTATATAGGAGGCTATATGGGGCTCATGCTGTATATAGGAGGCTATGTGCGTCTCTTACTGTATATAGGAGGCTATGTGGGGGCACATACTGTGTATAAGAGGCTATGTGGGGGTGCTTACGGGATATAGGAGGCTCATATGGTATATGGGGGTGACGATGTAGAAGGGAAGACCGGGCTGCGAGAGCTGCCGAGGCGCTGGGTCCGGAACTGCTGAGGCCGAACCTCCTGTTCCTGGGGGGAACGAGATTGCAGCTGAAGCGAACCAGTAACCAGGGTGAAGGGGGCGTGGCCAGTCAGTGTGAGGTAAAATGGGTTGCGTGGCAACGGAAGCGGTCTTCCCGCCAGAACTCTGATGAGGTACAGACCGCAAAGGAAGGGAGGAGAGCGACAGGCCGCGGCGTGAAGAGAAAGGGCTGTATAGTGAAGGACTCACTGAAACCGGCGGGAGCACAGTGGAGCGTGCGTGCGACCGACAGAGCATCGCAGCTCTGACATCCAGAGAGGCAAACGTCGCGCAGAGCATTGCAGCCCAGCCCTTCAGGTGACGGTGGATGCTCAAAGAGACACACGCCGAGAGGCATCCTACAGAGAGCTCTATTCTTTTACTCCGCAGACATAAGGACTAGGGGCTCAGCGTGCAAAACCGGAGACCGCCCGCTGCCGCCAGAAGTAGGACTGTGTGCTGGGCGAGGACACCAGCAGGCATCACACCGACAGCCGCCAGCATCCTGCTGCCCATGGGACCTTCAGCGTGTGACAGGCTGCGGAGCCACGATAAGTGAACTGTTAACCAGAGACTTGAGTTTAGTTTTGTACCCTTTTACCCCGCTATCCCCCTGCGCGGAGTTCCCTACTGTTGATTAATTAAATATAGTTAACCCCTGCTCTGCAGCATCTGTGTTACTGCATCCCAGTGCCTGCTTATTACAACAGCACACAGTGCTTACTTCTGTTCAATATTAAGTAACAACTAATATTAATATAAAATAACTATAATTAACATGTCAATATTAATATCGAACAGAATTCATTTCAGCCTGTAAAGGTTGAAAAGATTCTGATCACCCCCATATGAAGACTTGTGAGTGTGCATTTTATGTGATTTTCGTGTTATATGTTTTATCCTCTTGAAAGTTGCAGTTTTACTGTAACAGGGATAGACAGGGTTAACTATAGAGCCAGCCAAGGGTTTGGGGAAAAGTTAAAAGGGGTTTTCAAACTAGTTGATTTTATTCAATAGATCTTGGAATAATAATAATTTCCACAATTGGATGTGTTTAAATAAAATGTTCCTGTGCTGAGATAATCTTATAAATGTGCCCCTGCTGTGTACTGTGTAATGGCTGTGTCTGACCGTACAGGAACATGGACTGATCATACCACAGCTCCTGGGCAGGGGAGGAAGCAAAAGAGTATACAGACATTACAGCGGGGGATCACAGCTGACTCTTTTTGCGAGATAAAGCATTTCACTGCCTGTTTCTAAAAAACATTTTACCTCATAGAAAGAATCAGCTGTGATCCCCTGCTGTAATGTCTGTATAGTTCTTCCCTTTCTCCCTTGCCCAGGAGCTGTGGTATGATCAGACCATGTTCCTGTACGGTCAGGCACAGCCATTACACAGTACACAGCAGGGGCACATGTATAAGATTATCTCAGCACAGGAACATTTTTTTTTTTAAAAACCCAATTGTGGAAATTATTATTATTCCAAGATTTATTAATTAAAATGAACTTTGCTCTTGGGACAGGCCCTGTAAGTAGGTAATGGGAGTTAGTTCCTGATTTTTCGGGAGTTTGAGTTCAGCTAGAGGAAAAGGAGGACTACTCTCAGCATTGGAGCCGATATGGGTGTGTGTAAAAGGAAGAGCAGATTCAAGAGAAAGGTAATAAGATTCTGCAGTATCCAGCAACGGAGATTGCAATTTTCTCATCTCAGCAGGCAAGATGAGCACTTGAGAATTGAGACTTTTAGGGACATTTTTAGCCAGACCTGGAGAACAGCGTTAAAGAAGACGGGGGTCAGCCAGACTGAGGAACATTAATTAGTAAGGTGGTTGCAGATGGAAGCTCCCTTAGGCCAGTCTCACACATCCAGATAATTCCGGTACCGGAAAAATCGGTACCGGAATTATCCATGTCCGTGTGCCGGTGCGTTTCTGTGGCACATCAGTGTGGCACACGTGCGCCGCCCGTGTGCCCACTGGGTACCACACGCACCGTGCCGGAGACAGCGCTAAAGTTTAGCTCTGTCCCCTGCATTTGGTGCTGAAGCCCCATTCATATCTTCCCTGCAGCAGCGTTTGCTGTAGAGAAGATATGAATAATTGTGTGTAAAATCAAGATCCAGGTGCCCACCCCCCTCCCACCCCCTGTGCGCAATCCCCCTTTCCCACCCCCTGTGCGCACCCCCCCCTCCCGCTGTGATGAATATACTCACCCAGCTCCCTCGCTGGCTGGCGCTGCTTCCTGTCCTGGCCGCACCTTCTACTGTATGAGCAGTCACGTGGGGCCGCCGATTACAGTCATGAATGTGCGGCTCCACCTCCCATAGGGGTGGAGCCAAATATTCATTACTGTAAATGAGCGGCACCACCTGACCGCTCATACAGTAGAAGGTGCGGCCAGGACGCTGCGAGGGAGGGAGCCGGGTGAGTATTTTAATCACAGCGGGGGAGAGGCGGGGGGCGCACAGGGGGTGGGGACCTGGATCTTGATTTTACACACAATTATTCATATCTTCTCTACAGCAAACGCTGCTGCAGGGAAGATATGAATCACGGCTTCAGCACCAGTGGGGGGGACAGCGCTTAATGTAGCGCTGTCTCCTGCACGGCACACGGACTGCACACGGACAACGTCCGTGTGCGGTACGTGTTTTACACGGACCCATTGACTTTAATGGGTCCGTGTAATCCTTGCGCTCCCACGAACACTGACATGTCTCTGTGTTTGGCACACAGAGACACGGTCCGCAAAAAATCAATGACATCTGCACAGATGCATTGCTTTTAATGTGTCTACGTGTGTCAGTGGCTCCGGTACGTGAGGAAACTGTCACCTCACGTACCGGAGCCACTGACGTGTGAAACCGGCCTTACATTGCTCATAGGAAGTGCAGCTAGAGTATAGTGGGCACAGAGAAACACATATCGATCGGGGTGGCCCTGTAGTGGAGGTCCTCAACCTGTAAAAAGTTTAAAAAAAAATGATTTAATAAATATTTAAAAAATATATGGAAGTTCAAATCACTCCCCCTTTGCCCCATTCAAAATAAAACAATACAAAAAAAATAAAATAAAAAGTACACATAAGAAACGCCCAATCTACCAAAATATAAACTAAATTGATAGGCAAACGGTGCAATGAGAAAAAAATCTAAACGCCAGAATTGCATTTTTGTGGTTGTTTCAACATTTCAATAAAATGCAGTAACAGGCTATTAAAACATCATATCTACCCCAACATGGTATTAACAAAAACATCAGCTTGGCACAGAAAAAAATAAGCCCTTGCCCAGCCCCAGATCCCAAAAATTGAAGAAGTTACGGGGTTATGGCGCCATTTTTTTTTTATAAACTTTGGATTTTTCTTTCACCACTTAAATAAAAAAAGAACCTAGACATGTTTGGTACCTGCTAACTCCTAATGACCTGAAGAATCATAATAGCAGGTCAAGTTTAGCATTTAGTGAACATGGTAAAAAAAACAATTGTGGAATTGCACTTTTTATTTTGCAATTTCACAGCACTTGGATTTTTTTTCTCGTTTTCCAGTACACTATATGGTAAAAATAAATGATGTCATTAAAAAGTACAACTTGTCCCGCGGCCATTTTGACAGAAAAATAAAGGTATATCTCTGGCAAGAAGGGGAGCAGAAAACAAAAACGCCCCCCAAAAAACGGAAAATCACATGAAGGGGTTATTTTGGAAAAGATAAAAAAAACTAAAAAAATAATTACTCTGCAAATAATAAAATGTTTAGTATATGAAGTACAAATAATTTTTTGCAATCGTGTTTTTGCATGGATCTCTCACCGTAGGACGATATTGTTCGTGATTCCAGCACAATACTATTGCTATGGGTCGGGTCTGCGCTCGCACACTCATCCTTGCAGTACACACTATATCCATGTTCCCATTGATGATGGATTTAATATTGTTTGACAGGTATCTATATTTAGCGGTGGCTCAAAAGTGATTCTCCTCCGGGGCTCAGTTGCTTAGCAGCCATCTCTTGGCTGGAATGATTAGTCTGGTAGCAGGTGGCTATTAGTGTTTTCCTGCACAGATTACCTTATGGTCTGTAACAAGCAAGTGTAAGTGTGTTTCGCCTTGTTAGACTATTGTTTGATGTCGGAGCACAACAGCATTACCTTCTCAATCCAGCTGGGAAGTTCTGCAGTGCAATATAAACTGGATAATATCTCCGACATTTATTTTCAACTTGGAAATGCTTTGCAAATACATAAAAGGTTTTCCATCTTTAGGGATAATTTTTATTTTTTAACTTAAATGCATGTATTTGGTCCAAAAATTATTTTTGCAATTGGGTTTCATTAAACATTTTGCATTGTTTGGCTTTTATACGCTCTTTGTTTTATGGCACATTCAACTTTGAATTGGTCTGTGGTCATAAATCAGCCAAAAGGTGCTCAGAAAAAGAGTTAGTACCTCCTTGGCAAACCTCCATAGCGGGCTGACTAACAGATTATCAGTTATCTCATTCTGCAGTCAGTAATACTGTGACGTTAGAAGGCAAACGATATAAAAATTTTAATGAAACCCAATTATATGCTTTTAAGTGAGAAAATCAAGGCCTCTGGAGTGAAGTTGTTCGAAGTGAATTGAATTTGTCTAGAATTTTGGAAACAATTTGTATTCTCCTTAATCCAAATTTGCAGCAATTTGCTTCATGTAAAGGTTCAAGGAAAAGGGTTAAAAAATAACATTAATAATATTCTCTTGGCCATTTACCTGTCCCACCACTTCTGCCCGCCTGTTCTTTCCTCCTGTCATGCGATATCTGCTTTGGTCTTCCCCCTCTGGTCTGGGGCTTCTAGTACAGAGTAAAGGTACCGTCACACTAAGCGACGCAGCAGCGATACCGACAACGATGTCGATCGCTGCAGCGTCGCTGTTTGGTCGCTGGAGAGCTGTCACACAGACAGCTCTCCAGCGACCAACGATGCCGAAGTCCCCGGGTAACCAGGGTAAACATCGGGTTACTAAGCGCAAACATCATATATATATACAGCACCCCAGGGTCCTGGTCGTAGCAGTAATGTCATTTTTCCACCAGGGGGAGTGATGTTACGTCTGCTGGCAATAAAGGAGATCACCTTACCAGGTATCACAAACCACACAACACACTTCACACTCCAGTCCACCAGGGGGAGCTATGCTCCTATCTAGTAGGGCACTCCTCACAATTAGGTAAAACTG
Source organism: Ranitomeya imitator (assembly GCF_032444005.1). NCBI lineage: Eukaryota > Metazoa > Chordata > Amphibia > Anura > Dendrobatidae > Ranitomeya > Ranitomeya imitator. Next base: position 179,894,740 of record NC_091288.1, on the reverse strand, counting down.
GTGGCTTGGATAGGAAGTTAGGCAGAAGCTGACTGGGCATCGACCTAGAGAGAAGCGGACTGGGCTTCACCCAGGCAGCACCTGTCAGGCAGACAATGGAAAGTAGGAACATCAAACAACTGCAGACAGAGAGGTCCCTGACGGGTGGGATCCTGTCAGAGGCGTAAATAGAGGGTTACGGAGCTGTGCCTGCCCCGACGTGTGGCTGCATCCTAAGAAATGACACGAAGAGAATTGCGTTGCTGAGAGTGAGAAACAAAGTCATAGCACAAGGAGAGGAATCCAGAGGGAGTTCTGCCCCGCAATAGGCTGCCTCCCTCTGAGGGGCAGAAGCCGGTAGCCAGAACACCGAGGAAGTAAGGAACTTTATGCTTTACTTCAGAGACTGGCAGGACAGTTAATTCCACGTTAACTGCCCGACCATACACGCAGGAGGCACGGTGGCAACTTGTGGGGGCTGGGGCGTCACTAGGGTCCCTGTAAAAATCCTCAGGCCATCAGTCATACGGGTTTGTCCTACCCATGCCATCTGGGGGACAGAGAGAGAGAAAGAGACAGAACATCTAGAACACCGACATCAGTTGTGAAGACCTCACCGAGAAGCTCAGCAGGGAGGTACTACAACACTCAGGCGCTAGAGGAAGGCTACTGATTTCCACCTGGATAAGGGGACTCTGGATTTGCCTTCAGACCGGCCGGACTCTGCCTGCCCTGTGATCTGGTACTCTGGACTGTGGACGCTGAAGCCTTCAGTAAAGGTAAAGAAACTGCAACCTTGTGTCCTCGTTATTCACTGCGCCTTACAGCATCCATCATTCACCATCTACATACTGGGAAGCCCTGGGGACATACTTCACCTGTGGGAAGGTATACCATCCAGCTGCCATAACATCACACCAGCGGACCCCTAAGTAGCGTCGGTCACCCTGACCGAATACCACAGGTGGCGTCACGAACACTATCCCTTTAAAGACCTTTCCCTCATTTTCAACGGACGTCCCCTAGGGCCATGGACCGGGTCAGCCACCGTGACATCCCCATTGAGAACAGAAGGGCCCGAATCCGAGTACCCCACTGCCCTACTGGGGGGGCGATCCAACTATATACTAGATGGTGGCCCGATTCTAACGCATCCGGTATTCTAGAATATGTATGAACGTATGTATGTATGTATATAGCAGCCACATAGTATATAATAATAATAATCTTTATTTTTATATAGCGCTAACATATTCCGCAGCGCTTTACAGTTTTGCACACATCATCAGTATGTATATAGCACAGGCCACGTAGTATATAGGAGCCATGTAGTATATAGCAGACAAATACGATGTGGCTGCTACATACAAACATACATACATATTGTAGAATATCCGATGTGTTAATACAGGCCACGCAATATATAACACAGCCCAAACAGTATATAGCAGCCACGCAGTATATAACACAGGTGACGTAGTATATAACACAGGCCACGCAGTATATAACACTGGCCATGTAATATATAGCACAGCACACGCTATATATAACACTGGCCAGGTAGTATATAGCAGCCACGCGGTATATTACACAGCCCACGTAGTATATAGCAGTGTGCGCACCATATCCCTGTTAAAAAAAAATAATTAATATAAAAAAGTTACATACTCACCTGCCGGGATCCAATCCAGCGAAGCTGTGGCACAGGCGATGAGCGCGCAGCTGCCGCCATCTTCCGTTCCCAGGATGCATTGCGAAATTACCCAAATGACTTAGCGGTCTCGCGAGACCGCTAAGTCTTCTGGGTAATTTCGCAATGCATCTCTGGGAACGGAAGATGGCGGAGGCCGTGCGCGGCTCGGCGGACTACTGAGGGTGAGTATAGCAGGTTTTTTGTTTTTTTATTATTTTTAGGGTATGTGCACACGCTGCGGATTTTGCTGCGGATCCGCAGCGTTTCCGCAGCTGCGGATCCGCAGCGGTTTCCCATGAGTTTACAGTACCATGTTAACCTATGGGAAAGGAAATCCGCAGTGCACATGCTGCGGAAAAAAATGTGCGGAAACGCAGCGGTTTACATTCCGCAGCATGTCAATTCTTTGTGCGGACACCACTGCGGTTTTACACCTGCTCCAATAGAAAACTGCAGGTGTAAAGCCGCAGCCGAATCCACAGTAGAAACCACGATAAATCCGCACGAAAAACCGCAGCGGTTTTGCACTGCGGTTTTTCCAAATCCGCTGCGGAAAAATCCACAGTCCTCCAGAATACGTGTGCACATACCCTGTACATTACATCATTTTACTCTTGTAAAAAGTTGGGGACACACAGGGTTAATAGCAGTGGTTACGGAGTGCGTTACCTGCGGCATAACGCGGTCCGTTACCGCTGGCATTAACATGCATGCGGGCGCCGGGCACTGACTGCAGGGGAGTGGGGAGGGACTAATCGGACTGTGCCCATCGCTGATTGGTCGCGGAAGCCATGACAGGCAGCTGGCGAGACCAATCAGCGATGCGGGATTTCCGTTACGGAAGTTGCAGACAGAAAGACGGAAGTACCCCTTAGATCAGGGGCGTCAAACTGCATTCTTCGAGGGCTGCAAACAGGTCATGTTTTCAGGATTTCCTTGTACTGCACAGGTGATAATTTAATCACCAACTCATTATTTGTCTAGGTGATTAAATTATCACCTGTGCAGTACAAGGAAATCCTGAAAACATGACCTGTTTGCAGCCCTCGAGGAATGCAGTTTGACACCCCTGCCTTAGATAATTATATATATAGCTATATAGATATATATTATTTAAATTATTTTCTGAAAAAATAGCATGGGATCCCATAAAATTTTATTAACCAGCAGAGGGAAAGCAGACAGCTGGGGGCAGATATTTATAGCCAGGTTAGGGAGTAATACACATGGAGTTTCCCAGGCTATTAATATCAGATCACAGCTGTATACTTAGCCTTTACTGGTTATTAAAATGGGGACCCCCCAAAAAAAATCCCCCTATAAGTAATAACCAGCAAAGGCTAGGCAGACAGCTGTGAGCTGATATTAATAGCATAGGATGGGGTCATGGATATTGGCCCCCTCCCAGAATAAAAACATCAGCTCTCAGACTGCCCCAGAAATGATGCATCCATAAGATTTGGTGCTTAACCATACTCTTCCCACTTGCCCTAGTGCGTTGCCAAGTGGGGTGATAGTTGGCGGGGTTGATATCACCTTTGTATTGTCAGGTGACATCAAGCACCAATGTTAGTAATGGAGATGTGTCTTTAAGATGCCCCCATTACTAACCCCATAGTCAAATAAAAAAAAATAACAACACCCAGAATAAAGTCTTGTATTTGAAATAATGACATAGACTCCTTTATTGAATCTAAATTTACCAAAAACACTTATACTAACCTAAATGCCCAATCCACTGAAGCCAATGTCCACTGTAAAAGAATTAAAATAATAAACAACCATATTTCTTACTCGTCCGATGAGAAAATAATCCAACTGTCCCGTGACGCATCTAGCTCTGCTACATCTAGATGGCAGGATGAATTGTTCAATGATGCGATTATACAGCTTCCCATCCAGCAGAGAAAAGTTCTATCGGCTCTCGCGCTGACGTAATTGAGGTGAAAGGAGTTCATTGGCTCTGAGATCCTGAGTGCTAGAACTAGTCTAGAGTGACCCAGGTGGGCATTCGTCATGTTCTGTGGATCTCGGACATGTACACGATGCACTGCTAGGGCGTATAGTATCCCCATAACTCCTTATGGAATCATATTTCTAGAATGTTCTTTGGCAGCTGCAGCATGACTCTTTATAGCAAGCAGCCTTTGTCCTGCTTTGAGCTGACTCAAGGTGCGAGAGCTGTCACTCACAGCCTTTGGAGCTTGGACTTCCTTCTGAACTAGCTGCACATTGAAGAGGGCCTAGGTGTCCTGTTACAGCTGCACACTGAAGGAGGATTTATAATCCCATTCCTCAAAGGAAACAAATTATTGACATGAAGTTATATCTCCATATTATTCACATACATTTATTTATTTATTTTTTTATTTCATGCATTGTGCCCCTCATCAGTTCTTAAAGTCTTCTGTGGGGCATTTGAACACTTTAATACATAATTTTTATTGCTTATTGCCCCTGTAACTCGGGTTGCTATGTTAGCTACGGTTCTAAGGAAAATTCAACCTCCTGGCTGCATAGCACAGCGGAATAGGTCTCCTAGGACACAGCAGCTCCTGTTCCCTTCCTATACCCACCTATCACATGATCACTGGGTCCAGAGGAGGAAGCACTGTCAGTGCTTCCTAATCTATACACACTGCACTTATTTTGTGTTGTGTGAACATTGATAGAAAAAGGCAGAAATGGTAATAAACCTTATTTGCCTTCTCTGTGGTGAGTCTGGCTGTGTCTGACAGCTGGACTTGTTGTGTTAGGCAATTCAGTAACACAATGTACATAGCGATCAGAGCACATACAGTAATCTGACAATAACCCAAAATAATAGAACGAGCTCTGAGACATGGAAACTCTGTAGACCGCAATTCCTGATCCTCTCCAAACACAACTAGAGGCAGCTGTGGATTGCGCCTAACGCTCCCTATGCAACTCGGCACAGCCTGAGAAACTAACTAGCCTGAAGATAGAAAAATAAGCCTACCTTGCCTCAGAGAAATACCCCAAAGGAAAAGGCAGCCCCCCACATATAATGACTGTGAGTAAGATGAAAAGACAAACGTAGGGATGAAATAGATTCAGCAAAGTGAGGCCCGATATTCTAGACAGAACGAGGATAGGAAAGATAACTTTGCGGTCTACACAAAACCCTAAAGAAAACCACGCAAAGGGGGCAAAAAGACCCTCCGTACCGAACTAACGGCACGGAGGTACACCCTTTGCGTCCCAGAGCTTCCAGCAAAACAAATAGACAAGCTGGACAGAAAAAATAGCAACAAATAGCAAAGAAGCACTTAGCTATGCAGAGCAGCAGGCCACAGGAATGATCCAGAGAAACACAAGTCCAACACTGGAAAATTGACAGGAAGCATGGATCAAAGCATCAGGTGGAGTTAAGTAGAGAAGCAGCTAACGACCTCACCAGATCACCTGAGGGAGGAAACTCAGAAGCTGCAGTACCACTTTCCTCCACAAACGGAAGCTCCCAGAGAGAATCAGCCGAAGTGCCACTTGTGACCACAGGAGTGAACTCTGCCACAGAATTCACAACAGTACCCCCCCCCCTTGAGGAGGGGTCACCGAACCCTCACCAGAGCCCCCAGGCCGACCAGGATGAGCCACATGAAAGGCACGAACAAGATCGGGAGCATGGACATCAGAGGCAAAAACCCAGGAATTATCTTCCTGAGCATAACCCTTCCATTTAACCAGATACTGGAGTTTCCGTCTTGAAACACGAGAATCCAAAATCTTCTCCACAATATACTCCAATTCCCCCTCCACCAAAACCGGGGCAGGAGGCTCAACAGATGGGACCATAGGTGCCACGTATCTCCGCAACAATGACCTATGGAATACGTTATGTATGGAAAAAGAATCTGGAAGGGTCAGACGAAAAGACACAGGATTAAGAACCTCAGAAATCCTATACGGACCAATAAAACAAGGTTTAAACTTAGGAGAGGAAACCTTCATAGGAATATGACGAGAAGATAACCAAACCAGATCCCCAACACGAAGTCGGGGACCCACACGGCGTCTGCGATTAGCGAAAAGTTGAGCCTTCTCCTGGGACAAGGTCAAATTGTCCACTACCTGAGTCCAAATCTGCTGCAACCTGTCCACCACAGTATCCACACCAGGACAGTCTGAAGACTCAACCTGTCCTGAAGAGAAACAAGGATGGAACCCAGAATTGCAGAAAAACGGCGAAACCAAGGTAGCCGAGCTGGCCCGATTATTAAGGGCGAACTCAGCCAAAGGCAAAAAGGACACCCAGTCATCCTAATCAGCAGAAACAAAGCATCTCAGATATGTTTCAAAGGTCTGATTGGTTTGTTCGGTCTGGCCATTAGTCTGAGGATGGAAAGCCGAGGAAAAAGACAAGTCAATGCCCATCCTACCACAAAAGGCTCGCCAAAACCTCAAAACAAACTGGGAACCTCTGTCAGAAACAATATTCTCTGGAATGCCATGCAAACGAACCACATGCTGGAAGAACAAAGGCACCAAATCAGAGGAGGAAGGCAATTTAGACAAGGGTACCAGATGGACCATCTTAGAAAAGCGATCACAGACCACCCAAATGACTGACATCTTTTGAGAAACGGGAAGGTCAGAAATAAAATCCATAGAGATATGTGTCCAAGGCCTCTTCGGGACCGGCAAGGGCAAAAGCAACCCACTGGCACGAGAACAGCAGGGCTTAGCCCGAGCACAAATCCCACAGGACTGCACAAAAGTACGCACATCCCGCGACAGAGAGGGCCACCAAAAGGATCTAGTCACTAACTCTCTGGTACCAAAGATTCCAGGATGACCAGCCAACACCGAACAATGAAGTTCAGAGATAACTCTATTCGTCCACCTATCAGGGACAAACAGTTTCTCCGCTGGTCAATGATCAGGTTTATTAGCCTGAAATTTTTGCAGCACCCGCCGCAAATCAGGGGGGATGGCAGACACAATTACTCCTTCCTTGAGGATACCCGCCGGCTCAGATAAACCCGGAGAGTCGGGCACAAAACTCCTAGACAGAGCATCCGCCTTCACATTTTTAGAGCCCGGAAGGTACGAAATCACAAAGTCAAAACGGGCAAAAAACAACGACCAACGAGCTTGTCTAGGATTCAAGCGCTTGGCAGACTCGAGATAAGTCAAGTTCTTATGATCAGTCAATACCACCACGCGATGCTTAGCTCCTTCAAGCCAATGACGCCACTCCTCGAATGCCCACTTCATGGCCAGCAACTCTCGGTTGCCCACATCATAATTTCGCTCAGCAGGCGAAAACTTCCTGGAAAAGAAAGCGCATGGTTTCATCACTGAGCAACCAGAACCTCTCTGTGACAAAACAGCCCCTGCTCCAATCTCAGAAGCATCAACCTCGACCTGGAATGGAAGAGAAACATCTGGTTGACACAACACAGGGGCAGAAGAAAAATGACGCTTCAACTCTTGAAAAGCTTCCACAGCAGCAGAAGACCAATTGACCAAATCAGCACCCTTCTTGGTCAAATCGGTCAATGGTTTGGCAACACTAGAAAAATTGCAGATGAAGCAACGATAAAAATTAGCAAAGCCCAGGAACTTTTGCAGACTTTTCAGAGATGTCGGCTGAGTCCAATCATGGATGGCTTGGACCTTAACCGGATCCATCTCGATAGTAGAAGGGGAAAAGATGAACCCCAAAAATGAAACCTTCTGCACACCAAAGAGACACTTTGATCCCTTCACAAACAAAGAATTAGCACGCAGGACCTGAAAAACCGTTCTGACCTGCTTCACATGAGACTCCCAATCATCCGAGAAGATCAAAATGTCATCCAAGTACACAATCAGGAATTTATCCAGGTACTCACGGAAGATGTCCTGCATAAAGGATTGAAACACTGATGGAGCATTGGCAAGTCCGAACAGCATCACTAGATACTCAAAATGACCCTCGGGCGTATTAAATGCAGTTTTCCATTCATCGCCTTGCCTGATTCTCACCAGATTATACGCACCACGAAGATCTATCTTAGTGAACCAACTAGCCCCCTTAATCCGAGCAAACAAATCAGATAAATTTCAGTACCCCTTGCCATTGTTAACAGTGATCTTATTAAGAAGGCGGTAATCTATACACGGTCTCAGCGAACCATCCTTCTTGGCTACAAAAAAGAACCCTGCTCCTAATGGCGACGATGACGGGCGAATATGCCCCTTCTCCAGGGATTCCTTCACATAACTGCGCATAGCGGTGTGCTCAGGCACGGATAAACAGTCGACCTTTTGGGAATTTACTACCAGGAATCAAATTGATAGCACAATCACAATCCCTATGCGGAGGCAGGGCATCGGACTTGGGCTCATCAAATACATCCCGGTAATCAGACAAGAACTCTGGAACCTCAGAAGGGGTGGATGACGAAATTGACAGAAATGGAACATCACCATGTACCCCCTGACAACCCCAGCTGGACACCAACATGGAATTCCAATCCAATACTGGATTATGGGCTTGTAGCCATGGCAACCCCAACACGACCACATCATGCAGATTATGCAACACCAGAAAGCGAATAACCTCCTGATGTGCAGGAGCCATGCACATGGTCAGCTGGGTCCAGTATTGAGGCTTATTCTTGGCCAAAGGTGTAGCATCAATTCCTCTCAATGGAATAGGACACTGCAAGACCTCCAATAAAAACCCACAACGTTTAGCATAATCCAAGTCCATCAAATTCAGGGCAGCGCCTGAATCCACAAACGCCATGACAGAATACGACGACAAGGAGCATATCAAGGTAACGGACAGAAGAAATTTTGACTGTACAGTACCAATGGCGGCAGACCTAGCGAACCGCTTAGTGCGCTTAGGACAATCAGAGATAGCATGAGTGGAATCACTACAGTAGAAACACAGCCCATTCAGACGTCTGTGTTCTTGCCGTTCAACTCTGGTCATAGTCCTATCGCACTGCACAGGCTCAGGTTTAATCTCAGGTAATACCGCCAAATGGTACACAGATTTACGCTCACGCAAGCGTCGACCGATCTGAATGGCCAAAGACATAGACTCACTCAAACCAGCGGGCATAGGAAATCCCACCATGACATCCTTAATGGCTTCAGAGAGACCCTTTCTGAAAATGGCTGCAAGCGCAGATTCATTCCATTGAGTGAGCACGGACCATTTTCTAAATTTCTGGCAATATAGCTCTATCTCATCCTGAGCCTGACAAAGAGCCAGCAAATTTTTTTCTGCCTGATCTACTGAATTAGGCTCATCGTACAGCAATCCAAGCGCCAGGAAAAACGCATCGATATCACTCAATGCAGGATCTCCTGACGCAAGAGAAAATGCCCAGTCCTGAGGGTCGCCACGCAAAAAAGAAATGACGATCCTAACCTGTTGCGCTGGGTCACCAGAGGAGCGAGGTTTCAAAGCCAGAAACAGTTTACAATTATTCTTGAAACTCAGAAATTTAGTTCTATCTCCAAAAAACAAATCTGGAATAGGAATTCTCGGTTCTAACAAAGAATTCTGAACCACAACATTTTTAATATCTTGAACTCTTGCCGTGAGCTGATCTACACATGAAGACAGACCTTTAATGTCCATTGTAACACCTGTGTCCTGAACCACCCAAATGTCTAGGGTAAAAAAAAAGGCAAATCACAGTGCAAAGGAAAAAAAATTGTCTCAGAACTTCTCTTTTCCCTCTATTGAGAATCATTAGTACTTTTGGCTTCCTATACTGTTGTGTTAGGCAATTCAGTAACACAATGTACATAGCGATCAGAGCACATACAGTAATCTGACAATAACCCAAAATAATAGAACGAGCTCTGAGACATGGAAACTCTGTAGACCGCAATTCCTGATCCTCTCCAAACACAACTAGAGGCAGCTGTGGATTGCGCCTAACGCTCCCTATGCAACTCGGCACAGCCTGAGAAACTAACTAGCCTGAAGATAGAAAAATAAGCCTACCTTGCCTCAGAGAAATACCCCAAAGGAAAAGGCAGTCCCCCACATATAATGACTGTGCGTAAGATGAAAAGACAAACGTAGGGATGAAATAGATTCAGCAAAGTGAGGCCCGATATTCTAGACAGAACGAGGATAGGAAAGATAACTTTGCGGTCTACACAAAACCCTAAAGAAAACCACGCAAAGGGGGCAAAAAGACCCTCCGTACCGAACTAACGGCACGGAGGTACACCCTTTGCGTCCCAGAGCTTCCAGCAAAACAAATAGACAAGCTGGACAGAAAAAATAGCAACAAATAGCAAAGAAGCACTTAGCTATGCAGAGCAGCAGGCCACAGGAATGATCCAGAGAAACACAAGTCCAACACTGGAACATTGACAGGAAGCATGGATCAAAGCATCAGGTGGAGTTAAGTAGAGAAGCAGCTAACGACCTCACCAGATCACCTGAGGGAGGAAACTCAGAAGCTGCAGTACCACTTTCCTCCACAAACGGAAGCTCCCAGAGAGAATCAGCCGAAGTACCACTTGTGACCACAGGAGTGAACTCTGCCACAGAATTCACAACATGGACCCCTGACTCCACAACGGCACGTTGTAAGTAATTTCCTCTTCATTTACGTTTTAAACCATCAGTGCAGAGTAAAGTGTGGACCTCTCTATGGACAGTCCGTAACTGGTTAATAAATGACAATGTACTGCTGAGCATGACAGAGTTTCTGAGAATAATAGAGGAAATGTACTATGTAGAATGTGCCAGAAAAGCTTTTGAATAGTAACTTGGAACCGTGGCTTGGATAAGAGGAGATATTAAAATGCCGTAAATGATTAAAATGTAATATTTTGTATGTCAATTTGTTGGAATGTATAAGAAACAATAGGAACATAAGAAAAATAATTAATGAATGGTGCCAAGCAGAGATAAGCAAATCGATTTGATGTAAATCTAAATCATGTTGAATTTTTAGGAATTTACTGAACCAGGAGAATTTTATAAATTTGCAATTCGCTTATATCTTATGGAAGATTGCATCGACCAGAGAAGGATCACATGTGATTGTGCAAGCAGTTAAGTGTTCCTCCTAATGCCTTATCACATGGTATAGCACAGCCAATCAGGAGGGACTATAATCTACTATATAAAGCTGAATGTGTGTGTGTGTGTGTGTGTGTGTGTGTATGTGTGTATGTCCGGGATTGGCATCTGCACCGTCGCAGCTACAGCCACAAAATTTTGCACAGTCACACGTCTGGACCCCGAGAGCGTCATAGGCTACGTTGTGAGGTGAAATTTTAACCCCGCGCGTTCCAATTCACCAAACAATTTTGCCCCTATCTACATAATGGGGAAAAAGTGAAAGGAAAAGTGTTGGAAGCGTCGCAGCTACAGCTACAAAATTTTGCACAGTCACACGTCTGGACCCCGAGAGCGTCATAGGCTATATTGTGAGGTGAAATTTTAACCCCGCGCTTTCCAATTCACCAAACAATTTTGCCCCTATCTACATAAAGGGAAAAAATGAAAGGAAAAGTGTAGGAGGCAAATTGACAGCGGCCAGATGTGAACAAGGGGGACTTAAAGAATGAGAGCGATGGCGCCAAAGAGTATATACCGTACAGTTGCTAAGGTGGGGCCTCGACATGGGATACTCACCACACATGGGGATATGGACACACACAAAATGCGCCACACACTACCACGTGCTTGAACACATATTACCCTCAGCACACATTTCACCACAAATACACCAACCTCGCCACATAAAAGTCAAAACACAAAAGTCGCCACTCAAAACTCGCCACGCGCAGAACTCGCCACATGCAAAAACTAGGCTCTTGCAAAACTCGCCACACGTGCAAAATTCTCCTCATGAAAAACTCGCCACACGCAAAACTTGCACACGCGGAAAAATTGCCACATGCACAAAAGTTGCAACACATGCAAAAGTTGCCTCACACAAAACTTGCACATACTCAAAAGGCACCACACATAATACTCGCAATGCGCAAAACTCGCCATGCGCAAAACTTGCTGCACACAACTTGCTACACTAACCTGTCACATGTAACTCGACATACAAAAAGTTGCTACACGCATGTTGCTACACAAAACTCATCTCACAAAAGTCGCTACATGCATGTCGCCACACGAAACTCAACACACACAACTTGACAAACGAAACTCGCCCTAAAACACACACAAGTCTGGTATTATCCTTCAAAAATAAAAATCTGATTAATAAGCAGACAAACTACAACAATTGCACCATATAGGAAATACGGCAGCTGTCAGTCACATGACCTGTCTATTATGTGTATGTGTGAGCTAATATATACTGCCAGGGGGAGGGCTTCCTGTTGGCTGGGGATTTATCAGGCTGCCAATTTAGCTTACAAATACTGAGGTAAAAATACTGAGCAAATAACGTGTGAACGAGGTCTAATACAGGAGGAGATGACACACAGGTATATACTATATACAGGGGAGATGACACACATATATATACTATATAGAGGAGAGATGACACACAGGTATATACTATATAGAGGAGATGACATACAGGTACATATATATACAGGAGGAGATGACATACAGGTATATACTATATACAGGAGGAGATGACACACAGGTATATACTATATATAGGGGAGATGACATGCAGGTATATACTATATGCAGGAGGAGATGACACTCAGATATATACTATATACAGGGGAGATGACACACAGGTATATACTATATACAGGAGGAGATGACATACAGGTATATACTATATATAGAAGGAGATGACATTCAGGTATATGCTATATATAGAAGATGACATGCAGGTATATACTATATGCAGGAGGAGATGACACACAGATATATACTATATACAGGAGAGATGACACACAGGTATATACTATATAGAGGAGGAGATGACATATAGGTACATATATATACAGGAGGAGATGACATACAGGTATATACTATATACAGGAGGAGATGACATACAGGTATATGCTATATATAGAAGATGACATGCAGGTATATACTATATGCAGGAGGAGATGACACTCAGATATATACTATATACAGGGGAGATGACACACAGGTATATACTATATACAGGAGGAGATGACATACAGGTATATACTATATATAGAAGGAGATGACATTCAGGTATATACTATATACAGGAGATGACATACAGATGTATACTATATATAAGGGAGATGACAAACATGTATATACTGAGGTGATGAGGTGAAAATGAGAGGTGTGAGGTGAAAATGAAAAGGTGTGAGTGCAAAATGAGAGAAGTGAGGAAAAATAGTGGAGTGATCAGAAAATGACAGATGTGAGGTTGAAATGTCAAGTGTTAGGGGGGAATGAGAGGAGTGAGGGAGAAAATGAGAGGTGTGAGGGAGAAAATGAGAGATGTGAGGGGGAAAATGAAAGATGTGATTGGGAAAATGAGAGGCGTGATGGGAAAATAAGAGAAGTGAGGTGCTATAACTAATCACAGATATTTACTATGCCCAGGCAATGCCGGGCTCTTCAGCTAGTAGCCTGTATAAAAGCAGAGGCAAGGAATGCAGCATCCGATTTGTGACGCATCTGGATAGTGCGAGGAGGTCACAGCTAACAGCTTAGCCATAGAGATTAGGAGAGAAAGTCATAAAAGACTGAACAAACCTGACCAATCATGTGTGGAAAAAAGAGCGAAACTTAGTGTGTGAGGAAAAGACAATAGTGTCATGCCCATTTTTCAGGGCAATTGGAGGCTTTGGAGTATTTTCGATTCACAGCAAGTTGTTTCGTCACATAGCAATTCTCCTGGGAAAAGTAGGGAAATTTCAATTTCAGAAGATTCTCTAATTTCTAGTTCCAAACACAATATGTGGAGTTTGCCAAGCATTTTTCAAAACTGTAACAAAATCCCTGATGTCTGCTGTAGTAAAATTTTAGGCCATAATGGCAAATGTGAAAAAAAAAAATGTTGCTGTTTTTATCAATCCAGATATAGCTGAAAGCAAAAATAAGTAAATTGTCTTATTTCCAGAAAATCAATAGGAATTTTTATGCGTAATTGAAATTTAATAATTATAACAAAAAACTTTGTGGAATTAACAAAGAGATTGAAACAATTTCTAATGAAACATTGCCACCTTGTGGAAGCAAATGGAAATGCTTCATATACAACCATTATCAGGGAAATGCAATGTAGCCATGTAGTAATGGACAATTACAATCATATACAGTGGGTACGGAAAGAATTCAGACCCCTTTAAATTTTTCACTCTTTGTTTCATTACAGACATTTGGAAGAGTTCATTTTTTTCTCATTAATGTACACTCTGCACCTCATCTTGCCTGAAAAAAACAGAAATGTAGTAATTTTTGCAAATTTAAAAAAAACAACCCTGAAATATCACATGGTCATAAGTATTGAGACCCTTTGCTCAGTATTGAGTAGAAGCACCTTTTGAGTTAGTACAGCCATGAGTCTTTTTGGGAATGATGCAACAAGTTTTTCACACCTGGATTTCGGAATCTTCTGCCATTCTTTCTTGCAGATCCTCTCCAGTTCCATCAGGTTGGATGGTGAACGTTGGTGGACAGCCATTTTCAGGTCTCTCCAGAGATGCTCAGTTGGGTTTAGGTCAGGGCTCTGGCTGGGCCAGTCAAGAATGGTCACAGAGTTGTTCTGAAGCCACTTCTTTGTTATTTTAGCTGTGTGCTTAGAGTCATTGTCTTGTTGGAAGGTGAACATTCGGCCAACTCTGAGGTCCAGAGCACTCTGGAAGAGGTTTTCATCCAGGATATCTCTGTACTTGGCCACATTCATGTTTCCTTCAATGCCAACCAGTCGTCCAGTCTCTGCAGCCGAAAAACACCCCCATAGCACGATGCTGCCACCACCATGTTTCACTATAGGGATTGTATTGGGCAGATGATGAGCAGTGCCTGGCTTTCTCCACACATACCACTTAGAATTCTCAACAAAAGGTCTATCTTCATCTTATCAGACCAGAGAATCTTATTTCTTATATTCTGGGAGTCCTTCATGTGTTTTTTAGCAAACTCTATGCGGACTTTCATATGTCTTGCACTGAGGAGAGGCTTCAGTTGGGCCACTCTGCCATAAAGGCCCGACTGCTGCAGTGATAATTGACTTTGTGGAACTTTCTCCCATCTCCCTACTGCATCTCTGGAGCTCAGCCACAGTGATCTTGGGGTTCTTCTTTACCTCTCTCACCAAGACTCTTCTCCCATGATTGCTCAGTTTTGCTGGACAGCCAGGTCTAGGAAGACTTCTGGTGGTCCCAAACTCCTTCCATTTAAGGATTATGGAGGCCACTGTGCTCTTAGGAACCTTGAGTACTGCAGAAATTCTGTTGTTACCATGGCCAGATCTGTGCCTTGTCACAATTCTGTCTCTGAGCTCCTTGGCCAGTTCCTTTGACCACATGATTCTCATTTGGTCTGACATGCACTGTGAGCTGTGAGGTCTTATATAGACAGGTGTGTGCCTTTCCAAATCAAGTCCTATCAGTTTAATTAAACACAGTTGGATTCCAATGAAAAAGTAGAACCATCTCAAGGAGGATGACAAGGAAATGGACATCATGTGACTTAAATATGAGTGTCTGAGCAAAGGATCTGAATACTTATGACCATGTGATATTTCAGTGTTTCTTTTTTATTAAATTTGCAAAAAATTCTACATTTCTGTTTATTTTCAGTCAAGATGGGGTGCAGAGTGTACATTAATGAGAAAAAAATGAACTTTTTTGAATTTACCACATGGCTGCCATGAAACAAAGAGTGAAAAATGTAAAGGGGTCTGAATACTTTCCGTACCAGTTTTGTGGTAAAGTAATTTCCCTGATCAATTTCTCTCATGCATATACGCTTTATATGGAGCGCCCCCAGACACAGGGCCACAAGTCACTCGGTACCGGTCCCTTCTCCTTCTGTTCTGCGGTTTTCACGGTGGCTGGACCCGGTCGTGACCCTGCTAAGGGGCGTCCAATGAAAATGGTAGTACAGTCTGTCAGTAGTTCGTGACGCCACCTGTGGTGTTCGGTCAGGGCGACCGACGCTGCTGTGGGGTCCGTTGGGGTGATGGAATGGCAGCTGGATGGTATACCTTCCCACAGGTGAAGTATGTCCCCAGGGCTTCCCAGTAAGGTGGATGGTGATGGTGTGAGGTGCAGGCAATAACGAGGACACAGGGTTGCAGTCTCTTTACCTTTTACTGAAGGCTTCAGTACACTCAGTCCAGAGCACGTTCAACCGGGCTATCAGAGACCGGCCGGTCCGATGGGCACATCCGGAGTTTCCCTCGCAGATGGAAATCGTTGCCTACCAATAGCACCTGTGTGTTGTAGTCCTACCCTGCTGAGCATTCGGAATAGTCTTCACAACTGCTGTTCTCTTTCGTTCGTTCTCTACAGCTCTCTCTCTTTCTCGTTCTTTGGTTCCAGATGTTGCTAGTTTCTAACGTCCCCCAGATAAAGTATGGCTAGGACGCCACCCGTTTGATGGGAAGGCTTGGAGGTCTTCCGGGACCCTAGAGACGCCCCTCTCCCAATGTTGCCCCCTATGTCTTCGTAGGTGTACAAGGTAGACAGCCAACCTATAATCAACTGTCCAGCGGAATTTGAAGTAAGGCCTGAAGTCAGTTACTCCTACGGTGATCCGGCCACCGACTACGCGCCTCAGTAAGATGTTGCCTTCCTCTCTCGGCACGACTCTTACTGGCTCTCCTTTGTGCTGATCTCATTTACACTGTTCCACAATATTCTTCCCCTCTTGTCTCTTCCTTAGGATACCACCGTAAGGTGTGCAGGCGCGGTTCCGTTACGTTCTGTTCTGTCGCTAGGCACCTGCCAGGTTCCCACGCCTGACAGGGACCCCCCTGTGTCTTCTCCCCGCAACACCCCCTGCCACGGGATGTTGCCTGGTTCCAACCCAGTCAGCTTCTGACTAACTTCCTCCCTAGCCCCTAGTTTTACCAGTGTGAGGAGTGGCCCAATAAATAAAGCCTTTTGCTCCCCCTAGTGGCCGGAGTATGAAGTGTAATGTGTTCTGGTGATACCTGGTCAGGAGAACTCTTTAGTGCCATCAGACGTACCGCTACTCGCCTTGGGGCAATACTGCAACGACCAGGTCTCTGGGGCGCTGCATATATATCTACCCCTCGGCTCTGGTCTGCTACAGTGTTTTCCTTCTGCGCTTTTTCCCATCAAAAGAGGTACTCACCAAGGGTGTCCCCTATCTCAGCTACTATTCCTCCTCGCAATTGAGGCACTACTTATACATCTCCACCTCAACGCAAACATTCAAGGCATAGAAATCGTGTAGATTCCCCCCAAACTTTTATGTTTTGTAGTGCAGCGGTAGCACCCTCTGCAGTGATGAGGCAGTGACCCAGCAACATTCAAAGCAAAACGTGTTTTAATGTCCAACTCACAGCAATACACAGCACACGATATCCTCCAGATCGCAGCCGGGAAACATATCCTCCAGAATGCAGCCAATAAACACGCCAGCCCACCTCCGAGACCGGTTGCTGTGGGCGACTGCACTGCCATGTACACCGTGGGTGCCAGGCCTTTCAGCTCCGCTTGCCTGTGTTGCCTCACACAGGTGGAGCTCTGCAGAGCCTTCTGCACTGCATACTTGCAAAACTAGACTGACACTGACACACCCAACCCTCTGCTTCAGGGGGATTTTTACAGCAACCTGTGGCTTTCAGCCACATGGAAAACCTGGCCAGGAAGGAAACAGACTACCCCACTACCATCCTGTAGCTCGTTTAAAAAATAAAAGCCCAGCAGGTTTTCTTAACTTTGCCCTGGACAAATAGCTTGTCCAAGGCTGATACTCACTTTTCCATCACAGCTATGCCTGTGACTGCAATGCACTCCCATGGCCTCAATACGCCTCCGTACGCATCCTGGGGGGAACACACAGGGACCCTCACATGTGACACCGGCCACTGCCTCACAGTTTGCAGACGATATTTTTTTTTCCTAATTGCCCCAAAGACCTCCCTGCCTGCACTGCTCTAATCCCAACAGAATTTTGAACAAATCTCTGGCCTACAGATTAACCACACAAAATCGTATGCTATGAATGTCACTACGGATTCACAACTAAAACAAGACATCGCCTTTCAGTGGGCCAATAACCACTTAGACTACCTAAGCGTGAAATTAACAGCTAATATAGAAGTCCTCTATTCAGCTAATTACACTGAAATTCTTCGCAAACTATGCGCGCTACTCCAAACATGGGGGAAGCTGCAACTCTCTTGTTTGGGCCGTATACATGCACTAAACATGACTCTACTCCCCCTTCCCAAACTTCTACTTTTCAGCCTCATCTCTTCTGCAGCCTAACCCTGGTCATGCTGAATGACTTTCCTTCCAGCCATATGTAAACTAACAATATGCTACGCATATGTTCATTATAGATATTTTCTGTTCCACTTATTAACATACTTATTATACTGAACATCAAAATGAACATACAGCTCTGGCAAAAATTAAGAGACCACTGCAAAATCTTCAGTTTGTCAGATTTTTCTCTTTATAGGAATATTTTTGAGTAAAATGTAAATTGTTAATTTATTCTATAAACTTCTGACAACAGGTCTCCGAAGTTCCAAGCAATACATTTTGTATTTTTATTCTGAAAATGAGAAATGGTCAAAATGTAAAATAACCCCTGTGCTTTCAGACCTCAAATAATGCAAAGAAAACAAGTTCATAATCATTTAGAAACAACAATACTAATGTTTTAACTAAGGAAGAGTTCAGAAATCAATATTTTGTGGAATAACCATGATTTTTAGTTACAGCTTTCATGCGTCTTGGCATGCTTTCCACCAGTCTTTCACACTGCAGTTCTTCTTTGTTTGATGGCTTGTGAATGTCCATCAT
Source organism: Ranitomeya imitator (assembly GCF_032444005.1). Lineage (NCBI taxonomy): Eukaryota > Metazoa > Chordata > Amphibia > Anura > Dendrobatidae > Ranitomeya > Ranitomeya imitator. The sequence continues at coordinate 179,876,154 of NC_091288.1, read as the reverse complement.
CCTCTTCATTACATTCCAGAGGTTTTCAATGGGGTTCAGGTCTGGAGATTGGGCTGCCCATGACAGGGTTTTGGTGTGGTGGTCTCTTAATTTTTGCCAGAGCTGTTTAATACATTACTACACACAATATATTAAAAACCTTGAAGAAAAGTAAGACATGATTCTATTTTCACACTTTATGAATCTTCATCCCACACAAATAGACCTTGAAATACTTGACACTCAATCATTGCAAACAAATGTATAGATCACAGACCTTTCACAAAATGTCACCCATTGTATTTTCAAAGACAAAAACATAAACAATCCAACACTTCGCTTTATCATCAAATTCTGTATTCCCGATATAACACATTCGTTTCCGTCAGCAAAATCATTAGTCACATTCCAGCACTGTTCGACAGGCACAGCAAATTAATAGTGATGAGCGAACGTGCTGGGATAAGGTGTTATCCGAGCATGCTTGTGTGCTAACCGAGTGTCTTCGGCGTGTTTGAAAAATATGTTTGCGGCCCTACGCCTGCATGTCCCGCGGCTGTTCGACAGTTGCCACACATGCACGGATTGCCTAACAAACAGGAATCCCTGCATGTGTTGCAGACGTCAAACAGCTGAGAGATATGCAGATGCGGGGACTCAAAGATATTTTTCGAGCACGCCACAGACACTCAGTTAGCACCCGAGCATGCCTGGATAACGCCTTATCTGTGCACGTTTGCTCATCACTACACACTTTTTGCTGAACTGCCCAATATTCGTATACATCACCTATTTTTATTCTTGTTATTCCCGCTTTCTGTCACTTCATACAGGGGATGACATACAATGACTTGGTCTCAGACACACTAATTATTGTGAAGTTCTTGAAAAGAAATGTGTTGGCATTAGTGATGAGCGAACGTGCTCGGATAACGTCTTTTCCGAGCATGCTCTGGTGTTATCCAAGCGTCTGGGAGTGCTCGTATATTATGTTTGAGTCCCTGTGGCTGTTAGACAGCCTGAACATTTGGGGATTGCCTGTTTGTTAGGCAATCCCCATATGTGAAGAGGCTAACAGGTGCAAATCATGCAGCTGTGGGGACTAGAACATAATATACGAGCACTACAAGACGCTTGGATAACACCAGAGGGTGCTTGGATAAGACGTTATCTGAGCACTTTCGCTCATCACTAGTTGGCACCTAACTTAGGACAGGTGGGACAATGTGTGCAACATATGCCTTAAGAAACAAAGGTCTTACTTGGTTTTTCCCCTTGCCCTTCGTCTTTCCCTGTCGTAGTTTTTTCACATCATATTTTGCTTCGCTATAACACAAATTCTTGACATCCATTATTACAATTCCTTCCTCCTCAGGCTTCAATGCTCCTAAAAGCCTTTATCAACCTTGTTCTCTCTCATGTTCCAGTTCCAACTTCTCCACTGAGCTGCTACCTAAGTCCATTTTTCTCAATTTACTTTTCATGTTCTTGCTTCAACGTCCACCACCGTATAGAATTGGGAAACCAGTTGGCAGCAATTCTGCTCTTTTGGACAAGTTACCCATCAACTTGAGAGCCCACAAGCCTTCAGTAGTCCTTACTCTATCCTTGGAAGTAATAGGGCTCTCATTTGTTGTTGTCTTGCTCTCCCGATTCCTCATTACTCACAGTACTACTGTAAAGAGGTGCGAGAATGCAGCAGCACAGAGAACGCAGACTCAGTGGTACAGTAAAATAAGTTTTTAGATATTAACTATATAAAAGTTTAGCAGGAAAAGGTGCAAAATCAATAGGATGACAATTTGTAAATTGGTGACAATGAGAAACAATGCAACAGTTCTTGCTGTCTCGCTTGACCTAATGGGTACCGTCTGTCCTTCACTCTGTCCCTGCTACCATCACCACTGCCCCGTAAAATAATAAACTTGGCGCTTCTGCTCTTAGAAGGACAACACCGATCGGTTAGTCATCTACTAGTTATCCCTAACTTTCTCTAACACAGATAACCACTCTCAGAATTCACAATCTCTGAACTTTGACATTATTTACTGAACAATAATACAAAGGATAGATAATTTAGTGACAAAAAATGTGTAATTGGTGGAGAAAGGTTCAACTACAGTAGGTCTTTTTTCATATAACTGTAACTGTGGTACACCAACGCATTAACTGTCAGAGTCCAGGCTGAATCCGTAAGGGCGTTCTCATGGCCTCTTTACCTTCCAATAGTGGTTCCCACTTCAGGAGCCACACTACACACTCCAGCTAGGCTGCAAGTCTTGCACTCTAGGCTGCAGATAGTTCCTTCTGTTACAGACCTATTCCCGTTGTCCTCAATTATTAAGAGACAGTTCATGTCCCTTTCTTCTCACTCGATCGAGATTCCGTCCCTTTAACCAAGCTTCCCGCTCACACTCAAATGACAGCTGTGATGGGAAATAAAAAGTTCACCTCCGGTCACTGGCGTCGGCTGTTGGGACTACTACTCCCATCAGCCTACGCCTGTTGCCGCTAATAACAGTGAGATTAGGCAGCTGCTGATGAGAGTGTAAACCTATAAAAGTGTCACCGTGGCCCAGCAGGACTCACCCCTTAGGCCTAAAACATAACACCAAAAAAAAAAAAAAAAAAGGATCTAGAGATGAAAATTATCCCAAAAGAATCATCAGACCATGCTATGAGATGACATATGCCGTATATACTCGAGTATAAGACGAGATTTTCAGCCCATTTTTTGGGCTGAAAGTGCCCCTCTCGGCTTATACTCGAGTCGTTGTCCCAAAGGGTCGGCGGGCGAGGGGGAGCGGCAGCTTTCACATACTCACCTGCTCCTGGCGCGGTCCCTGCATCCGATGGTCTCCAGGTGCCGGCAGCTTTTCTTGTGTTCAGCGGTCACGTGGTACCGCTCATTAAAGTAATGAATATGGATGCATATTCATTACTTTAATGTGCAGTACGTGACCGCTGAACACAGGAAGAGCTGCCGACTCCCAGAGACCATCTGACAGTGAGAAGCTGCCAGGGACCGCGCCGGGAGCAGGTGAGTATAACGGCAGAGGGTAAGCATTGCGCGATATTCACCTGACCCTGTTCCACCGCCGGGCACCGCTCCGTCTTCCGCATCCTCTGCCTGTGACTGTTCAGGTCAGAGGGCGCGGTGATGTAGTTATTGCGCGCCACCCTCTGACTGAACAGTCAGAGAGCCGGAAGACAGAGCAGCGCGCAGTGGTGGAACGGGGAAGGTGTACTCCACGTGCTGCGGCGGACTTGGCAGCTATGGGTAAGAAAAACTAATCTGCACACAATACTCTATGTGGATACCATGGGATGATATTGGTAATATAATACACCATTACATGTCACTCTGACTGTATTAGTATACTCATGGTTATCCTTGATACGGATATGAGGGTATAGCTTGTACTTGAAGCACGTGCACTTTATCAGTTTCTGATCTTGTCTTATCCTGCTGTCCTGTCTGTCTGCATGTGGTTGCTGCACTTGAGTCCTCTATTCAAAGGAGCTTATGTCCTGATATTATTGTGTTGTATTTTTTCAGTGCCATATTTGTAAAGTCTCAATAAATTATTTGGATTTTACTCTTTGGTGGATTGTTTTCACTCCAATTTTCTCCTTGTTAAAAATACTGCTGGGAGTGGTTCCATTGCTAATGCCTGTGGTGGCTGGGTTATTTAGGCCTGCGGACACCGGTATATACATCAATACTGTCTTAAAGGTTTTGTTTTCTTGCACTGGAGATGCCTGATGGAAGTGGCAGCAATGCCAGTGCTGAGGAGCCTATGGACTTTACTTTGCAAATGGCTTGCAAGAGCTGGGAAGAAGTGATCCCAATCTGCGCATGCAGCTTAGTTTACAGTACCGAGGGGCTGCTGCTGCATAACGCCTGGAGGTGAGAGCTTTCAAGATTCAGATGGCTCAAATTGAGAGGGGTATCAGTCCTCTGCTAACCCCCTCCCAGGACATAAATCCGAGGAGACCACGTCTGGAAAACTTCCCTGTGATGGAGAAGGATACGGACTTAGACACTTTCCTTCGGGGGTTTGAAAAAACCTGCAGGCAATACCATCTACCCCGTGAGCAGTGGGCGCAGTATCTAACCCCAGGGTTGAGAGGCAAAGCCCTGGAAGTTTTGCTGGTCTCCGACCAGAGCTAGATGGGAACTATGAGGCCATAAAAGAGGCCCTGATCAGAAGATACAACTTAACACCAGAAGTGTATCGGAGAAAGTTCCGGAACCTACAACATAGATCAACTGACAGCTATGCAGATCTTGTGAGCACCTTGAGGACCACGTTCCACAAATGGACCAGGGGACTTTCTGTTAACAGTTTTGAGGACTTAATGGATCTTGTGGTCAAGGATCAATTCCTTCACATGTGCCCCATGGAAGTACGACAATTTCTGTGTGATCGGGAGCCACAAACTGCAGATCAGGTTGCAAAGATTGCGGACTGCTATGTGGCTAACAGGATGCCTGAGGTGCGGAAGCCATCGGGATTCAGCTGGAGGGGAGGTAAGCCAAACGACGACCCTTCTCCCTCTGCCATCCGATCACCAGTGCTGTCCAAACCCACCTCCTATTGGGTCCCGGGGAATAGACATTCTCTAGGCGATGCACACCGGTGCTTCTCCTGCAACAGAGTGGGACATGTTAGCGCTGTCTGCCCTGATAGGGAGAAACGCCCAACCACAACCGCAAAGCCATCTGTGTCCCCACCATCTGTCCTCTTGGTGGCCGGTTCTGATGTGAGGGCTAATGAGAACTGTCAATCTATCACTGTTGGCAATGAAGTCACCATTGGTCTCAGGGACACTGGGGCAGAGGCGAGCCTGGTGTGTCTAGCCATGATAACCCCTGCCGATATCATACCAGAAAAGACTATGTCTATAACCGGGATTGGAGTGGTCAGCCCTGCCGTGCCCATGGCCCGTGTGTACCTGGACTGGGGAGCAGGGAAGGGACTGAGGGAAGTGGGAGTATGAGAGGCTATCCCCACCAATGTGTTGTTAGGCACGGACCTGGGGAGGATGGTGTCCCACTATATTTCTCCCCTGCAAGTAAATGATACAGAGAAGGTGGAAGCAAGTGACCAGCCTGAGGTCCCATGCGAGGAGGGAAAATGTTCCAATGCACAGGACTGTATATATGTGGCAGCTGTGACCCGGAGTTAGGCTCTGGCTCAGAATCAGGCCCAGAGATTAGAAGAGGAGTCTCAGACAGAACTGCCAGAACAGGAGGCCCATACTGTGGTCCTGGAGCCTCCATACATGGCAGACCCACCAAGGTCCCTGGTAACAGACACTGAAGACTCAGATTCAGACCAGGGCCTGGCAGTCACACTAGGCCAGGGCCTGCAGACTGACAGTCAGAGCTTCCAGGAGGCTCTGCGGACAGATGTCAGTCTGGAGGAGCTCAGAGGTCTTGCAGGCCGACCCCCTGCTGCTTCTGACAAAGAGAGAATATACTGGGACCAGGGCAGACTGTATAAAGAGACTATCCCCATGGATACTACAGAACATTGGGACTGTGAAAGGCGGCTAGTCGTTCCTTATCCATATAGGGAACAATTATTGAGAATTACTCATGAAATTCCTCTGGCCGGACACCTTGGAATACAAAACTAAAGTTTAACTTCTATTGGCCCAAGATGGGGACAGATATTGCCAATTACTGCCAATCATGTGTAGTTTGTCAGACAGTTGGAAAGTCCAGGAATATAAAGAAAGCTCCATTGATACCCCTGCCTGTGATCGATGAACCTTTTCAGTGAGTGGCTGTGGATATCATAGGGCCACTTGCAATCCCTAGCAGCTCTGGCAAAAAGTACATCCTCACAGTGGTGGACTGTGCTACACGATACCCGGAAGCTGTGGCACAGTCCTCCATCCGAGCAGACAAAGTGGCGGATGCTTTACTGACTGTATTCTCTTGTGTGGGTTTCACCAAGGAGATGTTGACCAATCAGGGAACCCAGTTCATGTCAAGTCTGATGGAAAGCCTCTGCGAGAAAATACAAGTTCAGCATTTTGTGGCCAGCGCCTATCAACCCCAAACCAACGGACTCTGCAAGCGTTTTAATGGAACATTAAAACAAATGCTGAAAATGCTGGTGAAGACTGAAGTGAGAGACTGGTTGTGGTAACTCCCCCATCTGTTTGCCTACAGAGAGGTACCCCAGGCATCTACAGGATTCTCCCCCTTTGAACTGGTTTATGGGAGGATGGTCAGGGGGCCACTTGATTTGATTAAGGACTGTTGGCAGGATGACCCCAAAACCATGGGAGTCTCAGTGGTTGAATATGTACTGCGGCTCAGAGAGAGAATGCAAAATCTGAGCAACTTGGCCCATGAGAATGTGACCCAGGCCCAAATCAACCAGAAGGTCTGGTACGACCGTAATGGCAGACTGAGGGCACACGAGGAGGGGCAGAAGGTTTGGGTGTTGGTCCCTATGTTACAGAATAAATTACAGGCCGCATGGGAGGGACCATATACTGTGCACAAGCGGCTAAATTATGTTAATTATGTGGTGACCCTAGATGAGCATGCAAAGCGTCAGAAAGTATTTCATGTGAATATGCTGAAGGCTCATCATGACAGGGAGACCTGACTACATGTGAGGTCTACACCATGCCGAGGATAGACGACCTGTTAGAGCAGCTAGCTAAGGCATCTTACCTCATCATCACCACCTCACCATCATGGACCTAAGTAGGGGATATTGGCAGATACCCCTGACCAGAGAAGCTCAGGAGAGATCTGCCTTTATAATGCCATTCGGGCTGTTTGAGTTTCTGGTGATGCCATTTGGTATGAAGAATGCCCCTGCCACCTTCCAGAGGTTGGTCAATCACTTATTGGAAGGATGTGATCGTTTTGCCATCGCTTATCTCGATAACATAGCCATTTTTAGTCATTCTTGGGAGGAACACGTCTTACATCTTTCTCAGGTGTTGCAAAGGCATAAAACTGCAGGTCTTACTGTTAAGCCAGGGAAGTGTCAGGTAGCCAAGTGGGAAGTACAATACCTAGGACACCGGGTGGGGGGAGAACTGCTAAAATCTGAGCCAAGGAAGGTAGAAGCCATTACAGCCTGGTACACCCCACGAACCAAGAAGCAGGTACTGTCCTTCCTGGGTACGGCTGGCTACTATAGGAGGTTTGTACCAAACTGCAGTGCTCTGGCCAAACCGTTAACTGATTTGACCAGGAGGAAACTTCCCAAAATTGTCTCCTGGAGTCCTCAGTGTGAGGAATCATTTTCTGCCCTAAAGTCGGCATTGGTTAGTTCACCCGTCTTTTAGGCCCCAGATGTCACTTGCAGGTTTGTAGTGCAGACAGATGCCAGCACCTATGGGCTAGGTCTCATACACATCCTGTAAAAATTATGACGGAGGGCAGGGCTGGCGTCACCACCTGACGCACCCGGGCAAGTACCGGGGCCCTGGACCAATGGGAGAGTCCACTCGCTATCAGCAGGGCCATAACTACCACAGTCGCCTGGCGATTGGGGGGCCTGCCGACGGCAGCAAATACTTCAGATGGCTGTGTGTCCTCATCATCCATTGGTGCCAAGTTCTCAATCTGCGCATGTGCCGCCTTCGGTGGCCATTTTCCCAGAGTCCACCGCATTGGAAAGCATGAAAAGTGGGCTTTAAGAAAATGTTGATGGAGCCCCAGCACAGCCGAACACCCCTTTCTACCAGCCGGGGACCCACAGCATCACTAAACTCCTGCCGCCGCCAGAAGCATCCTGCAGCAGCATCCCTGGGACCTTACTCCACCATAGCCGGTAAGCTACATTTGGATTATAAGATGCAACCCCCTTTGGGGACAAAAAAACTGCATTTTATAATCTGGAAAATACGGTAAATTTGGTATCGTCATCCTAGTATTGGCTGAATAAAGATGACATGACAGTTATATCTATTGGTAAGCTGCATTAACTCCTTCACGACCTTGGATGTATCCATATGTCCAGGTCGCTAGGTACTTACCGACCTTGGACGTATGGATACATCCAGGCGATTTTGCGCCCACAGGGGCTGTGCACCTGCCGCCAGGTACCAGTGGTGATTGGCACCGCTCCCAACACTTTAACCCCCTAAATGCTGTGATCGCAGAATTTAGCAAGCAGGCAGAGGAAAGAAAGCCCCTCTGCCCTTGGATCGGCGCCCCCACGCCATGGTCACCTGATGTCAACATTCGAATCACCAGGCACTAGCAAGATAGTTAGATCATGCTTAGTGCATGATCTAACTAACTTGTGTCTGCAGGGCTGACAGGCTATAAAGCATTGCAATACGCCTGTTGTTGCCAAAAAAAAGCCCTTTTTTCGTGTGTGATAGCAGCCAAACATAAAAACTGATATAAATCTGGTATCACTGTAATAGCACCGACCTGAAGAATAAAGTCATCTAATCACTCATACTGCACGAAGAACTGCATAAAAAATAAATAAAACCAATTCACCTGCTGTTGATTGTTCTTTCTGCCTCACAAAGATTGCAGTTATCACAGTTATCCTGCACTCTGTGCTGAGCGCTTGCACCGTGATTTCCATGTAAACTGTGAAGTATGTGATTCAGACGGAACACCTGTCGGAAGATTCCCTATAGTGAGTGTAGTGCAGTGGGGTTGATGAAGTGCGACAGATAGGCAGTGACCACAGGAAAGTTCAAAACAAAGTGTCTTTAATGTCCAATGTAACTCACAACTGGAAAACAGCCGGGGGCGTCAAGACAGTCCGTATCCGAGACTGTTACCGTGGGCGACTGCGCCGTCATGTCACGCTGAGGAGTGCCAGGCATTTTAGCTTTGCTTCACACAAGCCAAATCTTGCAGAACCCCCTGCTCTACAGTTTGCAAACCAAGACTGACACACCCAACCCTTTGCTGCAGGGTTTTTAAATGGAATCTGTGGCCTATGGGCCAGTTATAAAACAGGGCCTGGAGGGAGCGAACTGCCCCACTACCATCCTGTAGTTTGCTTCAAAAATAAAAGCCCATGCTGGGTTTTCTTAAATCTGCCTTGGGCAAATAGCTTGTCCAAGATCACGCTTACTTTTATTCTGCATTGCAACCACAGCTATATCTGTGACTGCAATGCACTTCAGCAGCCTTAATATGCTTCTATGCAAATCCTGGGGGATACATAGCAACCCTCGTATATAATACATGTCACTGCCTCACATGAGACAGAGAGAGTCACTGTGGACTCCGTAGGACCTGTGATCCGGTGCTGTCTTTTTAGGCGTGCATAAAAGTGCTGTCGGCCACAGTTTTGTGCACTTCTGAAAAGAAGGGCAGCGAAACAAAGGCCAGACGGAGTCCAGAGTAAGGCTACGTTCACATTAGCGTTTCCCGACGCAGCGCCGGGAAACGCAGCGGCGACGCACGCGTCATGCGCCCCTATGTTTAACATGGGGGACGCATGCGTTTTTCGCGTTGCGTTTTCCGACATGTGCGTCGTTTTTAACGCTAGCGTCGGACGCAAGAAAATGCAACAAGTTGCATTTTTCTTGCGTCCGATTTTCGTCAAAAAACGACGCACGCGTCGCAAAACGCAGCGTTTTTGCGTGCGTCGTGCGTTGCGTCGCCGACGCAGCGGCGCGCAACGCTAATGTGAACGTAGCCTAACTCTGCTGCCTCATTATAGTGAATGGATCCCTCTGTGTGTTTCATCTGAATCAGGTCACTCAGAGATTTAAATGGAATCCCCAAAGCAAGAGCTCAGGGTAGAGCGCCGGATAAATGTGATCCCAAACATTATGTAAAATGTTCCCAATAAAACCTTCAACTCAATCCACAAAAAAAGCAAGCCTCCACTTAGGTCCGTCAGATGTCAATGGAAATATAGGGAGCTGTCCAGGCTCGGACTGGCCCACCGGGGAACCGGAGGATCCTCCGGTGGGCCCTGGCACTGACACCTGCTGGCAGGGCCCACCCCCGCTCCAGGGCCCCACCCCCTGCTCCAGGCCTCCCCCCCCCCCGCTGCCCGCCTTGAATACTCACCCTGCTCCAGCGATGGTCTCGGCGTCTGCACTGCAGCTCGTCCTGAACGAGCGGTCACGTGACACCGCTCATTAAGATCATGAATATGCGCATATTCATGATCTTAATGAACGGTGTCACATGACCGCTCAAGCAGGAAGAAGGTGCTGCGCCGGCGCCGCAGCCTGGAGTCGGGACAGAGCGCGAGGGATGTCGGCACGGTTGTGCAGTGAGACAGGTGAGTATGAGGGACGGGGCCGGGGGGACGGGGGGTGAAGGAGGACATAAGTCGGCGCGCCGAGGGGGTGCAGAGAGATAAGCCGCCATGCAGGGGGGAATATATGAGCCATACAGGGGGGGAATATATGAGCCATACAGGGGGGAATATATGAGCCATACAGGGGGGGAATATATGAGCCATACAGGGGGGGAATATATGAGCCATACAGGGGGGGAATATATGAGCCATACAGGGGGGGAATATATGAGCCATACAGGGGGGGAATATATGAGCCATACAGGGGGGAATATATGAGCCATACAGGGGGGAATATATGAGCCATACAGGGGGGAATATATGAGCCATACAGGGGGGAATATATGAGCCATACAGGGGGGAATATATGAGCCATACAGGGGGGAATATATGAGCCATACAGGGGGGAATATGAGCCATGCATATGGGGGGGGGGGATATGAGCCATGCATAGGGAAAGGGGTCATTATATAGTATTGAGCATCATGTGTGGCCGTTATACAGTATGGAGCATCATGTGTGGCCGTTATACAGTATGGAGCATCATTTGTGGCCATTATACAGTATTGAGCATTATGTGGGATCATTATACAGTATGGAGAACTGTGTGGCCGTTATACACTATGGAGCACTATGTGTGGGTGGCCATTATACAGTATGGAGCACTGTCTGGCCATTATACACTATGGAGCATCATGTGTGGCCATTATACACTATGGAGCATCATGTGTGGCCATTATACAGTATGAAGAACTGTGTGTGGCCATTATACAGTATGGAGCATCATGTGTGGCCATTATACAGTATGGAGCACTGTCTGGCCATTATACAGTATGAAGCAATGTGTGGCCATTATACACTATGGAGCATCATGTGTGGCCATTATACAGTATGGAGCATCATGTGTGGCCATTATACAGTATGGAGCACTGTCTGGCCATTATACAGTATGGAGCAATGTGTGGCCATTATACAGTATGGAGCAATGTGTGGCCATTATACACTATGGAGCATCATGTGTGGCCATTATACACTATGGAGCATCATGTGTGGCCATTATACACTATGGAGCATCATGTGTGGCCATTATACAGTATGGAGCACTGTCTGGCCATTATACAGTATGGAGCAATGTGTGGCCATTATACAGTATGGAGCAATGTGTGGCCATTATACACTATGGAGCATCATGTGTGGCCATTATACAGTATGGAGCATCATGTGTGGTGGCCGTTATACAGTATTGAGCATCATGTGTGGCCATTATACAGTATGGAGCATCATGTCTGGTGGACATTATACAGTATTGAGCATCATGTGTGGCCATTATACAGTATGGAGCACTGTGTGGCCATATTTTTGTTTGCTTATAATTATCGTATATAAAACAGTGTGATCAGCAGTGCTAAATGGCTGTGGTTGGGACGTGGATATGGGTGTGACTAGTTGTGAAATGGGTCTGGTCAGAGGCGTGGCCTAAAATTTGCCGCGGCGCACTACGCGCGCCGCAAACTTTATACCTCCTTCCCTTCTTCAAAAGTTGGGAGGTATGGCACCACATTTGCCAGATCATGGCAAGTGCCGCAAATCCCATAGGGAATGAATGAGGCCGAACGCAGTGTTGCCGTAAGTGATCTGTTATGCAGCAGATGCAGAAAAACTGCCCGATCTGCTGCAAAAGGCGACTTTCACATCAGCGATTCTTGCCAAAGTCACTGCCGATAGTGTCATACTCACCAATGGGGGAGGCAGCACTAAAAGTGCCTAGGGCAGCAGACACACTAAATACGGCCCTGGGGGGCTACATTATATTCTGTGGGGGGACTGCATTATACTCAAGGTACTACATTATATTATGGGGGGCTACATCATACTATATGAGGGGTTACAGTATACTCTATGGGGGGCTGTATTATATTCTGTGGTGGGGCTGCATTATTCTCTCAGGGGACTACATAATATTATGGGGGCTACATCATACTATATGAGGGGGCTACAGAATACTCTATGGGGGGGGCTGCATTATATTCTGTGGTGGAACTGCATTCTCTCGGGACTACATTATATTCTGTGGTGGGTGGCATTATACTATATGGGGGGGGGCTGCATTATACCCTATGGGGTGCTACATTATATTCTATGGTGGGGACTGCGTCATACCTGAGAGGGTTGCATTATATTTTGTGGGGTGCTGCATTATATTCTATGAGGGGGGACTGCATTATATTTTATGAGGGGGCTACATTATATTCTGTGAGGGGGCTACCACAACCCTTGCTACATAATTAAGACGTGAACTACCTTATATTATACCCTAATATTAGCGCTTTTTACCGCACAATTGGTGGTCTTGTATCTATTTCTATGTAGCTACATAGTGGGCCCCAAGAATGATTTTCTCTGGTGGGCCCAAGGTGCTCCAGTCCGACGCTGGGGCTGTCACATTACTGATAGTACAAAGGCTCTGGAAAAGCAAAATGGTTCATCGTAGCCCAAAAGAAAACCAGCAAATTCTGTGCTTCAAAATCCAAATGCCCCTCTCACTTCTGAGCCCCACAGTGGTGTCAATATGATCACTGCACCCCTAGATGAATTCATTGAGAGGTGTAGTTTGTAAACAGGGCTCCCTTATGAGGGGTTCTTATGTTCTGGCACCATAGGGGCTCTGCCAATGTGATATCGCACCTTCAAACCAGTCCAGCAATATCTGAACTCCAATATGGTGCTTCTTCCCTTCTGAGCTGCTCACTGTGCCACAAAAGTAGTGTTCCATTTCCCACCTCATATAAGATATTGGCGTATTCAGAAGAAATTGCACAACAAATTTTCAGGTCCGTTTTCTCCTGCTATCCTTGTAAAAATGAAAAAAATGGGGCCAAAACCACATTTTTGGGTGAAAAATAATTTTGTTCATTTCCACAGATCATTGTTGTAAAACTCTGTGAAGCACCTGTGGGTTCAAGGTGCTCACGGCACATCTAGATAGATTCCTTGAGGGGTCTAGTTTCCAAAACGGGGTCACTTGTGGGGATTTTCCACTGTTTAGGCACATCAGGGGCTGTGACACGACAGCGGCAGACCATTCCATCAAAGTTTGAATTCCAAAACGTCACCCTTTACTTTCCTGAGCCCTGTTGTGCGCCCAAACAGTAGTTTACCCCCACATATGGGGTATCTGCATTCTCAAGAGAGATTGCTCAATAAATTATTGGGTTACATTTTCTCCTGTTATCGTGTGAAAATAAAATGTTTGGGGCTAAAATAACATTTTTGTTGGAAAAATTTGATTTTTTAATTTTCATGGCTCCATATTATAAACTTCTGGAAAGCCGCAGGGTGGTTCAAGGTGCTCACCACACATCTAGATGCATTCTTTGAGGGATATACGGTAGTTACATAAATGGTGTCACTTTCTGGGGGTTTCCACTGTTTAGGCACATTAGGGGCTCTCAAAACATGACATGACACCTGCAGATCATTCCATCAAAATCTGCATTTCAAAACATCACTTCTTCCTTTCTGAGCCCTGTCGTGCATCCAAACAGTAGTTTTTCATAACATATGGGGTATCTGTGTACTCAGGAGAAATTGCACAACAAAATTTGAGGTCCGTTTTATCCTATTACTTTCTGAAAATAAAAAATTTGGGACTGAAAGAACATTTTTGTGGGAAAAACTTGATTTTTTTTAATTTTCACGGCTCAATGTTATAAACTTCTGAGACACTTCTGGGGGTTCAAGGTGCTCACCTCACATCTAAATAAGTTCCCTGAGGGGGTCTAGTTTCCAACATGGTGTCACTTGTGGGGTGTTTTCACTTTTTATGCACATCAGCAGCACTCCAAACACGACATGGTGCTCGCTAATTATTCCAGCAAATTTTGCGTTCAAAAAGTCAAACGGTGGTCCTTACTTTCTGAGCCCTGCCGTGCTCCCAAACAGTATTTTTTTCTCTACATATGGTGTATTAGCGTACTTAGGAGAAATTGCACAACAAATTGTACCCTGCATTTTTTTCTGTTACCCTTGTGAAAATGCAAAATTTGGGGCTAAAAACATTTTTGTGGGAAAAATTGGATTTTTTTAAATTTTCTCATCTCAGTGTTTTAAACTTTTGTGAAGCACCTGGGGGGATCAAGGTGCTTCCCCACATCTAGATAAGTTCCCTGAGTGATATAGCTTCCATGCAATGCGCCCAAACAGTAGTTTTCCCCCACATATGGTCAGGAGAAAATTGCTCAACAAATTTGGGGGTCCATTTTTCCTGTTACCTTTGTGAAAATAAAAAAACTAGGGCCTAAAGTAAAAATTTGGTGAAAAAAGCTAAATGTTAATTTTTTCCTTCAGAATCAGTGGAATTCGTTGAAGCGTTCCAGAGTGTTTACCTCATAAAGTGACACGGGTCGGTATTGTAAAATTTGCCCTGGTCAGGAAGGAGAATAAACAGCCTTAAAAGGGATTAAATCACCACTTTAGTGTTTCTTTAATTCAGTGCTGGAGTGGTGCTACTAATCTAAGTTCCCTGATCCAATATTACATTTACTAGCCACCATCTTCAGCTCTTCTCAGCGCGGCTCCACTCCCGCGGCGCCATGTTGTGACTGCAACTTATGACTAACCGTAAGGCAGAGCTCACGGTCACAAGCTCTCGGGGTATAATGTGTGCAAAACTGTAAAGCGCTGCGGAATATGTTAGCGCTATATAAAAATAAATATTATTATATATTATTATAAGCCATGTAAAAAAAAAGATCAAAAAGACAGCGCTGTGAGGCGCTGTCTTTTTGATATGGAATACGCTCTGGGATGGACTCCCTGGTTTTGACGTTGCCCTTTTTGTCCTTAAGGGGTATGGCTTTAGTGTGGGGTGCGGTTTAACTGTTTTTGCTTGGACAAAGCTCTCGGGGTAAGTCTATGAGAGCTTCTTTGTGGTCTCATTCTGGCTTTCATAACTTACATTGAGTTATGACTTTCGGCTCACCCAGCAAAAAAGGTCACACACTGTTGCAGACCGATGGGGGCAGCGCAAGATGGCAGCTGGCGAGTACAACACTCGGGTTAGGGATTTTAACTTATTACTTGGTAAAACCTACAGTATGTCTACACCAGAAACTACAGCTTCCTTTTCCTGGTCATCTCTCTCTCTGCCCTGGCCCTGCTCATTCTCAACTCAGATCTCCCAGCTCTAGTTTCCTGGGATCTAGTTACTCGGTTCTTCACTCCAGTCTGGTTACTTGGTTCCTGAACCTAGCCACACTGCTGCCTGAGGCGAACTTCAAAACGGCGCTCCCCCAACACATATACAGTACA
Source organism: Ranitomeya imitator (assembly GCF_032444005.1). Lineage (NCBI taxonomy): Eukaryota > Metazoa > Chordata > Amphibia > Anura > Dendrobatidae > Ranitomeya > Ranitomeya imitator. The sequence goes on along the minus strand of NC_091288.1, from coordinate 179,860,594 downwards.
GCCCCCCTATAGGGCTCCCATCTCATATACAGTCCCCCCATACATTACATGAGTGATAACTATGGTACATTCTACAATAGGTCATAAATCAGACAGTATAGTCCTCTATACAGTATTCTGGGCACCACAGTGCTCCATACAGAATAATGAGCCCCATATATTGCTCCAAACAGTATAATGGCCACACATGATGCTGCATACTGTATAATGGCCACACATGATGCTCCATACTGTATAATGGCCACACATGATGCTCCATACTGTATAATAGCCGCATCCATACTGTACAACGGCCACACATGATGCTCCATACTGTATAATGGCCCCACATGATGCTCCATACTGTATAATGGCCCCACATGATGCGCCATACTGTATAATGGCCCCACATGATGCGCCATACTGTATATTGCCCGTACATGATGCTCCATACTGTATAATGGCCCCACAAGATGCTTCATACTGTATAATGGCCCCACATGATGCGCCGTACTGTATAATGGCCCCACATGATGCTCCATGCTGTATATTGGCCACACATAGTGCTCCATACTGTATATTGCCCGTACATGATGCTCCATACTGTATAATGGCCCCACAAGATGCTCCATACTGTATAATGGCCCCACATGATGCTCCATACTGTATAATGACCACACATGATGCTCAATACTGTATAATGGCCGCACATGATGCTCCATACTGTATAATGGCCACACATGATGCTCCATACTGTATAATGACCGCATATGATGCTCCATACTGTATAATGACCACACATGATGCTCCACACTGTATAATGGCCACACACAGTGCTCAATACTGTATAATGGCCGCACATGATACTGCGTACCGTATAATGGCCACACATAGTTAATCCTACACATGCGGCTGCGCTCCGTACACCTTGCACACACGCTCTGATCCGTACACACGCGGCTCCGCTCCATACACCTCATACACACCCGGCTCTGCTCCGTACACCTCATTCACATGCAGCTCCGCTCCGTACACCTAATGCACACCCAGCTCCGCTCCATACACCTAATACACACGCGGCTCTCCTCCGTACACCTCACACACACGGCTCTGCTCCATACACCTCATACACACGCGGCCCCGCTCCGTACACCTCATCCACACGCGGCTCTGCTCCATACACCTCATCCACATGCAGCTCCGCTCCATACACCTAATACACACCCGGCTCCAGGGCCGGCTCCAGGTTTTCGAGGGCCCCGGGCGAAAGAGTCTCAGTGGGCCCCCCCCCCCCTTTAACACATACCCCGATTTATGATGCACAGATACGGCAGAGAAATGTATAGTACAATGCCAGATTTCACTTCTTACATGAGTGACAGCTATTGTAGATTCTGCAGTGTATATATACAGGAGGAAAGGTGCTGTGCGTTGTATATATACAGGAGAGGTGCTGTGCAGTGTATATATACAGGAGGAAAGGTGCTGTGCAGTGTATATATACAGGAGAGGTGCTTTTCTGTTTTGAGTTTTTCTATGAAACAAAGACTTTTCTACATAAACGTTTGGTTTTACGGCCCCAACCGACCTGTGCTACAAAGTAACAGGCGGCTCGGGCATTAATGAGGGACCTGATACTGAATCCTTTCCACAAACCCTAATGACCCAATTAGTGCCCTGTCATTAGAAGCTCATTAAACGCCTCCCTGTCCCGAGCAGTCATGTACAGTATGGGGGGATCCTGCAGCCCACCCCCTGACTGCTCCATACCATACACTGCCCTCTGTCGCGCTCACTATTATCCTGTGCATTTCTCTGTCATCGTTACCCCATGTTACACTTGTCACCCCCCACTACAGAGTAGCAGGGCAGCCAATGTCACCCCCTCCCGGACCCTAGTGGCAGCAGGAAATGTCTGCTCCTCTATTGGGTTGGAACCTGATTTAATCAAGGAATAATGTGGATTTGTTGCCGGTGGCTGCAGGGGAAGGGTTAAGTGATGCCATGTCCTTGGTGGGAGCAGTGGCAGCTGCTGGGACCTGGACAGAGACAACCAATGTTGCTGTGACTGCACAGTGTGATGTGGAGGAGAGAAGCTGAGACTCCGGAGCAGAAATCACCCACATGCCAGCACTGGGCAGAGTCCCTCCAGTCACCAGCCTGAGGCCACGGGGCCCCAACCTACAGCCCACAGCTCAGATTTATCCATGGCAGCAGCTCCCCTTCCTCCTGGCATCTGGTTAACCCCATTTATGCGGGTCGGATGGTTATCTTTAAGGTTCAGCAATAACCATACAGATGGGAAGGGGTTAAGCTTCTTCCTACCCCACTGGTGCAGGTTTGGTGCAGCATGCATGTATTCTGGGTGAGCTGGGCGGCTACAGGCTGCACACCACCAGCTGCTCCTCCAGACATCACCCACATTTTTAGGCAGTGGAGAAAGACAGCAGCAGACTGAGCCACAACTGCAACCACTGCTGGATACCTTTGCACTCACTCAGTCACTAGTAGGACGGAGCTCCTCGGAATCTGCCTGATAAACTTCAGCACTGTCTGCAGCCACCCAGGGGGGAGAGCAGAGAACGTGCTCTCTCCGCCCACAATGTCACACTGGCTGCCTTCTGTTAACCCCTATGTGTGCCTGCCTGGCTGCACTGACTGAGTGAGAAGATGCTTGTGTCAGAGCTGGCACATAGGGGTTAAGAGAACGCAGCCAGCAGCGACTTTGTGGGGGGAGAGAGCATGTTATCTCCTGCTCTGCTCTCCCAGCTGTATCTATGACAGCATGAGTGGGCCCCCCCCTCTCCCCAGGGCCCCGGCATTTGCCCGCTGTGCCGGGTGCTGACGCCGGCCCTGCCCGGCTCTGCTATGTACACCTCACACACGGCTCCGCTCCGTACACCTCATACACACGCGGCTCCCCTCCATACACCTCATCCACATGCGGCTCTGCTCCGTACACCTCATACACACGTGGCTCCGCTCCGTACACCTCGTACACACGTGGCTCCGCTCCGTACACCTAATCCACACGAGGCTCTGCTCCGTACACCTCATCCACATGCAGCTCCGCTCCATACACCTAATACACACCCGACTCTGCTATGTACACCTCACACACGGCTCCGCTCCGTACACCTCATACACACATGGCTCTGCTCCGTACACCTCATACACACGGCTCTGCTCCGTACACCTCATACACACACAGCTCTGCTCCGTACACCTCATACACACAAGGCTCTGCTCTGTACACCTCATACACACACGGCTCCGCTCCGTACACCTCATATACACGGCTCCACTCCGTACACCTCATACACACACAGCTCCGCTCACATCATACACACACGGCTCCGCTCCGTACACCTCGTACACATTCAGCTCCGCTCAGTACACCTCGTACACACGGCTCTGCTACATCCACACTGTAAACCCCTCCTGACCCAACACATAAGGTAGCTTACCATGGCAACCAGCACAGCAGAGTCCTGCAATCCATGGAGGTCCCGATCATGTGACCCCTGACTCCACCCCTCCTGTGACCTCATCACAGGTCCTGTGCGCACAGAGCAGCCAATAGGTTGTGGGTTGTGAGCAGGGGCGCGCGCACCGCACTAGTGACACTCAGCAAATGTCAGGGATTATGAAGAGTCGGCACCACGTGTTCTGACCGCCGCTCTGCCGCCCCCTGTCTTTCAGTGAGGACTGCCGCCTGAAGCAAAGGACTCAACTTGCCTCATGATAGCGGCGCCCCTGCTCGGAGACCACCCGAGCGTGCTTGGGAAAACCCGAGCAAGGAGTATACTCGCTCATCACTAGTTACTAGGTTCCTTACTCGGGCCTGGTCACTCGGTTCCTTACTCCAGGAACTCCGGTCTGGTCACTCGGTTCCTTACTTGTAATGGCGGCTGTAAGCACACCGCACATCCGACCTGCCACAGGTCCAAACGCCGACTTCTACCCTTTGCCGCCCCTCTGGGCCTTAGACTAGTGATGTGTCGTTCGTGAACGATCCGACACAAAGAGCCGGCTCCCGGCTGTGAACGAAAGGAGTCGGCTCTGCAGCGTGAGTGAGCCGAGTCTTTTTTTTTTTTTTCTTTCTTGGCTGCTGGTGCCTGCAGCCTATCAGATTCAGGGTACTGAAGTGACTGTGACTCATGTGGGAGGAGCAGTGAGGAGAGAGGGAGCTGTGGACTGTTAACCCTTAAGTGCCCCCAGACTGCAAGGATTAGTGTTCCACCATCCTTTAGTTGTTGGAGTCAGGATTTGAGCTACCTTAGTCCCAAATAAAGATATACTTTACTGGCCTCATCCATGGCATTATATAATGTGTGTGTGTGTGTATATATATATATATATATATATATATATATCTCGACTCAGCATACTGGCCTCATGCATGGCATATACATATATATATGTATAGGCCAGGGGCGGACACAGACTGCAGAGGGCCCCTGTGCAAGAAATCTTCCTGGGCCCCCCCATACCGCAACATATAATGCTCCATACAATTCATTATTGAATATCGCCCCATAGATGCTCCATATAAAGCTGTGCCGCCACATATAATGCTCCGTACAATTCATTATTGAATATCGCCCCATAGATGCTCCATATAAAGCTGTGCCGCCACATATAATGCTCCGTACAATTCATTATGGCCCCATAGGTGCTCCATATAACGCTGTGCCACATAGAAATGCTGCTGCTGCAATAAAAAAAAAATGACATGCTCACCTCTCGTCTCTGCCCGCTGGTCCTCAGCGTCATGTCTCTCCGCACTGACTGTTCAGGCAGAGGGCGGCGCGCACACTGTACGTCATCGAGCCCTCTGACCTGCACAGTCACAGCAAGAGGACCGGCGCCCGGTGTGTGGAACGTGGACAGGTAAATATGATACTCACCTGCTCCCGACTCCTTCTCCCGGACTGTGGACAGATGGTCTCCGCAGACTCCGGGCACGGCAGCCTCTTCACCAGCGGTCACTGGGTACCGCGGCGCTCATTACAGGATCCACACAGTGTATCACAACAATGCCATGTATGTCCGTCGCCGTCGGGGACCCCCTCCCGCTCTGGGCCCCGGTGCGGTGACAATGCCGTGTATGTCCGTCGCCGTCGGGGCCCCCCTCCCACTCTGGGCCCCGGTGCGGTGACAATGCCGTGTATGTCCGTCGCCGTCGGGGCCCCCCTCCCGCTCTGGGCCCCGGTGCGGTGACAATGCCGTGTATGTCCGTCGCCGTCGGGGCCCCCCTCCCGCTCTGGGCCCCGGTGCGGTGACAATGCCGTGTATGTCCGTCGCCGTCGGGGCCCCCCTCCCGCTCTGGGCCCCGGTGCGGTGACAATGCCGTGTATGTCCGTCGCCGTCGGGGCCCCCCTCCCGCTCTGGGCCCCGGTGCGGTGACAATGCCGTGTATGTCCGTCGCCGTCGGGGCCCCCCTCCCGCTCTGGGCCCCGGTGCGGTGACAATGCCGTGTATGTCCGTCGCCGTCGGGGCCCCCCTCCCGCTCTGGGCCCCGATGCGGTGACAATGCCGTGTATGTCCGTCGCCGTTGGGGCCCCCCTCCCGCTCTGGGCCCCGATGCGGTGACAATGCCGTGTATGTCCGTCACCGTCGGGGCCCCCCTCCCACTCTGGGCCCCGATGCGGTGACAATGCCGTGTATGTCCGTCGCCGTCGGGGACCCCCTCCCACTCTGGGCCCCGATGTGGTGACAATGCCGTGTATGTCCGTCGCCGTCGGGGCCCCCCTCCCACTCTGGGCCCCGATGCGGTGACAATGCCGTGTATGTCCGTCGCCGTCGGGGACCCCCTCCCACTCTGGGCCCCGGTGCGGTGACAATGCCGTGTATGTCCGTCGCCGTCGGGGACCCCCTCCCACTCTGGGCCCCGGTGCGGTGACAATGCCGTGTATGTCCGTCGCCGTCGGGGACCCCCTCCCACTCTGGGCCCCGGTGCGGTGACAATGCCGTGTATGTCCGTCGCCGTCGGGGACCCCCTCCCACTCTGGGCCCCGGTGCGGTGACAATGCCGTGTATGTCCGTCGCCGTCGGGGCCCCCCTCCCGCTCTGGACCCCGGTGCGGTTGCACCGGTTGAACCGGTGGTATGTCCGCCCCTGGTATAGGCGGAGGGACTCAGCAGATTGTTTGGTAGCATAGTATTAGTCAGGACTGAGGAGGATTCAGGACAGGAACATACAGGGAGGAGGATGGACGATGTCGGTTGTTGCTGCTGAGTGTAATATAAAGTGATTTTAGGCATAACCTGTGATGAGATCTAGCACAGCTCCAATCATTATATAGCGTTACGCTGGTTTCACAATTGCATATTTCACATTGCGTGTGACAATGGCTGCACACAGATCCGTTTTCATCTCCATTGACTTTCAATGGTGACAGATGGGACTTGCGTGTGCATCCAGTTGTCACCAGTTTCCCACAGATCCATGTGTCTCCATATTTTATCAGACGCAGAAAAATGCAACTTGTTGCAGCTTTGTGTCATCTGAAAAACACACAGGCACAGGAACCCGCACGGACAGTGGCTACACGTCTGGAATTACCATGGAGCACGGATCCGTTATGCGGGACTGAGCATGCTCGGAAGCAAGGGATGTGTTGTATGGGGAAGTGATGGCCCTGTATGGGAACAGTATGCAGACATAATGGAGACTATGCATGCTGTGCCCTATGTTATAGTGTGCTAATGGTAATAACATGGATTGGGGGCCTGTATATAACATGGGGGCACCTGGTTAGGGACTGCACGGGTGGCTCTGCGTTCACACTAGCGCTTTGGTACGGTGCGTTGTGATGTGGAGCAATCCTGATCCAGATTGCATCTCTATACTTAACATAGAGACGCATGGACCTGCGTCTGCATCAGGATCAAGATGCATCAGGATTTGTCATCTGCTCCCAAAACGCAGCTTGTTGCGAATTTTGGGTGTTAAAAAATCTGCAGACATCCTGGTACCTGGCAGCGCATCCAAAAAACATCTGATTGTCAATGTAGATGCCCCCGAATCAGGATGCTGCGTCCAATCTGCATGCAAATTTCATGCTGCGCAGGCTCCGAGCCTAATTTTTATTTTCTTTCACTTTCACCAGTGCTTGTAACATGCCTTATATTCTCATACAGCGCCAATACATCACAGCACTTACTAAATCAGAAAGGACAGGTACAAAAAAATGCCACATATTAGAAAGTAATACATAAGACTACAACCAGGGGCCTGTTCACAAGAGCAAACAATCTGAGGAAATAGCAATACTAAAAAACAGTCTGTACTGCTTCACTAGATACTTCTACAGGTGTATAATGAGGCTGTCACTCTACAGGCAAAGACCGAGAGCGAGGACGGTTGAAAACGGGTTTTTATTTTGAAAAAGAGCCGGTTCGCGAGCCGAAAGAGCCGGATCACCAAAAAGAGCCGGACTGCCCATCACTACCTTAGACTGCTAACGGCTATCACCTGACCTGGTGTCTCCTCTAATCTCTTCCCTCAGGGAACATGCACTTCACTCTTCAGTTCCAGCTGTTATAATTATCTCTCCTTTCTCTTTTCCTATCATCTTTGACCGGCAGATGACTGTTCTCACCTGCAGACACCTGGTTCTGCAATGAATGACGCTATATAAGTGAGTAAAATAAATAAACTGTGTGAATCTTCTCACTTGTCCATCCCCTTACAGCAGTGACATGGAAATAGGATTGAAATAGGTGACAGTCAGTACTAGGATCACACGTGGGAACACACCGATCGTCATGATGTTCCTTTGTCCACACCCCATGTGCAGCGCTGCACGGACACATTCCCAGATGGCTATGCACAATCTATCCGCCAGGTGTCGCTGTAGTGTGACGCCAACCGATGCATTGAGCCCCCCCTAGCGGTCAGCTGTGTCGGCCCGAGCGCTGAGAAAAAGCAAGGCAGGAGGATAAGGGGCGGGGTTATCTTATAATAGCCAATCACAGAGACAGCGCCCGAGAAGGAAACGGATCCGTTCCCGATAGCCAATGACAGAGCGTGAATCAAGGAACTGTAGGAATTGGGGGCGGGGCGTCCGCCAACAGCCCCGGAGCGAGCAGTTCACACAGCGATCCGGAGCCGCCTCCTCAGGAAGCAGGAACCGAAACTACTACACCCGCCTGGGCCTCCTGTGTTCCCCGCTCCCTGCAGCCTCGTCCTCCGCTGCTGGCCATGCCGGCGAGGGGAAGGTAATGAGCCGCAGAGCCCCGGGGACTCGGCTGAACAGCAGCAAGCAGTACCAGCGGAGCTGGAATGACTGGCAACCCAGGTCAGTGGGCGGCCGAGGCCTAGTTCTGCCCCGGGCGGAGGGGGGACTGCACATGACCGACCGGGTACGGGGAGGCGGAAATGTGTGCGGCAGGTGACAGGGCGGACACGGGGGGCTGCTGTGAGGCCTACACGGCCCGGGGAGAGCCTGGTGGTGCCCGGGGGCTGGAGAGAGAGGGAGCCGGCCTGGGGGGCAGGAGAGAGGGAGCCGGCCTGGGGGGCAGGAGAGAGGGAGAGCCGGCCTGGAGGCAGGAGAGAGAGGGAGCCGGCCTGGAGGCAGGAGAGAGGGAGAGCCGGCCTGGAGGCAGGAGAGAGGGAGAGCCGGCCTGGGGGGCAGGAGAGAGGGAGAGCCGGCCTGGAGGCAGGAGAGAGAGGGAGCCGGCCTGGAGGCAGGAGAGAGGGAGAGCCGGCCTGGAGGCAGGAGAGAGGGAGAGCCGGCCTGGAGGCAGGAGAGAGAGGGAGCCGGCCTGGAGGCAGGAGAGAGGGAGCCGGCCTGGAGGCAGGAGAGAGAGGGAGCCGGCCTGGGGGGCAGGAGAGAGGGAGAGCCGGCCTGGAGGCAGGAGAGAGGAAGCCGGCCTGGAGGCAGGAGAGAGGGAGCCGGCCTGGGGGGCAGGAGAGAGGGAGAGCCGGCCTGGAGGCAGGAGAGAGGGAGAGCCGGCCTGGAGGGCAGGAGAGAGAGGGAGCCGGCCTGGGGGGCAGGAGAGAGGGAGAGCCGGCCTGGAGGCAGGAGAGAGGGAGCCGGCCTGGGGGGCAGGAGAGAGGGAGAGCCGGCCTGGAGGCAGGAGAGAGGGAGAGCCGGCCTGGAGGCAGGAGAGAGAGGGAGCCGGCCTGGAGGCAGGAGAGAGGGAGCCGGCCTGGAGGCAGGAGAGAGAGGGAGCCGGCCTGGAGGGCAGGAGAGAGGGAGAGCCGGCCTGGGGGCAGGAGAGAGGGAGCCGGCCTGGAGGGCAGGAGAGAGGGAGCCGGCCTGGAGGGCAGGAGAGAGGGAGCCGGCCTGGAGGGCAGGAGAGAGGGAGCCGGCCTGGAGGCAGGAGAGAGGGAGCCGGCCTGGAGGCAGGAGAGAGGGAGAGCCGGCCTGGAGGCAGGAGAGAGGGAGAGCCGGCCTGGAGGCAGGAGAGAGAGGGAGCCGGCCTGGAGGCAGGAGAGAGGAAGCCGGCCTGGAGGCAGGAGAGAGAGGAAGCCGGCCTGGAGGCAGGAGAGAGGAAGCCGGCCTGGAGGGCAGGAGAGAGGGAGAGCCGGCCTGGAGGGCAGGAGAGAGAGGGAGCCGGCCTGGGGGGCAGGAGAGAGGGAGAGCCGGCCTGGAGGCAGGAGAGAGGGAGAGCCGGCCTGGAGGCAGGAGAGAGGGAGAGCCGGCCTGGAGGCAGGAGAGAGAGGGAGCCGGCCTGGAGGCAGGAGAGAGGAAGCCGGCCTGGAGGCAGGAGAGAGAGGGAGCCGGCCTGGAGGGCAGGAGAGAGAGGGAGCCGGCCTGGAGGCAGGAGAGAGGGAGCCGGCCTGGAGGCAGGAGAGAGGGAGCCGGCCTGGAGGCAGGAGAGAGGGAGCCGGCCTGGGGGGCAGGAGAGAGGGAGCCGGCCTGGGGGGCAGGAGAGAGGGAGCCGGCCTGGAGGCAGGAGAGAGGGAGAGCCGGCCTGGAGGCAGGAGAGAGGGAGAGCCGGCCTGGAGGCAGGAGAGAGAGGGAGCCGGCCTGGGGGGCAGGAGAGAGGGAGCCGGCCTGGAGGGCAGGAGAGAGAGGGAGCCGGCCTGGAGGGCAGGAGAGAGAGGGAGGGCCGGCCGGGGGGGGCAGGAGAGAGAGGGAGGGCCGGCCGGGGGGGGCAGGAGAGAGAGGGAGGGCCGGCCGGGGGGGGCAGGAGAGAGAGGGAGGGCCGGCCGGGGGGGGGCAGGAGAGAGAGGGAGGGCCGGCCGGGGGGGGCAGGAGAGAGAGGGAGGGCCGGCCGGGGGGGGGCAGGAGAGAGAGGGAGGGCCGGCCGGGGGGGGCAGGAGAGAGAGGGAGGGCCGGCCGGGGGGGGCAGGAGAGAGAGGGAGGGCCGGCCGGGGGGGGCAGGAGAGAGAGGGAGGGCCGGCCTGGGGGGGCAGGAGAGAGAGGGAGGGCCGGCCTGGTGCCCCGGGGGAGGGGGGTACAGGAGAGAGAGGGAGGGCCTGGTATTCAGGGCAGTGTAGAGAGCCCACCTTACAGGTCACTACTACCAGTGTGTGCCATTCTGCTACTGCCACTACTCAACATTTAAAGGGAACCTGTCACCAGATTTGGCCTATACGAGTTACAGCCACCACCTTCCAGGGCTTATATATAGCATTCTATAATTCAGTGCAACTGCCCCCGACCTGGAAGAACTGAAAAATAACTTTTATGATACTCACTCACCCGCAGGGTGGTCCGCTCCGATGGGTGTCGCTCTTCTTGGTCCGGCGCCTCCCATCTTCTTATGATCCCCGTCCTCCTGCTTGCTTCATGTGGATGACGTGTCTCTGCGTCATCCACACCGGCTCCCCGGAATCACGCTCCTGCGCAGGAGTGCTTATCTGCCCTGTTCAGGGCAGAGTTAAAGGGAACTTGTCACCCCCTTCCCAGGAGTTAGTAACTAAGAGTCATCTTGTGCAGCACTAATGCTGCATTCTGACAAGGTGGCTCTTTTAGTTATTGTTCGTGGCACTGCAGAAATAATCGCTTTTGAAATTTGTCCCTCATGCCTTCAAATCGTCCGGGGGGGCAGGTCTTTCCCCCCTAATCCAGACGCACCACATCCGTCACCCTGCGAACCGGGCGCCGCCTCCTCGGCGTTATTCAATTCTCCAGGCGCCTGCGCTGTCACATTCTGTCTTGGCCATGCGCAGTTCGTGCTGCCCGACCACTGACATCACTTGATGTCTTGCTTACTGCGCCTGCGCGCACATGCGGCCCGAGATCCCACCCCACAGTCTCTTATGATTTATTCACACTGCGGGGTGGGATCACGGGCCGTGCCTGCCAGCAGGCCTGTGGAGTCGGTATAAAATGGACTGATTCCTTAAATATATATATATATATATATATATATATATATATATATATATACACACACACACACACATTGGGTACAGTAGTACAATGCAGGATGTGCTGTACATATTTTCATAATTTGGGAAAGTTGTGAAATGTCCTATAAAGGTCTGTTCTCGATCTAAGGATCTTTGCTTTTATGGGAGATGAATCTGTGCTGCACTTATGTCCATGCTCAGTAGTGACCAGTGCTGTAGAGATGGAGGTTTGGTTCGCAGACTGCACAGCCCTGGCTGCCACTATAATACATGTGAATAATGGTGTTTGCTGCCACAATACTACAGGGTTACTACTGGTGTGTGCCCGCTGTGTGCTGCCACTGTACTACAGAGTCATTACTGGTGTGTGCCCGCTGTGTGCTGCCACTGTACTACAGAGTCATTACTGGTGTGTGCCCCCTGTGCTGCCACTATACTACAGGGTCATTACTGGTGTGTGCCCGCTGTGTGCTGCCACTATACGTCAGTCATTACTGGTGTGTGCTGCCACTGTACTGCAGTCATTACTGGTGTGTGCTGCCACTATACTGCAGTCATTACTGGTGTGTGCTGCCACTATACTGCAGTCATTACTGGTGTGTGCTGCCACTATACTGCAGTCATTACTGGTGTGTGCTGCCACTATACTGCAGTCATTACTGGTGTGTGCTGCCACTATACTGCAGTCATTACTGGTGTGTGCTGCCACTATACTGCAGTCATTACTGGTGTGTGCTGCCACTATACGTCAGTCATTACTGGTGTGTGCTGCCACTGTACTGCAGTCATTACTGGTGTGTGCTGCCACTGTACTGCAGTCATTACTGGTGTGTGCTGCCACTGTACTGCAGTCATTACTGGTGTGTGCTGCCACTGTACTGCAGTCATTACTGGTGTGTGCTGCCACTGTACTGCAGTCATTACTGGTGTGTGCTGCCACTGTACTGCAGTCATTACTGGTGTGTGCTGCCACTGTACTGCAGTCATTACTGGTGTGTGCTGCCACTGTACTGCAGTCATTACTGGTGTGTGCTGCCACTGTACTGCAGTCATTACTGGTGTGTGCTGCCACTGTACTGCAGTCATTACTGGTGTGTGCTGCCACCGTGTGCTCCACTGCATCACATCATGGTGGCCAGTCCTCTCCTCAGTCTGCCTGTCCAGCTTATGGAGGGGGTGACTGGATATCCTGGTGGCAGTAGCTGTCACTGGCAGGCATTTTCAGTTGCTGCTTTGATGTCAGTCACCTGTATCATTTCCTGTTTTGTTGCATGTCAGTGATTCTCCTCATAAAGGATCCTGAGATCAGATGTCCATGAAGTGGGCGACCCCTGCTCCCGGTCCCCTGTGTTTTCAGACTTGGTGGTAACCAGTAGTCAGGCAGCTTGGGTTGTCTGATCCAATTCTTTATTTAAAAAAAAAAAATATATATATATATATATATGTATTGCAGCAGTCCGATAGGCTAGTATGTATTTTTAATTTCACTTGCTTTAGCCCCAGGTAACTGGTTTACCTGTTACCACTCCCAATACCCCCCACTGCTCCGGTTGTGTCCACTGGTACAAGAATTGATCACGTCTGGTCGGTTCACTCTCATGACAGTTTTGGCCGCTGATGGACAGGTCTTCATCACTTCTGTTTCCGTCAGAGACAACCAGAGCCTGATATTGGAGTTGTACGAAACATTTTCTTTCTAACGATCCCTGCCCTTTGGCAAGTTTTGCAATACTGGCAGAAAACCCATTCTACCCTCTTAGAAAAAGTCCTGGAAAATCCCTAGAATCACTGCGCTGTGCTTTTAATAATAATAATAATAATCTTTATTTTTGTATAGCGCTAACATATTCCACAGCGCTTTACAGTTTTGCACACATCATCATCACTGTCACCAATGGGGCTCACAATCTAAATTCCCTATCAGTTTGCCTTTGGAATGTGGGAGGAAACCGGAGAACCCGGAGGAAACCCACGCAAACACGGGGAGAACATACAAACTCCTTGCAGATGTTGTCCAAGGTGGGATTAGAACCCAGGACTCCAGCGCTGCAAGACTTTTAGTTACACTCTACAATGTAGGCACAATCTCTCAGAAATGAGTGGAGGTGATTTTTTTTTTTTTTTTTTCTGAAGACAATCCCTGTCCATTTACCCCACTAAGACTTGTGGGTGTGATATAGGAGTCCTATAAGTCTCAAATTGGCCAACGTGGCCTTCTCTGAGTTCCACTGGTGGGCAGTCATGTATCTTGTCATTCTACAGTTTTTTTTTTTTTTCCCTTGCTAAAGAGCGATGCCAAAGACCTAGTAAATCTGGTGTTCCAGCTCTGCTGCTCCAGTGGTGTCTGCTAGTCTTATAGACCTGTCTCGCAGTGAAAACTTAGCGACGTTGCCATGTGGCAGCCCTAGCCAGTCACTATCCTCAGGAGGTCACGTTTGTATGGTCGTCACTATCAGGGCTGTGGAGCCGGTAAGCTAAACCTCCAAGTCCGACTCCTCAATTTCCATGACACCGACTCGGACTCCACCAAAATGGACTCCGATTCTACAGCCCTGCCAGGACTGAGGAGTCTGTAAGCCAAACCTCCGACTCCTCAATTTCCATGGCTCCAACTGCACCAAAATGGGCTACGACTCCGACTCCACAGCCCTGGTCAAAATATGTGAACTCTAGAATTCATCATCAACCTTAAAGGAGTTGTCCACGTCTAAGACAACCTGTTCTCATTCCCCATGTTTCTCCCCATTAACATTAAAAATACTCTCGTGCCCTTCCGGCATTATTCCAGTGGTGTCGGTAGTCACTTTCTTGGGGCTCCCGTGAGTTTGTTACGACACGTGAGCCCTGTGCCCAGTCATCGATGGTTTCACTGGCCTCGCCTTTAGACGTATACATTAACAGGAAGCTGCCCTCCACAGCCATTACTTCCTGTTAATAATGTATGCGTCCGAAGGCGGGGCCAGTGACACCAGCACTGATTGGGCCGCATGCGTGTGCCTTGGGAACATGACTGCCAACACTCTGTAGCGACGTTGACAAGGGAGGCGAGTACAGGGGTTTTCATTTCATCGGGGCCAAACACATTGAGAAGGGGTGGTTCTAGTAGTGGACAACCCCTTCAATCCAAGCCTATTTTCACCTTCATGATCCCACTGATTCTGAGATTGTTGTTTTTTTTTTTTGTTTTTTTTTTCGTATATATTGTGGTAAAAATTCTTTGATGTGACTTGCATTTATTTGGGGTAAAAGAGAAATTTGGCACAAATTTTGAAAATTTAGCAATTTTCAAACTTTTCATTTTTATGCCCTTAAATCCGAGAGTTACATCACATAAAATAGGTTATAAAAACATTTCCCACGTGTCTACTCTACATCAGCAAAAATTTTTTAACACCGTAAACTTTTGTTTTGTTAGGAAGTTATAAGGGTTAAAAGTACATTTTTGCAATAAAATTTACAAACCATGTTTTTTTTTTTTTGTTTTTTTTTTGGGACCACATCACATTTCAAGCTACTTTGAGGGGCCTGTATGACAGAAAATGCACCAAATTTACACCATTCTACAAACTGCACCCCTCAAGGTGCTCAAAACCACATTCAAGAAGTTAGTTAAACCTACAGGGGCTTCATAGGAATTTTTGGAACATGGAAGGAAAAAATGAACATTTAACTTTGTGTCAAAATTTTTTAACTTTAGATCCAAACTTTGTTTTTCTTGTTACAGGGGTAATAGCAAAAATGGTCCCCAAAATGTGTTGTGCAGTTTCTCCTGAGCATGCTGATATGTGGTGAAAAACTACTGTTTAGGCGCACGGGAGGGCTCGGAAGGGAAGTAGCGCCATTTGACTTTTTGAATGTAAAATTTGATTGCTTAGTTAGCATGTTGCATTTGGAGAGCCCCTGATGTGCCTAAACAGTGGAACTTCCCTCCCCCACAAGTGACACCATGTTGGAAAATGGACCCCCCCAGGGAACTTATCTAGACGCTTGGTGAGCATCTTGAACCACCAGGTGTTTCACAGAAATTTATAACGGTGAGCCCTGAAAATAAAAGAATTGTATTTTCCCCGCAAAAAAATATTTGTACTCCCAAATTTTGCATTTTCACAAGGATAACATGAGAAGTTGAACAATATGTTGTGCAGTATGCCGATACCCCATATGTGGGGGGAAACTACTGTTTAGGGGCATGGCTCAGAAAAGGAGTGGTGTTTTAGAAAGCAGACTTTGATGGATTTGTGTGCCGGTGTCATGTCTTGTCGAGATCCCCTGATGTCCCTACACAGTGGAAAACCCCATAGATTTTGCAAGGGCCATTTTGCTTTTTCAGAGCCTTTGTGCTGCCAGTAGCGTGGAAGCACCCTATATTTCTGTTAACAGATGACAGACCTTTTATTGGGAACATTTTACATAACATTTATGATCACGTTTATCCAGCGCTCTACGCTGATTACTTACTTCGGCATTTCCATCTAAATCTCCCAAGTGACCTGATTCAGATGAAACCCCCAAGTGATCCATTCACTATGAAGCAGCAGAGTTACTCTCAACTCTGTCTGGCCTCTGTTCAGCGTTGTCCTTCTTTTCACAAGTGCACAAAACTGTTTCAGACTGCGCTTTTATGCAATCCTAAAAAGGTGGACACTGCCAGATCATAGTCCAGACATCATCCACAGTGCCTCCATCTGCCTCATAGGGAATCTTCAGGCTGCATCACGAATTATAGAGATTTATACAGAGACCCGGTGTCAGCGCTCAGTGCAGAGCGCAGGATAAATGTTAGCAGAGACGCTAATATTAATATCGATATTGATGTGTGGACTGTGGGCCTCTGGTTTTCAGCTCCACAGCTGTCTCAGTCCGCAGGCCGGGCAGAGACAGCCAGAGAGCAGGATATGGCCCGCGGGCCGTATTTTGCCCAGGTCTGGTCAAATGTGATTTTAGCCCATTCGTCCACTCAAACATTCTTCAAATCCTAAATGTCCCGTTTGCTCCTTCTATGATCTCTGAGCTTTAGTTCCTTCCATAAATGTTCTATTGAACTCAGACCAGGTGATTGGCGCGGTCATTCTAGCAGCTTTATTTTCTCTCTGAAACCAATTGAATGTTTCCTTGGCCGTGTGTTTGGGATCACGGTCTTGCTGAAGTGTTCACCCTTGTTTCATCTTCATCAACCTGGTAGATGGCGGCAGATTGTTTTCCTTCCTTCAATTATATGAAATTTGCCATATGCTGAAAAACAGCCCCACATGATGTTCCCACCTCCAAACTTCAATGTTGTTGTGGTGATTTTGGGGTGATATGTAGTGCCTTTTGGCCTCCAAATATCCTGTGTATTATGGCATCTAAAGAGTCCGGTTTTTGTCTCGTCTGACCAGACTATATTCTCCCAGAATTTTAAAGACTGGCCCAAACGTTTTTGAGCAAACTTTAAAGGCTATTCAGCATGTTTTTTTTTGTTTGTTTGTTTGTTCAGCAATGGAGGCTTGCGTGTTGGGCTTGCCTTGCATACATGCCATGGAGGTTGATTGCATTACTTCTAGTTTTCTTTTGAAACAATTGTACCTGCTGATTCTAGGTCTTTCTGTAGCTCTTCACTGTTGGTCCTTGGCTCTGATTCTGATTCTCCCTTTCTGATTCTTTTGACGACTGTCTTAAGTCTTGCAGGAATCACCTGGTCATGGCAAGTTTATGGTGAAATGATGCTTTTTCCACATCCTGATTTATGGCCCCAACAATTTTTCTGTAGTCAATGCCATCAGTATGTTTTGCAACAATAAGGTTGCTATGGTCTTGACATCTCACTGGTTTTACCTATATACCCAAGTATAAGCCTCCACCCCCCCCCCCCCATTTTGCCACAAAAAACTGGGAAAACTTAATGACTCGCGTATAAGCCTAGGGTGGAAAATGCAGCAGCTACCGGTAAATTTCAAAAATAAAAATAGGTACCGATAAAAGTAAAATTAATTGAGACATCAGAAGGTTAAGTGTTTTTGAATATCCATATTGAATCAGGAGCCCCATATAATGCTCCATACAGTTCACGATGGGCCCCATAAGATGCTCATATTAAAATATGCTCCATATAATGCTGCACAAAGGTTAATAATGGCCCCGTAAGATGCTCCATAGAATATGCCCCATACAGTACTGCATAAAGGTTAATAAGGGGCCCCATAAAATGCTCCATAGACACATTTGCCCCATACAGTACTGCATAAAGGTTAATAAGGGCCCCATGAGATGCTCCATAGAGATATTTGCCCCATATGCTGTTGCTGCAATTAAAAAACAAAACAAAAAACGACATACTTGCCTCGTCGCTCAGGCCCCCGGCACTTGCAATATTCACCGGTCCTGGTTTCGGTGCCGCTGTGTCTTCTGCGTCCTGTGCACTGCCGCTCAGGCAGAGGGCGCGCACTAAGCGCGTCATTGCACCCTCTGACCTGAGCGTCACTGCAGAGGACGCGGAAGATGGAGCGGCGCCCGGAACGAGGAAAGGTGAATATTGCACTGCGCTCCCCCTCCCCATTATACCCTCCTGCTCCTGATGAGGTCCCTGCATCTCCGGGTGCTGCAGCTTCTTCCAGCGTTGAGCGGTTACCGTTACCGCTCATTACAGTAATGAATATGCGGCTCCACCCCTATAGGAGTGGAGTCGGGTCCATATTCATTACTGTAATAAGCGGTACCACGTGACAGCTCACTACAGGAAGAAGCTGTCAGCGACCGGAGATGCAGGGACCTCGTCAGGAGCAGGAGAGTATGTCACAGCCGCCCCTCCCCCACCGACCCCCCCTGGGACAATATTTCGAGTATAAGCCGAGAGGGGCACTTTCAGCCTAAAAAAAAATGGGCTTATACTCGAGTATATACGGTGCTTAAAGATTTCAGCTGGTGTCAGGACTTTTCATGGCTTTTTCCACCTCTTTCTTCATGTGTTCAATACTTTTTTCTTCATGTGTTCAATACTTTTTTCTTCATTTGTTCAATACTTTTTCCGTTTGTCACCTCTCATTATTACACATGGCTTAACACTAGAAGTCCCAGAAATTTTGAGCTCCAAAGGTTCCAAAGGTAGAAATGTTAAATGACCCCTCTCTGGGACTTCTAGTGTTAAAGGGAAGCTGTCGCCAGATTTGGCCGATAAGAGATACGGCCATCACCTTTCAGGGCTGAAATACAGCATTCTGTATTGCTGTATATAAGCTTCCAACCTGACCTGTAAGAGAAGACCTGTCCGAGTCTCCGCCAGAGAAATTTCACCTATACAATGTATTGGATGCGGTGAACACATGCGGATTCACCTGCGTTCAGAGGACGGCATCTCTTTGGATGCAGCGGACATGCTCTGCGTCCAAAGTGCTGCCACTTTCGGATCGTGTGCACATACCCTGAGGTTCTTGCCGCCATCTCTTCTTATTGAAACTACGCTTCTTTTTTTTTTTTTTTTTCTTTTGTCTTGCGAACTCCTGCATGTTCTGGGGACCTTCCAGTGCTGACTGGCTTTTGTTTGCTTTTGGCCAGATACGTGGACTACCCCTGCAACTACTGCACGTTCTGTTTGCACACTTTGACTCATACTGTGTCTTTAATACTTGAAGCGTCACTTATGCCTTTATGTATTGCCTTTCAGTAAGTGTAGTATCTGGTCAATGTGCACATTTTTAAATGCAGATAATTTTTTTTTATGCAATAGTTTTTGTCTGCTCTGTATACAGCCAGTGCACTGTACACTTACCATTTAGGGAAGAACGTGGAATGATTCTTTTTTTTTTTTTCTTTTAATTGTTCCTTTCTTGCCTCCTATAGAGAAGCATAGTGTTTGTAGTAATGCTGCGATTCTACCATGGCTTAAAGGGAGTCTGTCAGTAACATTACACGAAAAGATAATGGTAATTGAGCATTCTTAAAGAGAACCTGTCACCAGGTTTGGCCAATGCGAGTATAAGCCCCCGATCCAACCTGGGAGGCGACCACGAACTTTATTTTAAACACAAAAAAAACCCTGATTTTTCATTCCTTCTCTCCAGCGAACGCTGCTGGGGAGAAGGAATGAATGCCGGCTTCAGCACCAAAGGCAAGGGACAGCGCTTAATTCTAGCGCTGTCTCCTGCACGGTCCGTGTGGTCCTCAGTCGGCACAAGGATGGCACACGGACAGCATCTGTGTGCGGTACGTGTTTACACGGACCCATTGACTTTAATGAGTCCTTGTGATACGTGCGCTCCCACGAACACTGACATGTCTGCGTGTTTTGCAAACAGACACACGGTCCGTAAAAACACGCTGACATGTGCAGAGACACGTTGATTTTAATGTGTCTACGTGAGTCAGTGTCTCAGTTTCCTCACGTACGGATCACCACACGTACCGGAGCCACTGATGTGTGAAACAGGCCTAAGCCGATAAGTAAACACAGTCACACACAAACACATAGTCACCAGCCTATGTAGGAGCGTTAACAGAATGAACGTACATAGGCTGTGACCAGACAGCAACTGTTAATTTTAAAATGAAAAAATATTGGGTGGGCTCCGAGTAATTTTAATAGCCAGCAGAGGGAAAGCTGAGGGCTGATGTTAATATTCTGGGAAGGAGCCAATAGCCGTAAAGGTTGCCAGGCTATTAATATCAGCTCACAGTTGTTTGCTTAGTTTACAGGGGGACCCCAGAAAAAAATTGACATAGGGTCCCCCTTTAATATCTAACCAGCAAAGGCTAGTCGGACAGCTGCGAGCTGATATTAATAGCCTAGGAAGGGGCCGTAAATATATTCCCCTCCCAGACTACCAACATCAGCCCTCAGCCACCCCAGAAAATGTGCATCTATAAGATGCGCCAAATCTGGCACTTAGCCTCGCTCTTCCCACTTGCCCTGTAGCAGTGGCAAGTGGGGTTCATATTTGTGGGGTTGATGTCGTCTTTGTATTTTCAGGTGACTTCAAGCCTCCAGGTTAGTAATGGAGAGGCGTCTATAAGACACCTATCCATTACTAATCCTACAGTAATATGGTATAAAAACACACACCCAGAATAAAGTCCTTTATTTGAAATAGTGACAGACTCCTTTTAATAATCTTACTTAATTAAACCATACTCATCGAACGCCTAATCCACCGACGCCAACGTCTCCTGCATCAAAAATAAAATAATAAACCACAATATTTCTCACCTGTCTGCAGGGAAGATAATCCATAATGTTCCACAACGATCCTGATCACTTTGAGAGCAGTCACACCAGACAGCCGGCGATACATTGACAGGAGGTAGTCGCTTCTGCAGTTTATCACTGAGCAGCCGTGAGAGAGTGCAGCGGGGTTCATCAGCTGATCAACTCTGGTGCTCTCCTTTACGGCGTCACTGCTGCGTGGGAAAGTTCTGCTGCGGGGGGCTCCCTCTGCCTGCCTTCTAAATTTAGTAGGTTAATCTGCCCTGAGCGGTGCGGGCACTGCTTCTGGCCGTGTCAGCTGTCAAATCAGCTGAACACCCGGCCCCTGCACACAGCCACCTGCGATTGCCTTGGCATATATATACTAAATAGTACTTGCAAACCATGGTGTGTGTGTGTATGTATGTGTGTGTGTGTATGTGTATATATATATATATATATATATGTGTGTGTGTGTATATATATATATATATATATATATATATATATATATATATATATATATATATATATATATATATATTAATCAAATGTCAGGAATGGGTTAAAGTCAGTTAGCAAAGTTAGCACATACGTTACGTCCTGATCTTCTGTTTCAGGGCTTTAGACATAAGCCAAGGAAGACTTTTTTTTTTTTTTTAAGGATTGTACAGCCATTCATTCTATCATGGATTTTCAAAGCAATGACACCTGCCTCATCAGGTTTAAGAGATTTACATAATTAATGCATTTTGTAGTGTGAAGTCTGGTGCCAAATCTGCTTTTAAGAACAGAATAATTAGTGGTTTGGATGGCAGCCTCTTTTACTAAGTGGCAAATTCTCTAATTTATTGCAGCTGCTCAGCAGCCATTTGTGAATATTGAGTACGGTAGTTTAGCAATGAACACATGAGACATGTGCACACGTTCAGGATTTGCAGCAGGTAAAACGCTGGTTGAAAGATCTGCAGTAAAAAAACGCATTGCGGTAAACGCAGCATGTTAATTAATTGTGTGGTTTTTTTTTTTTTTTTCGGATTTCCCACTATAAAATGCATTGGGAAATGTCCGGGAAAAAAAAACGCATCAAAGACGCGCAAAAAAACGCATGCAGATTGCTTGCAGAAAATTTCAGGTTTTTCTCAGGAATTTTCTGCAAGAAATCCTGAACGTGTGCACATAGCGCTGGCGGTTTTTTTTTTTTAATACGTCGCAATGCGTCGTTTAGGGGAAAAAACGCATCCTGCAAAGTTGTTTGCAGGATGTGTTTTTGCTCCATGGAGTAACATTACCGACGCATTGCGACGTATTGACACACGTCGCAACCGTCGTGCAACGGTTGCGCCGTGTTGTGGCGGACCGCTGGGAGCAAAAAAAACGTTAAATTTAACATTTTTTGCTGCCGACAGACCACTTTTTCCGACCGCGCATGCACGGCCGAAACTCCGCCCCCATCTCCCGCACCTCACAATGGGGCAGCGGATGCGCTGGAGAAATGCATCCACTGCACCCGTTGTACGGTGCATCAAACGCTAGCGTCGGAATCTCGGCCCGACGCATTGCGACGGGCCGAATCCGACGCTAGTGCGAAAGTAGCCTTAGACCCCAAAACGAGACACATTTCTATGACTATACTATAAAAAATGTCCCTTTTGTGTCAGCAAGTAGAGAGTTTTGGTAGCCTGACAAATACATCATTGCGGCCTTTAAATCACCCGGTGTGCAAAATTGTCAAAAAGTATCTGGAGGCGAAGTATATCTGCTGCATATTCACTCGTGCCATCCTCTCCCATCTTCTGGCTTTTCTTTAGTTGTTAATGATCTCCGCTTCATCTAGAATAGGAAGTGGGGGAGCGACGTCTCTTATGTTCCCCTCTTCTGCATGCCTGTTATTCCTGGCCTGTCTCTTACATTGCTCCCAGCCGCACAGGAAGGGTTGGGTCAGTACATGGATTCGTTAGGCGAGCACTAATTAACATTACTATGGGTTGTAGAAATAGAAAGGTTCTGCTCACACTTGTTTCCCTTTAATCAGTTGATGGACCGAGCAGTACTAGAAATAATGCCGCTATAAAATATCCAGCAAAACCAATTCCCGACTGATCCGTGTCTGGTTTTTCCTCTCTGTAGATCTGATAGTGCTTCATCTGACCACGACGGTTTAAAATACTCCACATCCAGAGATCGGGGCACGTCTGCCTCCTATGGATCACACACTGCGAACTCAGCTGGGCGACAGAAGCATGACGAAGGCAGGGTTCACACTGAGGGGCACAATGAAGAGGAAGGTAAGGGCGCCGGTGATGGCGGCACTGATCCCATCTCATGGGTTTACTGGTAAAGGCTCTCTGGGGGCTATGCAGTGGAGTTGGTATCAAAGGCTCTTGTAAAACTCTGTATGCCAAGCTCTCTACATTGTTTTTAATGGTGTGGTACTGTTATTCATCCATAGGACTGACTACGAATGACCATGGCATATGTCGTGGGACCGCAGCATTCAGCTGAATGGTAGTTTATTGAAAAGAAGAAATGATACAGTACTGTGATATATTGGAGCGGGGTTTTTAATGGATTTATATTATTTTCTGTTATATAGATCAATTTAAAAAAAGTAAATGGAGTAACCCTTTTTAAAGGGGTTTTCCAGTTTTGGAAACCCTCCTGCTACCTTCCCTCTTTTCTCTATTGCCCTTCCCGGGTCCCGGTGCAAAGTCTTTGTCGCGGCTTCCCGTGCCTGTTATTGGCTGCAGTGCTGATGTCATGTCATCAGCACTGCAGCCAATCCGTGAGCTCAGCAGCTCACCTTGTGTGGCGCCGCTGAATCCGTTATTTGCTCCAGCGCTGCCGATGTGCTGCAGACAACAAGACACTGAGAGGAGCGGAGGAGACTCGACACTGGACTCGAGGGAGAGTAGAGCACTTCTAGTTTAAAGGATTTCCTGAACTAGTAAAGCGTTTTTAAAGGGGTTTTCCAGGACTTTATATCTTTATTATGTATTTATTTTTACTACAGATATCAGAACTGACAGGCAGGTAGTTGCTAAGTATCTGATTTTTGTGCCCAGCACCCATCTAGGCTTCTGCTCCCGTCTGCTCTGTTGATGGGGTGTGACTACCTATGTCATGCTGATGACAGTCGGCACCCTGCTGCCTAACTGCGGGGAGACAGCAGCCAATCTGCATAATGTCAGCAGTCGTCTCCCGTCAGCAGTGCGGACCGGAAGAGGAGGAGCTGAATCGCCGGCAGGAGCGGTCTGTTCGCTACTACCTGCCGGTTAGTTTTTAGGCCCATAGTGTGTACTATGTGGTTTTTAGCTTTGGACAATTCCTACTTTTTGGGTAGGTTTTTTGATAAGTTGCTCACACTGTCACCCTATTGAGATCAGCTGCAATTTGTGAGGAAATTGGAAAGTAAGGGTTTGTTCACGTTTCATTTTTGCAGCGTGTTTTGTGTTTGTTTTTTTTCTCTCTATTAACAAAACCTAGAATATACAGTACAGGCGTGTTATCAGCATTTTTTTTCTTGCTTTTTTCACCCATTCATTTGAATAGGTGACAAGCACTGCAAAAACGCTGAGAGTTGATTTGGCAAAAACTCAGGCTCGAAAAAAAAACCGCAGCGTGTGAAATAAGATTTCCGAGATCTGATTGATAATGCTGGTTCTGTATGACGCTGTGTATTATACACCAAATATGTTGCAAAAACACCACGTGTGAACAGTATCCAGTGTCCAGTATCCCTGCAGCACCAACACAGGAAAGGTGTTATACAATCCCATAGCTCAGTAAGACCAAGAGACCCTCTGTGTGACTCTTCTCTGGCTGAGATAAGGATCTAGGGCAGAGGACCCCTCTATTAGCCCAGAATTCCCTAACTAGATGCGTGAGAATCCATGCAAACCAGAAAGCCCCTGTAAAGGGAACTGGTCATGTCCTCAAACGCTTTTAACCTACAGATATGGCGCTAATCTGCGGGTTAATGTTATAAATCTGCGTGGTCGTCGCCTGGAAGCACGGCTGCCACTGCTTTCTGTGTAAGGTGGTGTAAACATTGATTGAAAGTAAATAGTTTTTGTTTTTTTCTTACCTCCTTTAGATGGCTTCAGCGTCAACGGAGGATCTGGAGAAAATGCTTTTGGTCGGAAGTCGTTGGGGCAAGAGCTGAGGGTTAACAATGTGAGCCCTGATTTCACTGTTCAGCATGGAAACCGTGCTTTAGCCACAAAAGATATGAGGAAAACCCAGGGTACGTAACCCCTTGTACATCGGATACATGTTCAAGACTATGGTCCTTTCATGGGATATTCGTTCTTGTACCTTCTTCACTCATCTGTTGCTGGTTCTGTACCTTTTATGAATAACCAATACATAGAAGACTTGATATCTTTTGTTCTTTTCTAATGAGGTATCCAGTAATGGCGGCCATTGTAGCTCTGTGGAGATTGCCCCCTTATTATTCATTGATTCATTGTCCCCGATTACCACCATTGTCTGTCACCTTCAGATTATGTCCATATTCTTGGATGTTGATGCTAGTGTGCTGAGCAGGTACATGGCGACTGTCGAGATACGGCTGCACAACTCGACAGGTACCGTACTTGTTACAGGTGGGCCTTCCCTACGACTGCCAAGTTATGGCACAAGCCAAGTTGGAAGTAACACGTGCCACTGAACTTTTTGCAGTTCTACACTTTGCAGGTCGGCTTGTTATCGGGCCTACACATCTTAGTTCAGTGTGTTTTATACGACTAGAGCACAATGCTGGAAATCATAAATTAACAAGAGGAAAAACAAAGTTCGTTCGGCTTTTATTTCATATTCTTGCAATTTTCTGATTGTTCCAAATGTCGTCATCTGCAGAGATATTTGTATGTTTCTACTGTGAATAGAAGCTCCGTCCATGGACTTGGCTCAGTGGAGAACAGACCTTGGACTAAAGTGTGCCTATCATTTCAATAAGACTTCTCAGACACTTCTTCATTGAGTGACACAAGAACCATGGGTTATCCTGCTTCCCGGAGACTGACACTAAGAAGACATCTTAGAAAAAAGTAGTCTCCTCCCCAAGAACCTACAACTGGCCAGTCTACACCCAGTTTAGCTTAAGCCCCCTTCACACGTCTGTATAAAAGCAGTACCAGAAAAAAAAACGTTCTGGTGTAATCTGTGCGCCATCCATGTTTTCCCGGTATAGATAAAGTAAGAATGAAATTACGAAGCTATTCATATAAAACATAGACCGCACACAGATACCATCCATGTGCCGTATGTGTTTTTTCACGGACCCATAGGCTTGTATTGGCCCTTGTCATCTATGCTGCCGGAAAAGCGGACGTGTCTCCATGTGGGACATGAGAAGATCACCATAACGGGTACGTGTGGAATCCTTTAAAAAAACGAATGCCACACGTACCGAAGACATGTACATGTGAAGGAGGCCAGAGTGTCACGTTGGAGGCAGATACAGGTCTTAAATTTGACTATGATGTTTTCATGCAGGGCAACTGCTTCTACGTGGGCGAGCCCACCAAGCTAACACCCTCAGTATTGTATATCGCAAAGGCAGCTCTGACCATTGTTTCTTAGCAGGTCAGCAAAACAAGCAAAGCTTCCCGTAGGGCTGATCACTCGGGTTAGTTTTCCCACCACAGTGACGTCTTTAGGACATCCCATGGTTCCTTTGTCCTCCAATGACACATCGGAGAGATCGTCATGTTTGGTACTCGCCATAAAGAAATCTTTACCGTAGCCTTCATTGGGGGACACGGCACCCTCCATTGTTTGAGGAGGGTCTCTATTTTGCAAATACTGGGTGTTGACTGGCCAGGTGTAGGCTGTTGAGGAGGAGATTACTTTTTTTGTAAGTTGTATTCCTAGTTCCTAGTGGTTGCATATAATCCATGCTTCCTGGGTCGCCCAATAAAGGCTATGGGAAATTTTTTTACCCGGAGTACCAAAAAGCCTCATTTAAGTCATATTGAGACGTTGCAAATTTTGATCAGTTGAGGAAAAAATGTTGAGACCTCAACTGATGAGTCAACAAGAACAGAAGTGCTGAGCTGAGAGCTGTAGTACCCCTTTGTTGCCATTCCGCTACTCTCTACAGTAATATATAGATTCGTAAAGTCCATAAACTTGCTATAATTCTGTGGAGGAGAAACCGACTGAAGTGAAGGGACGCAGCTTCTACTCATTCATTGGAGCGATTGGTGAGGTCCCAGAGATCCATCCATCAATTTCTCCTTCGCCTCATTGGGGGACACAGGACTGTGGGTGTATGCTTCTGCCACCAGGAGGCTGACACTAAGTAAACTTGAAAAAAAGTTAGCTCCTCCTCCATCGTATACACCCTGACACCGGCTACCAGAGACTCCAGTTTATGCTTAGTGTCTCAAGGAGGCACATCTCTGGGTCCTGGATCGTTGGACCCGATTTTTTTCAACATCTTTGGATTGAAGGGGCGACGGACCTTTTTGAGGGTCCGATCTCCCCAAACCATCAACGGGCAAGTTCGTGCGATGTTTCTCCACGTATCCTTCCCCGCTACGTGGGATTCTTCACCGGACTAGCCCTGACCACCCTGAGGTAGCTAGACTCCAGGCTGTACAGGTGCCCATAAGATGTCCGTGTGTTCCCCCCTGATTTCTACACCCCTGCGGTGTTAGCTGGGGTGGTGGACGGTCCCTCTCCTTATCCTGGGGATAATGGAGATAGGGTTCCTGCACCGTCATTGGTTCTACCCCTCGATAGTGCGGTATGACAAGGGGGGCTCCTGGCATTACCTGCGCTTCAGGAGTGCGGTGCCTTTTTTCAGCGCTGCTGAGGCCGGCGTCTTGGTGTGGCGGCGATGTGGCATGGTCCGGCGCTGCGGCGTTGGGACAGCAGCGCTGCGGCGTGATCCGGCGCTGCAGCGTTAGGACTGCTGCGCTGCAGCGTGATCCGGCGCTGCGGCGTTGGGTCGGCGGCGCTGCAGCGTTGTCCGGCGCTGTGGCGTTATGTCGGCGATGCTGTGGCGCAGCTACGCTGCAGCGTGGTCCGGCGGCGCGCGGCGTTAGGAGCGGCGCTGCGGGTATGATCAGCGCCGCTGTCCCCCCAGAGGCTTCGGCCCTGCCTGGCCGCTTCGGGCGTGGAGCAGCTTCCTGGAGCCGGGACTTCCGGCCATCGGACCGCGCTGTGAGGCTCCGCCCTCTCCGGCGCGTCACTTCCGGTTCCGGCTCTCCTCGCTCTAAGGGGGGAAAAATTGAGGCCCCGGCTTCGGGCCTGCTCCAGGCCGCAGCATCGTTTGGCGGTCCCTCCCCCCTAAGGCCTGCTGTGCATATAAGACAGCGCTTTTGGGCTCCGCATCGTGCTTTCAGGATCCATCACGGTACTCGTGGGGACACAGGACTGGGGTAAGTGCTTCTCCCTCCATCTGGCTGAAGCATTCCTTTTTTCCCAGTCTCTGGCCCTGGGTATAGCATTACAGATCGTTATGTCTAGAAGGGTTAAGACTCACACGGTTCTTTTTACCAGTTGTGTATCTTGTAGTGCCCTTTTTCCGCACGCCCAAAGTAATCGCCTCTGCGAGGCCTGTGACTCTGAACGCGTCCAGGAGCCCCCCCCCCCCCCCCCTGCCAGTTCTCCAGTAGTCTCTCCGGCTCCGGTCCCTCAAGCAGATGCTGGGGTAGCTCCACCGGAATGGGTCACGTCCTTGTCACAATCCATGGCGTCCCTTACTGAAGCGATCAAATCTCTGCAGACCCCGGCGGTCGGGACCGGTAATCAACCTGTCTCAGAGAGGGCCTCGGGGTCTCAGGAGTCTTCGGCCTGCAGGGGCCGCGCTCTCACTCGACAGACGCATGGAAAGCGGAATCGCAAAGCGTCGCCCAGGCACTCGGGTGCTTCCGCATCCTGGAGTTCCGCATCCCGCTCTCCTTCCCCTGCAGAAAGCGGGGAAGTTGAGACTGACTACGAGTCGGAAGGGTCTCTTAATTTTGATAAACCTGGGTTTCAGGAGTCAGTAGACAGCCTAATTGAAGCTGTCAATCAGTCTTTGGGGATAGAAGACGAGCTCACCTCTTCCTCTGATCATAAGGCGGGCCCATAGGGTCTTTTCCTCTCACCCTGAGTTCGAGGACCTGATTCGACGCAATCGGGAGCACCCGGACAAACGTTTTTCAGGGCAAAGAGCTCTGAAGGCTAGGTATCCTTTTGCTTCGGAACTTTGTAGTGATTGGGCAGAAAATCCTTCTGTAGATCCTCCAGTGTCCCGTTTAGCCTCTAACACGTTGCTATCTCTCCCTAATGGCTCATCGATTAAGGATCCTACGGATCGTCTTATAGAGAGTTTGGCTCGTTCCGTCTTTGAGGCCTCAAGCTCAGCACTTTTTCCTTCCTTTGCAGCAACTTGGGTTGCCAGGGCTATGATATCTTGGTCAGATTCGTTATCTAAGGCTCTCCAAGAAGGTAATGTGTCAGCGGAATTGGCTGAAATGTCGTCTCAAGTAGCTATGGCTGGTAGCGATCTGATTAACTCATCTCTGGATGCGGCAGATTGTGCTTCTTCGGCTGCGTCTAATGCTATTGCCATCAGAAGGGCCCTTTGGTTAAGGTCCTGGCGGGCTGATTCTACCTCTAAAAAATCTTACATCCCTGCCGTTTCAGGGTAGTCGTTTGTTCGGAGAAAAGCTGGATCAGCTCATTTCCGACTCCACAGGAGGGAAAAGCAAGTTTCTTCCTCAGCAGAAGGCTAGACAGCCTTTTCGGCGCCAATTTCAGGCCCGTTTTAGAACCTTTCGCTATGTCAGATGGGCCCCAGCATCAGGCTCTCCTGCGCAGGGTCGGCCCAATCAGGACCGAGGCGGTCGGATCTCTTATACGGCCAGCCAAGGGGGAAGAATGCGTCCCCAGTCTTCTAGATCCAGAGGATCTAGGACTCAAAGATTTTCGGCCAAGTGACTGGAGGCCTCCTCCGGGTGTCTCCAAAAAAAGTAGGCGGACATCTACTTTTATTTCGCCAGGTCTGGCTTCAGGTAATTCACGACCAGTGGGTGGCAGAGCTCGTATCTTCAGGTTACAAGATAGAGCTGGTCCGTCTTCCTCCTTCCCGGTTCTTCCCAGGTGCAAATCTCTCCGTCAAAGCTTGTTCAATTCCATAGAGTCTCTCCGTATCAGCGGTGTAATTTCTCCTGTTCCAAAGGAAGAAAGGTTTCAGGGCTTTTATTCCAATCTTTTTGTAGTGCCCAAAAAGGACGGAGCAGTGAGGCCTATCCTAGATCTCAAACTCTTAAACAGGTTTGTCCGCGTTCGACACTTTCGGATGGAGTCTCTGCGGTCGGTCATCGCCTCTCTGGAAAAGGGAGAATTTTTGGCCTCAGTAGACATTCAGGATGCTTATCTTCATATTCCCATCTTTCCGCCTCATCAAAGATTTCTCCGGTTTGCCGTAAACAATCTACACTTCCAGTTCACGGCATTACCTTTCGGACTGGCCTCCGCTCCCAGGGTGTTCACAAAAGTCATGTCGACTGTAGTGTCCATTCTGCACTCCCGAGGTATAGTCGTCTTGCCATACCTAGACGATCTGCTGATCAAGGGACCGACATTTCAGTCTTGCAGGGAAAATGTCGGCATCACTCTGGACACCTTTTCCCGTCTAGGTTGGTTGGTAAATTTAAGGAAGTCATTCCTACAGCCGTCTCGGAAAATCTCTTTTTTAGGCATGATTTTCGACACCTCTCAAGCCCTATCAATCCTTCCCCAGGACAAGGTCCTAGCCCTTCGGCGGGAAGTGAGGAATCTTCTACAACCATACCCTCATACGATTCAGTCCGGGATGAGGGTGTTAGGAAAGATGGTTGCAACCATAGAGGCAGTTCCGTTTGCACAGCTTCATCTTCGACCCCCTCCAACGAGCAATCCTGTCAGTGTGGAACAGAAATCCTCTCTCTCTCAACCGCAGATTTCGGTTGTCTTTCCAGATCAAGCAGGCTCTCTCTTGGTGGCTAAACAGCCCATCTCTACTCAGGGGGGAAGCCCTTTCCTCCAACCAATTGGCTAGTGGTCACAACAGATGCCAGTCTCCTGGGTTGGGGAGCAGTGTTCTTCCATCACACAGCTCAGGGACGCTGGTCTCCTCGGGAATCAGATCTCCCCATCAATATCTTAGAGATTCGAGCAGTTCGGCTAGCCTTGTTACGTTTTCACCATCTTCTGGCGGGTCGCCCTGTCCGAATTCAATCGGACAACGCCACAGCGGTAGCTTACATAAATCACCAGGGGGGCACCCGCAGCAAGGCAGCCATGCAGGAGGTAAAACAGATTCTACTCTGGGCGGAGAGAAATCACTCTGTGATCTCAGCGGTCCACATTCCGGGCGAAGAAATCTGGGCGGCAGATTTCCTAAGCCGTCAGGGTCTAGCCTCCGGGGAATGGTCTCTCCATCCCGAGGTTTTTTTGCAGATATGCCATCTTTGGGGAACTCCAGACGTGGATCTAATGGCGTCCAAGGTGAATGCCAAGGTGCCCAGTTTTGTCTCTCGGTACCGAGATCCCCAGGCTATTGCCGTGGATGCGCTGGTACTGTCTTGGAACCAATTTCATCTCTCTTATCTGTTCCCTCCTCTGGCACTGCTCCCGAGGGTAATCAAGAAGATCAAATCGGAGAGAGTGCCGGCCATCCTGATCGCTCCGGATTGGCCACGACGGACCTGATATGCAGACCTGGTACAACTTCTCGCTGGGGTTCCATGGCGGCTCCCCGATCGGCCGGAACTTCTATCTCAAGGGCCGATCTACCACCAGAACTCAGGGGTCCTACGTTTGACGGCCTGGCCGTTGAATCTTGGGTTTTAACTCAGGCAGGGTTTTCTTAAAAAGTAGCTGATACCATGATCAGTGCACGTAAGCCCATCTCGGCCAGGATTTACTATCACACTTGGAAGGTTTTCCTTTCCTGGTGTAGAGTGCGCGGGCTGCCTCCTCTGCGTTTTTCCATTCCTAACATTCTAGCCTTCCTTAAAGCCGGCCTTGATTGTGGGCTTGCTCCAAGTACCCTTAAAAGGCAGATTTCGGCTTTATCTGTCCTTTTTCAGCGCAAGATTGCTACTAATCGTCAGGTCAGGATTTTTTTCCAGGGAGTCGCTCATAAGGTCCCTCCTTATAAGACTCCTTTGGAAGCTTGGGACCTTAATCTGGTCTTAAGGGCTTTACAGAACGCTCCTTTTGAGCCCCTGCAAGATGTTTCTTTGATGTTTCTTTCCTGGAAAGTTGTATTTTTAGTGGCTATAACATCCATTAGACGGGTATCGGAGCTGGCAGCTCTTTCTTGTCGTCCCCCTTTTCTGCAATTTCATCAGGACAAGGTAGTTCTCAGACCGGCACCGTCCTTTTTGCCAAAGGTTGTTTCATCTTTTCACATCAATGAAGATATTGTTCTGCCCTCTTTTTGTCTGGCACCTACGCACCGTGTAGAAAAAGCTCTCCATACGTTGGATCTGGTGAGGGCTCTGAGGAGGTATATTTCCCGTACGGCTCCTTTTCGCCAGACAGATTCTCTATTTGTCCTTCCGCAGGGTCGCAGGAGGGGATGCGCTGCTTCAAAATCTACCCTGGCCAGGTGGATAAGGGCGACCATTCAGGAGGCTTATCGCACCATGGGCATGACGGTTCCGGCCGGAATCAAGGCTCATTCAACGAGCGGTGGGGGCTTCCTGGGCCGTTCGGCACCAGGCCTCAGCAGAACAGGTTTGCAAAGCTGCGACCTGGTCTAGTCTGCATACGTTTGTCAAACATTATAATGTCCACTCCCAGACCTCTGCAGATGCAAGTCTGGGTAGAAGGATTCTTCAAGCGGCAGTGGCGCATTTATAGACAACCATCATCTGGATGTCTTTGACTGGTGAGTTATTTTTCCCACCCAGGGACTGCTTTAGGACATCCCACAGTCCTGTGTCCCCCAATGAGGCGAAGGAGAAATAGGGATTTTTGTTACTCACCGTAAAATCCTTTTCTCCGAGACGCTCATTGGGGGACACAGCTCCCTCCCTGGTAGCCTTATGGCTGCTTTGGTTATATCTGATTACATTAGTCAGTAGGATCTTTTCTAGACATAAAGTTTCTGTATTTATACTGTTACATTATTTTTTTGTGTTTTGTTCTCCTACTGCTTTTTGCACCAAATTGGAGTCTCTGGTAGCCGGTGTCAGGGTGTATACGATGGAGGAGGAGCTAACATTTTTTCAAGTTTACTTAGTGTCAGCCTCCTGGCGGCAGAAGCATACACCCACAGTCCTGTGTCCCCCAATGAGCGTCTCGGAGAAAAGGATTTTACGGTGAGTAACACAAAAATCCCTATATTTCCAACACGTCCAAAATTTGTTTTAATTCTAGGCACCCTGGAAAGCGAACTGTATGTTTAACCCTGATGACATATGGTTTGTTTCTTACTATTTTATCTTACTTTATCAATTCTTTATTTTGCTAGATCGATCGCTGTCCTATTCTGATGAGTCTCGGCTGTCGAATCTTCTACGCAGGATCACCCGCGAAGACGACAGGGACCGAAGACTGGCTACTGTTAAGCAGCTGAAAGAATTTATTCAGCAGCCGGAAAACAAAATGGTGAGAATGCCGTTCTTTCTATGTTACACTGTATGATGCCACAGTCAGGAAGCTATTGTAAACATACAAGGAGATTGTAGGCGATCGCCGAGCGTCCACACTATTTATTGATGCAGTTGTGCAAATTTTTTATTAAGCTTTTATTCTGGCTCAGTTTGTTTGACTTTTATGTCGTATTGCAAAAGTCTAAGTGCAAAAATAAAGCAAATTGAGTGGCATTCTTCTTCCCACCAAAAACAAAAGTGGCGTATTGGCAGCTGCTTCTGTTTTTAAGAGATTGTAAAAAGTTTTGTTCTTCCCACCTTATTTCACATGAAGGTGATTACTAACTTTTTAGTTTGGAAAACTTAGAGGACCTTTCCCCAGTTTGAGCCTGTTAAACTGGACACATCATGGAATAATGGCTGCAAACCTGAATGAAATGTTTAATTTGTCACCTGTGGCGGAAATATTGGTTTGTAAAGTTGAGGTGATCATAAAGTCAAAGACCCCATGGGGGCTTATCTATGGGGTGCTTACTTTTTTTTTTTCCTTTTTCCTGCTTATGATTGGTTAGTATCACGCAGGAAACAAAAGTAACAGCACATCTCTAATCTCCTTTGTGAGCTGACTGCTGGCATTTACTGTCTAGTGCAGTGTTGTTTTTCATTACAAACACCTGTTGCAGCTTTCATGTCTAGTGTGGGGGAAGGGAAGTGAAGCAGAGCGGTCTGTCTTTACAGCTGCCCTGAAACGATACCTGCAAGGGAACTATCATCTCTACTCTACTCCCACCCCCCACACTGACTGCTGTGAGAAGAGTTGTTTGTAATGACACACAGCTCTGCTATACTTTTCACAGTAAATTCCTGCAGTGATTGAAGCACGGCTGAGTCATTACATCTCTCACAGGAGAGAGCTGGGTCTGAACTCTGGGGGAGTGATATTTGGCTATCTTTATTATCTTTTGATGGGCTGTTATCAGCACCTCTAGGAGCCAGATGTAAACTGTGAAAGGTGTTGGAAGAGCACAAGTAAAATCATTCTTGCAAAAACGGAATCTCCGCTCCATTTCAATGGAATAGGAACTGATGTGCAGCAGCCACCACACAGTGACCAGAGCCAGCTCCGTTCGCTGCTTATATCCGGCCACCAGAGGTGACAACAAGAAGCTCAGAGAAACTCCTTAATTTGCGGCTTCTATTACACATAAACTGTCTCTGGACTATATTGATTGTCTCCTGTGCATAGGTGTAAATGATTTTTTAATGCATCAGTCAGGAAATGCAATGTCTGGTATTACACAGTCATTAAGCCATTAACCGCTAATTTCTCTGTATTCCTGGGCAGGTGCTGGTTAAACAACTTGACAACATCCTGACCGCTATAAACGATGTGTTAAATGAAAGGTTCGTATTGGGCTGCATGTATGTAAGGGTTACGTGGAAGGCCTTCTATGTGACTAAAGTTACCAATGATGGATCAATATTCTAATGGAATGATCAGTTCACACGTAGATGCCGCATGTGCTGCCGAGATCACGCTATTTACATGTGTACGTGACAGAACCACTCAGGCCGTATTCACACGTACAGCATTCAGTGCAGAATTCATCCCTCAAGTCTGCAGCACTTTACACCACCATTAAAGTGAATGTGGATTTCACAACCCCATTTACGTGGAGCAGATAAAAAGAGAGCATGCTGCAGAAGTCACATTTGCCACTTTCTTTCCTGTGTCTACATTCTGAGTGTTCAGTACACAACCATACATTTAATAATTTTATCTATGGTACTTTAGGGACATAGAATTGGTGAGCTGTCCTTACATAGTGTCACATACCTGCTCTCGGCACGCGACTTGGGGTTGCGCCTGCAAGGGTTAATCTATCTCCTCACTCAGTCCAGCATTCAACCTCTGTCCTATGCTGTAATGGGAGCATAAATCACACACCGACCCAGGCCACACACCCGCTCATACACGCTGCCACCACTCACCGAACACACGGGCGATGAGTCCCGGAAATATTACTACTACCGTGTTTCCCCGAAAGTAAGACCCTGTCTTACATTAATTTTAACCCAAAAAGTCCCACCCTGTCTTACTTTCGGGGGAGGTCTTACATTAGCCGGAAAAAAAAATGACAATTTCTTTTTAACCAATAAATTAACATTTATTAACATACCATAACAGTGCCGTATCCCACTGCACACAGCCCCATACCCCATAACAGTGCCGTATCCCACTGCACACAGCCCCATACCCGATAACAGTGCCGTATCCCACTGCACACAGCCCCATACCCCATAACAGTGCCGTATCCCACTGCACACAGCCCCATACCCTATACAGTACATGTTTCCCTACTTGGTTTTTAAATGCTGGACGTTTTCCTCTGCGGTGCGGCTGTGGGTGCGGAAGGCCTGTGCTGCAGGGAACGCTGTGCCAATCAGCAGGGAAACAGCGGTGACGTGGGGCTGGGGCGGCCAATTACAGCCCGAGCTGCTGGGCCAATCAGCACTCGAGCTGATTGGCCAATCAGCGCTCGAGCCGGGGGCCGGCGGTGACGTGGGGAGCAGGGGCGGCCAATGAGCTGTTGAGCTGGGTGGATTGCGGGGTTAACACGGCGAGTTAACCCCATGAGCGCTGGACCCGCCCAGCTGCACCTGAGGACACCTCTGGAGCCTGGGGACCCAATGGGGGACAGCGGCGGCCCAAAGGTAAGGGCCTTACATTTCACAGCGGCCCCCCCAACCCTGCCTTACATTCGGGGGAGGCCTTACATTGGAGGACCCCCCCGAAACCCCCACCCTGTCTTACTTTCGGGGGGGTCCTACTTTCAGGGAAACACGGTACTACTACTGTCTGCCACTCCTAAGGCTCACACAGTTTAAGGCTATAGATTCTTTAGAACATACAAGGTTCAACTTGTTTAAAGTTTTATGCTTTAATACAAAAAGGTACAGTGCTTACAATAAGAAAAAAGGTATAAAAATATGGTAATAAAAGACATACAACTACACAAAACAGTTATAAAAATTACCAGGAGAACACTTACAGAAATAGCTAACTTTGTAGTCTGCTTTCTGCTCCCTGAGGGGAATGAATATGGACTGGAACACATCAGCTCGGTTGCCCATCAATCTGAACATGATTCTATGCATACAGGCCTAATTTATAGTCACCCTGGAGATCAGATTTGTAGAACAGCCTCTCAGGTTGATATTATAATTACTTGTTTTTCACTGGGCCATGGCCACTCCACCAATGAATATATTCTTTTCTCTGAAATTCTTTGTGTAAAGTTTCCCACAAATAGTGTCAGGCTGTAATTGACATCTCTCTTCAAAAGAGCTAGAAGGTGTGAAATGTTTCCCTTTCCTGGTTCCCAGCAAGACCCCCTGGCGAGATTGGAGACAGTAGACTGCTTGCTCAGGATAACATATGCTGTGAGACCTGCAGTCTCAGGACAGATATTAAATTATTGCTAGTCACACATATACCTATACATATTTCACTACACACATAAATACCTATACATATTTCACCACACATAGGATTGAACATACACAACCACTAGTGTGGGCGGCACGGTGCTGGTGGTCCCTCTCAGTTGGTCTTGTGTTGTGTTTTTTCCCTCCACTTAAACTTAAAGAATGTGAACATGGAAAATGAGAAAATGGATTTGTTTCACCTGATCCAGGTTCCCTGGACAGGAGCCACCTCTTGCTTGACTGCACTGGGGTTTCCTGTAATCATTAGTCTGCTGGGGGGAAAGTAATTGTTTCGCGCACACACATCATGCCAGGGTGGTTTATGAAAAGAGGAGCCATGGACCTCCGGACTTCTGTCTAGTGGCCATTCGGGCTTGTGTAGTAAAAGACATTGATGTTGACGGTTTCCACTTTTTGTTTCTCCAGTAGTAAACTTCTCCAGGAGCTGCGGCAGGAGGGGGCGCAGTGCTTGGGCTTGCTCTGTGCCGCCCTGAGCTATGAGGCGGAGAAGATCTTTAAGTGGATTTTTAGCAAATTTAGCTCTTCTTCCAAGGATGAAGTCAAACTGCTTTTCCTGTGTGCCACCTACAAAGCTCTCGAAACCGTAGGAGAAAAGAAAGCCTTTTCCTCTGTGATGCAGGTGAGAATAGAGCCAAAGCATTATTGTTGTGGCTGAAGTTATGGATTCTCGATCCTGAAAACGAGTGAGCTGCAGCACTGGTGTATCCAGACTGGTGATGAGCAAACATGCTGGGATAAGGTGTTTTCTGAGTATGCTAACCAAGTGACTTTGGTGTGCTCGAAATGTATTTTAAGAGTCTCCGCGGCTGTTCGACAGCCGCAACACATGCAGTGCTTGGCTACAAAACAAGCAATCCCTGCATGTGTTGCAGCTGTCGAACAGCCGCAGGGACTCTTAACATGTTTTTTGAGCATGCCAAAGTCACTCTGTAAGCACACGAGCATGCTCAGATAACACCTTATCTCAGCACGTTCGCACATCACTAGTCCAGGCGCTTTGGCTGCAGAGCAGCGCTCCTGTCACGTGGTTCTACATTAAACTGCAGATGGCCCTATTCTCCTCACTGGGGGTGCAATGTGGCAGCACCCTTTCATTAGTGGAGCTTTTGGATGTTGCTTGCCCACTAATCATAAGCTAGGAACGCCCTTTTACATTTATGACAAAACGTGAACGTGAGTTGAGAGCACCACCGTGATCTGATAAGACTAATGGCCGCTACGTTCTTGTGATTGATATTCGGCCTTATTTCTCCTACGCCTCATTGGGGGACACAGACTGTGGGTGTATGCTGCTGCTGCCACTAGGAGGCTGATGAAGCGATGGCCGGGGGACCACCACAGTGCAGGAAGACTACTGTACACAAGATGAGGTGCAAGCAACAAAGGGTAGATTTATTGGAAGGCAAAGAATGAAGGGAATGAGTAAGATGCAAACAGGGGTATACAATGGCAAAAGACAATTTACAAGAGTAATAAACTTTATCTTTTCCGTAAAATAGCACGGTGCTCCAACTATTAGACTCAAAATATCTCTAAAAAGCAAATGTAAACAATAAACGAGTGATGACTCTACGTATAACCTCCCTGGCCTTTACGAAGCAGGTCACACGGCTCCCGTGTACTGACTATTGAAGCCTACACTAGGTCTTAACAGGTGCACCAAACAGGAACAAACTCACGGTGATGTTGGAGAATCAGGTCCTGACCCAGGGGGGCCCCCAGCAGTCCAATACGGTGGTGCGCACGGCTTTCTGTCAGCTCTGAAACGTGGTCTTCTCCTTCCTTCGGGATCCTAGGGATGCTTCTGGAAACTGTAAATCCCTTTCTCTGTATCTTCGTGGCTCTCTTGCAGCTATATCAGGACAGTTTTTCTCTTTCAGCTATCAGCACAAAAAGTCCTCTCTGTAGCAGCCTCAGCTCACACACGCTGCTCCAGCTCCACACCTGCACTCTGCACCGACTAGTTCATTACAAAGATTATCGCAGGGGAGAAGCAGAACATTCCATCACGTCACACAAGGGGGTGCAGCCTCTTAAAGTGACAGCGTGTTCCTTACTATCTATAACAACACCACCCTCTTACACTGACACTAAGTGATACACAGAAAGTTATCTCCTCCCCTTCAGTATACACTGGCTCTCAGCTCCTCCTCTGCGGTATACACTTTCCTGCTGGCTCTCAGCTCCTCCCCTGCAGTATACACCCTCCTGCTGGCTCTCGGCTCCTCCCATGCAGTATACACCCTCCTGCTGGCTCTCAGCTCCTCCCCTGCAGTATACACCCTCCTGCTGGCTCTCAGCTCCTCCCCTGCAGTATACACCCTCCTGCTGGCTCTCGGCTCCTCCCATGCAGTATACACCCTCCTGCTGGCTCTCAGCTCCTCCCCTGCAGTATACACCCTCCTGCTGGCTCTCGGCTCCTCCCATGCAGTATACACCCTCCTGCTGGCTCTCAGCTCCTCCCCTGCAGTATACACCCTCCTGCTGGCTCTCGGCTCCTCCCCTGCGGTATACACCCTCCTGCTGGCTTTCGGCTCCTCCCCTGCAGTATACACCCTCCTGCTGGCTCTCGGCTCCTCCCCTGCAGTATACACCCTCCTGCTGGCTCTCGGCTCCTCCCCTGCAGTATACACCCTCCTGCTGGCTCTCGGCTCCTCCCATGCAGTATACACCCTCCTGCTGGCTCTCGGCTCCTCCCATGCAGTATACACCCTCCTGCTGGCTCTCGGCTCCTCCCCTGCAGTATACACCCTCCTGCTGGCTCTTGGCTCCTCCCCTGCAGTATACACCCTCCTGCTGGCTCTCGGCTCCTCCCATGCAGTATACACCCTCCTGCTGGCTCTCAGCTCCTCCCCTGCAGTATACACCCTCCTGCTGGCTCTCGGCTCCTCCCCTGCGGTATACACCCTCCTGCTGGCTTTCGGCTCCTCCCCTGCAGTATACACCCTCCTGCTGGCTCTCGGCTCCTCCCCTGCAGTATACACCCTCCTGCTGGCTCTCGGCTCCTCCCATGCAATATACACCCTCCTGCTGGCTCTCAGCTCCTCCCCTGCAGTATACACCCTCCTGCTGGCTCTTAGTTAACCAGTTTTTGCTTAGTGTCTGTAGGAGGCACTTGGGTCTGGTTCAGACCCCAACGTTTTTATTTTATTTTTACTTTTCTGTAAATTTATATTTTTTAATTAACGGAGTGAAGAGGGCGACGGATCCTTTCAAGGCTCCGATCTCCCCTGAATCAACAGGCGAGCACGGCGAGTATACCTCCCCGTACCCTCTCCTGCGATGTGGGAAGCCATGCCTGAGCTCACTTCAGGGGCGACGGTTCCTTCACTGTCCCGATCTCCCCACACCAGCAACAGGCGACCACATGGAGTGTCACCTCCATGTATCCTCTTCTGGAGCCAGGCCTAATGCCGGACATTCTGCTCTGTTCCATAACAGAGGGTCCACTATGGCGTCCGTGCAGCCCCCACTGCATCACCACTGATTTAAAGCGGATGATGGAAGGAGGCAGGAAGACCCTCTCCACCCCACTGACTATGGGGATGGTGGATTGAGGGGGAGTCCCACGACCAGCCACACTGCAACAGGTCTGCACCAGCTCTGCTACTTCACCTCAAACTGTGAGTATGACTGCGGATGGCATCATCTGGTCGCAGAGACGGGGTCCTGGTCCTTGGGGGAGCGGAGTCACTGCGTCCAGCGGCGTTTTACTCCGCTTTATTCGTCTATCTGTTTGCGCCACCGGCTCTCGTTTCTGGCAGGCTTCACAACTTTAGTCCCCGGCTTCTAGCCGGCCTAAGCCATGTTTTTCATGGCTCCGCCCGCCATGGCCGGCACCAATTCCTTTCCTGATTTTTTTTTTTTTTCTCTTCCCCCCCCCCCCCCCAGCCCCCCCAGGACAAGGCTGTCATCGAATCATCTACAGTCTCCGTTTTTTGTTGTTGTTTTTTTTCCCCCCAAGGTGGTTTTTTCTCTTTCCACCTTAACAAGGACTTTGTCCTTCTCTGTCCAGCTCTGGTACATCTGGTAGAATGAACCCTTCACACCCTGGACATAGTAATGGCTTTCCGAAGGTGCATCTAGAAGACGGCGCCCTTCAGTAGGTTGGACGCCTTATCTGTGCTTCCTGAGGGTCTCAGGCACCGTTTAGCCATTTCAGGGCTACCATACCAAATGGTCTCACTTGGCTTTTCAGATGTCCTACTGCGTCAGAGACAAGCCTATCCCAGTGCGGATTACGGCGCACTCTACTCGGTCGGTAGACTTTTTTTTTTTGTGCCTTTCGGCATCAGGGGTCAGCACAACAGGTCTGCAAGGCTGTAACTTGATTATCAGACTTCTGCACAAACGGCCCATCGCATATGTATTCTGCAAGCGGCGGTAGCGCAACTTTAGTCAGTTGTTACATGAGGTTAGATCTGTAATGTGATTCCCCACCCAGGGACTTCTTTGGGACGTCCCATGGTCTGTGTCCCCCAATGAGGCATAGGAGAAATAGGGATTTTTGTGTACTCACTGTAAAACCCTTTTCTCCGAGCCAATCATTGGGGGACACAGCACCCACCCTGTTAATCTTTTGGCTTGCGCTTGGTTTTTCTTTAATTTGATAGGAAGTTTTTGATCTCCTCCTGCTTTTGCACCAAACTGGTTCTCTGGGAGCCAGCTGGAAGGTGTATACCGCAGTGGAGGAGCTAACTTTTTTGTTTCAACTTAGTGTCCTCCTAGTGGCAGCAGCATAACACCCATGGTCTGTGTCCCCCAATGATTGGCTCGGAGAAAAGGATTTTACGGTGAGTACACAAAAATCCCAAATTTTTTGTGTATATTAATGTTTATTGTTGCCTTTTGTATTTTAGTTGGTAATGACCAGCTTGCAGTCAATCTTGGAGAACCTAGATACACCAGAACTGCTGTGTAAATGTGTGAAATGCATTTTGCTCGTGTCCCGCTGCTACCCGCATATCTTCAGCACAAACTTCAGGGTGAGCTTTCCTACGTATAGGTATTAGAATAATGGAGACATTATCTTGTAGTTTCCTGATGCATTTATTTAGTTGTCATTTTATATAATCATCTGATTGGACTCAACCTCTTTGCTTCCACTTCTAGGACACTGTTGACATTTTGGTTGGATGGCACATTGACCTTACACAGAAACCTTCGCTCACGCAGCAAGTGTCAGGTAATGATATTTCCCGGACAGACGCTCACCAAGGCCGGTTGTACGTCCTCCGGATTCGGACCTCGATGTTCAGACTGGCTGTAAGGTCTCCTGACCCGAACTCCTCAGCCTCCTATATGACTGAGGCTGTTGGATATGGGTCACAATACCATGCGACCAGTCCGTGTACGTGCCATGGTTATGGCTTGGGTATCTTTCCATATATTCACTTGGATAAAAAATGCAGCATTTCTCTATCGCCTTTCATTGGGGGACACAGGAACCATGGGTGTATGCTGCTGCCACTAGGAGGCTGACACTATGCAAATAAAAAAGTTAGCTCCTCCTCTGCAGTGTACACCCTACCGACAGGAAGTAGGATATTCAGTTTAGCTTAGTGTCAGTAGGAGGTGGACACGGGTCTTTCATTAGACCCTTATCTACCTCAATGTGCGTCGTTTCTTTTCAGGTTTTTCCGGAGGGATACAGGGTGAGCAGTCACACCTGTAG
Organism: Ranitomeya imitator; assembly: GCF_032444005.1. Classification (NCBI taxonomy): domain Eukaryota; kingdom Metazoa; phylum Chordata; class Amphibia; order Anura; family Dendrobatidae; genus Ranitomeya; species Ranitomeya imitator. The sequence goes on along the minus strand of NC_091288.1, from coordinate 179,818,380 downwards.
TCCCACAGTGCGGACTATGAGTACGGCGTGTACTGCCACCCCGTATCCTCATAGATCCCTCACCAGGACCAAGATCCTAGCACACAAGCGTGCTTAGAAGTCCGGTCCTGGCTCCGTCCCCCACCCACTCGCCCACCAGAGCCTGTCGGTTGCGGAGACGAGGACGTCCATCAGCTCCCTGGACGTCTCATTCCTCTTCAGGTTAGTAACGACGTGGGATATTTAAGGTGAGTATTTTCCCCATTCCCATCCCACCCCATACAGATTTTCTAAGGGGGGGATCCCACTGGTCGTTGCCCGTTTGCACGGGCAGCGGCACGCAGTTGCAGGGGCCGTTTTATCCGCGCGCACGGGCCGAGATCCCTTTACCGCACGGCGGCCGTGTTTTTCTGTCTGCCGCGCCGCTTCCATAGCTGCGGCCGTTCTGCCTCCTGTTCTGGCCCCTGCGACCGTACGATTCCGGCCGCCCTTAGCGCCATCTGTGCCAGCGCGGCGGCTCCCCTGCCATCTGTGCCAGCGCGGCGGCGTTTGCAGGCCGCCGCGCCGCTTCTGGCCCCCTGCGACCGTACGATTCCGGCCGCCCTTAGCGCCATCTGTGCCAGCGCGGCGGCTCCCCTGCCATCTGTGCCAGCGCGGCGGCGTTTGCAGGCCGCCGCGCCGCTTCTGGCCCCCTGCGACCGTACGATTCCGGCCGCCCTTAGCGCCATCTGTGCCAGCGTGGCGGCATTTGCAGGCCGCCTCGCCGCTTCGGGCCCCTGCAGCCACGCTTCTCCGGCCGCTCTCTGCGGCCGCGATGCCTTTGTCCCAGGCTGCCCCGCCGCTTCATACCCGCGGCGCCGCGGTCTTGCACAGGTGGACGCCGGCCTCTAATTTAGGCCCCGGCTTCCCCCGGGGCCTACTTCCGGCCGCGACTCCGCCACTTCCTCCTTACATCAGGCGGGCTTTTCTCCCGCCCGACTGGTTCAAGTCGGTGAGCTCCGCCCACCAGCGCCATCCTGGCGGTTAGCCCCGCCCACTTTCTCCTGCGCCCCTGAAGTGGTTTTTCGGCACCAGGACCGCTTTGCGCTGGCTCCTCAAAGCGCATAGCCTGGCGTCCTCATCCCTTGCGGCACAGCATTGCAGCCGGTCCTGGACAGAAGCGTGTCCCAGAAGTCTGCTCTGTCTGCCTGCACCCCTGCGTTAAGGACCATCCACATCATGAGGTGCAGCTTTCCATCCATCACCTGTCGTGAGTACTAACCTTCTGGCTTCTTCATCGCCATGTCTAATCTTAAGGGAAATCGCTTTTGTTCTCCCTCTTCTGCCTTAGTCTAACACTTTGCGTGTTCGCCTTATGCCCACCGCAGCGTCTGCCGTGAGTAGCTCTGCACCGCAGACGGATACTCTTCCCTTCTGAATTTTTCCATCCACATTATGCTCACCGCCCAGGACCCCCCTCCCCCCCCGCCACTCTATCAGTAGCGGATCTCACACGGGTGTCCCAGACCCTTGTGTCCGTGCTAGATCGGTTGCCCCTGCAGACTTCCGTAGTAGCCAGCGGGTCGCAAGAAGCTCCGTCCGAGACTTCTAATACAGGCCGCGAAAGATCCAGACAGGAACGCTGGTCTGAGTTCTCTTCTCGGTCCACTTCGCCCCACGGTCCTTCTCTGTGGTCGACTTCCCCCTGGCCTTTCCCCCGGAGTCAGGCGACGTTTTCTCTGATGCGCCTTCGGAGGATAATTTGGGGCCGGGTTCGAACCAAATCGCTAACATGAGGGATATGGTTCAAAGCCTCATTGGAGCGACCAATCAGACCTGTGGCATCAAAGATTCCTCTACGAAACCCGCAGATCAGGCGGTTTCGTTTAGACGGTCTAAACTACCTCCCAAGGTATTGGCTCCTCATCCTGAATTCGAGGAGCTTCTGGCCAGAGAAAGAGCGAATTCGACCAGACGTTCTCAATGAGACAAGCGTCTTGGAGTCTCATAATCTCTTTCCTCCGGATCTCATTGCCAACCGGATTGAGAGGCGTTAGAGAACGACCTCTCCCCCTGTGGATCCGTCGGCTGCTAGACTTGCCACCAACACAGTCCTTATGCTGTCCGGTGGGGCGGCTCTGAAAGATTCCATCGATTGGATCATGGAATCCTTCGTGAAGTCGGCTTTCGAAACTTGCCGCATCATCCCAATGCCCGACTTTGGCTTCCACTTGGGTTTCAAAGTCTGTATCTGAGGGGCTAAACAACTCCGTTGGGGCATTCAAGCTGGAGCTCCATCAGGCCGGCTGGCGGAACTTGCCACCCAGATTACTCACGCAGGGGAATAATTGGTTCCCTGGACGTCGCGTCTTCTGCCGCACAGGCGCCCAGTGAGGTTGTTGCCAGCCGTCGCACTGTTTGGCTCAAGAGTCATCAAAGAAGTCCCTTATGAGCCTGTCTTTTCAGGGTTCACGTCCTTTCGGTTCCAAGCTGGACCAAATTATTAAGGACGCCACTGGCGGCACCAGTCCCCTTCTCCAGACCTCGCCCACTTTCCCTTAGGCGGCTACTTCGGTCTTTTCGACCTTTTTCGTAGTTTCGCGGCATCAGATTCCTCTTCGCAACAGCAGAGGCCACAGGCACGTTAAGAGAAGAAGGTATTCTTCGTCTCACTCTTTCCTGGCGTGCCCGCTACTCCTAAGGCGGATTATCCAGGTCCAGGACTGGAAGTTCCACCTAGGCATGACCCACGACTAGACCCCAGCCCGTTTCTCAGGCTGGGCAACCATCTCCTGTTCCTCAGGGACGTCTGGGTCTCCTCAGTAGAGGGCCAGGGCACTTGTTCCCTCTAGAGACAAAATCTTCATTTCACGGTCCTGGGATCGTTTTCTTCAAATCCCAACCTCCAGGAGACCCCGCTCTAGTCCCGGGTTTCTTTACTGCCATTGTTTCCCTCCTTAAATCCGGGGTAATCGTTCCCGTCCCAGAACTGGAACGGTTCAACGGTTCACAGGCTTCTCTTCGAATCCTTTTGTACTGACAGAGGACGACAAGGTTCGTCCCAGTCCGGATCTCAATCTGCTGAACAGGAAGTTTCGTCGGAGACACTTCAGGATGATATTCCCTCGTTCAGTAATCGCTTCCATGGAGGCTCAGGAATTTCGGTTTCAGGCTCCCGAAAGTCTATCCATCCTTCCCAACATTCTAGCCGTTGCGGGTGGCTCGTCAACAGGAAGAAGTTCCATCTTGTTCAGCACCTCGTATCTCCGGGCATGTTCTCCGATACTTGTCGGACCAGAGTCTTCCTTCCCGAAGACAGGATATCCCTCCTTTGTCAGGAAGTTCGCTTGCTCCAGGGTTTTCGGCTCCCCTCCTTTCCGACGGGCCTTGAAGGCCCTAAGGAGGTTGGTTGCAACATCGGAAGCAATTTTCCCTTCGCCCGTTTCATTCAAGACTTCTTCGGCAGGCTATTCTATCACAGGGGACAGGTCTGTCTTTTCTCTGCATCGTCCGATCCGGCTTTCTCCCGGGTCAAACTGTTCCTCGACTGGTGGCCGAGGTCACTTCTCTTATCCCAGAGTAGATCCTTCACAGCCTTCCTTCCAGTTCCCTGGCAGGTGGTGACGACGGACGCCAGGCCGCTCGGCGGAGGCGCGGGGCTTTGTTTCCTGTTCTTTCAGGGTTGTTGGTCGGCGCAGGAGTCCTCTTGGCCGATCAATGTCCTCGAGTTCCGGATCATCTTTCTGTCTTTCCTTCACTGGGTAAGGATTCTCAGCAGCCTGCCAATTCGAATCCAGACAGACAATGACACAGCAATGGCATATGTCTACCACCAGGGGTGGACTCGGCGTTCCCTGGCCTCGGCCGAGATTCCAGGATCCTCCTTTGGACAGAGGCAACGGTCCTGGTGAGCTCCGCAGTGCATGTCCCCGGCATGGACTTTTAGGCCGCCGACTTCCTCGGCCGCGAGGGCCGGGTTCTTCAGGAGGTTTCCTATCGGATTGCCCTTCAATGGGGGACTCCAGAGGTGGACCTCATGGCGTCCTGATTGAACAGGAAGGCCCCTCGGGTCGGCCCAGGGTCCCGTGATCCTCTCACAGTGGTGTTGTCACTCTGGCCATTCCTTGGTCGCAGTTCGTGCTCCCCTATCGGTTCCCACGCCTTCCCTTGCTTTTCCAAGCTGTCGAAAAAGATCAAGGCGGGATGGGTGCCGGTCATTCTGATCGTTCTGGATTGGCACAGGAGGTCTTGGTCTGCAGACATCGTCAATCTTCTCGCGGACACCCCTGGTGCCTTCCAAACAGACCCGATATGCTGTCTCAGGGTCCGATCTGCCACCCGAATTATCGGTCGCTCAGTTTAACGGTGTGGCTGTGGACTCCACAGCTCTAAGAGCGTCCGGCCTTTCGGCCCAGATGAGCCACTCTATAATTCAGGCTGGGAAGCCTTCGTCTTCTTGCAGGATTTACTATCCTACCTGGAGGGCATACTTCCGTTGATGCGAGTCCAACCGCTTTTCTCCTATGTCCTTTTTCCCTGCCTTCCATTTGGTTTTCCCTCAGGCAGGACTGGATTCGGGCTTCGCTCTCAGTTCCTTAAAGGGCCAGGTTTCTGCGCTCTTCCCTTTTAAGAAGGCGTTATCTTCTCAGCCACAGGTTACGACCTTCCTTCAAGGAGTAGCCCACACTGTCCCTCCGTACAGGGCCTCTGTGGATTCATGGGATTTAAAGGTTGTGTTGGTTGTTCTTAGGGGTCCCCCCTTTGAGCCTCTCGGGGAGTTTTCCCTGTCAGTTCTATCTCGGAAGGTGGCCTCAGGTGCATCTCTTCGATCCGCCGTGTTTTCGAGGTGGCGGCCATTTCTTGCCGACCTCCTTTCTTGATTCTCCACCAGGACAGGGTGGTCCCAGGCCTCCGCCTTCTTTCCTTCCTTCCTTCTTTTCTTGGGGTGGTTTTCATCTTTCCACCTCAACGAGGACATCGTTCTACCTTTCCTTTGTCCAGCTCCGACTCATCCTCTGGAGTGATCGTTGAACAGGCTGGGCCTCGTCAGGGCAGTGAGGATCTCCCTGGCTAGCACAGCCGCTTTCCGAAAGATGGATTCTCTTTTCGCCATCCCTGATGGCGTGCGTAGAGGCCTGCCGGTTTCCAAGGCGACTATTGCTCACTCTATCAGAACGGCAACTTTCGAAGCTTACCGGGTCAAGAACAGAGTGCCTCCTCCTGAGATAAGGCTCACTCTACCCGGGCAGTCGGCGCTTCCAGTGCGGTACGTCACGGGGCTTTTGCCGACGGCTTTGCAAAGCGGCAACCTGGTCTTCCATCCACACGTTTCGCCGAACTACGGCGGACTCCAGCCTGGGCAAAGGATCCTGCAGGCAGCAGTGGTGAGTCCTCGGACCTGATGGAAGTCTGTTTTTCCCACCCCAGGGACTGCTTTGGGACGTCCCATGGTTCCTGTGTCCCCCAATGAAAGGCGATAGAGAAAACAGGATTTTTGGTTGCTTACCGTAAAATCTGTTTCTCGGAGCCTTCATTGGGGGACACAGCACCCTCCCAAGTTAACAGCTCTGTTTACTGTATACGTTTGAGTTCTTTGAACACTCTGAGTGTTTGAAACTGTTAATCTATGGAGCGCCGTGGAATTTGTTGGCGCTATATAAAGTTTATTATTATTATATTATTCTTTCTCTTTTACATGTTGCTTCTCCTACTGCTTTCTCACTAACTGAATATCCTACTTCCTGTCGGTAGGGTGTACACTGCAGAGGAGGAGCTAACTTTTTTATTTGCATAGTGTCAGCCTCCTAGTGGCAGCAGCATACACCCATGGTTCCTGTGTCCCCCAATGAAGGCTCCGAGAAACAGATTTTACGGTAAGCAACCAAAAATCCTGTTTTTCTTTCAATGTGTTACATGTGCCTGATGATCCTCAGACCTGGCAGCACATAATACTGTAATTTGTCATATAATTATGTCTACATTTACTATTGTTTCATTTTTTTTCTGTTATTTCTTGAATTTTCTTAAGCACCTAAAAGGTCGTCTTTTTTTTTTTTTTTTGCTTCTGCTTGCAGGATGGCTACAAAGCCTGGAGCCGTTCTGGGTTGCTGACCTTGCATTTTCCACTACTTTGTTGGGGCAATTTTTGGAAGACATGGAAGCCTATGCCGATGTAAGCAGCTTGATACTGTTTGGTTTAATGGGATATAATGTGGGTTGTATTGCAAATGCAGGTAGCTTTATGTGCCTTATTGGCTTTCTTCCTATACAGTAAGCAGTACTTTATGTTGTCCCTGCAGTTTGTAATGACCGTGACACTTAGATCAAATGTGTAGCTGGTTCAGCCATGACTGGGGACTCCATTGTCTTATACTGGTCTCATTGAAGATTTGTTTACTTTGACAAATATTCAGCTGCGGCGTTCTTGCTGCCAAAATCCTCATTTAATGATTGTTGCGTTATTTTTTTTTCCCCCTTTTCAGGATCTTGGTAACATTGCCTCTGGTGAATCTGTTGATGAAGACATTCCTCCTCCATCAGTTTCCTTGCCTAAGCTCGCTGCTCTTCTCAGAGTATTCAGTACGGTGGTACGAAGTATTGGAGAGCGATTCAGCCCAATCAGAGGACCCCCTATAACGGAAGCTTACGTAACAGATGTAAGGGAAAAAAAGGTTTGACCTACAAATAAGAAAAACATCTAAAGTTCATGGAGTGGGCACCTCATGAGGGTATTCCACACTTGGCATGAACTTATATTGTTAGAGGGGGCCCCCTTGTAAAAGCAGCTATTTGCTGGGAGCCAGACATTTGGCAATCGGATGATTGCTGTCACCACTATGGGAAGGGTGGATCCGGTGAGACAGCTTCTTTAAATGAACTTCTATGGAGCAGCTTTAAACCCGTCCCGACATCCCCCGTATGTGTTTTTGGGCTCAGAAGCTGAGCCTGCACCATATCCAGCCGATGCCGGCTGTGTTTTATGCTTATACAGCTGTGTTCTGCAATACACTTGTATTGCAGTAAATAGAACAAGCAGTTAGATGTTGGTAGGGTCAAGTCTGATCTTAGAAGAAAAGTCAGCAGTCACTCTACGCCACGGTGTGTACACTGCCATGATGCCCCGTGCATTTGAGTGGTCACATGCAAACTAGACTCTCAAGTGTTTTTCTCAATTCTCCTATAGAGAAAAGCCAGGTGAGTTTAGTCGGCTTGTAACCGCAAGTAAACAAATCGCATACATGTGGTTTCATAAATGCCCCTCTGTACAGGGAATACAGGGGAATAGTGACAATGTGCATGTCGCCCACTGTCACGATTCAGCTGTCAGCATATAGTGACTAGACTTCTGAGACCGGACAAGTCATTTAATGAGTTTCTCGTTGTCATTTATGTGAATTTGGTATCTCGGTAATGTGATTTTCTTATGGCCATTACGTTTCCCTCCTTAGATCTTGTATCGAGTGATGAGATGCGTTACTGCAGCCAACCAGGTTTTCTCTTCAGAGACCGTATTGACAGCAGCCAATGAATGTGTTGGTGTTCTACTCGGCAGCCTGGACCCCAACATGGCAATACACTGTGAAATGGTGATCGCATACGGGTTAGATCAGCTGGAGAACTGCCAGACGTCTGGTACTGATTACATTATCTCTGTCCTCAATTTACTAACCCTGGTAAGTGCACTGCATCACGCTTCTCATTAATATTTTGGAAATTGTGAAAAATTCGTGTAGGCTGATTTGCACTTTTAGTGGCATGGCCAAAAAACACTTATTTTTATTTTTTTGATATTTTAAATTGAAACTTGCATCACACCCTCTTATTTGTTTCATGGGAAGTTGGTTAATTTTTTTTCTCCAAGCTTCTAAAAATTACTGTATCTTCTTGGTTAATGTACCCATAGCTTAAAAATGGTCATTTAAAAAAAGAAAAAATGTATATTCTCTTGCCTAGTTGTAGATAGCACGGTTGTTTTTCTTGGGGTCAGTAAGAACTACTGTGAACAGAATTGCCAATGTAAAGGACTACAGATTTAACACTTCAGACAGTGCATGTCCTCCCGCGGGGGTCACCCTTCCGTGATCTTGTTGCATACACAGTGGATCCTCCTCAGGATGGAAAAAGATGTGGGGGGCATCCTTGCCATCTTACAACAAAAATAGTATAAAGTAAAAATGATAAATGCAGCAGGCCTGATGCAGGTCGTGTCTTCCCAATGTGTAGTAGGTGTAATAATAGCAAATACATACCAAAGCTCGCAAAATCAACATACAGCCCTGGCACACCAGCCTGACCAAAGGACTGAGACGAGCTTCCAGGGCTGCTGAGCGGAGATAGAATAGATCCCACTCCAACGAGCACTTCATCGTCCCTCACTACTTTCAAGACCACACTCGCCACAGCTAAACAAACCTACTTCTCGTCTCTCATATCCTCCCTGTCTCACAACCCTAAACAGTTATTCAACACCTTCAATTCTCTACTCCGTCCCCCAGCACCTCCTCCCTCCCCACTCATCTCAGCTGAAGAATTTGCCTCATTTTTCAAGCAGAAGATTGATAACATCAGAGAAAGTTTTGGTCGACAACCCCCAGAGCCCTTCCTCCCGACTTCCCAGCCCTCCACCTCCAAAACCAACTTCTCCACCATTACAGAAGATCAACTCTCCACTCTACTCTCAAGATCGCATCTCACCACCTGTGCACTTGACCCGCTCCCATCCCACCTCATCCCAAACCTCACCAGTCTTCATCCCAACCCTAACCCATCTCCTCAACCTATCACTAACAACTGGTGTTTTCCCCTCAAGCTTTAAACATGCCTCCATCACACCTATCCTCAAAAAGCCCTCTCTTGAAGCATCCTCTGTATCTAGCTATCGCCCTATATCACTTCTCCCCTATGCCTCAAAACTACTGGAACAACACGTCCATCTTGAACTGTCCTCCCATCTATCTTCTCGCTCCCTCTTTGACCGCTTACAATCTGGCTTCCGGTCACACCACTCCACTGAAACTGCCCTAACTAAGGTCACCAATGACCTATTAACCGCCAGGAGCAAGCGACACTACTCTGTCCTCCTCCTCCTTGACCTGTCGGCTGCCTTTGACACAGTGGACCATTCCGTATTACTACAGACCCTCTACATCTCTGGACCAGATATCACCACCCTACTAACCAGAATCCCTCAATGTCTTTCCGCTATTTCATCCTCCTTCTCCACTAGATTTCTAAAACTTAACATGGACAAAACAGAAGTCATCATCTTTTCCCCATCTCACGCGACCCCCCCCCCCCAACGAACCTTCCATTACAGTAAACGGCTGCCCACTCTCCCCAGTCCCACAAGCTCGCTGTCTCGGGGTAATCCTTGACACTGATCTCTCCTTCAAACCACATATCCAAGCCTTTTCCTCTTCCTGCCGCCTTCAACTCAAAAATATTTCACGGATCCGTACATTCCAAAACCAAGAATCTGCAAAAACCCTAGTCCATGCCCTCATCATCTCCTACCTTGAGTACTGCAACCTCCTGCTCTGTGGCCTCCCCTCTAACACTCTTGCACCCCTCCAATCTATTCTAAACTCTGCTGCCCGACTAATCCACCTGTCCCCCCGCTATTTCCCGGCCTCTCCCCTCTGTCAATCCCTTCACTGGCTCCCCATTGCCCAGACACTCCAGTTTTAAACCCTAACCATGACGTACAAAGCCATCCACAACCTGTCTCCTCCATACATCTGTGACCTCATCTCCCGGTACTTACCTACACGCAACCTCCGATCCTCACAAGATCTCCTTCTCAACTCCCCTCTTATCTCCTCTTCCCACAATCGCATACAAGATTTCTCTCGCGCATCACCCCTACTCTGGAACCCTCTACCACAACACATCAGACTCTCATCTACCATCGAAACCTTCATAAAGAACCTGAAGACCCACCTCTTCCGACAAGCCTACAACCTGCAGTAACCACCGATCGACCAAAGCACTGCACAACCAGCTCTATCCTCGCCTACTGTATCCTCACCCATTGTATCCTCACAATCCCTTGTAGATTGTGAGCCCTCGCGGGCAGGGTCCTCTCTCCTCATGTACCAGTTGTGACCTGTATTGTTCAAGATTATTGTACTTGTTTTATTATGTATACCCCTCCTTACATGTAAAGCGCCATGGAATAAATGGCGCAATAATAATTAATAATTATAATATCTCCAATGAGAAAAGTAGTATAGTTGTTCTGATTGGCTACGTTGCTTACCCCATGTGCAGTAGTTTAGGTATCCATGGTTACGACCACTCTGTCACTATAGTGACAGGTGCTAGTGGTCGTAACTAAGGATACCTAAACTAATGCAATGCCCTGCACATGGGGTAAGAGACAACAGTTACCGGGAGAACTATACTACATTTCTAATTGGAAATGGGTGTAATAATATTAGCAAATGCTACATATTGGAATAGGATCTTGGAGGTGGGAATATCCCTTTAAAGTAGCACTGTATTGCTCCGCTGCCTTTACAGACCACACTTTGCTTTGGCTTCCCAGCATGGGATACCTGCTCCCTCTTTTGTGTCCTATCCCTTGTAGTTACTGTGCCTTCACGATGGTCAAAATGTAAATTTACGGTAATTAGGTTCTGAAAAGTAATCCTGGAATTACACAGGACCTTCTGCTGTATAGAGGGATATGTCTTTTATTTTTCAATTATCGTAGTGGCTACTAATCACTGACCATGTAAGCATATGTGGAATTTCGCAGACTCGAAAGTTGATATTCTATAATTGCAAAATTATAAATCTCAGAATTGTAAAAAAGACACCTTTCCTTTTAAAATAAATAAATTCAAAAAGGTAACATACTTTTCTACAATTTCAGTATTTTATTCTTTCAGATTGTGGAACAGATTAATACGAAATTACCTTCTTCGTTTGTGGAGAAACTCTTCGTACCCACCTCAAAGCTGCTTGCACTAAGATTCCACAAGGAGAAGGAAGTAAGCACTTGTCTGGTTTTGGGTCTACATTGGGTGTAAAAGTCTAGACTTTCAGATTTAATTAAAGAGGCGGAACAAAAATGCAAGTTCTTCTCACAAAATTAGAAGATCATCAAAAAGTTAATTTATTTCAGTTCTTCAATACTAAAAGTGAAACTCATATTATATAGAGTCATTACAAACAGTGATCTATTTCATTACTAACAGAGTGATCTATTTAAAAAAATTAACTTTTTGTTGATATTCTATTTTTGTGAGAAGCACATGTATCTGAAACTTTTAGGAATTGCTACCATTGTTTTTACAGAGCCTCTTCATTTCAGGGGCTCAAAAGTTATTGGACAAATTAGCTTTTTTAAGGTTTCTCTTAAGCATGTGCAATGCTAATCGATGGGCCTGACATCTGGTGATTGACTCGGCCATGGCAGAATATTCTTTGCTTTCGTAGGATGTTTTGGGTCATTGCCCATCTGTACTGTGAAGCACAGTCCTATCAGCCTTGCTGTATTAGGTTGAATCTAAGCAGAAAGTATCGCCCTGTTCACTCCAGAATTCACCTGGCTGCTTTTGTCTTCAGTCACATCAATAAACACTAGTGATCCGGTGTCATTGGGACCTATGTTTGCCCACGCCATCACACTGCTTCCACCATGCTTTACAGAGGATGGGGTTTATTTGGATCATGAACTGTTTGAAGACTTTTCCATACTTTCTTCCTCCCATCATTCTGGTACTGGTTGACCTTGGTTTCATCTGTCCAAAGAATGATTTTGCAGTACTGGGATGGCTTCTTTAGATATTTTTTTTTCTCCTACGCCTCATTGGGGGACACAGGACCATGGGTGTTATGCTGCTGCCACTAGGAGGACACTAAGTAATACAGAAAGAATACCTCCTCCCCTGCAGTATACACCCTCCTGCTGGCTCTCGGCTCCTCCCCTGCCGTATACACCCTCCTGCTGACTCTCAGCCCCTCCCCTGCAGTATACACCCTCCTACTGGCTCTCAGCCCCTCCCCTGCAGTATACACCCTCCTGCTGGCTCTTGGCTCCTCTCCTGCAGTATACACCCTCCTGCTGGCTCTCAGCTCCTCCCCTGCAGTATACACCCTCCTGCTGGCTCTTGGCTCCTCCCCTGCAGTATACACCCTCCTGCTGGCTCTCGTCTCCTCCCCTGCAGTATACACCCTCCTGCTGGCTCTCAGCCCCTCCCCTGCAGTATACACCCTCCTGCTGGCTCTCGGCTCCTCTCCTGCAGTATACACCCTCCTGCTGGCTCTCGGCTCCTCCCCTGCAGTATACACCCTCCTGCTGGCTCTTGGCTCCTCCCCTGCAGTATACACCCTCCTGCTGGCTCTCGTCTCCTCCCCTGCAGTATACACCCTCCTGCTGGCTCTCAGCCCCTCCCCTGCAGTATACACCCTCCTGCTGGCTCTCGGCTCCTCTCCTGCAGTATACACCCTCCTGCTGGCTCTCGGCTCCTCCCCTGCAGTATACACCCTCCTGCTGGCTCTCGGCTCCTCCCCTGCAGTATACACCCTCCTGCTGGCTCTCGGCTCCTCTCCTGCAGTATACACCCTCCTGCTGGCTCTCGGCTCCTCCCCTGCAGTATACACCCTCCTGCTGGCTCTCGGCTCCTCCCCTGCAGTATACACCCTCCTGCTGGCTCCAAGTGAACCAGTTCTTGCTTAATGTCTCTAGGAGGCACTTGGGTCTGTTTCAGACCCCACCGTTTTTATTTTAATTTTTTACTTTTTTATTCTATTTTTTTTCCCCTTAACAGAGCGAATGGGGGCGACGGACCATTTCTAGGTTCCGATCTCCCCCGAATCATCAACAGGCAAGTACGCGGAGCGTCCCTCCCGTATCCTTTCCTGCAAAGTTGGATGCCAGTCCTGAGCTCACCTTACAGGCGAAGGTTCCTTCGCGTTCCGATCTCCCCCCTCCATAGCAGGCGACCACATGGAGTAGCCCTCCATCTACCTCTCCTGGAGCCAGGTGCATAACCGGACATGTTATGTATGGCGTCCGTGCAGCCCCCCCACTGCATCACCACTGATATAGCGGATGACGCAAGGCGGCTGAAGCTCTCCACCCCCTCCCTGACTATGGTGACGGTGGATTGAGCACCGGCCCACCGCATCTACCGTGAGTACACTGCGGGGGCTGAGGCGCTGGGGGGTCCTGGTCCCCGAGGTATGGAAGGTCCGCACCTTAAAGCCCGGATCCGTGGGTGGTCTGCAGTGCGGCAATTCAATGATGGAGTGTGGCTTAAGAATGGCGCTAATAGCAGTCGCGGCGCTGGTGCAGGCCGCAACCGCAGGTTTAAAATTTAGCCCCTGGCTTTTCCCCTTCATACAGGCTGGTGTTTTGGCCACGCCCACCGGCAGTTAGTCGCCCACTCTTTCTGGCGCTTCTTGTTCCCTGAAGCTCTCACTTCCTTGTCTCGGCGGCCATCTTGGTACACCCACAGGGCTGATGCTGCAGCGCTGCTCCAGCCTTTTTGAATCACAGCCTTCAGGACTAGCGTTTTCTGGGCAAACACTGCGGACCTCCCCTGGGGACTCAAAACACAGGACCTGGGTAAGCTGCAGAAACATGGCTTAACCCATCCCATGTTAGTAAGCGCTCTCCTCAAGGCTATACTATGCCTCAATCAAAGCCTCACAAAAAGTCTGGGAAAACCTACACTACGTTTTTTGCAGCATGTACCTCTCGTAAGGTGTCATTACCCCGGGGTCACAATAGTGCATTATGCGCAGCTTGTGAACCGGTGACTGCTCAGGAACCACCTGTTATTGATACCGAACCCAGTGAGCCTAGTCCCCCTGAGTGGGCTATCTCCCTTACTCGGTCTATGGCTTTCCTGGCAGAACCGTTGGAATTGTTCCGAGACCCTTTCTCTAACAGGGCACTATTTCGGACGACGCTTCCGATGATCAGAACCCCTTGTACTCCAGGGGTCGTACCTTGCCAAGGAGCTCTCGCTCTTCCAGGAACAGGACTCATGCCATATCCTTAGACCATCACCGGGATTTGGGTTCTGAGAGCTCCATTTCTCGCTCCCCTTCTATTGGGGCTAGAGAACCTGTTTCAGAGGATGATTGATACGTCCCTAGATCAGGAATTTCATCACGATCAGGAGACTCTCGACTCTGAGTCAGTGAATAAGGCTTTGAAGCTTGAGGAGGAACCTTTATCTAAAACGGATCATGCTGTGTCCTTTAAGAGGACCAAGCGAGCTCAGAGTTCGCCACTCATCCCGAATTTAAGGAAATCGTTGAATCTCACAAGATCCATCCAGATAAACGATTCACAGGGCAGAAGCTCATGGAGTCAATATATTCTTTTGCCCAAGAAAAGATTGGTCGCAGTCTCCCCCGATCACGCCTGGCTACTAAATCTGTTTTATCATCCTTGGAGGGCGCCTCTTTTAAAAACCCAACCGATCGTTAGATCGAGACTATGGCGCGTTCAGCCTTTGAAGCCTCACTACGTGGGTGGCTAAGGATATGACCCACTGGGCTGAGGTCTTGTCTTCAGCGGTGCTGGATACCAATTGTCCCCCCGAGATGACAGACCTCGTTACTCAGATAGCCAGAGCTGGAGATTTCGTAGTAACCACGTCCCTGGATGCCGCTAACTGTGCTTCTCAAGCAGCAGCAATCACCATCCGGAGGTCCTTGTGGCTCAAGGACTGGCGTGCGGATTCTGTTTCCAAAAAGTCATTGACTTAACTACCAAATCAGAGTTGTCGCCTTTTTTTGGCAAAAAGCTCGACCAATTGATTCCAGACGCCACCGGTGAGAAGAGTAATTATCTTCCACAACCACAGGCTCGGTCCCGATTTTTTTTTTTTTTTTTTTTTTTTTTTTTTTTAATTTTTTTCCCCCGTTATAACTGAAACTGGTCCTCTACTCCCACATCTTCCGGTTCTGGCCGGACACAACGTGGAGACAGGGATTCCCAGGCCTCTTATAAACCTTCCCTTTGATGCAGAGGCAGGCCTAAGCAGTCTGGTTTCAGAGGCTCCAGAACGGGCAGATCCTGGCGGGTCGTCCCATCAGGATTCAGTCCGACAATGCCACTGCAGTGGCATACATCAACCGACAAAGTGGAACCCCGCAGTATGGCAGCCTTGAACGAGGTAGCCTACATTCTCCGTTGGACCGAAGAAAACCGCTCAATGATCTCTGTGGTTCACATCCGGGAGTGGACAATTGGGAGGCAGTTTTCCACAGTCATCAAGGCCTCGACTCCGGGGAGTGATCTCTCCATCCGGAGATCTTCCACCAGATCTGCTGTCGTTGGGGCTCCCCGGACGTGGATCTGATGGCCTCACGGCTAAATTCCAAGGTTCCCGACTTCATAGCTCGGTCCCACGATCCAGCAGCAATCGGGGCAGATACACTTGTACTCCCGAGGCATCATTTTCGGCTTCCTTACGTATTTTCCCCGCTCCCTTTTCTGCCGAGAGTCATCAATAAGATCAGAGCGGTGGGAGTACCGGTAATCCTTATTGCGCCAGATTGGCCGCGCCGGGCGTGGTATGCCGAATTAGTTCAACTAGTCGCCGATGTTCCCTGGCGATTACCGAATCGCGCAGACCTTTACACAGGGCCCCATTTACCACCAGAACTCCGAGGCCCTGCGTTTGACGGCATGGCCATTTGAGTCCTGGGTTCTAACCCAGGCAGGTTTCTCTGGAAGTCATATCCACCATGATCAGCGCTAGAAAGCCTACGTCTATGCGCATTTATCATCACACTTGGAAAACCTTCTTTTCCTGGTGCAACGACTGGGGACGTTCTCATTTTGAATTCTCCATTCCTTCCATCCTCAAATTTTTACAAACGGGTTTGGACTTGTGTCTCACCCTTAGTCCTCTCAAGGGGCAGATTTCAGCCCTGTCTGTTCTGTTCCAACGTAGGATTGCTAACAGATTACAAGTGAAGACGTTCATTCAGGGAGTCCCCCATAGGGCGCCACCCTATAAGATGCCGTTGGAACCATGAGACCTTAATCTGGTCCTCGGAGTCTTGCAAGAAGCTCCTTTCGAACCTCTACAGGAGGTTTCCCCGTCTTTTCTTTCAAGGAAGCTTGCCTTCTGGTTGCGGTCACGTCCATTAGACGAGTCTCAGAGCGGCGGCTCTATCTTGTCAAGTTCCTCTTCAGGATAGGGTGGTTTTGAGAACATCCCCGTCCTTTTTGTCAAAAGTTGTCTCATCTTTTCATCTCAATCAGGAGATTGTTTTACAGTCTCTCTGCTCGGCACCAGTACATCGCATCGAGAAGACATTCCACACACTGGATTTAGTGAGAGCTCTCAAGAGATACGTCTCGCGGACGGCATCCTTCTGCAGGTTGGATGCCCTGTTTGTGCTCCCGGAAGGGCCAAGGAAGGGGTTTCCCGCTTCCAAAGCGACAATAGCAATATGGATTCGGTCAGCTATTCGGGAATCCTACCGAGTCAGAGGTCATTTTGTCCCAGCAGGGATTAAGGATCATTCCACTCGGTCAGTGGGTGCGTCTTGGGCCATCCGGCACCAAGCTTCGGCGGCACCAAGCTTCGGCAGCACAAGTTTGCAGAGCTGCGACCTGGTCCAGTCTGCATACGTTTACAAAACATTGCCATATTCATTCTCAGGCCTCGGCAGATGCGACCATCGGCAGACGAATTTTGCAGGCGGCTGTGCTGCATCTGTAACCTGTGGGTAGAAGGAGCAATTACAGTTGATTGTTCCCCACCCAGGGACTGCTTTAGGACGTCCCATGGTCCTGTGTCCCCCAATGAGGCGTAGGAGAAATAGGGATTTTTGTGTACTCACCGTAAAATCCTTTTCTCAAAGCCAATCATTGGGGACACAGCACCCACCCTGTTAGCCTAACGGCTTTGGTTTTCTGTGTTGCCTTGGTTTTGACATAGTTCATCCTGGTTAAATGTTAAGCTCCTACTGCTTTGTTACCGATCTGGTTCACTTGGAGCCAGCAGGAGGGTGTATACTGCAAGGAAGGAGCTATATTCTTTCTGTATTACTTAGTGTCCTCCTAGTGGCAGCAGCATAACGCCCATGGTCCTGTGTCCCCCAATGATTTGCTTGGAGAAAAGGATTACCCTCAAATTAAAGCTGAGAATCTGCACTTTAAGCCCATATTGATGCTAAAGCTGTATGTTGAATATGTTTTGGTAAACAGTTAAAATACCGAAACTGGTCACTGTCCAAATATTTCTGGACGTAACTCTGTACATGTACAGTGGGGAAAATATGTATTTGATACACTTCCGATTTTGCAAGTTTTCCCACCTAAAAAGAATGGAGAGGTCTGAAATTTTTATCGTACTTGCACTTCACCTGTGAGACCCCCAATCTTTTTAAAAAAATCCATTTATTGTATGAAATAAGTATAAGCATTAAATGAAATTCTTAATACTTTTTTTCCCCACTGTATGAGTGTGTATATATATTATTCCCATTTGATTCCAATTTATATTGTTGCCATTTGCTTAGAGTCTAGCAATAGATGTCATGTTTTTCAAAAATGTAGCTTTGATTAAATTGATAGGATATATTATATATATATATTTTTTTTAGGTAATTGGTGCAGCCAATTCCCTGTACCAAGCAGTATTGACCCTGAAGAACATTCCAGTTTTGGAGACGGCATATAAACTGATATTAGGAGAAATTGCGTGCGCTTTAAACAGTCTTTTGGGCTTTCTGCAACTAGCTGAAGCCTGTGCCGAAATACAGCATGAAAGCTTTAAGAACCATACGTACGGAGTGGACAGTGCGAAGTTTGTTGCTGTATTTGACTTGAATGTTCTTACGACAATTGGAAATGCAAAAAACTCACTGATTGGGGTAAGCTATCATGCCTATTGTATACAGTATTGTAGAAATGTGCTATATATGACTAGTTCCATTAGTGCTCTCTCTGATTGGCTATGCATGTCATCATTTTCATAGTCCTATTTTAGTATTTTGGTCGTATGTATGTATGTATGTGGCTCAGAGTCTAGAATTTCTGGCATGGATTTGCAGGGTGAACCTCTAGGGGTCTGTATGAAGATTAGTCATATTGTATGGAGCCGACCTGCTTGTGGTTTATCTGCTGCAGTTTTCA
The DNA here is from genome assembly GCF_032444005.1 of Ranitomeya imitator. NCBI lineage: Eukaryota > Metazoa > Chordata > Amphibia > Anura > Dendrobatidae > Ranitomeya > Ranitomeya imitator. The sequence continues at coordinate 179,800,304 of NC_091288.1, read as the reverse complement.
CGCCCAAACTGCTTTAGAGGCTGTTCACACCACATTTTGCAGTGTGTTCCTACTGTGTCCATCCAGCAGTTAGAGAGGTCGTCCACTACTTTATCATTGATGTCATGCATGTCTGATCGGTCAGGGTCCGTCACCCGGCACCTCCTCTGCTGTCCGTATCGGAATCCTGAACTGCTCAATTGCGGAGCTGCTCCTGTCTTCTAATAGTGGCTGCAGCAGGGGGTACTGCACCGCCGCCACTTATCATTGTGAGTAAGGGACGGATGTGCAGAACCCTGCCGCGGTCACTATCAGAAGACTGAGCAGCTCTGCAACTGAGACGATCAGGCAGCCGACTGGCGGGGTGCCGGGGGTCGGACCACAACCGATCAGATATTGATGACCTATCTTCAGGAAAGGTCATCAATGATAAAGTGGTGGACAAATGACACAGGGTGGTCTAGTTGGGAGAGAAGGGTAACATGTGGGCAGAAGCTTAGTAATGTAGGCTGAACTTTGGCCGTATGTTTAATTTCCTTATTGATTCCACTTTTTTGTGTTCTTCCAGATGTGGGCTCTGTCTCCCACTGTGTTCGCATTACTGAGTAAGACGCTGACGGTCGTACATAAAGAAATAGCTGTCCATTATCCAGAAGTGCAGTACTCTGTGCTCTGCACGCTGTATTCTCACTGCACCAGGTATGGCCATGTCTGCACATATTTGCTCTACTGTTGATATTATTGTTTGTTCTTGCCTTTACCAGCGCTTTCCCTTTGCAGGCATGAGCATTTTATTTCCAGCAGTCTCAGTTCGTCATCTCCTTCATTGTTCGATGGAGCAGTGATCAGCACAGTAACCACTGCCACCAAGAAGCATTTCTCTGTTATTCTGAATTTGCTGGGCATGCTGCTGAAGAAAGACGATATTTACCAAGATTCCCGGTAACTTCATTTACCATCAGTTTTATTGTTCATTCTGACCCCATTATTACGGAGATTCCCTCTTTGCTCACATACGACCCATCTTTATTCTTATACGTGGCGAGTGTGGGCTATAATGCCGCACAGTCGATGGCAAGAGTGCCGCTGTGTCTTCAAACCGTTGTGTGAAACTGTTGTGTAGTTGCGTCTTTTTCTAAACTTTCTTCTCATTCATAAATTTTTTTTGTCATTTATTCTACTTTTTATGTATCTTTTTTTTTTTCTTTCCCGTCTTAGAAAATTGTTGATGAATTGGGCTGCGGAAGTGGCAGTGCTCATGAAGAAATCCGACACATATGCACCATTATTCTCACTGCCGTCTTTTCACAATTTCTGCAAAGGGCTACTGGCAAATAGTAAGGCGAGACTGTCTCTCTACTCCTTCAAACTTTATTTTTTTTTATATTCTATATTGAACGTTTTTACATTTTTCCAGCACTTTCTGAAGATGGGAACATCACCTTACAAGCTTGTAACAGTCTCCATGTTTTGTCATCATCACTACCAGAAGACTTACTACAGAGGTATGCTCCTGAAGACTGTTGGGGCCTTTCGTTGTCCAGATCTTTGGGGATTTTTGGCATTGATCAGCAAATTGTCATATCCTAGTGTTAGATAATTTTTTTAAAGTGTTTTCGGTCAGCTGTACGGATGACTTGTGATGGGGAAGTATTGAAACTTACTGAGTTTTTAGGAAACTTCCATGTGTTTTGTTGACTTGTTCTCAATGCTAGCAGGTGCTCTGTTCTAGTAGTAGCCCTATATCAGGGAGTTTATATCCATTCTTTGAATTATGGGGACAATAATTACATTTCTTGTTTAAAGCATTGGGGGGAGGGGTACACAGGACCATGGGTATATTCTCTTCCACTAGGAGGCTTGACGCTAGGTGTCAACATTAGAAATAAGTGTTGGTTCCACCTGTTGTCCGAAGAAGGAAGACATGTCCTGTATTAGGTCTTCTGCATTTTTTTTTGTCTTGGATGACATGGATGAACTCCACCTTTTTTCCTTCACTTCAGGGAAGACACAACGTTCACTCCACAGTAGTGTGCCTCCCTGCAAATGCCACATCTATGACGGCCATACAAGACTTTATGTAGCTAGTGTGGGACACCATCCATGTCAAAGATAAGCCTGGCAAGGAAGTGGTTTCCTTCTGCTGGCAAATCGCCTTTCCCAGCTACAGAATTGGGCAAACTTCTTGCCAAAGAATGAAAACATCTGACCAGACAGCCTATCTCTAGGAGGTGTTACTTTTCCCCTTTGCGGAAGAATTTGTTATGGTCCACACTTTCGTCATTGGATTACATTCGCACTTGTAGGTGTAGAGCCATTACCTTGCCTCTTTCTGCTGTGGAGTCCCTCTTTGACCCGCTGGGCAAAAAGATAGTCTCCCTCTCAAAATCTGCCTTTCCGTCACCAATTTACACTTTACATTCCTCTGTTCGCATCATCTTGGGTTTGCAAGACCTAGACATCTTCACTAAGGTTTATCTTCTTCATGATGAACCACTCTTCTTGATTGCTGCACTCTTCACAAAAGTAATTTAGAGATTTCACTTAAGTCAGCAAAACTTACGACGTGCCCTGAAGTCAATTGTTTGTATTTTCAACGCTACACTTGGCTTAAACCCTGATTTGCAAAATAGTCATCCAAAAAGTCCTATACTGGTCTCCCTTTTGCAGTGAACAAGCTCTTTGGAAAATAGATATGATCATCAAGGATGCCATCAGGGGCAAGGGTGCTTTGCTTTCCCAGAACCCTAGCCGCTCTCGGACATCTAGGCAATCTCAGAGGTTTTGCTCTTTTTAAGACTCCTCTTTCTGTGGAGGTGACAAAAGCTTCTCCCGACCCTCTAACTGCAGGTAACCCCCTCAGCATGTGACTGGGGGGTTGCGCCTCCAAGGGTTAATCTACCTCCTTTCACACAGTCCAGCATTCAGCCTCTGCCCTATACTGCAATGGGAGCATATCTCACACCCAACACAGACCATGCACCCCGCTCATACACGCTGCCACCACTCACCGAACACACGGGCGATGAGTCCCGGAAATACTACTACTACTGTCTGCCAATCAGCAGGGTAGCACACGTAAGGCTATGGATTCTTTAGAGCAGTGGTCCCCAACTCCAGGCCTCGAGGGCCGCCAACAGTGCAGGTTTTCAGGATTTCCATAGTATTGCACAGGGGTTGGAATCATCACCTGTGCAGATGATCACATTACCACCAATGCAATACTAAAGAAATCCTGAAAACCTGCACTGTTGGCGGCCTTCGAGGCCTGGAGTTGGGGACCCCTGCTTTAGAGTATACAAGGTTCAAACTTATTAAAGTTTTAAGCTTTAGTAGAAAAGGTACAGTGCTTACAATAAAAGATATAAAATGTTTCATACAAATATGCATAACATTTACAAAATAAAGGGAGAAACTTACAGAAATATCTAAACTTTGCAGTCCGGCATTCTACTCCGAGGGGGGATGATTATGGAATGGCTCACATCAGCTTCCCAGGCTGCCCTCACATGTGAACAGCTTTCTATGTGTAAAGGAATTAAATTTATAAAGTCAACCTGGAGGTCAAATTTCTAGACCAGCCTCTCAGGTTAATATTCTAATCCTTGGTTTGTAATTGGATCCTGGCTATTTTACCAATTAATACATTATTTTTCTTTGAACACTCTTTGTGTAATCTTTCTTTCTCAGAGTAGATATACAGTGCTAATCTGCAATTTGGTGTCTTCTCATCAAAGGCACCAGGAGGTGTGAAGTGTTTCCAATTCTGTGTGTTCTCAGGACATACCCCCTGGGGTGAGACTAGGAAGACTGTCTTTTTCTCAGGATAACATAGGTCATGACCTTAAGGTACCGTCACACTAAGCGACGCTGCAGCGATACCGACAACGATGTCGATCGCTGCAGCGTCGCTGTTTGGTCGCTGGAGAGCTGTCACACAGACAGCTCTCCAGCGACCAACGATGCCAAAGTCCCCGGGTAACAAGGGTAAACATTGGGTTACTAAGCGCAGGGCCGCGCTTAGTAATCCGATGTTTACCCTGGTTACCAGCGTAAACGTTAAAAAAACAAACACTACATACTTACATTCCGTGTCTGTCCTCCGGCGCTCTGCTTTCCTCTCCACTGTCAGCGCCGGTCAGCCGGAAAGCAGAGCGGTGACGTCACCGCTGTGCTTTCCGGCTGGCCTGCGCTGACACAGGATGCAGGAGGAGTGCAGAGAAGCACAGCGCCGGTGACACACAGCTGAAGGAAAATATGTAATGTTTGTTTTTTAACGTTTACGCTGGCAACCAGGGTAAACATCGGGTTACTAAGTGCGGCCCTGCGCTTAGTAACCCGATGTTTACCCTGGTTACCAGTGAAGACATCGCTGGATCGGTGTCACACACGCCGATCCAGCGATGTCAGCGGGAAGTCCAGCGAGGAAATAAAGTTCTGGACTTTCCTCAGCGACCAACGATCTCCCAGCAGGGGCCTGATCGTTGGTCGCTGTCACACATAACGATTTCCTTAACGATATCGTTGCTACGTCACAAAAAGCAACGATATCGTTAATGATATCGTTATGTGTGACGGTAACTTTAGTGAAGAGCTGCAGCCTAGGACAGATGCTAAGTTACTGCTGGTCATACATCCATACATATACATATTTACCTACACCCTCATTCAAGCAAAAGCCTTCTTTCCCCCAAATCCGTGAAGCCATCCACTTTCAGATGCTCCACCGCATGAAGATCTTCTCGAGTGAGGGGTCGTCCTTCAGAGAGTTAAGAATTGTTCATGTGAACAACGCCTTGGTCAATGAAGTTTTATCTATGGTTTAAAAATGTAGTTCACCTCTGGCTCCAAACGGGTTTTTCACAGTTTGTTTCATTTTGTCCAGTGCGACAGCTTAACCTCACAAGTCTACCTTTTGATGTGACCTCCAGCTCCAAGGAGTCATTGTTCCTATTCTAAGAATGCTCCTCAAACCTACTCACAGTCCCTAATAATGATGGCTTGGCCAGACTCATTGTGGAATTGAAAAAACGCAACTAATTTGTGCGAGTCTGTAGATTTTGCATGGAATCCTTATGATCTGAATTTGCATCATTGGAACCAGAAGAATTCTTCTATTGGGTATACTTACGCGACATCTGTCTATTTGAGTTTTCAGAGACCATCTTTAATGTTTGCTTTCTAGCAGATCCATCTTTTCTCTCCAATGGCAGATGGTGCCAACTGATGCCAGTCTCTCGGGCTGCGGAGCAGTGTTCAACCATCAAACCACCCAGGGTTTTGGTCTCTAGAAGAATCCCGTGGCACATGCGTAGATTAAAATCTCGGCTCAGTCACAACTTTGAGATGTCCTTGAGCCGAGATCTCAATTGGCGCATGCAGCTATGGTGTGCTGGCAGATTCTCTTTAGGTTATCATTGTTGTTGCTGAGGCATCCTCAACATAGACATTTTGGCCTCGTGTTTCAATCACAAGTTCACAACTTAAGTCGCCATATGCCAAGAGATTATGCAGTGGATGCTCTGATAACTCTTTGGACAGCATTCTTCTTCCTTAGGCGGTTCAAGTTGGAGCGTGTCCACATGATCCCGTTGGAGTGTGTTCACTTAATCCTAATCGCTGTGGACTGGCCTCTCCAACCTTATACAGGTGGGGCTCCATAGCCTCCACCTTCCTGACTGGAGCAAGACTTGTGGTCGGCACACACAGATGTCTGGCCCACTTTGCGTCCTGCCTTATTCATTAATTCATCTCCCTCTTGCATTCTACTTCACTTCTTCATCAAGACCAGCTTGAAATACACCGTTCTTGATGAAATGGAGCAATTGGGTAAACTTTGTTCTGGCTGAACTCTAGGAGTTTCCCATTATCCCTCTTCGCAGCATCTCCCCAAAGTTCCTTAGGAGTCAGTTCTTTTTCCATGCAGGTATTTATTCCCTAGACTCTGGTCATATTGTTTCCTGATTGTTCCTTGTTGCTGAATTTGTTTTATTTTTGGGGGTTGATCTTCTGCTTTTGGCACTAAACTATCCAAAGAAATGCTTTAGGCCACTTGGCGGAGCAAGCACATTTTTTGTATATAAAATCCGTCCTCCTAGCTGTATGGCTTATACTCTCGGTCCTGTGTTTCCTAATCTGTTTAACGAGAAAGGGATTTTACGGTAGGTACAAAAATATAGTTTTTGCAAAGTTACCAGTTCTTCCTGTCTGTATGAGTTTTTTTTTTTTTTTTTTTATTGATTTTCCTTTTCTCTTTTATTTATTTTTTTTTCTTTAATTGTCTCGCTAGGAATCTGAAGTAATGTAATTTCATATTCCTTTGATATAGGTGTGTTGATGTGTGTCGTGTGCAACTTGTATCAAGTGGACCACGAGTTAGACAGGCATTCGGAAAGCTTTTGAAGTCTATTTCTTTGGATATCGTATTAAGGTATGTTCTACCATTGTGTGTAATAGCTTAATAAAAGAGCCCGAAAATGCTTTTTACATCTTTTATTTGCTTACTTCTCTTTTCTTCCTGGCTATATAATACAGGCTTCAGCAAAATTATAGCTGGTTCGTTACACAAAATTCCTACATCTTGCTGAATTCCCAGAAGGTTTAAAGGGATTGTTCCCTACTTTATATTTTATCCTTTATGGGCCCGGGTGTTGTAAGAAATAATTGTACTCGTCTACAGCAGGGGTCCCCAACTCCAGTCCTCAAGGCCCACCAACAGGTCATGTTTTCAGGATTTCCTTTGCATTGCACAGGTGATGCAATTATTACCTGGGCAAGACTAAGGAAATCCTGAAAACATGACATGTTGGTGGGCCTTGAGGACTGGAGTTGGGGACCCCTGGTCTACAGCATTTGGTAATGAGTCCTCCAGCGTTTTTCTGCCATCAACAGCCGGGCTCTTCATTCCACCTGAGATTGAGTGTTCGGGTGCCATGTGAAGGCTGCCAAGGTCACGTGATGCTCCCTACTGGATGCTGATGCCAGGAGGGGCTGGCAGGGACACAATACCAAGTGTGGGGCATTGGCACCGGTCTGGTAGATCTGTAGGGGTTTTTAATTTCTTTAAGGGGTTGTCTGGTCAAAACCGATAAGTCTGCATCACTGTGTGTGACTGAAGACTTATGAATCCCCCCAGCGCATGCACTGTACGCTGCGGGGATTTGCCGGTTTCATACCCGTTATCGGAGGGTATGTATGTGTTATAGATACCCGTGGCCTCGCTCCATACACTTGTAGGCCAAGTGTATGGAGAGCAAGGCTGCACCCACTGGCCTCACCACCCTGTCCTATAACGCATACATACCCTCCGGTCCCGGGTCTGAAGCGGCAAATCCCCCATATTGCACAGTATGTGATTAATAAGTCTGCAGTCACACAGAGTAGCTGCAGACTTGTCAGTTTTGACCAGACAACTACTTTAAGCCAGGCTGGTCCTATTAAGGTTTACTTGTAAAGTATTGGATAAGCCCTTTAAATATATCAATACTAAATCGTTTGGCTAAGGCTGTGTTCACACTTCCATTAGTATTTATAATGACAAGAATTCCACAGTCTTGCACCATTCCTGCCATTAAATGTCGGACCCTCTTCTGCTTGACAACTGATATTAATTACTTTTGCATTTTGTTTTGTCTTACAAGTAATACAAGTTACACCGAAACGCAGGAAATCTCCTCTGCAGTACGAAACCACATGAGCAAATCTCCCAGCAACACTTTCCATCCGCAGGATTTTTCCGATGTCATCAGCTTCATACTGTATGGGAATTTTCACAGATCAGGGTAAGGCCATGCGACTAGGTCTAGCACTAGGCTAAGCTCCAGTTCACAGATCAGGGTAAGGCCATGCGGCTAGGTCTAGCACTTGGCTAAGCTCCAGTTCACAGATCAGGGTAAGGCCATGCGGCTAGGTCTAGCACTAGGCTAAGCTCCAGTTCACAGATCAGGGTAAGGCCATGCGGCTAGGTCTAGCACTAGGCTAAGCTCCAGTTCACAGATCAGGGTAAGGCCATGCGGCTAGGTCTAGCACTAGGCTAAGCTCCAGTTCACAGATCAGGGTAAGGCCATGCGGCTAGGTCTAGCACTAGGCTAAGCTCCAGTTCACAGATCAGGGTAAGGTCATGCGGCTAGTTCTAGCACTAGGCTAAGCTCCAGTTCACAGATCAGGGTAAGGCCATGCGGCTAGGTCTAGCACTAGGCTAAGCTCCAGTTCACAGATCAGGGTAAGGCCATGCGGCTAGGTCTAGCACTAGGCTAAGCTCCAGTTCACAGATCAGGGTAAGGCCATGCGGCTAGGTCTAGCACTAGGCTAAGCTCCAGTTCACAGATCAGGGTAAGGCCATGCGGCTAGGTCTAGCACTAGGCTATGCTCCAGTTCACAGATCAGGGTAAGGCCATGCGGCTAGGTCTAGCACTAGGCTAAGCTCCAGTTCACAGATCAGGGTAAGGCCATGCGGCTAGGTCTAGCACTAGGCTAAGCTCCAGTTCACAGATCAGGGTAAGGCCATGCGGCTAGGTCTAGCACTAGGCTAAGCTCCAGTTCACAGATCAGGGTAAGGCCATGTGGCTAGGTCTAGCACTAGGCTAAGCTCCAGTTCACAGATCAGGGTAAGGCCATGCGGCTAGGTCTAGCACTAGGCTAAGCTCCAGTTCACAGATCAGGGTAAGGCAATGCGGCTAGGTCTAGCACTAGGCTAAGCTCCAGTTCACAGATCAGGGTAAGGCCATGCGGCTAGGTCTAGCACTAGGCTAAGCTCCAGTTCACAGATCAGGGTAAGGCCATGCGGCTAGGTCTAGCACTAGGCTAAGCTCCAGTTCACTGATCAGGGTAAGGCCATGCGGCTAGGTCTAGCACTAGGCTAAGCTCCAGTTCACAGATCAGGGTAAGGCCATGCGGCTAGGTCTAGCACTAGGCTAAGCTCCAGTTCACTCGCTCACTTCCTATGGACGCTTTTGTCAATGATAAAATATAAGTCGTCTTTCTGTCAGATAGTGCCAGATTTGCTTTCACAGTGGAATGTCAAGGGGAAGTGATGAATTAATGTACAGTACTGTGCAAAAGGTTTAGGCCGGTGTGGAAAGATTGCTTTAAAAAAAGACAAGTTAATAGCTTTCTTTATAATTCTCAGTCCTAAATCACATTATTTGGTGCGAGTGCTGTTTCAATTTAAAGTGGCATCAACGCATCAGTTCTTCTAGGGACACATACACACCGTTTTTGAGGGAACGCGGCAGGAAGGTTGTAATAAACATCTTGGTGAACTAACCACAGATCTTCTGTGGATGTCGGCTTTTTGCAAATCCTTTTGTAATCCCAGACTCTGAGATCAGTGTTCTTTGGGGTCGTATCCTCACTTCCAGGACTTTGTTGTTCTTTACGCTGAGGATTGTTCTTAATGATACTGGCTGCATGTTTGGGATATTTGTCGTGCTGCATAATAAATTTGTAGCTAATCAGACGGTATTGCGTGATGGCTAGGTATCTGCCTGTATTTGTCAGCATTGAGGACACCGTTAATCCTGACCTAATCCCCAATTCCATTTGCCGAAATATAGCCCCAGATTTCCCAGGACCCTCCACCATGTCTTACTGCTGTATGCAAACCCTCATTATTGTACCGTCCTCCAGCAAATAAACTTTCTTCTTTTACAGCTAATTAGCTCACATTTTGACTCCTCAGTCCTGAGCACCGGCTGCCATTTTCTGCACTCCAGTTCTTATATTTTTGTGCATAATTGGGTCTCTTGGCCTTGCTCACTTGTCAGAGATACTCCTTTGACCAGACATCTCCAAACAGATGTGTGGAACTGGGTCCCACAGGTTGCTGCCACTTATGAGCTGATGGCACTGCTGGGCATCTACCGATTTTTGAAGGGAAGTAAGCATGCTGTATCTTTCATCTGCTGCACTAAGTTTACTTGGTCGACCACTGTGCCTTCGGTCTTAAACGGTGCCCATTTCTTGGTGCCCTCAATTTTGACAAATAGAAACAGATTCTAACTCCCTTTTTACCTATCATGGTGAGTTTATGGCTGCTTTTATTCTTCCTAGTAAGGATAACTGGCTGGAGAGGTTGTTCTACAGCTGCCAGAGACTGGATAAGAGAGAAGCGTCACTCATTCCTCGCAACCTGCTAAAGACGGAGGCCCTCCTGTGGCAATGGGTTGTATGGGAAGCGGCTCAATTCACTGTCCTGTCAAAGTTGCGGACGCCGCTAGGAAGAGCTCAAGATACGTTCCAGACTATCGAAGGTATGTGGTGGTCGTGACTGGAAGAAGAGCTGTGTGCGCATGCGAGATGCATGTTTGCGTAATTCTCTGGTTTTATCTTGAGTCATTTATGTATCACAAGCTTGTCATTCTTGCTTTTACATTGAAACGGACTCGCCTTTTGTTTTTAAGGCATTATCCGAAGCCTAGCCGCTCACACTCTTAATCCAGATCAGGATGCGAGTCAGTGGACGACTGCCGACAATGACGAAGGACATGGCAATAATCAGTTGCGCCTAGTGCTTCTCTTACAGTATTTGGAGAATTTGGACAAGTTGATGTACAATGCCTATGAAGGATGTGCCAATGCCTTAACCTCTCCACCCAAGGTATGTAAGAATGTGTGCTTTACTAAGCCTTGCAACGTCCGATGCTGCAAGGACTTGTTAAATTTTGCAACAATTTTTTTTCCCTCCTTTAAAGGTTATCAGAACATTCTTCTATACGAACCGACAAACGTGCCAAGACTGGCTCACCCGAATCCGAATCGCCATCATGAGAGTGGGCTTGTTAGCCGGCCAACCTGCCGTAACGGTCAGGCATGGGTTTGACCTGCTGTGTGAGATGAAGAATAACAGTACCCCCCAGGTAAAAAAAAAAAAATCTGCATAGTCATACGATGCAGATTGAGATACAGTATGCTCAATGCTAACTGCGTGATAATATTTGTAAAGGGATCAGAATTTGAGCTGACTGTGATGATGGTGGTGGAAGCCCTTTGCGAACTTCAGTGCCCAGAAGCCATACAGGGACTTGCTGTGTGGTCGTCCGCTGTTGCTGGAAAAAGTCTTTCCTGGATTAATTCTGTGGCTCTACAAGCAGACGGAAGGTACGGTAACCTGTCAGAGGTGATCGGGTAATCGAGTAAAAATCAGCGGTACGACTGGATCCCACCTTTTCATTGTGGGAGCATATTTGGCTCAATGCACTTGTGGCATTTGATCTTCTTCCTTGTTGTCACTAGTCATTTGCCTGCTTGTACTTGATCTCTCCATACGCTAGCATCCTGGTTATATGGAGCAGATCAATCTATACAAGCAGAGACACAATGTTCAGGTCTTACGCTGTCAGGCGTTTGTGTGACCGCATTATACATGCACTTTCCTGGGATGTTTGGGAGAAGTTGCTCTTCCATTATGTTTAGATGCCATTATTTATTCTCAAGCAAAATAGTGCTGCCTTGCGTGAAAAGCACTTGGTGCATTACCTGCCAAAATGGGTCTCACTTACAGTGGGTGATGTTCTCGATGGTGTGTTATATGCTGCAATTTATAATCTTCTGCTTTGTATCATGAATTTATGGCCAGTTTTGTTCCCGGTAGGTTTGAGAAAGCAGCCGTGGAATATCAGGAACACTTATGTGCGATGACCGGGGTCGACTGCAGCACTTCAGGATTTGACAAAACGGTTCTGAAGTTGGCGAATTCCACCAGCACATCTGCAAGCCCCAAACATGCGAACGGTACGTGTATGTATTGGATCTAGCGCATTACCATCTGTAGGCTGCTTGTGGTTTATCGGTTGCTTACAGTCGGGTAACTTTGTTTCATTTTATTTTATTTTTTTCATTATTCTTGGCCTTGTTTTTTGGTTATTGCAGTAAAATTGATGAACACTGGTTCTATCTATTTGTGACTTGCAGGAGACACCCGTAAGACTGTCCTAACGAAACCTAGCGATCCTTTGCCTGAAGTGGTCAACTATTTGGGAAATAAGGCCTGCGAGTGCTACATTTCAATCGCTGACTGGCCTGCAGTCCAGGAGTGGCAGAACAGCATGCACGACTTGAAGAAAGGAGCATTGGGAAGCTGTATTAACATGAAGACGGACTTCAATTATATTAAGTGAGTCCTCTGGTGTATCTGCCTCTTATTATTACATTGTGGTTCACCTCCAAAATGCCTTTTAAACTAACTATACATTGTAGGGGCCAAGTCCGCCAAAGCAAAAATCATACTTGCACTATACCTGTTACTGGTACGGTGCTTTAGAAAGCAACTTGATTCTTGCGCAAGTGAGGGGCCTTCATTGCACCCTTGGCGTGGCCAAGGACTGTGCATCCTTACGCTGCCTCATTCTGCATTACTCTGTCGCCTCATTGGGGGACACAGGACCATGGGTGTTATGCTGCTGTCACTAGGAGGCGACACTAAGCATAATCTGAAAAAGATTAACTGTGGCTCCTCCTCTGCAGTATACACCCCTGGATGGCATCAACCTTCTCCAGTTTTTTGCTTAGTGTCGCATAGGAGGCACACCTAAGATTTTTTTTTTTTTTACTCCGTTTTTTTCCTATGGATTACAGATGAAGAAAAGAGGGTCTCCTGTGAGACTCCCGGCATGGCTCCTTCCTCGGCCCCCTATGCCCGGTTGAAGTAGAGATGGATATTTCCCCATGTTGCTCCTTCCCCAGTGCCTCGGGTGCTGGTTCGAAGTCGAGACGACCCCCTGCCCCCCCCCCCTCCTTCCCCAATTCTTTTTGGTTTCTGGGTTGAGGTCGAGGCGAGGATAAAGGCCCCTGAAGGTGTGACAACAGCACCCTCCCTAATCCCCCTTTGGGGGCATTAGGTTGAGACGCCTCAGGTAGGAAGGAGCGACATGGTGAAATATCCATCTCTACTTCAACCGGGCACCCCGTAATAGGGGGCCGAGGAAGGAGCCATGCCGGGAGTCTCACAGGAGACCCTCTTTTCTTCATCTGTAATCCGTAGGAAGAAAACGGAGTAAAAAAAAATCTTAGGTGTGCCTCCTATGCGACACGAAGCAAAAAACTGGAGAAGGCTGACGCTGTCCAGGGGTGTATACTGCAGAGGAGGAGCCACAGTTAATCTTTTTCAGATTATGCATAGTGTCGCCTCCTAGTGGACAGCAGCATAACACCCATGGTCCTGTGTCCCCCAATTAGAGGCTAAGAGAAAGAGATTTTACGGTGAGTACACAAAAATCTCCTTTTTTCGGACTTTTCCTTGCGTCTGATGTCTTGCTTTCTAGATTGAATGCTGCCCCATGTGCGCATGTGTTTTGACACTGCCTGTGCCAGCGGGCATGCACATAGTGGTTAGGCATGTTCTGCTTCCAGGTGTAACACAGCAGTGAGGATCCAGGTAGGAGAACGCACCTTGCCACTGTGTGCAATGAGCTATGTGCACACGACGGCGGCGGCACAGTCCGTGCGCATGCACACGCAATGCAGCATTTGCTTTAGGAACTGAGCACTGTCCATCAGAAACAAGTGCTCATGATGCAAAATGAGGGGGCATAGCAGTGCACCGAGCTCTTGGCATCATCAAGGGTGCACTGAAACCCCCTCATTTGCTTAGGCATAAAATTATTTTCCCAATCTCTGTACCAATTGTACATTGCTAGTATGATTTCTGTAGGGGCTAAGTCCCCCTATAGCACTGCATAGTTAGTTTAAAAGGCATTTTGGGAGTGACCGACTTAAATTGTTATACACCGTGATCTGATAATAGACGGCCTACTTAACAATCACAAATAGAATTCTCTATAGAAAGTTTGTGGTTTATCTCCTCAATAAATGCAGCACTGCCACTCTGTCGCCAATATACTCTCGTTCCATGTTAAGTATGATTTTGCTTCTTGAGTCGATTTCTAGCCTTCCAGTTTATTATGGAACTTTTTCTCAACAGGTCCCTAAGCAGCTTTGAGTATGGAGAGTTTCTGGAATGCGCAGAACAGTTGGAATTATTGCCCGGGGAGAACCTGAACCTTGTGAATGGCGGCTTTAAGGAAAAAATAGGTACAATTCTTAAATCTCTGCAGATAATTTAGTTCCTAACTAAATGACTTGCCTAGTACATTTACAAAAGTGTTACTGATTTGTTGCAACGCGTTTCGGGCCAGTGGTAGGCCATGTCTAATGGACAATGTGTCGTTGGAAAATGGGGACCATGGGTATATAAGCTGTGACTTGGTGGGGTACACTTAAGAAAATCTTTACTTCTTCTACCAGGATATATATTTCTGTAGTGTGTTGCTCCTTACAAGGTTACTGGCCACCTTAGAAGTAGACCGTCTCCTATTCGAGGAGCACAAGGTTGAAGGAGCTCGCTGTCCGTGGGAAGCAAAGGAGCTGTGCGCTGCGGAACACAAGAGAACCCCTTTAGATCAATAGGTTGTCCATGTATTGAGGAGCAATTTTTTACGTGAGTAATGACATTTGGACTTTACATCTTAATTGCTTCTAGACATGAAGAAGCTGCTTCCCAACATGCTAAGTCCTGATCCCAGAGAGCTTCAGAAGTGCATCGAAGTCCAGCTGCTCCGGAGCTCGGTGTGTTTGAGTTTGGCCCTAAGTGAAGCAGACCAGGAGCAGAAGTGGCAATCCATCTCTGAGTAAGCAAAGCGGGGGCTTCCTTTCCCTCTTCATCTGTGATATATATATATATATATCCCAAGAGCTTTACATTGTATTAAGTACTTTCTCAACCTTAGAATTCTTGATGCACACGGAAAAATGTTTTACTCTAAATTACAGAAATCTGAGCAAACACTTGAAGCAAACAGCCCGTATAGCTATGGGACCGCTAAGGCTTTCCACACTGACTATATCCCAGTCACTGCCAGCTTTAGGAACATTACAGCTGTACTGTGCGTCCTCTCTGGAGAGCACCGTGTCCAGCAAACTCTCAACTGAGGTAAGGTGTGCTATTACTGAAGTGCTAATGTCATTGTGTTCAAAACCCTGCATGTGTCTATCAGCCGCAGGGACTTAAGCATATTGTTTGAGCACGCAGAAGTTGCTCGTTTAGCATATGAGCATGCCTAGATAACACCTTATCCCAGCACATTTGCTAATCAATAGTAATGCCCCAAAAGGGAAAGGGACCACCAAAGAGCAATTCTAGTATTGCAGGTTCTGTAAGGATTAGAAATCACTCTATGGATCTCCAATTAGTTTTCTGAAGGTATGACCATTCGAATATTTTATCTCTTGAGTTCCCCCTTAAGGCTACGTTCACATTAGCGTTGCGCGCCGGTGCGTCGGCGACGCAACGGCGACGCAACGCGCGACGCATCAAAAACGCTGCGTTTTGCGACGCGTGCGTCGTTTTTTGACGAAAATCGGACGCACGAAAAATGCAACTTGTTGCATTTTCGTGCGTCCGACGCTAGCGTCGAAAACGACGCACATGTCGAAAAACGCTAACAAAAAACGCACGCGTCCCCTATGTTAAACATAGGGGCGCGTCGCCGCTGCGTCGCCCACGCAACAGCGACGCACATTAGCGTAACGCTAATGTGAACGTAGCCTAAGTCATGCCTGTACTTCTAAATTTGCTTCCTATTGTAGGTATACAGAATTGTCTGACGTCTGTGCTAAAGGTACCTTCACACTGAACGATATCGCTAGCGATCCGTGACGTTGCAGCGTCCTGGCTAGCGATATCGTTGAGTTTGACACGCAGCAGCGATCAGGATCCTGCTGTGCCATCGTTGGTCGGAGCAGAAAGTCCAGAACTTTATTTCGTCGCTGGATCTCCCGCAGACATCGCTGAATCGGCGTGTGTGACGCCGATTCAGCGATGTCTTCACTGGTAACCAGGGTAAACATCGGGTTACTAAGCGCAGGGCCACGCTTAGTAACCCGATGTTTACCCTGGTTACCAGCGTAACCGTAAAAAAAAAAAAAAACACTACATACTTACATTCTGGTGTCTGTCCCCCGGCGCTGTGCTTCTCTGCACTGACTGTGAGCGCCATCCGGAAAGCACAGCGGTGACGTCACCGCTGTGCTCTGCTTTCCGGCCGGCCGGCGTTCACAGTGCAGAGAAGCACAGCGCCGGGGGACAGACACTGGAATGTAAGTATGTAGTGTTTTTTTTTTTTTTTTTTTTTTACGTTTACGCTGGTAACCAGGGTAAACATCGGGTTACTAAGCGCGGCCCTGCGCTTAGTAACCCGATGTTTACCCTGGTTACCAGGGGACTTCGCATAGTTAGTCGCTGGAGAGCTGTCTGTGTGACAGGTCTCCAGCGACCACACAGCGACGCTGCAGCGATCGGGATCGTTGTCTAGATCGCTGCAGCGTCGCTAAATGTGACGGTACCTTAAGTCATTAGTTCATTTACAAATCTTTTGATCTCCATTGTGTTGTTGCCGGTCACTAACTCCACTGCTGTGTCTCCAGGACTGTCTGATACCGCTATACAGTGAAGCTTTGAGGTCATGTAAGCAGCACGACGTCAGACCGTGGATACACGCGCTGAGATACACCACCTTCCAGAATCGGCTGGCAGACAAGTTCAAAGGTAGTTGTCGCTGCAGGTCGCATTCTGCCATGACTTTTTAGCTAGATGGTTGATTTCTATACTAATGAAGAAGCACTTTGCCTAAATTTCTGCCGCTGCTGTAAAACTGTCCACGTGACCAGTGGAGGTTCGACCGCTGGGACACCTCTGAATCCTGAGAATGGGGCTCTGAATTCTCTGGTCGGAATGGGATGGTGACTGCACTTGTACCTCTGATTCATTTATGATCTATGAGACCGCCAGAGATCGGAGAGTACAGCGCTCACCTTTCTCCGACAGTCCCATCATGGGGCAATGCAGTATGTTATCACCTATGCTGCTGGGAATAACTCCTAGGATCTGTGGTCAGACATGTACAGTCCAGTATAAACGTATGGTTATAATAAAATCTTTCTAAGATTATTTTAATGGATATGGGCTGATCAGGATTGTCCTGTTACATCGTATATTTTGTATTGTTGTTTTGAGAGTTGGCTGCATGTAAATAATTAGGGGCACTTTTTTAAAGGGAACCTGTCACCCCCAAAATCGATGGTGAGGTGAACTCACCGTCATCAGGGGCTTATCTACAGCATTCTGTAATGCTGTAGATAAGCCGCCGATGTAACCTGAAAGAGGAGAAAAAGAGGTTAGATTATACTCACCCAGGGGCGGTCCTGCTCCGATGGGTGTCTCAGGTCCGGAACAGCGCCTCCCATCTTCCCATCTTCATTCCATGACGTCCTCTTCTGGTCTTCACGCCGCGGCTGGGGCGCAGGCTTACTGTCTGTCCTGTTGAGGGCAGAGCAAAGTATTGCAGTGCGCAGGCGCCGGAAAGGTCAGAGAGGCCCGATACCTGCGCACTGCAGTACTTTACAAAATACTGATCAAACAAAAAACCAATGTGTGTTCATGAGATTTCTGAAATCTCATAGGCTTTGCTGGTATTATAAGAAGCAGCTGAAAATTAGCATTAAAAAAACGCAGCAAAAAGTGTGAACTTACCCTAATAATTGCAAATTTTATATCATAAACTTGCAATTAAAGGGGTTGGCCTTTGAACAACATGTGTCACCTGTGCATTTATCGACAGAAGTGGGGACTTGAGTTTCTCAAATTCAACTTGCCCGCAAGACCGCGGCCAGGTGAAGTTGAATGAAAGGTCGATCATGCATTCACGCCCTGTCACTTCATTGCCTATGGAAGTGAGGGAACGATCCACGGTCACGTCCATTCACTACTGTCAGAGACGTTGAATGGTGGCCTTTTTCTGTATTTATTAAAAAGGTCAATGAAGCCAAATCAAGCAGACTTGGATTTGGATCCCGTAGAGCCCCGGTCACCCCAGAATGTGTCACTTTATTGTTGCAGATTGCAGTGTACATGGGTAATTGCATATAGTTTACTCCGTATGCCCCTTAGTTTCTCAGACTTCCTTGTCTTGTGTTACTTTACAGATCAGATGTCCGTCAAGAGTCATCTGATGGAATTGGGTTTAACTGCTGCTAAATGTTCGAGAAAGCGGGGCAATGTTACACTTGCCGCAAGGTTAATTGCCCAGTGCTGCAGTATCCAGCTCGGGCAGGTGACCAATGCCCAGGATCTAGTTGCTAATTTTAAAAAGCTCTCGCTTCACGGACAGATGGATGAAAAGTGGGGACCGGAGCTTGACATTGAAAAGGCTAAACTCCTGTACGCTGCAGGTCAGTATGACATTGACCATGTGCGGCATGAATGGGGCTGTGTACGGACTACAGAGAGGGATTATATTGTGCTAATCAATAATAATAATAATAATATAATAATAATTTTTATTTATATAGCGCCAACATATTCCGCAGCGCTTTACAAATTATAGAGGGGACTTGTACATACAATAGACATTACAGCATAACAGAAATACAGTTCAAAACAGATACCAAGAGGAGTGAGGGCCCTGCTCGTAAGCTTACAAACTATGAGGAAAAGGGGAGACACGAGAGGTGGATGGTAACAATTGCTATAGTTATTCGGACCAGCCATAGTGTAAGGCTTGGGTGTTCATGTAAAGCTGCATGAACCAGTTAATTAATTTTTTTTTTTTTTTTTTTTTTTTTTTAATATAGGCCACACAGGGATCGTTAGGTTAATGCATTGAGGCGGTAGGCCAGTCTGAACAAATGAGTTTTTAGGGCACGCTTAAAACTGTGGGGATTGGGGATTAATCGTATTATCCTAGGTAGTGCATTCCAAAGAATCGGCGCAGCACGTGTAAAGTCTTGGAGACGGGAGTGGGAGGTTCTGATTATTGAGGATGCTAACCTGAGGTCATCAGCGGAGCGGAGGGCACGGGTAGGGTGGTAGACTGAGACCAGAGAGGAGATGTAGGGTGGTGCTGAGCCATGGAGTGCTTTGTGGATGAGGGTAGTAGTTTTGTACTGGATTCTTGAGTGGATGGGTAACCAGTGTAATGACTGGCACAAGGTAGAGGCATCGGTGTAACGGTTGGTGAGGAATATGATCCTGGCAGCAGCATTCAGGACAGATTGGAGCGGGGAGAGTTTGGTAAGAGGGAGGCCGATTAGTAGAGAGTTACAATAGTCCAGACGAGAATGAATAAGTGAAACAGTAAGAGTTTTTGCAGAGTCGAAAGTAAGAAAAGGGCGAATTCTAGAAATGTTTTTGAGATGCAGGTAAGAAGAGCGAGCCAGTGATCGGATGTGGGGGGTGAATGAAAGGTCAGAATCAAGGATGACCCCAAGGCAGCGGGCATGTTGCTTTGGAGTAATGGTGGAACCGCAAACGGAGATGGCAATGTCAGGCAAAGGTAGGTTAGTAGAGGGAGAAAACACGAGGAGTTCAGTTTTTGACAGGTTTAGTTTCAGATAGAGGGAGGACATGATGCTAGAGACAGCGGTAAGACAATCACTGGTGTTTTCTAATAAGGCAGGCGTGAGATCAGGAGAAGAAGTGTATAGTTGGGTGTCGTCAGCATAGAGATGGTACTGGAAGCCAAATCTACTGATTGTTTGTCCAATAGGGGCAGTATACAAAGAGAAGAGGAGGGGGCCTAGGACTGATCCTTGAGGAACCCCAACAGTAAGGGGAAGGTGAGAGGAGGAGGAACCAGAATAATATTGCATGTGACTTGGTTGGCAGGTCAGTCTACTCATGCCATGGAGATGCTGAGCTCCTGTGCCATCTCCTTCTGTACATCTGCAAAGGCTGAATATGCCGTAGCAAAGTCTATCCTGACGCTGGCCAAATGGATCCAAGCAGATTGGAAAGAAATATCCGGACAGATGAAGCAAGTGTACAGATCACGTCAGCAAGCAAACGTTACCAATCTCTCTGCTCTGGGCAAAAATGTGCTCGCGCTCATTGATCTGCCTCCAGTCAACGCCGTGGATGAAGAGTATCCACGTATTGAGAGTGAATCCACAGGTAAGCTAGGTCTGACCTTTCTTCTGTGATCGATGTATTCGTAGCTGTGATCGATGTATTCTTAGCTGGACTTCTGTCTGAATAACTTGCCTTTCATTGTCTTTTTCGTAACAGTGAACATTGGCGTTGGCGAACCGGATTTCGTACTCGGCCAGCTGTATCATTTGTCTTCAGTGCAAGCTCCCGAAGTGGCCAAGTCTTGGGCAGCATTGGCTAGTTGGGCATACAGATGGGGA
Organism: Ranitomeya imitator; assembly: GCF_032444005.1. Classification (NCBI taxonomy): domain Eukaryota; kingdom Metazoa; phylum Chordata; class Amphibia; order Anura; family Dendrobatidae; genus Ranitomeya; species Ranitomeya imitator. Next base: position 179,780,147 of record NC_091288.1, on the reverse strand, counting down.
AGAAAGGTGGTGGACAATGCTAGGTAGGAAAATTGGTCTGTTTTCTAAATATTGAAGAGCACTGTACTGACAAGTGTGTTTAGTAAACTTGCATTCTTCGTTACAAATTGTGTAGCCTATTTTTTAAATTTTTTTACAATTCTTGGGTGTTCTGATATTGTCTCATTCCTCCTTGAAATGAATGTATAAACTGATGACTTGGTGGTATTTCATTAGTCAATGGGGAGTATCCCTATGCAGTCTAATTCTGTGAGCACTAATTGGACAGTGTTGGTATTTAATAAAACATGTTTCATGAGAGGTTATTTAATTCTTTGAGTCTCTCTAGTTTCTAATGATGTAAAAAGAAATGAAGGTGCAGTCAGACGGCCCTATAAATAGTGCAGAGCTCGGACTGGCTGGCAGCTCTCCTGACATGAGCGTCACAGCTGCATGAGTTCGTGTCAGGAGAGCCACCAGCCAGTCCGAGCATTGTGTTCCTATTTATAGGGCCATCTGACTTTGCCCTTAGGGTATGTGCACACGTAGATGGAACCTCTGCAGATTTTTCCGGACCTGTTTTGCTAAATCCGCAGGTAAACCGCACTGCGGAATTACCGTGGATTTACCGCGTTTTCTTTGTGCATTTTGTTCGGAGTTCGGATTTCACATGCGGTTATGCACCTTCGGATTCCTATTATGGAGCAGGTGTAAACCGCACAAAGAATTGACATGCTGCGGAATAAACAACGCTATGCTTCCGCGTGTTTTTTTCCGCAGCATGGGCACAGCGGATTTTGTTTTCCATATGTTCCATAGGTTGTACTGTAAACGCATGGAAAGCTGCTGCGAATCTGCAGCAAAATCTGCAGCGTGTGCACATACCCTCAGAGTAAACTATAACTGGCATTATTGAATGCATGCATCACTTGTATGTAACCTGTTCATCTCTTGTGTATTTAGTCAAGGTGAAGGTGTAAAACTGCTTCAGCGAGAGAAATTAGAGGTGCAAAGCCTTTTACCAGATAATGTATCCGAAGAAGATAAAGAAAAGATTTACGGGATTTTAGGGCAAGCTATGTGCCGTCCTGCTGGGATCCAGGTATGTGCAGGCATTGCTATAGAACACAGCACAATGTAAGGGGACACGTGCTTCAGGCCTCTGGTGAAAACTGTGCTTTGTAGGGGGGTATGAGTGTTATCGAGCCTAAACATATTCAATTAAAATCATCTGGGCTTGCTGATTCTGGCTAGACAAAAATTATTATTTATTACAGCGCCATTTATTCCATGCGCTTTACATGTGGAAAGGATATACAGGTCCTTCTCAAAAAATTAGCATATAGTGTTAAATTTCATTATTTACCATAATGTAATGATTACAATTAAACTTTCATATATTATAGATTCATTATCCACCAACTGAAATTTGTCAGGTCTTTTATTGTTTTAATACTGATGATTTTGGCATACAACTCCTGATAACCCAAAAAACCTGTCTCAATAAATTAGCATATTTCACCCATCCAATCAAATAAAAGTGTTTTTTAATAACAAACAAAAAAAACAACAAATAATAATGTTCAGTTATGCACTCAATACTTGGTCGGGAATCCTTTGGCAGAAATGACTGCTTCAATGCGGCGTGGCATGGAGGCAATCAGCCTGTGACACTGCTGAGATGTTATGGAGGCCCAGGATGCTTCAATAGCGGCCTTAAGCTCATCCAGAGTGTTGGGTCTTGCGTCTCTCAACTTTCTCTTCACAATATCCCACAGATTCTCTATGGGGTTCAGGTCAGGAGAGTTGGCAGGCCAATTGAGCACAGTAATACCATGGTCAGTAAACCATTTACCAGTGGTTTTGGCACTGTGAGCAGGTGCCAGGTCGTGCTGAAAAATGAAATCTTCATCTCCATAAAGCATTTCAGCCGATGGAAGCATGAAGTGCTCCAAAATCTCCTGATAGCTAGCTGCATTGACCCTGCCCTTGATGAAACACAGTGGACCCACACCATCACTGACTGTGGGTACTTGACACTGGACTTCAGGCATTTTGGCATTTCCTTCTCCCCAGTCTTCCTCCAGACTCTGGCACCTTGATTTCCGAATGACATGCAAAATTTGCTTTCATCAGAAAAAAGTACTTGGGACCACTTAGCAACAGTCCAGTGCTGCTTCTCTGTAGCCCAGGTCAGGCGCCTCTGCCGCTGTTTATGGTTCAAAAGTGGCTTTACCTGGGGAATGCGGCACCTGTAGCCCATTTCCTGCACACGCCTGTGCACGGTGGCTCTGGATGTTTCCACACCAGACTCAGTCCACTGCTTCCTCAGGTTCCCCAAGGTCTGGAATCGGTCCTTCTCCACAATCTTCCTCAGGGTCCGGTCTCCTCTTCTCGTTGTACAGCGTTTTCTGCCACATTGTTTCCTTCCAACAGACTTACCATTGAGGTGCCTTGATACAGCACTCTGGGAACAGCCTATTTGTTGAGAAATTTCTTTCTGGGTCTTACCCTCTTGCTTGAGGGTGTCAATGATGGCCTTCTTGACATCTGTCAGGTCGCTAGTCTTAAGGTACCGTCACATTAGACAATATCGCTAGCGATCCGTGACGTTGCAGCGTCCTGGCTAGCGATATCGTCCAGTGTGACAGGCAGCAGCGATCAGGCCCCTGCTGTGCTGTCGCTGGTCGGGGAAGAAAGTCCAGAACTTTATTTCGTCGCTGGACTCCCCGTAGACATCGCTGAATCGGCGTGTGTGACACCGATTCAGCGAAGTCTTTGCTGGTAACCAGGGTAAACATCGGGTAACTAAGCGCAGGGCCGCGCTTAGTAACCCGATGTTTACCCTGGTTACCATCCTAAAAAGTAAAAAAACAAACACTACATACTTACCTACAGCCGTCTGTCCTCCAGCGCTGTGCTCTGCTCTCCTCCTGCTCTGGCTGTGAGCGTCGGTCAGCCGGAAAGCAGAGCGGTGACGTCACCGCTCTGCTTTCTGGCTGCCCGGCGCTCACAGCCAGACCAGAGAAGCAGAGCGCCGAGGACAGACAGCGGTAGGTAAGTATGTAGCGTTTGTTTTTTTACTTTTTAGGATGGTAACCAGGGTAAACATCGGGTTACTAAGCGCGGCCCTGCGCTTAGTTACCCGATGTTTACCCTGGTTACCGGGGACCTCGGGATCGTTGGTCGCTGGAGAGCGGTCTGTGTGACAGCTCTCCAGCGACCAAACAGCGACGCTGCAGCGATCCGGATCGTTGTCGGTATCGCTGCAGCGTCGCTATGTGTGACGGTACCTTTACCCATGATGGGGGTTTTGAGTAATGAACCAGGCAGGGAGTTTATAAAAGCCTCAGGTATCTTTTGCATGTGTTTAGAGTTAATTAGTTGATTCAGAAGATTAGGGTAATAGGTCGTTTAGAGAACCTTTTCTTGATATGCTAATTTATTGAGACAGGTTTTTTGGGTTATCAGGAGTTGTATGCCAAAATCATCAGTATTAAAACAATAAAAGACCTGACAAATTTCAGTTGGTGGATAATGAATCTATAATATATGAAAGTTTAATTGTAATCATTACATTATGGTAAATAATGAAATTTAACACTATATGCTAATTTTTTTAGAAGGACCTGTACATAATAAAAAAAGGTACAATAATCTTGGAAAAACGAGTCACCATCTTGTACAGGAGGAGTGAGGACCCTGCCCGCGAGGGCTCACAATCTACAAGGGATGGGTGAGGATACAGTAGGTGAGGGTAGAGCTGGTCATGCAGTGGTTTTGTCGATCAGTGGTTACTGCAGGTCGTAGGCTTCTCAGAAGATGTAGATCTTCAGGATTCTTTTGAAGGTTTCCACGGTAAGCGAGAGTCTGATATGTTGGAGTAGAGAGCACCAGAGATTGGGGGGGATGCATGGGAGAAATCTTGTATGCGATTGTGGGAAGAGGAGATAAGAGGGGAGTAGAGAAGGAGATCTTGTGAGGATCGGAGGTTGCGTGCAGGAAAGTACCGGGAGACTAGGTCACAGATGTATGGAGGAGACAGGTTGTGGATGGCTTTGTATGTCATGGTTAGGGTTTTGTACTGGAGTCTCTGGGTAATGGGGAGCCAGTGAAGGGATTGACAGAGGGGAGATGCCGGGGAATAGCGGGGGGACAGGTGGATTAGCCGGGCAGCAGAGTTTAGACTAGATTGGAGGAGTGTGAGTGTTTAAAAGGGAGGCCACAGAACAGGAGGTTGCAGTAGTCTAGGCGGGAAATGAGGACCTTGCACTAGTTTTTGCAGGCTCTTGATTAAGGAATGTGCAGATCCGGGAAATATTTTTGATTTGCAGTCAGCAGGAAGTGGAGAGGGCTTGGGTATGTGGTTTGAAGAAGAGATCAGAGTCGAGGATTACTCTGGTGTAAGCAGATATGCTTGATTGCAAACAGTAGCACAATGTGTTTATGTGCCGGTGTCTGGCTGTGCTCCTCTCCTCTTTAGTCTTCAGTATGGTGTCAGCCTCTTGTCAGGTAAGACAGATTTGAGCTGGTTATTTTTTTACAAGTTTAATGGAGAGTTCAGGAGGTGGGGGATAAGTGTCATAAATGGAGAAGTTTCTCTGATAACATATATTCCAAAGGTTCTTCTATCGACTAATAATATTGATTTATGCAAAGTGCAGATTCCACATAATAACCTCTGACCTCGGGTGCTCTCTGTGGGGCGCACCTAATGAATTGCTGAACATGTGTAAATATAACACCCATTAAGATTGTAAAGTGCCATTTTACTTATAGGGATTTGTGTGCATTTTTGTGTTTTAGGATGAGGATATGTCCCTTCAGATCACAGAGAATGAGGGCAATGATGAAAATGATACAGTTGACGTCATCTGGAGACAACTCCTGGCCACTTGCCCTTGGCTCGCAGACCTAGATGAGACCGCTTCAGAGGGGCTAATCAAGCTTTGGCGTAAAGTAGTGGACCGGATATTCAGCTTATATAAATTGTCTTGCAGCGCTTACTTCACCTTTCTAAAGCTTAATGCTGGACGGGTGAGTAAAAAGAAAAGTTTGATAAATCTGTGCCTGATGCTTTACACTTAACGTGCCTGTCGACAGGCTGCGGGGGTATCCCATCGGACGTCCAAACACCAGCAGAAGGGGAATTAAATTTATTGCCACTGCCAATGTTTCCACTTATTGTATTTCATGTTTATCTATACATTGAAATCTAGTTAAGTGTCATCTGTGCTTCCGTAAGAACTCAATTTTATAGTGGTGGTCTCCAGTTTTCCTAGAAATGAGTGAATACATTTACAAATGGGCATGAGAATACCCCTAGGTCAGTAGGATGTGCCGCTACATAGTATAAAAGCACCACTCAATTTTTTATTTTTTTTTTCTATCGCTGGAGTTGTGCCACTAGTGCACCTAGTCTTATACTTGCCATATTCACCGCTCCGTCTTCACCGCTCTGGTCGGTCTTTTGGTTGTGACCTACTGGATCTCTCCAGCATTTGCTGGACGATCTGGCAGTTACATTTCAATATAAGTCTATGAGAACCAGAACAGGGCCCTAATAGACTTGCGTTAAGAGTTTGTAACAGTGACCTCTGACTTCCGGCCAGTCAGGAGCCGCAGTCACAAGATGGCAGACCAGGTCAGATTAGCACCAGGAAGAGCTGATGACTGTGACTGGTAAGTGTATTACTAGGGTTAATGGAATCACTCCTGCATTTTAGTTTTGCTTGTTTTTTTTTTTTAACACTGCTGAACCATTGCTTACAGACCTTGTATTTAAGGAGTCTCCTCATTGCCATAAGGAAGGGTAACCCCATTTCTCAGTTTGGTCATAAAAATTCAGTAATTACAGATGAACAATACACAACGGAGATCCAGAAATTAAATATATTCTAGTAAACAATTAAAGAGGTTGTCTGGCCTTCTACATGTCTGCAGAATTGTGAATCCCAACAACGTGCACACTGCGTACTGTTAGGAGTCTCTGGTGTCGGGAGCAGGACATCATGTGACCGCCACATTCCGACTAGACTGTCCGGCCTCTCTTGATACACTTGCATTGAGCGAGACCACGCACAACTAGTCAGTATGTGACCGCATGTATGTAAATCACATACTTGTGGTCACTCACCCTCTGCTCCCAGCATCAGAGAATCTTCACAGTGTTCATTGTTGTGAGCGTTCACATAGTGACTGCCGACTTATAGCCTTAGGGTACCGTCACACTATACGATTTACCTACGATCACGACCAGCGATATGACCTGGCCGTGATCGTAGGTAAATCGTAGTGTGGTCGCTGGGGAGCTGTCACACAGACAGCTCTCCAGCGACCAAGGATGCCGAGGTCCCTGGGTAACCAGGGTAAACATCGGGTAACTAAGCGCAGGACCGCGCTTAGTTACCCGATGTTTACCCTGGTTACAAGCGTTAAACTAAAAAAAAAAAAACAGCACATACTTACATTCTGGTGTCCGTCAGGTCCCTTGCAGTCTGCTTCCCGCACTCAGTGACTGCCGGCCGTGAAGTGAAAGTGAAAGTACAGCCGCTGTGCTCTGCTTTCACTTTACGGCCGGCAGTCACAGTGCGGGAAGCAGACGGCAAGGGACCTGACGGACACCAGAATGTAAGTATGTGCTGTTTGTTTTTTTTTAGTTTAACGCTTGTAACCAGGGTAAACATCGGGTAACTAAGCGCGGTCCTGCGCTTAGTTACCCGATGTTTACCCTGGTTACAAGCGAACGCATCGCTGGATCGCATCCCTAGATCGCTAGATCGGTGTCACACACACCGATCTAGCGATGACAGCGGGAGATCCAGCGATGAAAGAAAGTTCCATACGATCTGCTACGACGTACGATTCTCAGCAGGATCCCTGATCGCTGCTGCGTGTCAGACACAGCGATATCGTAACGATATCGCTGGAACGTCACGAATCGTACCGTCGTAGCGATCAAAATGGTATAGTGTGACGGTACCCTAAGAGCGGACAACCTCTTTAATCAGACTTGTTAATAAGTTGGTCTTGTCCTCTTTTAGATTACAAATTTTGTTCTTGTTTTTCTATAAATTTTGCAAATTCTCATTTAAAGTTTCAACAATACTTGTTTTCATTTAACCCAATATTTGTGGAGTTTAGATTTTTTTTAATGTAATTACTAATGGGTAATTCTAAGATTCCTGTTCTGTTGTATAGGTTTCACTAGATGAAGATGATCCACGATTGCACTTAAACATCACGTCTAAGCAGAGCACAGACGACGTCATTGTCATGGCCACACTCCGACTGCTCAGACTATTGGTGAAACACGCTGGAGAACTCCGACAGTATCTGGAGCAAGGACTGGAGACGACACCGACGGCACCCTGGAGAGGTGCTGATCTACTTGTCTAATTTGCTGTGAAAACTAATAATTTACTTTAAAGGCTTAAAGCCCCCATGCACCCCAGGCTAAAGTCATCCACACCTGCCGTCATCACAGGGCATTGGAGTACAGTATATGCGTAATCCCAATACTCCTAAGTATTGGGAATGGAGTACAGTTTAATGTGCCTCCCAGTTCTCCCCCTGTGAGATGATGTCAGGGGTGAGAAGGCTCTCGCCATTCAGTGGGGGATGTAAGCCACTGCCAAAGGAGTCTGGCAGCGGCTCTCCCATAAAGAACACAGGAGCACTAAGCCGAGCCAGGTGTGCCTGTATGTGGGGAGTCCAGAGAGATGGCTGATGGATGACATCTATCTGTTTATGGGGCCATTACACATACACTTAGTTATTGTTTATGCTATGTACACTGCTTGCATTTTCTCATTTGCAAAAAAACTAACAAAAAAAAAACCTGTAAAATTCTATTGGATGCCTTGTTCTCTTGTCAGGCTTTCGTGGTATATTAATGCCTGTCTCTCTTTTCGTAGGTATAATTCCTCAACTTTTTTCCCGTCTCAATCACCCTGAAGTATACGTTCGACAGAGTATCTGCAATTTACTGTGCCGAGTCGCCCACGACTCTCCGCACCTCATTCTCTACCCAGCAATAGTGGGAAGCATCTCGCTCAGTAACGAGTCTCAGTCTTCTGGTGAGTACCTACTAATACTGGATCTGAGACGTGTACTGGTATTTTAAAGCAGTGGTCTCCCAAACTACGGCTCTCCAGCTGCTGCAAAACATCTCCTAGCAGGATGTTCTGAGAGCTAGAAGTGTTGAAAAATTAATTTAGCACTATGAAAGCCATAAATCTAAAAAAATTAAAAAAAGTACATTGAAGTTAGACAAATCAGTTATGAATGGGAATGAAAAAGTGTCACCTATCACATAGGAAACGTCTGTCTGGAATAGTGGTTGATAAATGATAGACCACCAAGTATAGGTTTGTGTAGACTCAGGTTAACCTTGTATTGTTTCTGCATGCAGGAACTAAGCTTTCGTCAGCCATTCCCACCTTACTCAGTAACATGCAGGATGATGAGCTGATGGGGGCTGAATGTGACGATGGAAGTCTTCCAGCTTCGCAAGAAAGCAACCGCGATGAGATTAAGAATGGTCTTAATGAAGACCAAACCATGATGCAAGATTGTTACAGTAAAATTGTGGATAAGTTGTCTTCAGCCAGCCCTACCATGGTCCTGCAGGTTTGTATAATCATTCTAGTGCCTTCCATTATAAGGTGAAAATTGTCCATTTTTCAGTTCAGATTTTTTTGGGTTATTTTGTTTTATCCAGGTTCAGATGTTGGTAGCTGAACTTCGGAGAGTCACCGTGCTTTGGGATGAGCTGTGGTTGGGGGTCTTGCTGCAGCAGCACATGTATGTCCTGCGACGTATTCAACAACTGGAGGACGAAGTGAAGAGAGTCCAAAACAACAACACGCTTCGCAAGTAAGAGATGTGGAGATGTGTAGACATGCTGGTACTGCAGGATTCATGTAAACAGCACTTGGTATATTGGAGGAACAGACATGCACCCTCGTGTTGCATCTTGGCTGCATGGCACGCTAAGTATCTGACTCCTTGAGTCTGATATATCTGATTATATTCATGTCTCAGAAGGAAAAAAAAACCCATTGCATATTTAATATGCCAAAAGTGGGGATACTAAGTAGTATCAACCCACATTCACCATATTTTATTGACTCCGTAATGTAACTATATAAATAGGAGAAAAACTGGAGTAACCAATAAATAAGTAAGAAAGTACAAAATTTATTTAAAAAAAAAATCAAAGAAAAACACATATAATAAAATTGTCAATCAGGACAAGGACACGGAAGTACATACAGTAGTGAGGTGCACATGGGAGTTCAGAGGTAATACATCTATCTGATTTACATTTGAATGCTTGTCCATGTGCTAGGTAAGTAGAGCCAAAAATAAGGCACAATAAATAAAGCCCAAGTATTTTATAACAATGCGGGGATCCACAGCAGCAGCGGGAGCTCTATAGCAAGGTTTAAAGCCAAAAGTAAGGCAAAAAAAAAAGGTCAGGGTAAGTCAACATAGATCAAGCCCAGCTGGAGATCCGCAGAGTAAAGGGACTGTATCATAAATTAAGGGCAAAACTTACCAGGCCCAGTGCACAACACTACTGAGATGGTAATGAGCCCCAAATGATACTTTCCTAGCACATGGACAAGCATTCAAATGTAAATCAGATAGATGTACTACTTCTGAACTCCCATGTGCACCTCACTACTGTATGTACTTCCGTGTCCTTGTCCTGATTGACAATTTTATTATATGTGTTTTTCTTTGATTATTTTTTAAATAAATTTTGTACTTTCTTATTTATTTATATTCATGTCTGTAGCTGTATTGTGGTTCACAGCATTTATTTGGATTTATGAGCATTCTTCAAGGATACCCATTCAGAGCTGTTCTTCCTTCAGATATTTGTAACTTTGTTTTTTTATGTTCTAGAGAGGAAAAGATTGCGATCATGCGGGAAAAGCACACGGCTCTGATGAAGCCCATCGTTTTTGCACTGGAGCATGTCTGTAGTATCACGTCGGCACCTGCTGAAACGCCCCATGAAAAGTGGTTCCAGGACAACTATGGAGAGGGCATTGAAAATGCTTTGGAAAAACTGAGAAATCCATCCAATCCGGCTAATCCTGGTAATAGCTGGATGCCATTCAAACAGGTAGGTAGAAATTCCGTTTTGTTCTCATTTTCTTTATTTTTTTTTAGCTTGTAATGTGTTCAATGATCATTTAGAAACCCTGCACTGTAATAAATGTATCACTTGGACATGGGGCGATAATGCAGCTGCGTAGCCTTTACCTGGTTGCATTATTTAAACCCAATTCTGACGCTTTTAAACTGGTGTCATACGATTTCCGAGATGACTCTATGGTTGACTTATTAAACTTGCAGTAAAATCCCTTTCTTGTTGACTACATTGGATGACACAGCAGCAAGTGTATAGCCTGCTAGGAGGCTGACCGTAGGTAAAAAGTGTAGGCTCCACACAGTTGTCCATACCCTCTCTTCAGACACTAGGCAGCTCAGTTTAGTGCATAAAGCCTCAGGAGAACTTCCCCAGGGTTTTCAGGACCTTTATGGGGTTTCTCCTTGTTGGCATCCGTTTCTTTTGGCATAAAAAGCCTTGAGCCCTCTGGTCTTGCAGCGTTTTCTCCTAGCAAGGACTTGGACCGTTGTGTGCTGTCTACAGAGCTTCTTGCGCTCTGGAGCATGTTCCTTGCCCTTCGTCACACACATCCCATTGTGAATCGCTTCATTTCCCTTGTTCTGGAGCTCATACAAGTGTGAACATTTCCAGGTTGTCCATGGACTACTGGTGGTCCCAATAGGAGGACACTTAGTGTTCTGTTGTTATCTAGAGACCTTTGCAGCAAGTAGGGATTGTCGAAAGCAGAAAGCCCCTTTAAAGGGAACCTGTCACCCCGAAAATCGCGGGTGAGGTAATCCCACCGGCATCAGGGGCTTATCTACAGCATTCTGTAATGCTGTAGATAAGCCCCCGATGTTACCTGAAAAAGGAGAAAAAGACATATTATACTCACCCAAGGGCGGTCCCGCTGCTGGGCAGGTCGGATGGGCGTCTCCGGTCCGCTGCGGCGCCTCCTATCTTCTTTCCATGACGTCCTCTTCTGATCTTCAGCTCCGGCGCAGGCGTACTTTGCTCTGCCCTGTTGAGGGCAGACAAAGTACTGCAGTGCGCAGGCGCCGGGCCTCTGACCTTTCCGGCGCCTGGGCACTGCAGTACTATCCTCTGCCCTCAAGAGGGCAGAGCAAAGTGCGCCGGAGCCGTGGCTGAAGATCAGAAGAGGACGTCATGGAAAGAAGATAGGAGGCGCCGCAGCGGACCAGAGACGCCCATCCGACCTGACCAGCAGCGGGACCGCCCCTGGGTGAGTATAATATAATGTCTTTTTCAGGTAACATCGGGGGCTTATCTACAGCATTACAGAATGCTGTAGATGAGCCCCTGATGCCGGTGGGATTACCTCACCCGCGATTTTCGGGGTGACGGGTTCCCTTTAAGCTCCTACCCAACAAGTGTGTAAACACATTTTCTGCCATTTAATGTATGCCCTATGGAGGCACCACAGGCAGTGTGCTGCATTGCTTTTTTTCCATCCATTCTGTGCCCCATTTGTTGTGTGAAAAGTGACTTTTTGAGAGCATACCGAATACTTTCCTCCAATTGCTTAGCACATCAGTCCCATATAAATTGTAAATCATTTAATGTATTGAATTAATATCTTGAGGGTCTGGTGAAGAATTGATTAGTAGTCGGGGATATTATGACATAATGCAGAGATGTTCTGCGTCGGTCTTCACAATTTGTAACCCTATAATGGTGTTTCTCCTTCGCCTCATTGGGGGACACAGGACCATGGGTTATGCTGCTGTCACTAGGAGGCTGACACTAAGCTGAGACAAAAAAAGGTTAGCTCCTCCCCTGCAGTATACACCCTCGTACTGGCTTCCAGACACCCCGTTCAAGCTTAGTGTCCGTAGGAGGCACACTGATTTTTAATCTCACGGATTTTTTCTTTTTAATCTATTCCGGACGAAGGGGGCGACTGATTCTTTCAAGGTCCGATCTCCCCCGAACCAACAACAGGCGAGCACGGGAGTTTCACCTCACCGTATCCTCTCCTGCGACGTGGGAGCCACTGCCTGAGCTGACCTTTTTTGGGCGACGGTTTTTTTCCCTAAAAGGGCGCCGATCTCCCCATGTTGTACAGAGGAGCACTGGTGTTTTACCTCCAGTATCCTCCTCTGCAGCCAGGCCTTTTTATTGCCGGACATCTGCCCTGTCCACCAGGTTCTACCCTCGGCTGTACAGTGGCCCTATCCCTGTGGCGTCCGTGCAGACCACACTGCATCACCAATGTTCTGTGTGACTCAGGTGGTGGACGGTCCCTCTCCACCCCCCTGTCTGGGGCTGGTGGATGGAGGCTTCCCAACCCCTGCACCGTCCCAGCCATCCTAAGGCTCCTCTCACCTCCTCGGGGTAAGTGTCTCGTGGGGGATGGGGGGGGGGGGTCGCCGGCGGTCCGGAGGGCTCCTCCTAAGCATGGCACATTGGTGGGCTGTAGCGCAGTATCGGGCTGTAGCGTCGGCACTTTGCGGCCGCGCGCCGAGCCGAGGCCGCAAATTTAGTCCCCGGCTTCGGCCTAGCCGCTGGTCGCCGCAGATAGGCTCCGCCCACCCCTGCGCGTCATCGGCGGCGCCGCCCCCCGGTCCCTGGCGCTTCTCGCAGCCGCCGAGATCTCTCTCCTGATCTCGGCGGCCATCTTGGTCCTCACTGCACGCCGCAGCTCCAGCTCTGCCGCATCTCGGTGTCACAGCGCCCACGTGCAGCCAGTTTCCTATCTCAGGCTTCACAGTTCGGCTTCCCAGGACAGCGGGACACAGGACCGGGGTAAGGAGACATCGTCAGCTTCTCCTCTGCAGCGTCGCCCTCTGCTTCCCAGGCACGGTCATAGATTATAGTCCCTGTGGTTTTTCTTGCATTAGAATCATGTCGCAGTCAAGGTCCAAAAAATCCTCTAAGGTGCATACGACCTTTTTTTCTGCGTGTACCACCTGCCAGGCCCCACTTCCTAGGCCTCAAAGTTCTCCCCTCTGCTCTGCCTGCGATGCTCCATGTGCCCAGGAGCCCTCCACCGCCTCCGACTCTGGCGTACCTAGTCTCCCCCCCCCCCCGTGGGTCGCTTCACTCTCGCAGTCCGTGGATTTTTTAGCCAACGCCATCAAATCCATTCAAAATCCTCCCGGGGAACGGGGTAATCCGTTACAGGCGTTAAGAGATCCCTCCATAGCAGGGGAATCGTCGGCCAGCAGGGGCCGCTCTCCACTTAAAGAGGCACGGTCATCCAGAAAACGGATCCGCACTACCTCTCCTGAGCGCTCTCCTCGCCGCTCAGACTCTGGCAGCTCCACCTCTCGCTCACCCTCTTTGGGGGCTCACAGCGTTCACGACTCTGAACATGAGTCCGAGGTATCATTAGACCCGGAGGCTCCGGAGTTCAGAGCTACGGTTGACTCCCTCATTGTAGCAGTCAATCACGCACTTAAGGTGGATGATAACGCTAATTCAGCTCCGGAACACGCGGTCTCTTTTACCAGATCCAAACGTTCCCACAAATCTTTTGCCTCTCATCCAGCCTTTCTGGATATAGTCAGGCGTCACAGGGAGCGTCCAGATAAGCGTTTCACGGGTAAGAAGGACCTGGTATCGAAGTATCCCTTCTCAGCGGATCTCGTGAAAGACTGGACGGATCCCCCTTTAGTAGATCCGCCGGTCTCACGCCTAGCTTCTAAAACGCTTCTTTCAGTTCCGGAGGGCGCTTCAATTAAGAGTCCCACTGAACGCCAGATAGACTCTTTAGCTCGTTCAGTGTATGAAGCCTCTGGCTCTTCCCTGTCCCCCTCCTTCGCCGCGGCTTGGGTGACCAAGGCTATGGTTTCCTGGGCGGACGCTCTAGCGAAATCCATTCAGGAACAGGACCTCCCGTCTGAGATGGCGGTCCTGGCTAAGCAGTTAGCCATGGCTAGCGATTATGTAATGTACGCATCTCTCGACGCAGCGAATTGCGCAGCATCGGCGGCTTCTAACGCCATCGCTATTAGAAGGGCTCTTTGGCTCAGAGAGTGGCGCGCAGACTCCTCTTCTAAAAAATCCCTGATCGCTCTCCCTTTTCAAAGCGGGCGCCTTTTCGGCAAAGCTTGACCAGCTTATTTCCGATGCCACGGGGGGAAAGAGCAAGTTCCTTCCCCAACAGAGGCCCAAGGCGGCTTTCCAGCGCCAGCCTTACTTTCGCTTTCGGCCCTTTCGTACCAGCCCAGCCTGGTCCAATCCTTCCGGTCTTCCCAGATCAGACCGTTCCGCTCGCACAGACAGAGACGCTCGTCCCTCCTTCAGGCCGAACCCTTCCTGGCGCGGGAAACCGAGGCAGCCCAGAACCCGAGGTTCCAGACCTCCCAGATTCCCGTCTCAATGACTCGGGAACGGTGCCAGTCGATACCATCAGAGTAGGCGGACGCCTACTCCTTTTTCAGCAAGCCTGGCTCTCCGTCGTGCACGACGAATGGGTCAGGGATCTGGTATCGTCTGGCTACAAGATAGAGTTCTCCTCTCCTCCTCCAACTCGGTTTTTCCCCTCTCGTCTTCCCAGTTCGGCAGCTCAGTCTCGCGCCCTTCTCTCCGCCATTCACATCCTCCGCCAGAGCGGGGTCATTGTCCCGGTCCCGGAACACGAGAGGTTCAAAGGTTTCTACTCAAACCTCTTCGTCGTGCCAAAGAAGGACGGAAAAGTGCGGCCCATTTTGGATCTGAAGCTCCTGAACAAGTGCGTAAGAGTCCGGCACTTCAGGATGGAATCGCTCAGATCGGTCATCTCTTCGATGGAAAGAGGGGAATTTCTGGCCTCGATAGACATCAAGGATGCCTATCTTCACATCCCGATTTTCCCGTCTCATCAGAGGTTCCTCCGCTTTGCCATTCTGGAGGATCACTTCCAGTTCACGGCCTTACCCTTCGGTCTCGCCACGGCGCCCAGGGTATTTACCAAGGTCATGGCGGCTGTCATGGCCATCCTTCATTCTCGAGGAGTCGTCGTGTTACCTTACTTAGACGATCTCCTCATAAAGGGCCCGTCTTTTCAAGCCTGCGAGTCAAGCGTCCACATTACCCTGGATTCTCTTTCGCGCCTAGGTTGGTTGATCAACTTGGACAAGTCCTCTCCCGTTCCTGCCCGTCGGATCTCTTTTCTGGGAATGATCCTGGACACTTCGAGGGGGCTGGTCTTGCTTCCTCGGTCCAAGTTCCAAGCACTTCAGCAAGGAGCCCGAACGCTCTGTCATCCTCGCCCGCGAACCATTCGGTTCGCCATGAAGATCCTGGGAAAGATGGTTGCAGCAAACGAAGCAGTTCCTTTTGCTCAACTCCATCTCCGTCCCTTGCAACAGGCTTTGCTGGACAACTGGGACAGGAGTATCTCATCTCTCGACCGCCCTTGTCCCCTGTCCCCGCGGGTCAGACAGTCTCTCGTATGGTGGACCCTGGGCCCATCTCTTCTCCAGGGGAAGTCCTTCCTCCCGATCCGCTGGTTAGTGGTAACTACCGACGCCAGTCTTCTTGGCTGGGGGGCGGTGTTCCTCCACCACTCTGCCCAGGGCCGCCGGACAGTTCGGGAATCCAAACTCCCCATCAACATCCTGGAGATTCGTGCTATCAGACTTGCACTGAGTCGCTTTCACACCCTGCTCGCGGGTCACCCAGTACGAGTCCAATTGGACAACGTCACGGCGGTGGCTTACATCAACCACCAGGGGGGTACCCGCAGCAGGGCGGCGATGCAGAAAGTCTCCCTCATCCTTCGTTGGGCCGAAACCAACCATTCCATCATCTCTGCGGTGCACATTCCGGGAGTCGAGAACTGGGCGGCGGACTTCCTGAGCCGCCAGGGCCTTGCCTCGGGGGAGTGGGAACTCCACCCAGAGGTTTTTCACCAGATCTGTCTTCGCTGGGGGACCCCGGACGTGGATCTGATGGCGTCCAGATTGAACGCCAAAGTCCACAACTTCATTGCTCGATCTCGGGATCCCCAGGCCATAGGAGTGGACGCGCTGATTTCTCCGTGGCATCATTTTCAGCTCCCATACGTGTTCCCTCCCCTTCCCTTACTGCCGAAGGTGATCCGAAAGATCAAGTCGGAGGGAGTTCCAGTCATCTTGGTCGCCCCAGACTGGCCTCGTCGCGCTTGGTACGCGGAGCTCGTTCAGCTCGTAGCCGACGTTCCCTTGCGGTTGCCAGACCGCCCAGACCTGCTTCGCCAAGGACCGATCTACCATCAGAGCTCAGGGGCCCTACGTTTAACGGCGTGGCTGTTGAAACCTGGATTCTAACTCGTGCCGGTTTCTCTCAGCAGGTCATCCCCACCATGTTAAGTGCTCGCAAGGCGTCTTCCGCCTCCATCTACCACCGCGTCTGGAAAACCTTCTTCTCATGGTGCAGGCTCCGGGGTCACCCTCCTCTCGTTTTCTCTATCCCTTGCATCTTGAATTTCCTTCAGTCTGGTCTGGACTCCGATTTGGCCCTGAGTTCCCTCAAAGGTCAGATCTCAGCGTTATCCGTGCTTTTCCAGCGTAGGATCGCCACCAACCTTCAGGTCAGGACTTTCATCCAGGGAGTCTCCCATGTGGTTCCTCCCTACAGGATGCCGCTAGAGACCTGGGATCTCAACTTGGTCCTGGGGGTTCTTCAGGAACCTCCGTTCGAACCCCTTCAAGACGTTCCGCTCTCTGTCCTCTCTTGGAAGGTTGCCTTCCTGGTAGCGGTGACGTCCATGAGAAGGGTTTCAGAGCTCGCCGCTTTATCCTGCCGGGCTCCTTTCCTTGCCTTTCATCAGGACAAGGTAGTCCTACGTCCTTCTCCAGCGTTTCTTCCGAAGGTGGTCTCATCTTTCCACCTCAATGAGGACATCATTCTTCCCTCCTTTTGCCCGCAGCCCAAACATAGGGTCGAGAAGGCTCTCCATACTCTGGACGTGGTAAGGGCCCTCAGGAGGTACATTTCCAGAACGGCTCACTTCAGAAAATCGGACGCCCTTTTCGTGCTCCCGGAGGGTCACAGAAAGGGTTTGGCTGCGTCTAAATCCACGATAGCCAGATGGATCCGATCTGCTATCCAGGAATCCTATCGGGTCAGGGGCAGTCCTATCCCGGCGGGGATTAGAGCTCACTCCACTCGGTCGATGGGTGCTTCCTGGGCCATCCGGCACCAGGCAACAGCGGAGCAGGTTTGCAAGGCCGCAACGTGGTCCAGCCTGCATACTTTCACAAAGCATTACAATGTTCACATTCACTCCTCTGCAGACGCGGCCCTTGGCAGGCGTATTCTGCAGGCGGCCGTTGCGCATTTGTAGTCAGATGGTACACGGAGTTATTTGGTTGTATTGTTTCCCTCCCAGGGACTGCTTTGGGACGTCCCATGGTCCTGTGTCCCCCAATGAGGCGAAGGAGAAATAGGGATTTTTGTGTGTACTCACCGTAAAATCCTTTTCTCCGAGCCACTCATTGGGGGACACAGCACCCACCCTGGTAGCCTTTCGGCTCGTGATCTTGTTTTTTGATCTTGACTGTTTGTTTGACATGTTATATTCTATTGTTACTTGTTATATTGTTACTATCCTACTGCTTTTGCACTGAACTGGGTGTCTGGAAGCCAGTACGAGGGTGTATACTGCAGGGGAGGAGCTAACCTTTTTTTGTCTCAGCTTAGTGTCAGCCTCCTAGTGACAGCAGCATAACCCATGGTCCTGTGTCCCCCAATGAGTGGCTCGGAGAAAAGGATTTTACGGTGAGTACACACAAAAATCCCTATATTGTAAGAAAAGCCAGTGTTTGCTTGTGTTACTTTTCTAGATCATGCTGAGCTTGCAGCAAAGAGCACAGAAACGGGCGAGCTACTTATTACGGCTGGAGGAAATCAGCCCTTGTTTATCTTCCATGACCAACACGGAGATCGCTCTGCCAGGAGAAGTGTCTGATCGGGATACTATCACTATTCATAGTGTGGGCAACACCATCACCATACTGCCTACTAAAACCAAGCCTAAGAAGTTTATATTCCTGGGCTCTGATGGGAAAAATTACCCTTATCTTTTTAAAGGTTAGTCTTTACTGTAGCCTATTTATTCTGTCTTCATATCATTACTTGGCCTGCAGATCTGACCTCTTACTGTATCTTGTTTCAGGTTTGGAAGATTTGCATCTTGATGAAAGGATTATGCAGTTTCTGTCCATTGTGAACACCATGTTTGCCACCATTAATGGGCAAGAGTCTCCTCACTTCCGCGCCCGTCATTATTCTGTCACTCCCCTTGGCACCCGGTCAGGCCTTATTCAGTGGGTAGATGGAGCCACTCCACTATTTGGTCTTTATAAAAGATGGCAGCAGAGGGAGGCTGCATTACAAGCACAAAAGGTATGAATTGACTTTTTCATACTATTCATAATTTGCCACAAGTTTAGAAGGTGATTAACAAAAAATTGCAACTTGGTTATTACTGCTTTGTTAGAGGGGATTTTCCACCAGAAGAATAGGTACATTGCCAAGCAATCTCTGATTTTTAGCGTAACGAACATTGCAACACCTTTTAAAAGGGACGTTTCACCAGTTAAAGTATGTTAAACTGGGCCACATTATGGAATAGTGTCTGCAGAGCTGAGTAAAGCACAGTTTTTATTAATTTCTCCTTTGCGGAGATGTTTGTTTAGAGATTTGTCTCTGAGGGTGTATACTTCTTCCCCTGCATGAGGTTCACCAATCATAAGCGTGAGGTGTCAAGCAGGGGAGAAAAGACCACGCCTTCCTCTCCTCACTGATCTCTGCAGTTACTGTGAAGATACACAACAGAGCTGGGTTATGTATCATTAGGGACACTTCCAGATCTCCTCTTACAGTGTGGTCAGATCCCACCCTCCCCCACACTGACTGCCTTGAGATGAGATCTGGATGTGTGAGGTTAGCTACACTGTGACACTACCATCCACCAACACTATTAATTTTAAAACTGCAACACCAGGTATACTTAGGCTGTCAAGGCATAGTCTGTCTGATCTGACATTAGGTACATGCTAGCTGTCAAAATTATTGAACAACTATCCTGTGAAGGACCTATTCTCCTTA
Source organism: Ranitomeya imitator (assembly GCF_032444005.1). NCBI lineage: Eukaryota > Metazoa > Chordata > Amphibia > Anura > Dendrobatidae > Ranitomeya > Ranitomeya imitator. Next base: position 179,761,003 of record NC_091288.1, on the reverse strand, counting down.
TCGGAATCTGTGCACAATACTCAGTGTTGCTTTGTTTCCTCGTTGTTAAGGCTCAGTATACAGTTAAATCTCTCTACTCCTGAGATTAGAGTGGCAGGAGTTGTCCATTTAAAACATATATATCAAACTCTGGCCCATGGGAGAACTTTCACCCCCAGAGTGAGTATATTTGGCCTGGGATGCCGATACAGTTGAAAGCAATGATGGAGGAGGGAGTGTAAGCACCCTCTGCGTCTGACTTCTCAGCACAGTGGGCGTGATGACGTCATCACAATGCGCCCGCTGTGAAGAGCTTCATAACGCTCGCTGCCGAAACTGGAGCAGCTGGGGAACCGAGAGAGATGAGCTTTGTTTTGTTTTTTTTAATGTGGTGTCCATTATTCTATATGTTACAATATTTAGGGCCTATTGTACTGTATGGAAGACTATTTGGGTGCAATTATTCTGTATATGGGGCCCACTATACTGTATGGAAGGCACCGTTACTCTGTATGGAGCAGTATGTGAGGAAATTATACTGTATGGAGGACTATGTGGGGCACATTATACTGTATGGAGGACAATGGAGGTCCCTTATATTGTATGGAGCACTATCTGGGGTCCCATTATACTGTATGGAGCACTATGTGGGCACATAATATTGTATGCAGGGCCAAATATACTATATGCAGGACTATTTGGGGTCCAATATACTGTATGGAGGACTATGTGAGATACATTATAATGTGTGGAGGGCTGTGTGGGGATTACAGTTGGATAATCATACTGTGATGAAGTCACCATTCTTTGTCTGGAGGGGGATCATCAGGACTGTGCATGTGGAGGGTACTGTGGTGGTATCTTACTGTTTTTGGGGGGCACTTTTGGTGGTTTTATACTTTACATGTTTTCTTTATCCTTTGTTATTACATTTTTAAATTTGGCCATATGCTTTTTACTGCTCTTACATCATTGTATTTTATAAGGAAAAATGTCCTCAATTGTAGACTTTCTTTCAATAGATATCAAGATTGGCTTGCGACTTTGTCCCAAGATTTTAATTTTGGCCCTCTGTGTATTTGATTTTGACATCCCTGCCTTAAAGGGAATCTGTCAGCAGGTTTTTTTCTATGTAATCTGAACACAGCAGGAGATAGGGGTTAAAATATATATTTCAGTGATGCCTCTTATCAAGCTCTGTCTGTTGTTTACTTGCATGGAGTTTTAACATCAGTTTTAGCTCATCTTTACTGGACACAGCAGTGTGTAAGCCCAAGTCCGACTCCGCCCCTTCTGTGATATGGAGCTCACTGTCTACAGCTATGTATACTGAGAGCCAGGTGTGGGTGGGGTTTGCTTTCTCAGCTCTGCTGCATTGATAAATCTAAAAACTCTGTGATAATGGCTGGATCCAGTAAACTAAGTGACACATCCCTGGTTTAAGGGTATATTTGCCTACATTATGCTACTCTCAGATGAGGTAGTAAAGACCTGCTGACAGATTCCTTTTAAAGGGAACCTGTCACCCCCCTCAGGCGTTTGTAACTAAAAGAGCCACCTTGTGCAGCACTAATGCTGCATTCTGACAAGGTGGCTTTTAGTTGTGCTCCCTGCACACGCTGAAATAAATGCTTATAAAATGTGCCCCCTCATACTGTGAAATGGTCCCGGGGGCGGGTCTTTCCCCCCTAATCAGACGCAGCACAGCCATCACGCCGGACCTGTGCGCATCGGGCGCCGCTTCCTGTTTCTACATTAGCGTCCTTGGCACCTGCGCTGTAAGTTCGAAGAGAAGGGCAGCGCAACTGCGCATGCCCAGAAAAAATACTTACAGCGCAGGTGCCAGAGACGCTAATGAAGCAAGAGGAGGCGGCGTGGGGTGCGCACAGGGCTGGAGTGACGGCTGTGCTGCGTCTGATTAGGGGGGAAAGACCCGCCCCCGGGACGATTTCACGGTATGAGGGGGCACATTTTCTAAGCGTTTATTTCTGCGTGTGCAGGGAGCATAACTAAAAGAGCCACCTTGTCAGAATTCAGCATTAGTGCTGCACAAGGTGGCTCTTTCAGTTACAAATGCCTTGGGGGGTGACTGGTTCCCTTTAAGGAGTCCACTGCTTTGACAACCATTTCTTAAATACTATATTCCTCAGTATAAAATGAAAATAACAGATACTGGCGCCATTCCAGCATTGATTGGCTTCAGTGCTCACATGGCATAGCAGTGTCACAGGAGACCCAGCACCGACATCGATGGAACAATTCTGGTGCGGGAGCTGAGTGTTATTTTTATTTTACAATGGGGATTATAGTATTTAACCCTGCTGTTCTGTTCGGTCTGGGGAGACCTATTTTGAACTTTGGTATTTTTTGGGGTGTTCAAGATGCGGTTCTGAAACTTGTGGTTGATTGACTTAAATGAGGATGGGTCGGTCGGCCACGGGTTTCAGAGCCGCATCTTGAATATTTTAAAGAATATTGAAGTTCAAAGTCGGTCATTTTTGACCAACAGAACAGCAGGGTTAAGAAGGGGTTGTCCCAAGTAGTGAACAACCCCAGCAGCCAGGCAGCTTTGGAACGCTATTGACCCCATATTTACATGTTAATAGCTTTTGGGGACATGACAGGTTCCCTTTAAGCAGCTTGGTTAATGGTTTGTGACATTTTGTGTAGATTAAACATTTTCGCCTACTAGGCCCAAGATTCCTACCAAACTCCCCAGAACCCGGCTATGGTTCCTCGTCCCAGCGAGCTCTATTACAGTAAGATCAGCCCCGCACTGAAAGCTGTAGGATTGAGCCTGGATGTGTCCCGTCGAGACTGGCCTATTAACGTGATGAAGACTGTACTAGAGGAATTAATGGAGTCCACACCTCCCAACCTACTAGCCAAAGAGCTGTGGTGCTCCTGCGCCACTCCTGATGAATGGTGGAGAGTGACACAGGTAAGAAGACCGCACCTGAATTTATGATGAATTCCATAATCTGTTACATTGGGGGATAAATATGAAATGGCAAAAACTTCTATAAAACCTGTGTAAGCGTCCAATGATCAGGTTAGGCTTTTTTCCACCAGTGGCATTCTCATTAAGAAAATGTATTTCATGGGTCACTAGAGTATTTCCAATAGGTAACACTAGAGTTCTAGACCTCTTTCTTGCTGAACAGGTAATTTGCATATTTAATTTCCCAGAGCAGCATTGCAAGGCTATACACCTCCTGTGAAGAAAACCCCGTTCCTCCCACATCACCAATCCGTGACGTCACTACACAGGCACAGCTCTCCGGCGCCCCCTTTGTCTCTCAGGTCAATAAGGGAACTGCACCTAGAGCAAATGACCGCCGGTGAGATTGCCCTGTTACCCACGCTGGGTATTCTAAGATTTGCAATCAGAGTAAAAGGAACAGCCCAAAATTAATTTGATTTAATTTCCTTAAGGGCGCACTAGGTAATTACAAGGAAGATACAGTCAAACTATATCAAGAGTTACAGTCAGAGTAAAATACAACAATAGTAATACAAGGTATAAAGTTGGAGGTCAATTTACCAGGTTGAAGGTCGCTTGTGGAAGCCGGGGGCTCTGCGTTCCACAGGTATAAGACTTAGTTGCCGGGCAGCCCCCAGAAAGCGTGTGCTTGCTCCCCTCTGGCTGGCATATGCCCTCTTCCTTAGTTCCTTAGTTAGTCATCTTCCTCTGTTCTAGCCCACTCTCCAAGGGTCCAGGCTCTTAACCGTGCTGTGTCCCTCCCCCCTGTACCTGGGTGGGCTAAGAATCTCCACCCCCAGCTTCCCTGCAAGATCTGTATCCAATATCTAATAAATGGGATAACGTCCCTCAGGATGATCGGATCAGCACACGGGCGGTACCAGTGCACGAGGTTTGTTCTGCCGGTCGCCCAGGGACCAAACCCAGACCCATTCGGTTTCTGTGGGAGGCTGATCTCCATATCTCAGGTACCAGAACTCCCACGGACCCGGGAGTTGCACCGTCAGATGCGTAATTTCTTTAGGACGAGGGGGATATTTTTTATGAGCCTGTACCTCGGACGATGCGTCCATAATTCATGATTCCAAGTTGGAGACGATTCGACTGGAAGGTCACAATAGACATGTATCCTGTGGCCACTTGACATGCGTGCTTTAATTGGGGCCCCAGGCAACTCCCTGTCCCCTGCTGGTGTGGCTTCCTCATTGAGCTTTGAAGTACCTTCTGCCTGCTACACTGAGCTTAATTCCATTACCATGCTAAAAGGAACTTTATTCATGAGAAAAGGTGGGGGCCAGGAGCGCTCATCTCTGCAGACCTTATTGACCAGGAGACAAAATGGAGTCACGTCAATCTCTGTTAGTATGCCCGTATCCAAAGATGGCAGCTGCTCCCTCATCACACCTCTTCACATGGGCAAGCCAAGCTTGGCTTGTGATTTACCATAAGGAGAAACTTTACTCCTTGGATCCTGGTCAGAAGCCTCTCACCCAGCCAAACCACACTTTGCACTGATGAGAGGCAGCAGCCAGAAACTACACACTGTTTGCAAATTGAGATTCTGGTTTGGCTTTTATTACTAGTCATGTGGCAAGGCTCATTGGTTGATACTGACTTTTAGGATTGCTACTTCTAATAGATGGCGCTAGAGTTCCAGTCCGCCTTCTTGCTGAGGAGGCAATTTGCATCACTAGAATATTGAAATGTTAGAAACCATTATGTAAAGGAACAGCACTCCGCTGCTTCCAATCGTCAGGCCAATACGCAATTGACCAACGATTGATGGACGAGGTGATGGCTGCTTTCACTACTATGCTGTTTATTGGGGAAACTCGGTCATCGTATAGTAAATGCCCTACCGATTCCAATATCACTGCTAACTCCCCAATAACCCAACAAAACTACTAGCTGCCACCACCAATCATTTAGACCAGGGGTCCCCAACTCCAGTCCTCAAGGCCCACCAACATGTCATGTATTCAGGATTTCCTTAGTCTTGCCCAGGTAATAATTGCATCACCTGTGCAATGCAAAGGAAATCCTAAAAACATGACCTGTTGGTGGGCCTTGAGGACTGGAGTTGGGGACCCCTGATTTAGACAGCCCGATAGCATACGGCTTAAAGGATGCGGTATATAGAGCAAGAGGAACAAAGCTTACAGTTTATGTATTTATTTTAGCTGAAAAGTTGACAGTGTTTATACAAATATATAAAATATTTTAGAAAGGGGCCAAAACAATACAGCATTTAAAATTACATAACACAAAATGCAGTAACAAAAGAAAATTACAAAACGTGGGTCACTGAAATGGCTCAGATTTGTGGAGGGAAGGACTCCAGTGAAACATGGATCAATCCTACAAAGCGAGTGTATCTTCCTGGCATCATAATTGGCATTGGCTTTTTATTAACAGAAGTTGCACCCACATACCTCTCCTCTGGTGACTCCTAACAGGGCTGGACTTCAGATAACTATCTATCGCCCCTGAATGTCCCAGATGTGAGAGATTGCCGTCATCTTTCCTCCTATCGCCATTTTATCTGTTCATAGATAGACATGCCATAGGTATTGACTTGAACCCTGGCCGTCGGCCAGTGGCGCTTTGCATTTGCTATTTCATCTCGTTTTCAAAAATGACTTTCCTGTTTCCTAAAACCTCATTTCATAATTTCTATGAGATAGACAAAGGATTTGCTTTTTATTTTTAGCTGGGGTTATCTCAACCAGTCATAAATCTGCTCTTCTTCTCTTGTGCACTCATGATAAGATTGTCTCACATCTGCTAGCCATTAGGAGTCTCCTTAATTACCTGTTCCCAAAGGAGGGCATAAGCTGCATAGGGGTCATGTAAAGGTAAGTTGTTAGATTGCAAGCTCTTTCTCACTTATGGAGCTGTCTTTATGGGTTTTTTTTTCTTTTAGTCCTACGCCAGATCCACTGCTGTCATGTCAATGGTTGGTTACATCATAGGTCTTGGAGACCGGCATCTGGACAATGTGCTGATTGATATGACCAGCGGAGAGGTGGTGCACATTGACTACAATGTTTGCTTTGAGAAAGGTGAGCAGTGTATTTCTTGTATAGGTTGTATTAATAATTTAACACGGCTTACAATGTTTGCTACATTTTCTTCTGTAGGCAAAAGTCTCCGTGTTCCTGAGAAAGTCCCTTTTCGCATGACCCAGAACATTCAGAGTGCGCTGGGTGTAACGGGAGTTGAGGGAGTCTTCAGACTGTCGTGTGAACAGGTAACAAATCTACTCAAGGGTATATGCACACAGCATATTTTAGGCACCGGGGTACCTATTATGTTTTGCCTTAGGAAGACTCTTCAAGACAAACAGATGTATCATTCTGGCATCTTTCTTTTTTTTCTTATTTTTGGGGACATTTTTGATATAACCTGGAGAGACTTCTAATAGGAAGCCGCCTTTTAAGTGCTTCACAACTTTTGAAGCCACAATTGTTTAAAAGCTAAAAAAGATTGAACATCCAAGGCAAGTCGTTTTGACGTTACAACATGTTCAATTTTTTTTTTAGCGTTTTTGAGATTTGGCTGTGCAGGCTCATGTGATGTAATACTTTAATAAATAAATAAAAAATAGCTGACAGACACACAAATAAAGGCAGTGTATCATTAAAAATGGCTTATTGTTCTAATCTGATGTGCATTGTCATGGATAACAGCCAGGGGGTCACGCAGATTCCATCGCTGCTGCAAGTTTGTCACTGATGATAGCTACATTTGCGCACACCCACCTTTGAGTACCTTTGCGCACACCTAGCTAGCTCTCGAGTACCTTTGCGCACACCTAGTTTGCTCTCGAGTACCTTTGCGCACACCTAGTTTGCTCTCGAGTACCTTTGCGCACACCTAGTTTGCTCTCGAGTACCTTTGCGCACACCTAGCTAGCTCTCGAGTACCTTTGCGCACACCTAGCTAGCTCTCGAGTACCTTTGCGCACACCTAGCTAGCTCTCGAGTACCTTTGCGCACACCTAGTTAGCTTCGAGTACCTTTGCGCACACCTAGCTAGCTCTCGAGTACCTTTGCGCACACTCATTAGATGCTGCAATACAAAATATAAGGTTAGTCTGATCACTGGTGATAATGTATATGTGGATTTCCTGAAACAGGTAGTAGTATGAGCATAGAATAATCTTAGCAGCCAGTGTAAAAAAAAAAAAAAAAAAACTGACCAAAAAATAAATTGAACATAAAAACCTGATTCAAACAGTAGCATTTTATTTCCTATACTATTTCTCACAATCTGCTGTGCTTGACCACAGGTCCTTCACATAATGAGGAGAGGCAGGGAGACCTTGCTGACTTTATTGGAGGCTTTTGTGTACGACCCTCTTGTGGACTGGACAGCCGGTGGAGAAGCTGGATTTGCTGGTGCGGTCTATGGAGGAGGTGGTCAGCAGGCAGAAAGCAAACAAAGCAAACGAGAGATGGAGCGAGAGATCACACAGAGCCTGTTTTCTTCCAGGGTAGCAGAAATTAAGGTAGTGACCTGCTCTCATATATTTTGAGGGGATATAATGAAATTGGCTCCCCTGATCTACAAGATAGTGTATGATTGACCTTTTCTTTTTTTAAGGTGAACTGGTTTAAAAACAAAGATGAGATGCTGAGTGTCCTTCCTAAACTAGACAGCAGTTTGGAGGAATATCTAAACTTGCATGAAGAATTGTCAGAAGTGGAGAAGTTGCAGGCCAGACTCGTGGAAGAGATCGCATTCTTAGAAGGCGCCGAAGCATCAGATCACCCTGCTCATACTCTGCAGCATAGGTTGGTTATTTTTGTCACTTTAAATCTTAAAATCCTGAAACAAATGCTTAAATAGATCTTCCCAAGATTGTACGTTGTGCTCTATCCCATGAAGAGGGGAGAATTTATTGACCGCAGAGTCTGACCACTGGGAACCCAGCAATTCTAAGAGCGGCGGGGTTAAGGCTCTACAACCTGGGAACCAAAGCTTTACCGAGCCCTGTCTTGAATGGAGCAGAGATGACCATACTCGATCACCACTCAATCCCTTGTCTAGGGAACCGCCGACGTGCTCGGAATGTTTTGTCAGTCCCATAGACCACTGAATGGAGCAGAGGTCGAGCATGATCACTTCCCCTCCATTCTGGGGATTGGTAATAATCAGCGATCATTAAGTTATTCCCTACCCTTTGGAATAACTTACGTGTTTTGTTCTTGGATTGTCTATTCTTGGGAGAAATCTGCAGTCGCTCAGTGACTGCAGACTATTGAATCGCAGCAGTGTATGGTGCAAACGTTGCCACGATTCCCCAGTGCATCCTTGAGGAGGTGACGACTATACTTTACTGGTGTGTCTCAATTCATTTATGCTCATGTATCTAAGTCAGCACATGACAGCAAGTGTGTAAATCGCATCTGCAGTGCTGGGGAAGCATGACAGCATGTGCATGCGAGTAGTCTCGATTTGTTAGTCTCTAGACACACAGTGGCTCCATTCTTTTGTCCCAAGCCCGGACTTTACTTTTTCAGCACTGATTTGTTCATGGCTGACTATTGTTTCTTAAGGTATTCTGAACACACCCAACTACAGACCCAGCAGAGAGCCGTCCAGGAATCTATCCAAGTGAAGCTGAACGAATTTGAGCAATGGATAACTCAGTATCAAGCCGCCTTCAGCAATTTAGAGGCAACGAAACTGGCAGGCTTGCTGCAGGAAATAAGCAGCCAAATGGACTTGGGTATGTAACAAAATGAATTAACGTCTGCTGCAAATATATATTAATGCACTTAATTTTTATTCTGAAATGTGCAGAAATAGCGCATTCTCTAGCGTTATATAAAATAATCGATTTGGGTGCAGGAAGGTTCGCTACTATTTTATTCTAAATGACCGCATTGCTGGGGGTCCGGGCCGCTCACATCCGAGCACTGGATTTTCTCCCGAGACTCCTGTATCCAGTGCTGTACAGTAACATCGGCTCAGTACTGACTGCTGTACGGTATTTAGAGCCTAGGAGATAGGGCAGGTTGCGCGGCCTTCAGTGCATTATTAGGAGCAATATACATATATTCTGTATCTAGTCTCTATATACGTATTGTGTTTCCTCAGGTCCTCCCAGCTACGTACCCGCTACAGCCTTCTTGCAGAATGCCGGCCAGGCTCACCTGATCACACAGTGCGAGCAGTATGAGGCAGAGATGGGCACACTGATGCAGCAGCGCCGCTCCGTGCTGCGGGGCTGCCTGGAGCACCTGCACAACTACGCCACTGTCGCACTTTTGTACCCCAAATCTGTGTTTCAGAGACACAGAATGGAGCAGTGGAAGACCTGGATGGAAGAACTGATCTGTAGCATGACAATGGAGCACTGTCAAGAAATCTACACAAAGTAAGTCTAGCGGTCAGAATCTATTGTGTCGATTCCGGGCTGCTTTATTCTACCGTTCTCGGACTCGCATAGAACTGCTCAGTACTGTGGGATAAGTATGTACTAATGACAATACGAACGTTTACCCCTTGGAAATGTGGCCTTATATCGTTTTTTGTTTGTTTTTTGTGTTCCCAACTCCAATTCCAAGAGCTTGAACTTGCCTATTTTTCCAGCAATATAACCGTATGAAGGCTGTGTTTTGCTGGAGTTGTACTCTTAAGCGTTGCCATTTATTTTGCCATTTAATGTAGTGAAATGAGTGGGGAAACAAATTGCCATTGGGGAGGAATTAAGGGAGAGAAAAAACTGCAATTGTGCTTGACCTGATAACCTTACTGACCTGAAAGCAAAATTACATTGATGCCAAATTTATGTAGAGGTTATATTTTAGTGCTACTAGTTCAAATAAATAAAAGTATTAAAAGATGGCTTTTGTATTTTCAGTCGATTAAAATTGACAAAGGCTTAGTATTTGCCAGGTGACTTGTAGTTTTTATTAGTGCCATTTTGGGGTCCACACGACTTTCTCCTCTTTCAGTCAGATTTTTATTGTAAACGACTCCCCTTCGGAGCCTTCTCATCAGGGAGTGTCATTCAGATGTTCTAGGCGAGCTCCATAAGGAATTTGATGGGGTCCTTTCAAGAGAAAGGGAAAATCCAACCAGACTCTTCCAGAGTGGGAAGCAACTCAGGATTTTGCATCAGTTTCCTTCAGAGCTTACGGAAAATTGGTCCGTTTCACCGACAGTAGACTCCCAAGTCTCCAGACTGTCTAACAATACTGTCCTTTCCCTTACAGAAGGGGCATTGCTTCAGGACCCAATGACAAACTCATGGAGTCATTTGCAAAATCAGCCTTTGAAGCTGTAGGTTCTTCCTTATGTCCTGCCTTTGCCACCACATGGGTGCCAGTCTATTTCTGCATGGACTAAGCAACTCCGGAAGGACATCTTTGCAGGAGCCACACCTGACAAGTTAGCCGACTTGGTGAACCAGATCTCACAAGCGGGGAATATATGTAGTGGCTGCCTTCTGGTCAGCTCAAGCATCCAGTAATATAGTGGCCATCCGCAGAACCATATGGCTAAAGGCATGGCAGATGTATTTATTCTCCAAAAAGTCCCTGACCAGTCTGCCTTTTCAGGGATCACAACTGTTCGATTCCAAGCTGCACCACATCATAACGGAGGCCACCGGTGGAAAGAGTTCTCTCCTCCCTCATGCTAAATCTCAGCCCCCCCTCCCCCCAAGTGTCAATTTTGCCTGTTTCTCATCTATGGAGGATTCCTCTCTTCAGGAGAGACTGCAGGAAAAGAGGAGACCTTGGTTCAAGCAGACTCCTTTCTGGCTCTGCGCAAGGCAGGCCTTCTAGGAGCAGACCAGGCAAATTCTCCGCCTGACATTTCTCCCAGGGAGTCCTTCGGGGTGGGCGGTCTGTTCTTCAGTGACTCTTGGATCACCCCAGTCAAGGATGTCTGGGTCAGAGAGGTGGTACTGTTAGGATAAAAGACAAAGTTTACTTCCCAGCCCAGAGACCGTTTTTTCAGACATCTCCTCGCTGCTCCAAACAGGTGTCATCGTTCCTGTACCACCTCAGGAACGTTCTACATATTTCTATTCAAGCGATTTTGTAGTTCCAAAGGAGGACTGGACAGTTCGACCCATACTGGATATGAAGCTACTGAACAAAAAGGGTCTCTTTGTAATTTCAGAATGGAATCCTTTCGCTCAGTCATAGTCTCCATGGAATCTCGAGTTCCTGTGTTCAGTGGATATTCAAGACTCTTATCTCCATGTTCTGATTTGTACAGTTCATCAGAGATTCCTACATATTCCTGTATGGCAGGCACTTTTAATTTGTCGCCCCACATTTCGGCCTGGCAACAACACCTAGGGTCTTTACAAAGATTATGACCACAGTGATTGTCATTCTCCGGACCAGGGGGCTGGTAGTCTTGGCTTACCTCAATGATATCCTTGTCAAGGCCACTTCCTTCTCTCTAGCCCAGGAAAACCTATCCATCACTCTCCACACTCTCGGTTGGATAGTCAACAGGCCAAAATCTTGTTGATTTATGTGGGCATGTTGTTCAACACCTTTCAGGCGAGGGTCTTTCTCCCAGAGGGAAAGAGAGCAGCTCTCCACCGGGGTGTTTGCTCTCTTCAGGTCACTCGGCCCTAGCGGTTTTGGGCAGGATCGTGGTAGCTGCTGAGGCGATTCCCTTTGTTCAGTTCCACGCCAGGCCCCTTCAACAGACTATCCTATCCCAATGGAATGGGTCCGTCCTCTCCCTGGATCGTCCAGTCCGGATTTCATCCTGAATTAAGACATCCCTAAACTGGTTGCGGTCCTCCTCCCTCATTTGCCCGGGTCGGTCCTTTCTCCCCATCCACTTGCAGGTGATCACAACAAATGCCAGTCTCCTTGGCTTGGGAGCTGTTTTTCTGCAACCTCACAGTTCCTGGTCACCGTAGGATTATTCGCTGCCAATCAACATTCTCAAGATCAGAGCCATTCTTCTGTCCCTCCTCCACTGGCAGGACGTTCTCAGAGGCCTACAAGTTCGCGTCCAGACAGACAATGCAATGGCAGTGGCCTACGTTAAACACCAGGGAGGAACTCTTGTGTCCTCTGGCCATGGACGAAGTCTCCAAGATTCTTCTCTGAGCAGCGAAAAAGGATCCGGCAATATCAGCAGTGCACATCCCCAGCGTATGCAGAGGTCGTCAATCTACTTGCAGACACTCCTTGGCGACTCCCGGACAGACCAGATCTCCTTTCTCAGGGTCCCTACTTCCACCAGAATTCTCAGTCACTCATTTCGACGGTGTGGCTGTTGAAACCGTGGTTCTAAGAGTGACCAGTTTCTCAGGCCGTGTTATTCAGACCCTGATGCAAGCTTGGAATGCTACGTGGAAAGCTTTTTTCCGTTGGGGCGAGTCTGAGGCAGCGCCTGTGGCCTACTCCCTTCTTTCCATTCTGGCCTTCCCTCAAGCAGGATTGGATGCTGGACTGCTCTCAGCTCGCTGAAGTTCAAAGTTTCTTGTTGTCTATTCTCTGCCAAAAGAACTTGGGTTCTGACCTGAAAGCGAGAAACTTTCTTCAGGGAGTGGCTTATGCGGCTCCCCCTTATCTGCCAGTGGATTCCTGGGACCTTAAACTGGTTCTGAAAGCTCTCAGGTGTCCACCTTTTGAACTGCTCCGAGAAGTCTCTATCCTTCCTATCATGGAAGGTGGTTTTTCTCGTGGTCATTACTTCCATCAGCCGAGTGTCAGAGCTGGCAACGCTTTCTTGTCTCTCTCCCTTCCTTTTTCTACATCAAGGTAAGGATTTGCGGCCAGTTCTCTTTCCTTCCCAAGGTAGATTCCACCTTTAATCTCAATGAAGACATCGTTCTTCCTTCCTTCTGTTTTTCTCCAGTGCATTCCCTGGAGGGCTCTCTGAACAGATTGGACCTGGTCAGGGTGATTTGCATGTACCTTTCCAGAACCACTCTCTTCCATATGACTGATTCTCTTTGTTGTTCTCGTAAAGGCCTTCTGGCATCAAAGGCCACGATTTATCGCTGGATCCGGGCGGCTATCTTGGAGGTGTACTGGGTTAAGAATAGTCTCCCCCCTGGGATTAAAACCCACTCTACCCAAGTAGTGGGTGCCTCCTGGGCCGTTGGACATTGGGCATCTGCCTTACAACTTTCCAAGGTGGCGACATGGTCTTCTATTCACAGTTCTCTGATCCGATGGCGTTTGTACTGTTTTCTCTCCTTGGGGACTGCTTTGGGACGTCCCATGGTTTCCTGTGTCCCCCAAGCGATAACGAAAACAGGATTTTTGGTTACTCACCGTAAAATCTGTTTCTTAGAGCCTTCATTGAGGGACACGGCACCCACCCATGTTTTACAACTTTGTTTCTTTGTATTGTTACTTCCATTGTTAGTTTGGGTTTGTGGTATACTCTTCCTTTTCATATTCCTTCAGCTTTCTCACTAACTGATTGACTTAGTACTAGCTGGTGAGGTGTACACTGCTGGGGAGGAGCTAATTTTTTGTGTGCATAGTGTCAACCTGCTAGTGGCAGCAGCACACACCCCATGGTTTCCTGTGTCCTCCAATGAAGGCTCCGAGAACTAGATTTTACGGTGTGTAACCAAAAATCCTGGTTTTACCCCATTGAAAATAAAAGTAAAAAAAAAAAAACACATTTTGGTATCACTGCTTTCAGAAATGTCCGATCTAAAAAAAAAAAAAATAATCCGATTTGGTAAATGGCGTAACGAAAAAAAAAAATCAAAACTCCTAAATTACATTTTTTGACTTCCGCAACACTGCAGTGAGAGGCAATCAAAACATAGTGTCTACCCCCAAATGGTATCAGTAAAAATTTCAGCTCAGGGCGCAAAAGAATGTCATTCCCCAGCATCAGACCCCGAAAAATGAAAACGCTACGGGTCATGGGAAGATTTCACTATTTGTATTATGGGAAAGCGAGGGTGATTAAAACATATCCAAAAATGTTGCGTTTTTTGGAGACTCGAATCTGCGATCGACAGTAACATTTAAGTGTTAACCTGCTGAGATCGGAGCTAGCTCTGATCGCAGCAGTTACTCAACACCAGGCACCACTCTGTACAGCGAGCTCGGCTCCTAACCTCGCTCCATATAATATGCACGCCCATCCGGCTGTCATTAGGGAGTTATTCCTTTTGCTCAGATTATTTCCTGTGATTTCCTGTAGTTAATGACTAGTCATAGTAAGATTACTTTTCCTTTGGCAGGTATGAGCTACAATATGCACCGCAGCCCTCTCAAGCTCAGTTCATTTCTGCCAGCGAGCTGGCCCTGCAGCGCCATTATGCAGACACCAATAATCGCCTTCTGAGGCAGGTGGAGCGGCTTAAACAAGAGGCCGTGTCTGTGCCAGTGTGTGAAGACCAGTTGAAAGAAATTGAGCGCTGCATCAAAGTTTTCCTGCATGAAAATGGTGACGAGGGCTCGCTGAGTCTGGCCAGTGTCGTCATCTCTGCTCTTTGCACTTTAACAAGGTAAACCCTATGGTAGCCGCTTGCTGTGATACTCTTCACTGATGTAGACGCACTTCTATATTGTTTGGTATTGTTTTTCAGGCGCAATCTCATGATGGAAGGCGCTGCCTCCAGCGCAGGGGAGCAGCTGGTGGATCTAACCTCACGGGATGGAGCCTGGTTTTTAGAAGAGCTCTGCAGCATGAGCGGCAATGTCACGTGCCTCGTACAGTTACTCAAACAGTGCAAACTTCTCCCACAAGATCTGGACGTACCGAACCCTCTGGAAGCCTCTGAAGCTGTGCACCTAGCCAATGCAGTATACATCTCCCTCCAGGTAAAGAGACCACATTTGTGGCTGAAAATTCTTCTTGAAGGATTCCATATCTTTCTTTGAAATAAAAGTAAAAATTTCCAGATGATCACACAATCTGAGCTGCAGGGTAGAGTTTTATAGACTTAAAGACCAAGTTCACCAGTACTCATTTGTAGTTTAGGGATTCCCAGAAATAGCATTTCCTTAATGTCATCGATTTGTAGAATTGCACTGCGTAAAAGGAATCTGGCAACCCCTGGATGCTTTTAAGCTATTACTATGGGCATAGAGGTAAGAGAATGGTTATAATAGTCTTACCTGTAAGCCTCATAGCTATGGTCTAGTTCTGGAGAAATGGCATTTTAATATTTTGTGTAAATCATTTCTTTCAGGCTCCGGGGTGTGTGGAGCCGGGAATAAATTTCTGCCTCTTGACTTCATTATCTCCCTGCACGTCACACAACCCTGTGACGTGTAGTTGTGGCGGGGTATTTTATGCCCAGAATGAAATGTAGAGCATAAAATTGATTAAAATAAAATAAAATAATCACCAAACACAATGCTCCAAAACCGTCTCATTAGCAGACGTGGAGAAACATTGATATAGTCACCCAGCCAGAACTAAAGTCCTTCTCTCCTTCCCAAGGATTCCCTCCTACCATCTCCTCCTTAGGGATGCCTTCCCCCTCTCCTCTCTCCTTGTGTCCCACTTGGGTCCTTTATACCCCACCTGCGACTTCAGCTGTACATCTTCCCCACCATCCTGGAGACACAATGTCTTGCCTTGTGGACAAAACTGTATTCCTCAATCTGTTCTTTCCCTACAATATACTCTGGATAACGACATCCTGATTATTGTTCCTTCTCACACGGTATATAAATGACAGCGAGACATGTGGCCCCGGTGGTATGACTCCTAATTGTTCTGATACAATGGGGGGTTTCTCATACACTCGGGAGCCTTTGTACTTCAAGATGCTGTAAACGTTGATGCGTTGCTTCCCTCCCAATTACCACCTCTTAAGACCTTTTTTAGAAGTTGACCAAAGGCCTAATTTTTATCTACAGAATGGAAAACGATATATACCAATATTTCGATATATCTTCACATTTTAGAGTACGCCAGAGTTCTAACTCCAAAATATGATGCATTTTAAGTCGTAAATCCGCCTAATTGTTTTTTTTTTTTTTTTTTTAACTTAGAATTTTTTCCCCTTTTTTTTTAAGGAACTGAACTCAAACTTCTGTCAGATCATTTTCCCCGAAGCTCTGAGATGCTTAATGAAAGGTGAACAGACTTTAGAGGTCATGCTGCAAGAATTGGACAACCTGATCGAACAAACCACAGAGGGGACTCCGCTGCAGGCGCTGGTCGATTCATTACAGACCTATCTGAGGAACGCCGCCATGTGTCTGGACGATGAGGCAAATGCTCAGTATATTGATATCGCCAGGTATATAGTGATCTATTTCGTATTGATGGGTTGTAATGTGCAGTGGGTAGGTGATGGAGGAGTCTTTAACCCCTTCATGACCCAGCCTATTTTGACCTTAATGACCTGGCCGTTTTTTGCAATTCTGACCAGTGTCCCTTTATGAGGTAATAACTCAGGAACGCTTCAACGGATCCTAGCGGTTCTGAGATTGTTTTTTCGTGACATATTGGGCTTCATGTTAGTGGTAAATTTAGGTCAATAAATTCTGCGTTTATTTGTGATAAAAACGGAAATTTGGCGAAAATTTTGAAAATTTCGCAATTTTCACATTTTGAATTTTTATTCTGTTAAACCAGAGAGTTATGTGACACAAAATAGTTAATAAATAACATTTCCCACATGTCTACTTTACACCAGCACAATTTTGGAAACAAAATTTTTTTTTGCTAGGAAGTTATAAGAGTTAAAATTTGACCAGCGATTTCTCATTTTTACAACGAAATTTACAAAACCATTTTTTTTAGGGACCACCTCACATTTGAAGTCAGTTTGAGGGGTCTATATGGCTGAAAATACCCAAAAGTGACACCATTCTAAAAAATGCACCCCTCAAGGTGCTCAAAACCACATTCAAGAAGTTTTTTAACCCTTCAGGTGCTTCACAGCAGCAGAAGCAACATGGAAGGAAAAAATGAACATTTAACTTTTTAGTCACAAAAATTATCTTTTAGCAACATTTTTTTTATTTTCCCAATGGTACAAGGAGAAACTGAACCACGAAAGTTGTTGTCCAATTTGTCCTGAGTACGCTGATACCTCATATGTGGGGGTAAACCACTGTTTGGGCGCACGGCAGGGCTTGGAAGGGAAGGAGCGCCATTTGACTTTTTGAATGAAAAATTGGCTCCACTCTTTAGCGGACACCATGTCACGTTTGGAGAGCCCCCGTGTGCCTAAACATTGGAGCTCCCCCACAAATGACCCCATTTTGGAAACTAGACCCCCCAAGGAACTTATCTAGATGCATATTGAGCACTTTAAACCCTCAGGTGCTTCACAAATTGATCTGTAAAAATGAAAAAGTACTTTTTTTTTCACAAAAAAATTCTTTTCGCCTCAGTTTTTCATTTTGACATGGGCAATAGGATAAAATGAATCCTAAAATTTGTTGGGCAATTTCTCCCGAGTACGCCGATACCTCAGATGTGGGGGTAAACCACTGTTTGGGCACACGGCAGGGCTCGGAAGGGAAGGCGCGCCATTTGACTTTTTGAATGGAAAATTAGCTCCAATTGTTAGCGGACACCATGTCGCGTTTAGAGAGCCCCTGTGTGCCTATGCATTGGAGCTCCCCCACAAGTGACCCCATTTTGGAAACTAGACCCCCCAAGGAACTTATCTAGATGCATATTGAGCACTTTAAACCCCCAGGTGCTTCACAGAAGTTTATAATGCAGAGCCGTGAAAATAAAAAATAATTTTTCTTTCCTCAAAAATGATTTTTAGCCTGGAATTTCCTATTTTGCCAAGGGTAATAGGAGAAATTGGACCGCAAATGTTGTTGTCCAGTTTGTCCTGAGTACGCTGATACCCCATATGTGGGGGTAAACCACTGTTTGGGCGCACGGCAGGGCTCGGAAGGGAAGGCACGCCAATTGGCTTTTTAAATGGAAAATTAGCTCCAATCATTAGCGGACACCATGTCACGTTTGGAGAGCCCCTGTGTGCCTAAACATTGGAGATCCCCCACATATGACCCCATTTTGGAAACTAGACCCCCAAAGGAACTAATCTAGATGTGTGGTGAGGACTTTGAACTTCCAAGTGCTTCACAGAAGTTTATAACGCAGAGCCATGAAAATAAAATAAAAATTTTATTTTCTCTAAAATGATTTTTTAGCCTGCAATTTATTATTTTCCCAAGGGTAACAGGAGAAATTTGACCCCAAAAGTTGTTGTACAGTTTCTCCTGAGTACGTTGATACCCCATATGTGGGGTAAACCACAGTTTGGGCACATGTCGGGGCTCGGAAGTCAAGTAGTGACATTTTGAAATGCAGACTTTGATGGAATGCTCTGCGGGCGTTACGTTGCGTTTGCAGAGCCCCTGATGTGGCTAAACAGTAGAAACCCCCCACAAGTGACCCCATTTTAGAAACTAGACCCCGAAAGGAACTTATCTAGATGTGAGGTGAGCACTTTGAACCCCCAAACACAGAAGTTTATAACACAGAGCAGTGAAAATAATAAATACGTTTTCTTTCCTCAAAAATAATTTTTTAGCCCAGAATTTTTTATTTTCCCAAGGGTTACAGGAGAAATTGGACCCCAAAAGTTGTTGTCCAGTTTCTCCTGAGTACGCTGATACCCCATATGTGGGGGTAAACCACTGTTTGGGCACACGTCGGGGCTCAGAAGGGAAGTAGTGACTTTTGAAATGCAGACTTTGATGGAATGGTCTGCGGGCGTCACGTTGCGTTTGCAGAGCCCCTGGTGTGCCTAAACAGTAGAAACCCCCCACAAGTGACCCCATTTTGGAAACTAGACCCCCCCAAGGAACTTATCTAGATATGTGGTGAGCACCTTGAACCCCCAAGTGCTTCACAGACGTTTACAACGCAGAGCCGTGAAAATAAAAAATAATTTTTCTTTCCTCAAAAATGATGTTTTAGCAAGCAATTTTTTATTTTCTCAAGGGTAACAGGAGAAATTGGACCCCAGTAATTGTTGCCCAGTTTGTCCTGAGTACGCTGATACCCCATATGTGGGGGTAAACCACTGTTTGGGCACACGTCGGGGCTCGGAAGGGAAGGAGCACCATTTGACTTTTTGAATAAAAGATTGGCTGGAATCAATGGTGGCGCCATGTTGCGTTTGGAGACCCCCTGATGTGCCTAAACAGTGGAAACCCCTCAATTCTAACGCCAACACACCCCTAACCCTTATCCCAACTGTAGCCGTAACCCTAACCACAACCCTAACCGCAACACACCCCTAACCACAACCCTAACCCCAACACACCCCTAACCCTAACCACAACCCTAATTCCAACCCTAACCCTAAGGCTATGTACCCACGTTGCGGATTCGTGTGAGATTTTTCCGCACCATTTTTGAAAAATCCGCGGGTAAAAGGCACTGCGTTTTACCTGCGGATTTCACCTGCGGATTCCTATTGAGGAATAGGTGTAAAACGCTGCGGAATCCGCACAAAGAATTGACATGCTGCGGAAAATACAACGCAGCGTTTCCGTGCGGTATTTTCCGCACCATGGGCACAGCGGATTTGGTTTTCCATAGGTTTACATGGTACTGTAAACCTGATGGAACACTGCTGCGGATCCGCAGCGGCCAATCCGCTGCGGATCCGCAGCCAAATCCGCACCGTGTGCACATAGCCTAATTCTAAAGGTATGTGCACACGCTTCGGAAAACGCTGCGGATCCGCAGCAGTTTCCCATGAGTTTACATTTCAATGTAAACCTATGGGAAACAAAAATCGCTGTACACATGCTGCGGAAAACCTGCACGGAAACGCAGCGGTTTACATTCCGCAGCATGTCACTTCTTTCTGCGGATTCCACAGCGGTTTTACAACTGCTCCAATAGAAAATCGCAGTTGTAAAACCGCAGTGAAATGCGCAGAAAAACCGCGGTAAATCTGCCATAAATCCGCAGCGGTTTAGCACTGCGGATTTATCAAATCCGCTGCGGAAAAATCCGCAGAGGACCAGAATACGTGTGCACATACCGAAACCCTAACCCTACCCCTACCCCTAACCCTACCCCTAACCCTAGTTCTAACTCCAACCTTAGTGAAAAAAAAAAAAAATTCTTTATTTTATTATTGTCCCTATCTATGGGGGACAAATGGGGGGGGGTCATTTACTGTTTTTTTATTTTGACCACTGTGATAGATTATATCACAGTGATCAAAATTCACATTGGAACGAATCTGCCGGCCGGCAGATTCGGCGGGCGCACTGCGCATGCGCCCGCCATTTTGGAACATGGGGGCGCCCGGGGAAGAAGACGGACGGACCCCGCCAGGATCGGTAAGTATAAGGGGGGGAGATCAGGGCACAGGGGGGGGAGATCAGGGCACGGGGGGGCGTCGGAGCACGGGGGGGGAGGGATCGGAGCATGGGGGAGAGTGATCGGTGTGCGGGCGGGTGGATCGGTGTGCAGGGGGGGTGGATCGGTGTGCAGGGGGGGTGGATCGGAGCACGGGGGGGGATCGGAGTGCGGGGGGGTTTGATTGGAGCACGGGGGGGTGTGATTGGAGCACGGGGGAGCGGACAGGAGGACGGGGGAGCGGAGCACAGGACGGAGGGGAGCGGGCCACAGATCGGGGGGCTGGGTGGGCGATCGGTGGGGTGGGGTGGGGGCACATTAGTATTTCCAGCCATGGCCGATGATATTGCAGCATCGGCCATGGCTGGATTGTAATATTTCACCATTCTTTTAGGTGAAATATTACAAATCGCTCTGATTGGCAGTTTCACTTTCAACAGCCAATCAGAGCGATCGTAGCCACGAGGGGGTGAAGCCACCCCCCCTGGGCTAAACTACAACTCCCCCTGTCCCTGCAGATCGGGTGAAATGGGAGTTAACCCTTTCACCCGATCTGCAGGGACGCGATCTTTCTGTGACACAGCATATGCGTCACAGGTCGGATTGGCACCGACTTTCATGACGCATACGCTGTGTCACAGGTCGGGAAGGGGTTAATTTAGTGCATTCATAAAATAGAGACCTAAAATAAAAAAATCATAGTACATGTTGATACATTAAAATTTGACTAGTCGACAATAGCCTCTGTCTCCCCTTCTCACGCGTTTTAGTCTTCCTCTCCCTGCCTGCACGCACTCTGTAAATGGACAGAAACCAGTTTAAATGTGACAATGGTTGGGAAAGAGGGCGATACTTTACTGGTGAATTCCTTGGTTTTTGTAGGTTGCTTCATTCTCAGTATGGAGACCTAATTCAGCCCAGGAATGGAACAATTGACGAAACTCCAAAAATGTCAGCGGGTCAGATGCTTCTGGTGGCATTTGATGGCATGTTTGCTCAAGTTGAAACTGCATTTGGATTATTACTCGACAAGGTAGGAATGTTGATCTACCGATGAATGGAATTTTTTTTTAATTCAATTTTTTTTAAATTATTATTATTTGTGTGATTTTTCTTTTTTCCATATATAGTTAAAGCAAATGGAAATTCCTCCTGCCTGGAGAAAAGTTGACATCATCCGCGAAGCACGCAGTACTCAAGTCAACTTTTTTGAGGATGAAGAGCTTCGCCGGGTTCTAGACGAAATATTCTTTCTGAAGAGACTGCAAACCATCAGGGAATTCTTCAAACTTTGTGGTGTTTTCTCTCAAACCTTGTCTGGTGAGGACATTTGTTTCTCCACTACATCGTAGTCTTTTACTGCATCTTAGTAAAATACGTGGATGGGGCCAGAAGGAACGCCGCCAAAATGTAGTGAGGTCTAGTAAAAGAGCGCAGCTATTCAAGTATACCGAGAGGCTTTTGCACAATTATCCTCTTTGTACATCATGCCAGCGGAAGGGCATCTGGTCCAGATAACATATCGTACATTACAGCACATGTGCCTTTTAGTTTTTACTTTTTTTCCCCCCTTTGTCTCTCTTTAGGGAAGTGCTCAGCAGATGACCAAGGCCCTGGAAATGGACCCGTCCAGCTAGTGAATGTTAAAAGCATGTATAGAAACTCTTCTTTGAGTGAGGAGCAGATGGCCAAACCCATCAAGTCATTTACGGCTGACTTTGTGAGGCAGCTCCTAATCGGCCTTCCTACACAGGCCCTGGGCCTGACCCTGTGCAGCTACATCAGTGCCCTGGGCGTTGATATTATTGCCCAAGTAGAGGCCAAGGACTTTGGGGCTGAAAGCAAGGTGTCTGTCGATGATCTTTGTAAGAAGGCCGTGGAGCACAACATCCAGATCTCCCGATTCTCACAACTTGTGATGAACAGAGCTACAGTCTTGGCCAGTTCTTATGACACCGCTTGGAAGAAGCAAGACTTGGTCCGCCGCCTGGAAACGAACATTGCTTCCTGCAAAACCAGCATGCAACGTTTACAGCTACACATTGCAATGTTTCAGGTGATAATTCATAGACTGTCTTATTGTGACACTTCCTATTTGTTAATTCTCTGATTTTATGTATAAGTACCATCTCCAGCTGCTCAGACCAGCTAAGGATATGTTCACATGCAGCAGTAACTGTATCTGAATGGAGCTTACAGAAATTCATGTGCTGGCTGTCATTGACACAGAAGGAACCGAACTATGCATCTATTATCTTTTATTTCAGTGGCAACACGAAGATCTCCTGATCAGTCGTCCGCAGACGCCATCGGTTACTTCTCCTCCGCGCTCTGCGATCTTAACCAGCATGAAGAAGAAACTTCACACACTTGGACAAATTGACTCTTCCATTGCTGCAGCCCAGGTAAATATTTTTGTAATTTTATTATGATCACTCTGGTCCCAATCTTAGGGACCCCACGATCCGAAGAGTAAATTGGCCTTTCTCTTGATTTAGCCCTGCAGCCGGCCCCCATTAATTTGACATAAGTGCCAATGGTGCTGCTTTTTAGAAGAAATGGTACGACCCAACATGTATGGTGGTGGTAGTGGTTTTTTTTTTGTTTGTTTGTTTTTTAATCTTTACAACCGATGACGTATATTTACTTCATCTGTTGTGTCCCGCACTCCGGCGCTGAGCCCACACTTTCCTCACACATTACGGCTGAAGACCCCCATGCCGGTCATCATGATCCCCCTGTGAACGCCGGTTCGGTCAGTCGATCGTGGCTACAAGTCTTCTAAGGGGACTATTAAATACCGTTAAAAAAAAAAAAGTTGTAAAAAATATTAACAAAATACATTAGTCTCCTCCCCTTTTGCCCCATTAAAAAAAAAAAAAGATATATTTAGTATTGCCGCTTTCAGAAATCTCTGATCAGTCAAAATGTAAAATAGATTAATCTGAACGGTAACGGTGTAAAAAAAAAAAAAAAATCAACGCCAGAATTGTTTGTTTTTGGTCGCCTGAACATTGCAATAAGAGGCGATCAAAACATCGTTTTTACCCCAAAATTGTATCTGTAAAAAAGGTCAGCTCAGGGAAAAAAAGGAAAATCGCTAAATGTGGACTGTGACTAAAAAGTGCAATCCTGGTTGTTGGGTTTTTTTTTTTTTAACCGATTTGGGTTAATTTTATGTACATCGGACCATCCAGGACCAACCAGGTTTCCATGTTTGTCTGCGACTATAGAGTATTTGGTGTTAGTCGCTCGCAATGATTTGTTCTCTCACTCGCTGTTTAGGAGAAGCTGGCAGCGTTGGAAGCCAGCATTGAACAACGTTTAAAATGGGCCGGAGGGGCAAATCCCGCTTTGGCTCCAGTCCTGCAAGATTTTGAGGCAACTATAACAGACCGAAGAAATTTTATGCTAAAGGAAAGCCAGAGAACAAGCCAGGTATATATCGTTGTTCCTTTAAAAAAAAAAAGATGAGCACGCGGTTACAGGGAATAGCTGATCTTTCCCCTTCTCTTGTGCCGTTTTCCAGGTAACGTTCCTGTGCAGCACCATCATACACTTTGAGAGCCTGCGTACTCGGACCGCAGAGACCCTGAGCGTGGACACTGGCTTGTTTGAGCTGATAAAGCGCTGCCAGCAGATGTGCTCGTTCGCATCGCAGTTCAACAGCACAGTTTCCGAGCTCGAACTGCGGCTTTTAAAACGCTTGGTGGTAGGTACCGGATTTCATTTTTTTAGGGTTTTTTTTCCCCCGTAAATATTAAGCAATAATTAAACCTTTTCACTTAGACATCTAGAGACTTGCTGATCTTCTTCTTATTCTTTACAGGGAGGCTCCAACGAGAGCGCCATCGGAAGCCCGGAGTGGCTGGTTTCTGCCCACAAGCAGCTGAGCCACGAAATGGCAAATCAGAGAAGTCTGCAGAGCGAGAAAGAGCAGCAGGTCGAAACAGTGTGTGAAACCATCCAGAATCTGGTGGATTGCATCAAGACTGTGCTCACCGGTCACAACAGGCAGTTAGGAGATGTTAAACACCTATTAAAAGCCATGGCAAAGGTAAAATAGCGTATGCTAAGCCTGCGGATCAGGCGACTGTGACTGTAATCTGTTAATGCGTTTTCCTTATTGGTAAATGCAACTGCAAAAATTTGACTTCTAGGATGAAGAAGCAGCCATGGCCGACGGTGAAGATGTGCCCTATGAGAACAGCGTGAGACAGTTTTTGTGCGAGTACAAGTCCTGGCAGGATAACATCCAGACCGTCCTGTTCACGATCGTGCAGGCTCTGGGCCAGGTACGCACCCAGGAACATATAGAAATGCTGCAGGACATCACCCCCACACTAAAGGAGCTTAAGACGCAAAGCAAGGGGTAAGAGTCGCACCTTTATGAAAATTGAGACTTCTCGTTTGCCATAGGGAAGACACCGGCATCTTGGGTATAGGCCGCTGATTCTATGTAAGGATAGTGTTCACTCCGTCGACCATACCCTTCCTATAGGCACCAACCTAAACTAGTTTTAGACCTTTAAGGACATTTTTGCTTTTTTCGTTGTTTTCCTTGCCACCTTTCAGGGGCCATAACTTTTTTTTTTTTTTTCCCTTGTCAACAGTCATGTGAGGGCTTGTTTTCAGCAGGATGAGTTTGAGTTTTGAATGGCACCATTCATTTTACCATATAATGTACTGAATTCCAAGAGTGAAAAAATGGTGGGGGAAAAACATTAAAGAATAATTCCGCCATTCTTTTTTGGGTTTCGCTTGACCAGGAAACTTCATTGTCCACGTCAGTCCGATTTACCAAATATGCATCACATTTTTTTTTTTCCCTATTTAAGTGATGGGGAAAAAAAATTAAACTATTATAAAATAAAAAAAAAAATAAACCCCCAGCTGTCATATTAATTCATCGGTCCCTCGCAATCACTCAATGTTAGAGATTGACAGTGACATTTAAATGGTTAACACAGAATTCTGGCCGCGGCTTTTAGAGATACATGGCTGCTATATAATATCTGGTAACTGACACATGTGGAGCGAGCCTCACTCCTGAGCCCCCCTAAAAGGGAATCTGACAGCAGTGTTTTGCTATGTAATCTGAAGGCAGCAGGGGTTAAAACACAAATTTCAGCCATACCTCTCCCATCAAGCTCCATCCTGTTTACTTGCCATGGTTGTTGAGCTTATCACTGCTGGGACATGAGTCTCCTGGTCCTACTCCGCCCTCTTCTGTGATAAGCAGCTCACTGTCTACAGCTTTGTACACAGCCTGGTGTGGGCGGGGTTAGCTTTCTCAGCTCTGCTTCATTGCTAGATCTAAAAACGGCTGCACCCAGTAAACTAAGAGATACATCGCTGGATTCAGGGTGTCCTTGCCTACATTATGCTGCTCTCAGATGAGGGAGCAAAGAGCTGGTGACAGATTCCCTTTAACTACAACATCCTTTTACGGAAAGCGATTCCTGTCTGTGTAATGTCTGTAGGAGGCAGACACTTCTGTTCTGCAGAAGTTTGTTTATATTTTTCACATTCTTCCACCATATGCAAATTGGGGACAACACGATCTCCCTGTTATTGCCCTTTCTTAGAAGGGCACACTGCATCAGCTCCACTGCAACCACTGACCCCAGAGAGTGTTGTACTAAAGGAAGACCCTGTGCGGACCTCAACCGGGTGCTGAAGGGAAGAATATCAAAGGAAGCCCTCCTCCTCCTCTTTCTCCCACTCTATGTATTGTATTCTTCTGGTAACCCCAGAGATTGTCTACAGCTAGACCCCTTGCTGGGCTAGTATCCCTCCTTCTGGCATGGAGAAGTCATTTCATGCCACTCCTGGCTCTTCAATCAGTGCTTCACTCCGGTGCCCTCTCTCCCTCTCCTATATGGCCTCCAACCTCTCTTGAAGTCCGGTCCTCTCCGGAGCGGTCCTTGCTCTTACCTTTTCCCATCAGTGATTGACCACAGCAGGGCTAGCTCTTGGTGGCTGCCTCCTGCAGGTGTCCTCCCTGGTGGTGTCCTCCCTGGTAGTGCCCTAAACCTCCCATCAGTATTCCTGTATTAGAGAATTTAGTCCCCACTTTACCTGCATTTTTAAAGGAATTTACCTGCTTAGTGCAAGGCCTATCACTCTCCACAAGGGTAAACGTTTCCCCTTTGCCCCCAATCAGAGGTCCATCATACAGCCAAAACAGATTTCTTGCTTTGCACTAACGAAACATATAATATGCAAATTGAGTTTCTGGTTTAGCTGTCCTGAGCCATATTGCAAGGCTCTTTAATGGTTCATCGCCATTTCCAATAGGCACTAGCGTTCTAGTGCTCTTCCTCTCTGAGGAGGAATTTTCATATTTAATTTCCCAGAGGAGCATTGTAAGGCCTATAAGTCTCCTTACACTGGCATCATTGTAAAATTGTAAGGCCTGTAAGTCTCCGTAAACTGGCATCATTGTAAAATTGTAAGGCCTAGAAGTCTCCGTACACTGGCATCATTGTAAAATTGTAAGGCCTATAAGTCTCCGTACACTGGCATCATTGTAAAATTGTAAGGCCTATAAGTCTCCTTACACTAGCATAATTATAAAATTGTAAGGCCTATAAGTCTCCGTACACTGGCATCATTGTAAAATTGTAAGGCCTATAAGTCTCCGTACACTGGCATGTCACTCTCCACAAGGAGAGACGTTATCCCTTATATCTCATGCAGTGAGCACACAATTATCAAGCAGAGAAATGAAAAAGTATTTCTTGTTTGGCCCAGTTTTGGTCTGGTTCATTTGCGCATGGGCCGTGACTTAAAATTTAGCGGTGTCTGTAAGAGGAGTATGGTTGATATACGTAAACTCGTGTGCTAAACGTCAGCCTCCAAATAGCTGCTGCGCCTACCCCAGATGCCTGTGTTCCCCAATGAACTCTGTTTTGTATTAACACTGACGTACCCTACACTTTTTCCACCCCAGCATCTATGACAACCTGGTGGGGTTTGCATCGCCTTTGGTAACGGATTCATCAAATGAATGTACCAGCCCGATCTCCACAGCAACGTATTTGCCCAGCTTCGCTGCAGGTGATTTCATCAACTGCTTTCAGTAGTTTCTTTTTATTTTATTTAAAGGTGTATTCCCATGTCCAAGATCATATCCCTATATGTTATAAGAATAATATTAGAAAATACCTTCAATTAGAAATGTAGTATAGTTCTTCTGATTCGCCCATGTGCAGAGCATTTCAGTAACTTCGGTATCCATGGTTATGACCACTCGTATAGTGAGTTAGCTCCTTTTGATTGTAACCATGGATACCCAAGCTACTGCAGTGCCCTGCACATGGGATAAGTGACATAGTGAATCAGAAGAACTATACTAAATTTTAAATTGGAGTTATTTGCAAATTTTATTATATATTAGGATCTTGGAGATGGGAATACCTCTTAATTAACATTGGATTAAGTTAATATAATGCATATGGCTTTGCTACGTTTAGCTTTATAAGAAAAGGGAAAGGCACAGTCGTACATTTATTTTGTTTGCTATGGAGCAGTGTGTAAGTTTCTATTTCCTAATCTTTTTTTTTAATTTTTTTTTATTCCAAACCTATTTGAATTTCACAGCCGTGCGTAGCAACAATCTGCAGAAGACCCAGCCGGAGGGCATGTCTCAGAACGCCAAAAAGCCAATTCAGAAAAACTTGGCCCCATCTGCAGATACCCCGCCCAGCACCGTTCCCGGGCCTGTCAAGTGTGCGGTTTCAAGTCCTAAAAAGGCAGTGCGGGATCCCAAAACTGGGAAAGGTACATACATGCCCTGGGCTCCCATACTAACAAGGCTGCCTTCTAAGCTCAATGTTTAAAGAGTTGCTTTATTATTTTTAGGAGATTTTTCTTTTCTGTAAGCCAGATACATCCATAAAATAAGAATATCTACAATATCGCATGTTAATATAAATTACAAAAAAATAAAAGTGCAAATCCTTCTGACTGTAGGCTCCCCCTTTCTTGTTTTGTTCATTTTTAGCTGTGCAAGAGCGAAATTCTTATGCAGTCAGCGTCTGGAAACGTGTGAAAGCCAAGCTGGAGGGGAGAGATGTGGATCCTAACAGGAGGATGTCTGTTGCAGAGCAGGTACTTTTAAGAAAAAAAATATTATGGGAATATTTTAACCCCATATTAATAAAGTAGTATTTTTTTTGTGTGTGTGCTTTAGTTTGTTTTCCTGCCCTCCAAAACTTTTTTTTTCTATCAATATAGCCATGTGGGGGCTTAATTTTTGCATATTTGTAGTTTTGAATGATACCATTCACGTTACCATATAAGGTACTGCAAAACCAGAATAAAATTCTGACTGCAGTGAAATGGTGAAAAACTCGAATATGTCGTTTTCGGGGTTTGTGTTAATTTTCTTCTGTCGTGTTGAACTGTACGATAGAAATCACCTGGCAGCGTGATTCTCCACGTCGGTACATTTATGGTGATACCAAACCTATGTAATTATATAGGTGTTGGCTGTATAACACAGCCAGCACCCACAATGTATGGGCCACGCTCCGCTTCTGTGTCCACTCCATACACCCGCACCTGATTTATACAAATGGTAAACTCTAACCTTTGATTTTATGTGTCTGCAGTCCTAACAGCCAATGTGGTAAGCAGATACTGGTCTAAGGATAAATGGGTGTCCAGCAGTGCGGGGCTGTGCGGCGTGTCCCAGCAGTGCGGGGCTGTGCGGCGTGTCCCAGCAGTGCGGGGCTGTGCGGCGTGTCCCAGCAGTGCGGGGCTGAGCGGCGTGTCCCAGCAGTGCGGGGCTGTGCGGCGTGTCCCAGCAGTGCGGGGCTGAGCGGCGTGTCCCAGCAGTGCGGGGCTGAGCGGCGTGTCCCAGCAGTGCGGGGCTGCGCGGCGTGTCCCAGCAGTGCGGGGCTGCGCGGCGTGTCCCAGCAGTGCGGGGCTGCGCGGCGTGTCCCAGCAGTGCGGGGCTGCGCGGCGTGTCCCAGCAGTGCGGGGCTGCGCGGCGTGTCCCAGCAGTGCGGGGCTGCGCGGCGTGTCCCAGCAGTGCGGGGCTGCGCGGCGTGTCCCAGCAGTACAACAGTCTCCTGTTTAGGTGTACATTTACATAGATACATGTTTTGTAGTAGATTATATCAGAATCTTCATGGTTTTTTTTTTTTTGTTTTTTGAAAGGTTTACCAATTTATATTTTCACTTAATTTTAGGTGGACTTTGTGATTAAGGAGGCAACAAACCTAGATAACCTGGCGCAGCTGTATGAAGGTTGGACAGCTTGGGTGTGAGAGAGAAGACTGCAAACACGCCTGGTTCAGCTCAGTCCGAAATCCACCAGAATCAATCAAGTCTCAGGCATCCACAGCCGCGCCAAGGCCGGTGGCGATGTATACTGGGGGCTTAATCTAGGAAATCCTGGTGCAGTGGGAAAAGGAATCCCACAGGAACGCTGCACCCAGAGAAATGTTAAACATCAATGGTCAGCAGTCCCCAGGGCACAGAGTATAACGCTCACCGTCTGGTTAACGTGATTGTCTTTCTGCTATGGAAGATCTGACAAATATGTCTGACAAACGGCTGCAGAAAGAAATTGGGTCTCCTCCAGACAAGCATGGTGATCTCGAACTCTCTTCCATGTGACCCTGTCAACAATTGAGGAAATGCTAAACCCTGTTCGTAAAGGGGGGAAAACTGGGGCCATCAAGGATTTGCCGTGAAGAAGATGCTGTCCGTTTTCTTGGGTTACTCTTGTTGCTTTGGCAACATTGCTGGTTGCGTTTGACCAGTTTAGCACAGAAGAGGCTAGGAGATGAAGCATGGCCTTTAATAATGATACAAAAAAAAAAAAAAAACCTAGCTGAAAAGAAGCAGCCAAAGAACAGAATTGTGAAGTTTGGTGGACTTCTACCAAGAAGAAAAAACCTTGTTCTCCATTCTTTTCTTCCCTTAAATTCTCGTAGTTTAGGATGACTTGTTTATTTTCAACTCTTGTACTTCTCACACAGTAGTCAGCTTTACAGTATGTATGTTTGCTAGTTGGGATATCCAGAAAAGAAAAGAAAAACTTGGATCTTTGGAAATAACTCATATAGGTGATTCCCTATGGGTATGACTAGTGTTACCCTCGTCCAGTTTCCTGACGGGGATCGGCACTGTGCATTTTGGAACCACGGCTGGTTCTTCCATCGTAAACATGTTCCTGTTCTCTACTATTTTCCCAGCCATTTTCCTCTTTAGTTTTTTTTTTTTTTCCCCCTTTTAGGTTTCTTGTGCACTATTGCTGACGGTCATACAATAAAGTGTTGTTCTGGTGGAGGTAGATTGCCGTGGTGGTTAATTCACAATTTTAATAAAAAGATTTTTTTTTTTTCTTTTGATGATTTGACATTTCTTGGTACAATCTCCCTGTCTGTCCTGGAGTGATGCTCATTCAGTTATAAGGCTCCATCTTGAACACCTACTTTTTTTTTTTTTTTTTTTCTTTATATGGAAAAGCAAAGACGCAGGTTTTTCTAAACTGAACGACATTCATTTAAGTATTATGAAAAATTCAGGTTTACAATATTTTTTTTCACCTCTTGGAAAGTTTTGTAGGCGAAAGCAATTTTTTTTTCCAGACCAGTCCAAACACACATGAACCTTCATTTAGCTAGTTATGTCATAGTTTGTGCAGAGTTATTGTAAATCTTGAGAAATCATTTTAATAATTAACTTTCTAGATATTTGTTTTTTTGGTTATTTCCATTTAGCTTCATAAACCTGATTCCCCCCCACGTACACGTCTGTGATTTGTCGCCTTGGTACAATGTGAGAACCGAATGATCTGCAATCTGATGAACCTAGACATATGAGCACATATTCTGCCTTTTTTTTTTTTTTTTAAGAGAAAAATCTTATTCCAACCAGCAGCTGCCATGATACCAGTTCACCACGTTACCAGCAATATTTTACAATTTGAGCAGGTCATGTGCTTTACCATATATCCTTCTCTGCCAGGAAGAACTACAGCACATGGTGACAAGATACGTTTTCCGCCCGCTCTGTCGAGATCCATTTTGAGAATCTGTTTAGTTTATTTTTTTTTTTTTGCTTCCTCTCTCCGAATCTAAAGTATTAACAGAAGTCAAGTATAAAAAAAAAAAAGTTAGTTTGCGGTCATTATACCGGCCAGTCTGTAGGAATGGCAGCCTTTTTTTATTCCGATTGGCCAGGTAAAAGTATATCAATGCTGAGATATGCATGCCTTTACTGTGTACCAGCAGACATTACTATGAAGGTGATGGTAATGGTAAACTTTGTGTGCGAGACTTCTATGTGAACGTACAACTTTTTTTGTTTTTTTTGGGCCACTTTTTACTATTAACAGGAATCCATGTAAGATGTAGATAAAGCAAGGAAAGACTGCATTACATTTAATTTAATGAGAAATGTTAACATTTAATACACATCACGGACACCTGTAATATTACATTTCTGCTTTAAGATACAAAGGTCTATGAAGAATCAAAAATCTTAATTGTTTAAATAAAATAGCATACTTCCTATTAAACTGTATTTGTTTTTTGATAAGTTGAATGGCGTTCAGTCCTGAAATTAAAAAAAAAAAATGTATTTACTTAAATGGACTACAATGGTTTGGTGTCTACGAATTCTCAATGGTCTCATAGTTTCTCTATTGTCAACTGTGAACTAGGCAAAAAAACTGATATTCCTCTATCTTATGTGATTCTTGTTGAACAAGGTATGGTCGTCTTAGGTGGAATGTGTTATCAGAAAATTACCTATTGTTTTATTCAGGTTTTCTTAGTCGCTTCATTGGGGAAAACCAAAGACCATGAGTGTACGCTGCTGCCGCCAGATGGCTGACACCGTGAAAAAAGTCAGCTCCTTCCCAGCAAGCTACACCCGCCTTTTGACAACCAAGCTATTCAGTTTAGCTTAGGGTCACTACAAGGCAGACACTGGTGTGGAGCAGGTAAAGTTTTCCAGTACTTCTCTCCTGACAGATCCACTAGGAAGTAGCCCTTCTTATCCTTGATAGGGCCAGGAACACACGAAAGGTTAAGCACCTCTCACCACCCACCAGTGCTTTTCCTGTCCCTAGCGGGGAAAGATGTGTGAGAGGTATGCTCTGTGCATGAAGACTATCTGACGAACTCGTGATGATTGGAGGGGTTCATACTTTTGCTTCCTCCTTTCGCAGGGTCTGTGGCCGATACCTCTCTGGCTAGTGGTCCTGCAGCCTTCCCAGTCAAGCCATAAGCTTCTGGTGCAGCTCTTCCCTCTGTGGAGGGCTCTCAACTTCCTGCTGCCGATGAAGTGCCCGGTGTGCAGCCCAGGATTACATACGTTTCTGGGTCTTGTGTCTGGCATGCGTTCCAGGGTGGAGTGCACATCTGGGAGGCAGGCGCCAAAATCTGCTGGCATTCGTTCCTGCGCGGACCACAATCGAAAACGGATCACTATTGGGTGGAGACTACTCTAATTGGATATGGGCAGCAAATATATGAAATAAATAATATCACACTTTCACACAAAATAAATGAAAATCACACTTTCCCCTGTACCCAAAATCCGCTGCCTCTGAGTAACCCTCGACTCTGCCCTGTCCTTCAAACCGCACATCCAAGCTCTCGCCACCTCCTGTCGCCTCCAGCTCAAAAATATTTCCAGAATCCGTCCTTTCCTCAACCCACACTCTACCAAAATGCTTGTGCATGCCCTAATCATCTCCCGCCTCGACTACTGCAACATACTCCTCTGTGGCCTACCTTCTAACACTCTCGCACCCCTCCAGTCCATCCTTAACTCTGCTGCCTGACTAATCTGTCTCCTCGCTACACTCCTGCTTCACCTTTTTGCAAATCTCCACTGGCTCCGAATTTCTCAGCGTATCCAGTTTAAATTACTAACACTGACCTACAAAGCCATCCATAACCTGTCTCCTCCGTATATTTCCACACTAATCTCTCAATATCTTCCCTCACGTAATCTCTGGTCCTCCCAGGACCACCTCCTCTCCTCCATGCTTATTCGCTCCTCACTCAATCGCCTCCAAGACTTCTCCCGAATATCACCCATCCTCTGGAATTGGTGCCCCAACACATCCGGTTATCCATTACTTTTTGATCCTTCAAAAGAAACCTGAAAACCCACCTCTTCAAGGAAGCTTACAGCCTGTAAAGACCACATGGCCAGCTCAATACCATTGGAGCTACTGCAACCCTCGACCTACTGTCTCCTTCCCCATAATCCTGTAGCATGTAAGACCGCAAGGGCAGGGTCCTCGCCCCTCTGTATCAGTCTGTCATTGTTAGTTTTGTTTACTGTTAAATGATATTTGTATTTTGATGTAACCCCTTCTCATGTACAGCACCATGGAATTAATGGTGCTATATAAATAAATAATAATAAAAGATAGGTCAAACTGGTTCTGACGAGTCAAATGACGTAAGCCAGGTGAGATCCACCGATTTCTTTTGAATCCTGTGGGTGACCTTACAATGGAGGTGCAAAATCCTGGCCATTGTAACAAACCTGCAGAGCTATCTCTTCGTCAAGTGGGTGAAGTCAAGGGGCAGAGGTCACCTTTCATAATTCCTCAGATTCCTATATTGTATTTCATAAGACGAGATAATAATAAATAAAAAAAACCTACCTAAGCTACGAAGAGGGTTAAGAGATGTGCCACATGTAACATTAAATTGCTAGAACGATACAGCTATGTTCAGAGTGTATTTCCAAGATGGCTAAGGATGAACTATCCTCCTTAATGGCTGATACGAGGACAGTGATTCCCTAAAGTTTAAAAAACTGTATCTGGTTTTGTCTCGCCTCTATTTCCCCAGTCTACTCCTCGTTATAAGAGACCTAGATGGGACATTGATTCAAGCTTGGAAGAAGGGGAGTTGTATTACTATCCATGAACTAGAGGAGGGCGAAAGTGTTTCCCCTTTATTACTTGAGAATAAAATATATTTCTCATTGTAGAATACAGATACGCTTTTGTGGGGTAGGCAGTAAGAAGCACTATGAAAATTGAGGAGACTGATGAATACCCGTCAAGCCAAGATTAGATGCTTCGGAGCCTGAGAACCTGGAGGAATTGTGTTTAACCAGTTAATAAACACATCAGAGCAATGACTGGAGGATTGGAAGGATGCAAAAAGGGCTGGTTATCCCAAGAGATTTCAAAGCTCTCTAACCCGATGATGTCAACATATCGGAAGAAATCCAAAAAAATGATATTCCGGTGGCCAGATTAGCAAAGGAAACCTCAATCCCGTTCAAACATACCTTGAGTCTCAAAGATCCTAAGGATAGATATTCAGACAGCTTACTTAAAAAGCCTGGGAAACCTCTTCTGCCATTATCAAAGCCAACATAGCTGCCACTTGGGTAGTTAGATTAATGTGCTTATGGATAGATGAATTAGCCACTTGAGGAAGAAAACTCCGAGAGAATATATTGAAATCTCTGCCCTTACCGAAAATGGCAGCTGACTTTATGGTAGATGTTTTGGCAGAGTCCATCAATTTCTCTGCAAGGAATGTTGTACTTTCTAATGTAGCAAGTCATGCTATATAACTTAAATAAAGTCCTATATTTGAAAAAAAAAATTCTTACGCCTCATTGGGGACATAGGACCATGGGTGTATGCTGCTGCCACTAGGAGGCTGACACTTTGCACAAAAAAAGTTAGCTCCTCCTCTGCAGTGTACACCCCACTTACTGGCATTATGAACCTCAGTTTAGCTTAGTGTCAGTAGGAGGTGGACACGGGTCTTTCATTAGATCCTTATCTACCTCAATGTGCGTCGTTTTCTTACAGGTATTCCGGAGGGATACAGGGTGAACAGTCACACCTGTTATCTCACAATGCAGACTATGAGTACGGTGTGTACTGCCACCCCGTATCCTCATAGATCCCTCTGCAGGACCAAGATCCTAGCACACAAGCGTGCTCAGAAGTCCGGTCCTGCATCCGTCCCCCACCCACTCGCCCACCAGAACCTGTCGGTTGCGGAGACTAGGACTTCCATCAGCTCCCTGGACGTCTCATTTCTCTTCAGGTTAGTAACGGGCAGTGAGGATCTACCTGGCTAGAACGGCCGTTTTCCGGAAGACGGATTCTCTTTTCGTCATTCCTGATGGCACGCGTAGAGGCCTGCCGGCTTCCAAAGCGACTCGCTCGCTGGATCAGAACGGCAATTTTGGAGGCTTACCAGGTCAAGAACAGAGTGCCCCCTCCTGGGATAAAGGCTCACTCTACCCGGGCAGTTGGCGCCTCCTGGGCGGTGCACCACAGGGCTTCCGCCTTACAGCTTTGCAAAGCGGCAACCTGGTCTTCCATCCACACGTTTGCCAAATTTTACAAGGTCCATACCTACGCTTCGGCGGATGCCAGCCTAGGCAGAAGGATCTTGCAGGCGGCAGTGGTGAGTCCTCTGACCTGATGGAAGTCTGTTTTTCTCACCCCAGGGACTGCTTTGGGACGTCCCATGGTTCCTGTGTCCCCCAATGAGAGGCAATAGAGAAAACAGGATTTTTGGTTGCTTAGCGTAAAATCTGTTTCTCGGAGCCTTCATTGGGGGACACAGCACCCTCCCATGTTATTCAGTTCCTGTTGTTCTGTGTTCTATGACTGTTTCTCATGTTTACAGTTCTTATGTTTGTGGTTTGTTTCAACCTTATTGTCTTATTGTTTGTCTCCTACTGGTTTCTCACTAACTGAGGTTCATAATGCCAGTCGGTGGGGTGTACACTGCAGAGGAGGAGCTAATTTTTTTTGTGCATAGTGTCAGCCTCCTAGTGGCAGCAGCATACACCCATGGTTCCTGTGTCCCCCAATGAAGGCTCCGAGAAACAGATTTTACGGTAAGCAACCAAAAATCCTGTTTTCTCCATCGCCACATTGGGGGACACAGGACCGTGGTGTATGCTGCTGCCACTAGGAGGCTGACACTAAGTAAATACAAAAAGGGTTAGCTCCTCCTCTGCAGTATACACGGCCCACTGGTTCCGGATAATACCAGTTCTTGCTTAGTGTCCGTAGGAGGCACACTGCATCTGTTTTTCTCCAGACGTTCTTTTAATTTTATTTTCAACTTTGCGCAAGAGGATGATGGGGCGACGGACCCTTTTAAGGGGGCCTATCTCGCCCAAAACATCAGCAGGCGAGCACAGCGAGTTTGCTCCCCGTACCCTCTCCTGCGACGTGGGATGTTCGGCCGAGAACTAGCCCTGTGAAATCCTAGGGGAGCGAACCCTTAGGATACACAGAGGCCACCTTCCAATAGGCACAGTCCGGCCGCCCTCCCTCTGCACCACCACTGAAGTACAGCGGTGCTGCATGGAGCTCCTCAGTCCCTCTCCACCTCATCAAGAGGGTGGCAGATCGAGGGTTACTGCACCTCCCCCCATACCTCGCCTGAACAGGAACATCAGCGGTGAGTCTGGCAGGGGTGTGGGGGCTCCCGAGCGCACCGTGGGCTCGGCCGCATCTTGCGGCCGGGCACCGCTAATTTGCTCCCTGGCTTCCGCCCCAGCTAGGCCGCATCTACGCCCACAGCGTGCGTCACGCATGAGGCCCCGCCCACCGGTATAGCGCTTCTGGCACACTGCGAGAAGCGCTCCACATACTCGGAGGCCATCTTGGATAGAGGAGCTTCTGGACGCCAGGCTGCACCTCTCCTCCCGGTTATAGCGCTGCGACAGGACACAGGATCTGGGTAGGTGCGCTGCACCCTAACACAGGCCCTCCTCCTGCACATAGTGCTCCACTTTTTTTAGCTGCACAAGTGCCCCACATCAGCCCTGCACGGAGGTTAGCAGCACAACATGTCTGCCTAAACCCTCCAAAAAATCTGCAAAAACACATACGGTGTTCTTCACTTGCACCTCCTGTCAGGCTGCGCTACAAAGCGGGCATACTGCCCTGCTCGGTAATGCTTGGAACCCTAAATGCACTCAGGAGCCCCCCGCCGCAAACGAGCCCGTGGTGACCAGTCCCCCTGAAGTGGGCTATGTCACTTTCGCAATCTATGGCTTCTTTGACTAAAGCTATCGAGTCCCTCCAGGATCCATCCAGGAGCAGGACCACTAATCCGCCTATTCAGGAAGCTTCCCCTACGGCTGCGGAATCTTCAGCCTGCAGGGGCCACTCTCATTCTAAGCACAAGCGACCTTCTAGGAAGTGCGTCCGTAGCTTGTCCCCCAGGCTCTTTGGTGCCTCGGCATCTGGTAGCTCCGCTTCCCGCTCTCGCTCCCCAGGCACCTCTTCTGACCAGGACTCTGAACCGGAGTCTGATGGGCCTCTTGATCTGGATTCGCCATGTTATCAGAGCACTATAGATAGTCTCATTGAGGCCGTCAACCAGTCCCTTCAGGTTGATGAACCGGCGACCTCCAGTATGGATAATTCTGTGTCCTTCAAAAGGACCAAACGTACTCACAGGGTGTTTTCCAATCACCCGGAGTTCCAGGACATAGTCCAGCGACATAGGGAGCGTCTGGACAAATGTTTTGCAGGCCAGAGATCTCTGGAGTCCAAATATCATTTTTCTCCCGATCTCCGCAATCCCCTCCTGTGGATCCTCCTGTTTCACGTTTGTCCTCTAGAACTCCTATCTGTGCCGGATGGATCTTCTATCAAAGATCCCACAGATCGCCTAGTGGACAGTCTCGCCCGCTCAGCTTTTGAGGCTTCAGGCTCGGCACTCTTTCCCTCCTTAGCTGCTACCTGGGTAGCCAAAGCCGTGACTGTTTGGGCAGACTCTCTGCATAAGGCCTTACAGAACAGTGATCTTCCTTCTGACATAACGGAGCTGGCAAATCAAATTTCCTTGGCTGGCCATTACTTAGTAAGCGCTTCCCTGGACGCTGCGAATTGCTCTGCACTTACGGCTTCAAATGCTGTGGTGATTAGGAGAGCACAATGCTTGAGGAACTGGCGAGCGGACTCCGCATCTAAAAAGTCCCTCACGTCCCTTCCATATCTCAGTGGCCAATTATTTGGTGAAAAACTGGACAAGCTGATTTCAGACGCTACAGGGGGAAAAAAGTACTTCCTGTCCCCAGCAGAGATTTAGACAACCGTTCCGTCAACAGCCGCAGGCTCGTCTTCGGTC
Source organism: Ranitomeya imitator (assembly GCF_032444005.1). Lineage (NCBI taxonomy): Eukaryota > Metazoa > Chordata > Amphibia > Anura > Dendrobatidae > Ranitomeya > Ranitomeya imitator. The sequence goes on along the minus strand of NC_091288.1, from coordinate 179,722,648 downwards.
CTTTCGTGGAAATTACGCATGGCATTCCTCGGCCAGTTCCCCTGGTTCGGTACGCTGGGCCAGCAGAGACAAAAGCCCACAGGCCTCGTATAGGCCCAATCATTCCTGGAGGGGCCGCTCCACACAATCTAGGTCCAGGGGATCCAGACCCCAACCATCTTCTTCTAAATGACTCGCAATCTCGTCCGGACGACACCAGCAAAGTATGTGAACGCCTTCTCTTGTTTCGTCATGCCTGGCTCACAGTCGTTCACGACGAGTGGGTCAGTGATCTTGTGTCCTCCGGTTACAAAATCGATTTTTTCCTCCAACCCTGTTTTTTGCTTTCCGCCCTCCCGAAGCGGGAACGCCTGCTCGGGCTTTTTCCCAGACCATCAAGTCGCTCCGCCATGACGGATTCATTGTCCCTGTCCCAGAGGACAAAAGGTTCCGCGGTTTTTATTCAAATCTGTTCATGGTCCCCAAAAAGGATGGAACAGTCAGGCCTATCCTGGACCTAAAGCTTTTGAACAGATTTGTCAAAGTCCGTCATTTCAGGATGTAATCCCTCCGGTCGTCATTGCCTAGATGGAGCATAGTAACAGTTATTAAGGTTGAAGGAAGACATTAAGTCCATCTAGTTCAACCCATAGCCTAACCTAACATGCCCTAACATGTTGATCCAGGGGAAGGCAAAAAAAACCCATGTGGCAAATAGTAGGCTCCACTTTGGGGAAAAAAAATCCTTCCCGACTCCACATAAGGCAATCAGACTAGTTCCCTGGATCAACGCCCTATCAAGGAATCTAGTATATATACCCTGTAACATTATACTTTTCAATTTAAGTAATCCCCTCTTAAATTTAAGTAATGAATCACTCATTACAACATCATACGGCAGAGAGTTCCAGTCTCACTGCTCTTACAGTAAAGAACCCGCGTCTGTTATTATGCTTAAACCTTCTTTCCTCCAGGCGTAGAGGATGCCCCCTTGTCCCTGTCTTAGGTCTATGATTAAAAAGATTATCAGAAAGGTCTTTGTACTGTCCCCTCATATATTTATACATTAAAATAAGATCACCCCTAAGGCTATGTGCACAAGTACAGGTTTTTTCGCGCTAAAAACGCTATAAAAACTCATTAAAAACGCATATGTTATGCATTCTATCATTTAGAATGCATTCTGCATGTTTTGTGCACATGGATGTGTTTTTTTTCCGCGAAAAAAACACATCGTGGTAAAAAAATGAGCATGTTCATTATTTTTGCGGATTTTCTGTGTTTTTCCCGCAATTCTATGCATTTGGGAAAAAACGCACCAAAAACGCGTCAAAATCACGGTAAAAACGCATGTGGATTTCTGGCAGAAATGTCCGGTTTTTGTCAGGAAAATTTCTGCAAGAAATCCTGACGTGTGCACATACCCTTAGTCTTCATTTTTCCAAACTAAATAGCCCCAAGTGTATTAACCTATCTTGGTATTGCAGACCCCCCAGTCCTCTAATAACCTTGGTCGCTCTTCTCTGCAGCCGCTCTAGTTCAGCTATATCTTTGTTATACACCGGAGACCAGAACTGTGCACAGTATTCTAAGTGTGGTCGAACTAGTGACTTGTATAGAGGTAAAATTATGTTCACCTCATGAGCATGAATGCCTCTTTTAATGCATCCCATTATTTTATTTGCCTTTGTAGCAGCTGTCTGACATTGGCCACTGAACATGAGTTTGTCATCCACCCATACTCCCAGGTCTTTTTCATTGATGGTTTTGCCCAGAGATTTAGAATTAAGCGCATAGTTATGCATCTTATTACTTCTACCCAAGTGCATGACCTTACATTTATCCCCATAAAAGCTCATTTGCGAATTCTTAGCATCCATCGACATTCGGGATGCGTACCTCCACATCCCAATCTTCCCAGCTCACCAAAGGTTTCTTCGCTTCACTGTTAGACAGGAACATTTTCAGTTCATGGCCTTGCCCCCGCCCCCAGAGTTTTCACAACGGTCATGGCGGCGGTCATGGCCATTCTACATTCTCGGGGTCTAGTCGTGTTTCCTTACCTAGACGACTTACTGATCAAAGGCCCATCTTTCCAAGCCTGCGAGGAGTGCGTCCGCGTTTCCTTAGATACTCTTTCTCGGCTGGGCTGGTTGGTCAATTTAAAAAAGTCATCTCATGTTCCAGCCCAAAGGATCTCCTTCCTGGGCATGACCCTGGACACCTCCCTAGGGTTGGTGCTTCTTCCTTGGGACAAGATCCTGGCTCTTCAACAGGGGCTCTGGAAGCTTCTCCAGCCATCTCCCTGTTCCATCCGTTTCAGCATGAGGATTCTCGGGAAGATGGTGGCAGCAATGGAGGCAATTCCATTTGCGCAACTACACCTCTGTCCCCTCCAGCACGCTCTGCTGGACGCATGGTGACGGGAGTCCATTTTCCCTCGAACGACTGTGTCCTCTCTCCTCGGGTCAAGCACACACTCCAATGGTGGATGCTCTGAACCTCTTCTACAAGGGAGGTCCTTCCTCCCAGTTCATTGGCTGGTAGTCACTACCGATGCCAGCCTCCTCGGCTGGGGAGCGGTCTTTCGCATCACACTGCGCAGGGAACCTGGACTCATCACTAGTCTCGCATTCCAATCAATATCCTGGAGATACGTGCGATTTGTCTGTCCCTAAGGCTGTTTCATCATCTCCTAGCAGGCCGCCCCATCCGTATCCAGTCGGACAATGCCACGGCTGTGGCTTATTTAAATCATCAGGGGGCACCCGCAGCAGAGCTGCAATGCGCGAGGTAGGGCACATCCTTTGCTGGGCCAAAAACAACCACTCGGTCATATCGGCCATTCACATTCCAGGAGTGGAGAATTGGGCCGCGGACTTCCTCAGCCAGCAGAGTCTTGCCTCTTGAGAGTGGTCTCTTCATCAGGACATATTCCAACTAATCTGCCTTCGTTGGGGTACTCCGGACGTAGACTTAATGGCTTCCTGGATCAATGCCAAGGTACCTCAGTTTGTAGCCTGGTCTCGGGACCCGAGAGCAATCGGGACGGACGTGCTGGTCCTTCCTTGGAATCAGTTTCACTTTCCTTACCTGTTTCCTCACCTGCCCCAGCTTCCCAGAGTCATCAGGAAGATCAGGGCGGAGGGTGTCCCAGTGATTCTCATCGCTCCGGACTGGCCTCACCGGGCATGGTATGCAGAGCTGGTTCAACTCATCGCAGACGTTCCTTGGAGCCTACCAGATCGTCCGGATCAACTTTCTCAGGGCCCGATCTACCACCAGAACTCGGGGGTCCTGTGTTTGACGGCTTGGCCGTTGAATCCTGGGTTCTGACTCAAGCAGGTTTTTCCCGCAAGGTAGTTTCCACTTTGATCAATGCCCGAAAGCCGGTGTCATCGCACATCTATCATCGGACCTGGAAGACCTCCTTTGAATGGTGCAGAAGCAGAGGTCGCCCTCTGTTGGTTTTCAACATTCCTACCGTCCTGGATTTCCTCCAATCCAGTCTGGACTTGGGGCTTTTGCCGCATTCCCTTAAAGGGCAGGGCTCGGCCTTGTCAGTCCTTTTTCAACGTAAAATTGCTTACAAACCCCAGGTCAGAACATTCTTTCAGGGAGTCTCCCACGTGGTGCCTCCCTACAGAGCAACTCTAGATGCTTGGGACCTTAATCTGGTCCTAGGTGTCCTGCAGGAATCTCCCTTTGAGCCGTTGCAGGACATCTCTCTACCTCTCCTTTCATGGAAGGTGGCTTTTCTCGTCGCTATTACGTCAATCAGACGAGTCTCTGAGTTAGCTGCCCTCTCCTGTCGGATGCCGTTGCTTACATTCCACCGAGACAAGGTGGTCCTCAGACCGTTGTGACAGGGTGTACGGCAGAGCAGGAAGGGACAACAGGCCGAGGGACAATCCAACGAGATTTATTAAAGCAGGGAGCATACAACATCAAATATCCATAATGTCCTTCAAGTCCACGAGAAGTCCACAATAAGTCCAAGTAAAGAAACAGATCTGGAGGTGCTTTCCAGTAATCTCGCACCCGATAAACCAGGGGTGTCAAACTGCATTCCTCAAGGGCCGCAAACAGGTCATGTTTTCCGATTTCCTTGTATTGCACAGGTGATAATTTAATCACTTGCACAGAGAATGATTCGAGCACCTTGTGCAATGCTAAGGAAATTTTGAAGACATGCACGGTTTGCGGCCCTCGAGGAATGCAGTTTGACACCCCTGCGATAAACGAAACAATAGTCCTTCCACAAGTCCAACAGATCCACCACAATCACACGGATACCGATTGCTTCCTCAGACAGCTTCGGTTCCTTCTCTTCCAGTATCCAACACACAACTGGCTAGATCACACATGGGTCTCTTGTCTGTGCTCCTGGGGTCAGCCCATGTGTGTGTAGAGGAGGAGGGTTCATCAGAAGCTTCTAGAATGGTAGGCTCCGGTGTGTCTAGAAGTTTGTATTTAGAGTTATCTTCTGTTTATGAAAACAATGGGGGAATTCCCCTAGCTGTTGGCACAAGCCTGAATTAAATTAAGGTCCAGGTACACAATTCTTGTGGAAAGGAGACAGGTTACTTACATAATTACATTAGAGTCCAGGAATGCAATTGTTGGGGAAAGAGACATATTGTTACAGGTGAACACCCAGCACAAGAAAATACATAAATTACAGCTAATAGAAACCAGAGAACAGTTACATACATCAAATGGCATATTATTCAAATACAGGACAGGGCAAAAGTACACATCATGACAATCCTTTCCCCTCCCAATTTGTGTTCATACTAGGGACCTCTACAGGTCGCTGGTTAAGTACACACAGGCAGAGCGTAACTTACATGTGGCTTCATGCAGCCACGAATTGGCATTGTAGCTCTCCCACATCATTGCCCAGGAGAACATCTGCCGGCAGACCACCCATCACCCCAACCACACATCTCTTGACCCCAAAACCAAAGTTCAGATCCACAGTGGCTGTGAAAATAGTCCACCATTGTCCACCAGCCAGTTCAATGACAATCCCAGGTCCTCGATGGATTGCCTCAGGCCGAACCACTCGGGGATCAGCCAGTGTGAGGAAAGCCCCTGAGTCACAAAATGCAATAAGTCTCTGTCCATCCAGCACGACCTCCTGCAAGTGCTTACCTCGATGAGCAGAAGTCGTCATAGCTGCGGGTCGCACACCATAAACTCCTAGTGGTGCAACATGGGTGGGTGAGGCACTAGGCCAGTCCTCACGTAGTGGTGACACGTCGTCCTCCATGGCACTTGGCTGTACATAATTAATAATATGACTGGGTACAGGATCAATCCTCATTTGAATAGCTGGGCAGGAGGCTTGCAGATGCCCCGGCTGCCCACATCGATAGCATCTGTGCTGGGTCTCACTCCATCCAAGGCGTCCTCTTGGGCGAGGGGTAAGGGAACCTAGAGGCCGGCTCCCACCTGAAGGTGCTGTAGGGATTTGAGGACGACTCCTCCATGGGCTGGCTGGGCATAAGGCCTGCAGATGCCCTGGATGCCCACAACCATAACACCTGCGCTCTGCTACTTCCTCTCCTCATCGTATTCCAGAAAATGCAGTAGAAGCAACTGGAGGCACATTTACACGGGTATCAGCATGAGGTGGTGGCTTAGAGGAACGGGAAACAATGGGGACAGAAGAACTGGGGGCCACCGGTGTTGTGGAGCTGGTAGGCCTCTCTCCATCCTCCAACAGAGCCCTCCACTGAGGCTTGATGGTGAGAGCCTCATCAACGAGAGATGCAGCTTCTTCCACTGTTGCTGGTCTCCTCTCACGCACCCATTCCCTGATCTCAACGGGGCACTGGGCAAGGAATTGTTCTTTTAGGATAACCTGGAGAAAGGTGTTCCAGGTTAAGGCCTCCTCTGCCTCCAGCCAGCGATGACATATTTGTTTGAGTCTATGAGCATATATCTTAAAAGACACTTCCCCATCACAAGCTAAAGTATGGAACTGAGTCCTGTAAGTGTCTGGCGTCACAGCATAATGTTCTAGAATAGTCTGTTTAATCTCTGCATACTCACGGTTCCCCCAAGGGTCCATAGCTCTATAGGCTTCAGCAGCTCCACCCTCTAAGAGCCCCACAAGATGTTGAACTCGCTCCCTTTCCGGGACTTCCATTAATCGACACTGATGCTCAAAGTCCTGAAAGAAGCCCTCAATGTCGCCTGCAGACTCATTAAAGGGCTTAAAGTCTTTGCGGGACACTCTGGGGAGTTCCCTCATGGTGGGTGCTGAGGTTACAGTCTGTCTGGAGCTTTTAGCTGCTTCCAAAGCGATCTGCCTCTCCAGCAATGCCATCTCCTGAGCTCTGTGAATGGCCTCCCTCTTATCGTCTATGGTGGCCTCTTCTCCCAGCAATGCCAACTCCTCCTCGTACCACATAACCCACTGATTTTTGGGAGTATTTACCTCCGGCTGCCGTCTTTCCTACGTTTGCTGTGGGGATCCTTCCTCAGCGTCATCTTGCAGGCGAACTCCTTCCAAAGCCTCAATTAGCTGCTCCTTGGAGAGTCCTTTAAAACGGACTCCTACAGTACTTCACGGGTCTTTGATTGTAGGCTCCCCAAAGTCCAGTTCTTGTACTCTGCGGTGCTGGTTCCCGATGTTGGGCCAGTGTCCTCCATTCCTTCTGCTCTGATCCCACTGCTGCCAACCAGTTTGTGACGGGGTGTACGGCAGAGCAGGAAGGGACAACAGGCCGAGGGACAATCCAATGAGATTTATTAAAGCAGGGAGCATACAACATCAAATATCCATAATGTCCTTCAAGTCCACGAGAAGTCCACAATAAGTCCAAGTAAAGAAACAGATCTGGAGGTGCTTTCCAGTAATCCAGCACCCGATAAACGAAACAATAGTCCTTCCACAAGTCCAACAGATCCACCACAATCACACGGATACCGATTGCTTCCTCAGACAGCTTCGGTTCCTTCTCTTCCAGTATCCAACACACAACTGGCTAGATCACACATGGGTCTTTTGTCTGTGCTCCTGGGGTCAGCCCATGTGTGTGTAGGGGAGGAGGGTTCTTCAGAAGCTTCTAGAATGGTAGGCTCCGGTGTGTCTAGAAGTTTGTGTATTTAGAGTTATCTTCTGTTTACAAAAACAATGGGGGAATTCCCCTAGCTTTTGGCACAAGCCTGAATTAAATTAAGGTCCAGGTACACAATTCTTGTGGAAAGGAGACAGGTTACTTACATAATTACATTAGAGTCCAGGAATGCAATTGTTGGGGAAAGAGACATATTGTTACAGGTGAACTCCCAGCACAAGAAAATACATAAATTACAGCTAATAGAAACCAGAGAACAGTTACATACACTACAGACCAAAAGTTTGGACACACCTTCTCATTTAAAGATTTTTCTGAATTTTCATGACTATGAAAATTGTAAATTCACACTGAAGGCATCAAAACTATGAATTAACACATGTGGAATTATAAACTTAACAAAAAAGTGTGAAACAACTGAAAATATGTCTTATATTTTAGGTTCTTCAAAGTAGCCACCTTTTGCTTTGATGACTGCTTTGCACACTCTTGGCATTCTCTTGATGAGCTTCAAGAGGTAGTCACCAGGAATGGTTTTCACTTCACAGGTGTGCCCTCTCAGGTTTAATAAGTGGGATTTCTTGCCTTATATATGGGGCTGGGACCATCAGTTGTATTGAGCAGGAGTCTGGTGGATACACAGCTGATAGTCCTACTAAATAGACTGTTAAAATTTGTATTATGGCAAGAAAAAAGCAGCTAAGTAAAGAAAAATGTGTGGCCATCTTTACTTTAAGAAATGAAGGTCAGTCAGTCCGAAAAATTGGGAAAACTTTGAAAGTGTCCCCAAGTGCAGTGGCAAAAACCATCAAGCGCTACAAAGAAGCTGGCTCACATGAGGACCACCCCAGGAAAGGAAGACCAAGAGTCACCTCTGCTTCTGAGGGTAAGTTTATCCGAGTCACCAGCCTCAGAAATCGCAGGTTAACAGCAGCTCAGATTAGAGACCAGATCGATGCCACACAGAGTTCTAGCAGCAGACACATCTCTAGAACTGTTAAAAGGAGACTTTGTGCAGCAGGCCTTCATGGTAAAATAGCTGCTAGGAAACCACTGCTAAGGACAGGCAACAAGCAGAAGAGACTTGTTTGGGCTAAAGAACACAATGAATGGACATTAGACCAGTGGAAATCTGTGCTTTGGTCTGATGAGTCCAAATTTGAGATCTTTGGTTCCAACCACCGTGTCTTTGTGCGACGCAGAAAAGGTGAACGGATGGACTCTACATGCCTGGTTCCCACCGTGAAGCATGGAGGAAGAGGTGTGATGGTGTGGGGGGTGCTTTGCTGGTGACACTGTGGGGAATTTATTCAAAATTGAAGGCATACTGACCCAGCATGGCTACCACAGCATCTTGCAGCGGCATGCTATTCCATCTGGTTTGTGTTTAGCTGGACCATCATTTATTTTTCAACAGGACAATGACCTCCAGGCTGTGTAAAGGCTATTTGACCAAGAAGGAGAGTGATGGGGTGCTACGCCAGATGACCTGGCCTCCACAGTCACCAGACTTGAACCCAATCGAGATGTTTGGGGTGAGCTGGACCGCAGAGTGAAGGCATAAGGGCCAACAAGTGCTGAGCATCTCTGGGAACTTCTTCAAGATTGTTGGAAGACCATTTCCAGTGACTACCTCTTGAAGCTCATCAAGAGAATGCCAAGAGTGTGCAAAGCAGTCATCAAAGCAAAAGGTGGCTACTTTGAAGAATCTAGAATATAAGACATATTTTCAGTTGTTTCACACTTTTTTGTTAAGTATATAATTCCACATGTGTTAATTCATAGTTTTGATGCCTTCAGTGTGAATTTACAATTTTCATACTCATGAAAATACCGAAAAACCTTTAAATGAGAAGGTGTGTCCAAACTTTTGGTCTGTACTGTACATCAAATGGCATATTATTCAAATACAGGACAGGGCAAAAGTACACATCATGACAATCGTCCCCTACTTTCCTCTCAAAGGTGGTGTCTTCCTTCCACCTTAACGAGGATATCATACTTCCGTCTTTTGTCCTGCTCCGACGCACCGCGTGGAGAAGGCTCTTCACTCTCTGGATCTTGTGAGAGCTCTCAGGAAGTACATGCCTTTTCGACAGACGGAAGCTCTGTTCGTGCTCCTGGCAGGACTCCGGAAGGGACTGGCCGCCAGTCGACAATTGCCAGATGGATTCGTTCGGTTATTCAAGAGGCTTATCGCGTCAGAGGCAAGCCTCTCCCAGCGGGTCTCAGGGCACACTCCACTCAGTTGGTGGGTGCTTCCTGGGCCATTCGGAATCAAGCATCTGCAGAGCAAGTTTGCAAAGCTGCGACCTGGTTTAGCCTGCACACCTTCTCGAAGCATTAAAATGTCCATACTCAGGCATCTTCAGATGCAAGCCTGGGTAGGCGTATTCTGCAGGCAGCGGTGGCGCACCTGTAGACAGCAGGTGCCATGAGTTTACACTGTTGTGTTATTTCCCGCCCAGGGACTGCTTTTGGACGTCACACAGTCCTGTGTCCCCCAATGTGGCAATGAAGAAATAGGGATTTTTGTGTACTCACCGTAAAATCCTTTTCTCAGAGCCACTCATTGGGGGACATAGCACCCACCTTTTTTTTTGGCCTGTTGCCTATGATGAGTGTTTTAGTCTCTGACATGTACCTACGGTTAATTTTTGTTAATCTCCTACTGCTTTGCTACGGAACTGGTATTATCCGCAGCCAGTGGGCGGTGTATACTGCAGAGGAAGAGCTAACCCTTTTTGTATTTACTTATTGTCAGCCTCCTAGTGGCAGCAGCATACACCACAGTCCTGTGTCCCCCAATGAGTGGCTTGGAGAAAAGGATTTTATGGTGAGTACACAGAAATCCTTATATTTTATTTAAAAATATACCGTTATACTCTCCTATTGAAGCCATTGTTTCCTGTAAAAAAAAAACAACTGAATATAATACACAATGCTTATTCCATTGAAGCCCTGGTCTCCTGTAAAAAATGAAAAGAAAAAAACCATTCCTCACCTGTCTGATGTTCTGTGCAACGCTGCAATCCATGTCTGCGATAAATGGTTTTCAACTAGGACAGTGCCAAGATGCAACGTCTGGGCTGAAATCCACGGGAGAATGAGCTGCTGCAAGCGCAGTCTGTGTCTAGCGTTGACATCATCGAGGTTAACGCAGGTCAAGAAGGCTGTCTTGCCAGTCAGGCCAATGAACTGCAGTGACCTCATTGAGATCACCGCACGATGCAGCACTGAGCTCGCTGAGTTCACCAGGCATAGGCTGATGGGAGTAGTAGTCCCATCAGCCCGACGCCTGTGACCGGAGATAAACGTTTTAGCCGCAGCACTCTGACCGGCGGTAATGATCTTGCCGCCGATCATTGCCAGCGTTTTCTGTGCCGTCATGCAGATATCAGCGTGGCAAACAATGGATGTTAGGGCCCCCAATTCATGTGAATGGGGTCTAAGTTCTGGTACCCAAACCAAACTTTTTAACTGGTCGGCCAGATCTGAACATCCAGGGGTACGCCATCACTATCTAAGACCCTTTATGTCATACAAAAGGTTAAAAAAAGAATCGATAAGGAGAATCGTAAGGATAGGAAAAGATACGGTGATGTGTACCCTGGACCTGAAAAACACTGACTACCATGTAGCCATTCATCCCTCATGTCAGAAATTCCTGAGATTTGCAGTATAACAGGATGAGATCCAGCAATTCCAGTGCCTTTCATTTGTCCTGTCTTCCGTCCCTCGCATCTTTATGAAGCTGGTCACAGAGGTTATGGCTTTTCTAAGTTAGAAAGATCTTTTGATCATCCCATACCTGGACGACTTTCTTCTAGTAGCAGACTCGTCACAATAACTGAGTGTCAATCTAGCTACTAGCAACTATGTGTTAGAAAGCCTGAGATGGATTAGAAATTGGGAAAAATCAGACCTCAGGCCAGAGAAAGAGGATCTTTCTTGGGGTCCTTCTAGACTCAAAGCCACGTTCATTGTTTCTTCATGAGCAGAAACAGGCGGAGATCGGAGCAAAAGTTGTCCTTTCAAAAGAAGGCATTGCTTCTAGAAGGCAAAAAAATGTAGCTCTCCGGATCCTGGTTAGGTTCCTAGTATGTGGCTGGAGTTTGTCCTGTCTTGATGGAACATCTAACCGAAATTTTGCTCTATCCCCAATTGTAGCTCCACATCCTGTGGCCTGATTGGATGCTGATATCACATGACCTCCTTATTTGCTGGAAACACTTTGTTATCAGTGTCTCCTCTCCAGTAAGGAGCAGTAGTCTCCTTATTTCTTCTCTGCAGCATGTCTCCGCAGTCTGCCCTTGTTGTGGACCTTTCCTGCTACTGATGGTTTTGCGTTTGTCCTCTAGAATCAATTCTCCAGGTTACTTAGGCCATTTGTAAACTTAGACTGTGTAGGGTTTTCTCTTTTTTGTTACATAAATATTCTTTTTCTACCTAATAACTTTTTTTAAATTTAGTTATTTTATTGTAATTGAGTTATCAATAGCAGCTTCTGTTACAGGGGTAAAACTGGCCCCTTGAGTGACACAAGTCATGGGCAAAGCTGGTCGGGATCTACTAGGATCCAGCACCTCTGCTATGCCATCCAGATGCTTGAGCGATCATATGAACATAAAGTCCTGCAGAAACATTGTCAATGCTGATGCATCTGTACACACAGTGCTCATTGGGTTCTGTGTAGCTGGTAAACTTGAAGACAGAAAAGAGAATGCACCACTTCTGTCTTGTCAACCATGGTTCCTGGCTGCGTCTGACAGCTGGGGACCCTACCAGCTCCTGCTAGATTGCAGTAGCTGTAACCCCACACCATAAATTTACAATAGAGTGCTTTTAAAGTCCCGAACCAAACGTTGCATAGCGCTTGATCATTATGGCATTACCTCCTCCTGCCATCCTCATCATCTGGCCTTCAAATCCTCTTTGGTCAAGCTCAGGTCATCATAAAGGGTGATTGATTCCCACCTCCTGAAAAGATTTGTGGAGAGGAATGGGGCTGCGTAATTTTCTTATCATAGATGTCTGGCTCTCCCGTATTCAAGATTTCTCGTTATGAGAGTTGATTTGCAGGGGCTTTCACAATTGCCTTCAAGCTACTTCTTCTGCCCTACACCCCAACTTCCTGCCTTTTTTGGGCCACCCAGGCTCTTTGGAGCACCTGCTTATAGGTCCTGTTACCAATCAGACCCCTTCCACAGTTCTTTTTATTGACTCCAAAAAGGATGACTCAATATGCATGGTCTTGGACCTCAAACAGCTCAACCACTGTGTGCAGGTGCAGCTGGTGCAACTTTTCAAGATGTCATCCCTCGGAACAGGCATTGCACCAATGGAACAAGGATAATTCCTCTTCATAGATATCAAAGATGCCAATCTATACATACCCATCTGCCAGACTCCTCAGTATTTTCTATTTAGTTATCAGTCACAACTACTACCTACCTCTCCCATTCATGCTGGCTACAATCCCACAGGTCTTAACAAAGGTCCCTGCATCTCTACCAGCCGTCCTCTACTCCAGGGGTGGTGTTGTCATCACCTCCTTGGATGATATCATTGTCAAAGGGCTATCCGGATAAAACTGGAAGAACCTTCACATTATTCTGCTTACGCTAACCTGCTTTTGTTAGATAACCTTCCTAAATATTCTCTCCCCTCACAGAGTTTAAAGGGACACTGTCACCTGAATTTGGAGGGAACAATCTTCAGCCATGGAGGCGGGGTTTTGGGGTGTTTGATTCACCCTTTCCTTACCCGCTGGCTGCATGCTGGCTGCAATATTGGATTGAAGTTCATTCTCTGTCCTCCATAGTACATGCCTGCACAAGGAAATCTTGCCTTGCGCAGGCGTGTACTATGGAGGACAGAGAATGAACTTCAATCCAATATTGCAGCCAGCGGGTAAGGAAAGGGTGAATCAAACACCCAAAAACCCCGCCTCCATGGCTGAAGATTGTTCCCTCCAAATTCAGGTGATAGTGTCCCTTTAACCTTTTTTTGTGGATTCATTTTGACGTCCCATTGGCAAAATTTTACTTTCATACACAATGCAATCTCTATCTGGCACTGCATGCTAGTCCTGGAACCCATGGTTTCTTCCATGGAAGCTATCTTATAGACTCAGTTTCACATTTGCCTCTTCCACAATCCATTTGGCACAGTGGGAGAAGTCCAGGGACTCTTTGGACCAAACCATACTCCTTCCCTTATGTGTCCGTGACTCACTTCAATGGTGGTTAAACTCTACCTCTTGGAGATGATCCATACTTCCATGGCAAGTCATCAGAATGCATTCAAGTCTACATGGCTGGGAAGTAGTTCTTGAAGATCATAAGGATCCAAAGAATCTAGACCTGTGAAGAGTCCTCAATATCCTAGATCTTCATGTCATCCTCTTCTGTATGAGGCACTGGCTTCAGCTCTTGACAAATAACCCAGTTAGAGTAGAGATGGACAATGTGACAGTTGTTGTGTACCCGAATCACCATGGCTGGAACCAAAGCATGCTATGTCAGAAACTGCCAAAATCCTGCAGTGCGGCAAAGCACACATCCCAGTCCCTTCAGGAGTCGCCGTTTTGGGAATGGACAATTGGATGACTTTAACTTACCCAGTTAATAACAAATCTACCTGGTAGAATGGTCACCACTGCGTTTAAAGGGACTCTGTCAGCACAGAATGACCGAACTAAGTGCAGGTGTCTGGGTGCATCATCGTGGGGCCAATCATTTAATTACACCTTCCCACCTGTCTGTTTTCCCTATATTTCCACTCGTCTCTGGCTTTATGAAGCCAGAGCTGTCAATCAAGGAAGAGGAGGTTGAGGATGAAATTGAGGGAAAACAAAGGTGTATATAAATGATTGGCCCTGCTGTGACGCACCAAGCACTCTTACTTTGAACCGTCATTTTGTGCTGACAGCTCCTTTAAGCTTACATTTGAGCGCCCTTCATGCACACATTTCAGTCTGGGGTCTGTATATATCTATATATATAATTGTCTAAGGGGTTTTCCGTCTGTCTGTCTGTCTGTCTGTCTGTCCTGGAAATCCCGGCTCCTGGCGGCCTCGACCAATCAGCAACGGGCACAGCATCGACGTAGAAATCCCGCTTCCCTGATTGGTCGAGGCCGCCAGGCCTCGACCAATCAGCAACGGGCACAGCGACGATGATGTCATAAAGGACGTAGACATCTCACGTTTCTGATTCAGCGACGGGCACAGTATCGACGTAGATGTCATAATGGTTGCCATGGCGACAATGATGTCATAAAGGTTGCCTCGACCAATCAGCGACGGGCACAGTCTGCCGCGAATTCTGGAATCATCATTGTCCATATACTACGGGGACATGCATATTCTAGAATACCCGATGCGTTAGAATCGGGCCACAGTCTAGTATATATATATATATATATATCTCTATCTTCTCTGGCAAAAATTATGGAATCGCCGGCCTTGGAGGATGTTCATTCCGTTGTTTAATTTTGTAGAAAAAAAAGCAGATTACGGACATGGCACAAAACTAAAGTCATTTCAAATGGCAACTTTCTGGCTTTAAGAAACCCTAAAAGAAATCAAGAACAAAAAAATGTGCTAGTCAGTAATGGTTACTTTTTTTTTAACCAAGGATAGGGAAAAATTATGGAATCACTCAATTCTGAGGAAAAAATTATGGAATCATGAAAAATAAACAAAAAAAAAAAACACTTCAAAACATCACTATTATTTTGTTGTACCACCTCTGGCTTTTCTTACAGCTTGCAGTCTCTGAGGCATGGACTTAATGAGTGTCACACAGGACTCTTCATCAATCTGGCTCCAACTTTCTTTGATTGCTGTTGCCAGATCAGCTTTGCAGGTTGGATTCTTGTCATGGACCATTTTCTTCAACTTCCACTGAAGATTTTCAATTGGATTGAGATCCGGACTATTTGCAGGCCATGATATTGACCTTATGTGTTTTTTTTTTTCAAGGAATGTTTTCATAGTTTGTGCTCTATGGCAGGATGCATTATCATCTTGAAAAATGATTTCATCATCCCCAAGCATCCTTTCAAATGATGGGATAAGAAAAGTGTCCAAAATATCAACATAAACTTGTGCATTTATTGAAGATGTAATGACAGCCATCTCCCCAGTGCCAAAAACAAACAACAAAGTGTGAAACAATTGAAATGATGTCTTAGGGTACCGTCACACAGTGGCATTTTGATCGCTACGATGGCACGATCCGTGACGCTCCAGCATCGTAACAATATCGCTCCAGCGTCGTAGACTGCTGTCACACTTTGCAATGTACGACGCTGGAGCGATAATTTCATGACGTATGTGCGATGTAGAAGCCGTTGGTTACTATGCACATATCGTATACAATATCGTGCACACCTTTGTTACACCATGCGATCATGCTGCCACAGCGGGACACTAGACTACGAAAGAAAGTTTCAAACGATCTGCTACGACATACGATTCTCAGCGGGGTCCCTGATCGCAGGAGCGTGTCAGACACTGCGAGATCATAACTATATCGCTGGAAGGTCACGAATCGTGCCGTCGTAGCGATCAAAATGCCACTGTGTGAAGGTACCCTTAGGCTACTTTTACATTTCCGTTTATTTTGCACCGTCACAATGCGTTGTTTTGTGAAAAAACGCATCCTGTAAAATTGCCCGCAGAATGCGTTTTTTTCACAGACTTGTATTACCGACGCATCACGACATATGGATACAAGTTCCATGAGTCATGCACTGGATGCGTCGGTATTTGGCGAGCCGTCGTTGCGAAAAAACGTACAAGGGAACGTTTTTTCATATGTCCTCTCCTTCATTTTTTAATGCGAATGCCCGGCCGGAACTCCACCCCCTCCTCCCTGGGACTTTACAATGAGCAGCGGACGCGTTGAAACACTGTGTCCGCTGCTCACGTCACTCAAAATTTCATAAGCTTCCGTCGGTACGTCGCGCCGACGCCTGGTGACGGCCGAGTACCCACGGAAGTGTGAAAGAAGCCTTATATTCTAGATTCTTCAAAGTAGCCACCTTTTGCTTTGATGACTGCTTTGCACACTCTTGACATTCTCTTGATGAGCTTCAAGAGGTAGTCAATGGGAATGGTCTTCCAACAATCTTGAAGGAGTTCCCAGAGATGCTTAGCACTTGTTGGCCCTTTTGCCTTCACTCTGCGGTCCAGCTCACCCCAAACCATCTCGATTGGGTTCAGGTCTGGTGACTGTGGAGGCCAGGTCATCTGGCGTAGCACCCCATCACTCTGCTTCTTGGTCAAATAGTAGTGATGAGCGAATATACTCGTTACTCGAGATTTCCCAAGCACGCTTGGGTGTCCTCCTAGTATTTTTTTTAGTGCTCAGAGTTTGTTTTTAGCGCCACAGCTGAATAATTTGCATCTGTTAGCCAGCATAAATACATGTGGGGGTTGCCTGGTTGCTGGGGAATCCCCACATGTTCTTATGCTCGCTAATAGATGTAAATCATTCAGCTGTGGCGCTAAAACTCTGAGCACTAAAAAATACTCGCAGGACACCCGAGCGTGCTTGGGAAATCTCGAGTAACGTGTATATTCACTCATCACTATCAAATAGCCCTTACACAGCCTGGAGGTGTGTTTGGGGTCATTGTCCTGTTGAAAAATAAATGATGGTCCAACTAAACGCAAACCGGATGGAATAGCATGCCGCTGCAAGATGCTGTGATAGCCATGCTGGTTCAGTATGCCTTCAATTTTGAATAAATCCCCAACAGTGTCACCAGCAGAGCACCCCCACACCATCACACCTCCTCCTCCATGCTTCACGGTGGGAACCAGGCATGTAGAATCCATCCGTTCACCTTTTCTGCATCGCACAAAGACATGGTGGTTGGAACCAAAGATCTCAAATTTGGACTCATCAGACCAAAGCACAGATTTCCACTGGTCTAATGTCCATTCCTTGTGTTCTTTAGCCCAAACAAGTCTCTTCTGCTTGTTGCCTGTCCTTAGCAGTGGTTTCCTAGCAGCTATTTTACCACGAAGACCTGCTGCACAAAGTCTCCTCTTAACAGTTGTTGTAGAGATGTGTCTGCTGCTAGAACTCTGTGTGGCATTGACCTGGTCTCTAATCTGAGCTGCTGTTAACCTGCGATTTCTGAGGCTGGTGACTCGGATAAACTTATCCTCAGAAGCAGAGGTGACTCTTGGTCTTCCTTTCCTGGGGCGGTTCTCATGTGAGCCAGGTTCTTTGTAGCGCTTGATGGTTTTTGCCACTGCACTTGGGGACACTTTCATAGTTTGTCCAATTTTTCGGACTGACTGACGTTCATTTCTTAAAGTAATGATGGTCACTCGTTTTTCTTTACTTAGCTGCCCCCTGTGGTTATGGTGACCAGTCTGGGGTGTTTCGTCTCGTTTAGGGGTCTGTAAGGGGTAACACGTACCACTTTGGGAGCCCTGTATCAATGGCCTGTAATTTGGGCAGGGGCTATAGAGCGGGTTTGGTTGTGACACGGCTCGCGTGTCAGGGTCACTGTACAGTGTGGGCCCCATTCACTTGCATTAGACTGCAGTCTTTGGCCCTGCGACCTTCCTCCTCTCTGCCTGTGTGCTGTAATTGCTATTTCTGCATTTCCCAGGCACTGCTCTGTGCATTACTGGACCCTTTGGCTGAGTGACTCCTTTCTCGTGCCCAGCTGCATGCTCTCTCTGTGGCTGTGCACTGCAGCACTGAGCAGCACTGAGCAGCACTGAGCAGCACAATGTCACTTTGCGGCCGTGGTGACGTCATGCGGTTTCTCGGGGTGGCCGTTATTTCCAGCAGGAGGACGATGCTGAAGTTGGTTTCTTATTCGTTCAGTTTCTTATTCGGGCTGAAGTTGGTTTCTTATTCAGCAGTTTCTTATTCGGCTATTTTTTATTTTCTGTTTTTTTCAGGTTTTGGTATAAAAATAAACCATTCTGAGTATATAATAATATGCGGTCATGTGTCCTTTTGTGAATACACTTAAAAACAGATACAAAATTTAGAAGGCTGGCACAAAAATGGGCATCAAAGTGGGCACTGAGGTATGGTATTGAAGGGGTTAAATGCCTTTGTGCCACTGATTTAACACCTGATTTACATATCTACTGATGCCCCACATGAAATGCATGTCACTCCAGCCTGGCACAAATGGGTTCTGGGCATCAAAACTGGCATCAAAGTGGGCAGAGAACCAATTTTCACACATGCGAATAAGTAACAGCTATTTTTAAGGGGTTAAATGCCTTTGTGCCACTAATCTAACACCTGATTTACATACCTACTGATGCCCCACATGAAATCCATGTCACTCCAGCCTGGCACAAATGGTTTCTGGGCATCAGAACTGGCATCAAAGTGGGCAAATCACCCATTTTCACAGATTTGAATAAATAACAGCTATTTTTAAGGGGTTAAATGCCTTTGTGCCACTGATCTAACACCTGATTTACATACCTACTGATGCCCCACATGAAATCCATGTCACTCCAGCCTGGCACAAATGGTTTCTGGGCATCAGAACTGGCATCAAAGTGGGCAAATCACCCATTTTCACAGATTTGAATAAGTAACAGCTATTTTTAAGGGGTTAAATGCCTTTGTGCCACTGATATAACACCTGATTTACATACCTACTAATGCCCCACATGAAATCCATGTCACTCCAGCCTGGCACAAATGGGTTCTGGGCATCAGAACTGGCATCAAAGTGGGCAAATCGCACATTTTCACAGATTTGAATAAGTAACAGCTATTTTTAAGGGGTTAAATGCCTTTGTGCCACTGATCTAACACCTGATTTACATACCTACTGATGCCCCACATGAAATCCATGTCACTCCAGCCTGGCACAAATGGGTTCTGGGCATCAGAACTGGCATCAAAGTGGGCAAATCGCACATTTTCACAGATTTGAATAAGTAACAGCTATTTTTAAGAGGTTAAATAGCTTTGTGCCACTAATCTAACACCTGATTTACATACCTACTGATGCCCCACATGAAATCCATGTCACTCCAGCCTGGCACAAATGGGTTCTGGGCATCAAAACTGGCATCAAAGTACTCAAATCACCCATTTTCACAGATTTGAATAAGTAACAGCTATTTTTAAGGGGTTAAATGCCTTTGTGCCACTGATATAACACCTGATTTACATACCTACTGATGCCCCACATGAAATCCATGTCACTGCAGCCTGGCACAAATGGGTTCTGGGCATCAGAACTGGCATCAAAGTGGGCAAATCGTACATTTTCACAGATTTGAATAAGTAACAGCAATTTTTAAGGGGTTAAATGCCTTTGTGCCACTAATCTAACACCTGATTTACATACCTAGTGATGCCCCACATCAAAGTCAAATCACTTCAGCCTGGCACAAATGGTTTCTGGGCATCAGAACTGGCATCAAAGTGGGCAACTCACCCATTTTCACAGATTTGAATAAGTAACAGCTATTTTTAAGGGGTTAAATGCCTTTGTGCCACTGATATAACACCTGATTTACATACCTACTGATTCCCCACATGAAATCCATGTCACTGCAGCCTGGCACAAATGGGTTCTGGGCATCAGAACTGGCATCAAAGTGGGCAAATCGTACATTTTCACAGATTTGAATAAGTAACAGCAATTTTTAAGGGGTTAAATAGCTTTGTGCCACTGATCTAACACCTGATTTACATAACTACTGATGCCCCACATGAAATCCATGTCACTCCAGCCTGGCACAAATGGTTTCTGGGCATCAGAACTGGCATCAAAGTGGGCAAATCACCCATTTTCACAGATTTGAATAAGTAACAGCTATTTTTAAGAGGTTAAATAGCTTTGTGCCACTGATTTAACACCTGATTTACATATTTACTGATGCCCCACATGAAATGCATGTCACTCCAGCCTGGCACAAATGGGTTCTGGGCATCAAAACTGGCATCAAAGTACTCAAATCATCAATTTTCATAGATTTGAATAAGTAACAGCTATTTTTGAGGGGTTAAATGCCTTTGTGCCACTGATATAACACCTGATTTACATACCTACTGATGCCCCACATGAAATCCATGTCACTCCAGCCTGGCACAAATGGGTTCTGGGCATCAGAACTGGCATCAAAGTGGGCAAATCACCCATTTTCACAGATTTGAATAAGTAACAGCTATTTTTAAGAGGTTAAATAGCTTTGTGCCACTGATTTAACACCTGATTTACATATTTACTGATGCCCCACATGAAATCCATGTCACTGCAGCCTGGCACAAATGGGTTCTGGGCATCAAAACTGGCATCAAAGGGGGCAAATCGCCCATTTTCACAGATTTGAATAAGTAACAGCTATTTTTAAGGGGTTAAATAGCTTTGTGCCACTGATCTAACACCTGATTTACATACCTACTGATGCCCCACATGAAATCCATGTCACTCCAGCCTGGCACAAATGGGTTCTGGGCATCAGAACTGGCATCAAAGTGGGCAAATCACCCATTTTCACAGATTTGAATAAGTAACTGATGTTTTTAAGGGGTTAAATGCCTTTGGGCCTCTGATACAACACTTACAATTCACAGACAGTGATGCCCTGCATCAAACTCAGGTCCCTTCAGCCTGGCCCAAATGGGTTCTGGGCACCAGAACTGGCATCAAAGTGGGCAAACAGCCCATTTTCACAGATTTTAATAAGTAACTGATGTTTTTAAGGGGTTAAATGCCTTTGGGCCACTAATCTGATGCACAAAATACACAGACAGTGATGCCCTGCATCAAATCCACGTCCCTCCAGCCTGGCCCAAATGGGTTCTGGGCACCAGAACTGGCATCAAAGTGGGCAAACAGCCCATTTCCAAAGATTTGAATAAGTAACTGATGTTTTTAAGGGGTTAAATGCCTTTGGGCCACTGATACAACACTTACAATTTACAGACAGTGACGCCCTGCATCAAACCCAGGTCCCTTCAGCCTGGCCCAAATGGGTTCTGGGCACCAGAACTGGCATCAAATTGGGCAGTGGGCAAACAGCCCATTTTCACAGATTTGAATAAGTAGGGCCGCGCTTAGTAACCCGATGTTTACCCTGGTTACCCGGGGACTGCGGCATCGTTGGTCGTTGGAGAGCTGTCTGTGTGATAGCTCTCCAGCGACCACACAGCGATGAAACAGCGACGCTGCAGCGATCAGCATCATTGTCTATATCGCTGCAGCGTCGCTAAGTGTGACGGTACCTTTAGGTATGAGGAGATCCAACTAAAGGCCAAAGCTGTAGTGTCAACAGATCAGAACGTCTGTAGTAAGAGGGAATGGTCCACTGTATCAAAGACAGATGGCAGATACAGGAGGAGGACAAACTCGCGTTGCTTTTATTTGGCAGTAGGTTGTTGATGACGTTAGTCAGGGCAGTTGCAGTGGAATGGTGCGGTTTTAAGCCAGATTGTACTTGGTCAAAGAGGGAGGAAGTGGAGAGGTGGGATTAGTTTAAAATGAACATGCTCCAGTAGTTTCGTGGCCTAGGGGAGAAATATGGGGCAATAGGTGATCACAGAGGATGGGTCAAGGGCGTGCTTTTTGAGGATGGGTGTGATTGAGATATGTGTCAATCAGGAGAGAAGACACAAGTTATTAGTGACAGGTTGAAGAGGTGGGTTAGGCTTGTGATGAAGACTGTGGTAAAGTTTGGAATGAGGTGGGATGTTATTGTGTCACGTTCACAGGTGGTGAGGCAAAGTATTCAGATGAGAGGAAAGTGTGGGGGAACTGGTGAACGCAGAAAAGAATTGAAATGACTGAATAGCTGTTTAGGGTTGTGAGACAGGTATGATATGAGGGCTGAGGAGGCGGTTGGTTTTGCTTCCTTCATAATTTCAACAGAATTTTTACTACTTCTGTTACTGGATGGGTAGCTCCTCTCACTTTCTTTGCCAGCCGTACAATGGTACGCTTTGTAGATGAGGGCCAGAAAGAACATGTGCTCCAGTATATGGCAACCGCTGCATCAAGTGGCCTCTGCTCTTCTTCCTCCACTTTAACATCACACACAGTATAGTCCTCAGTTTTGACACTCCAACTAAACTTTTTTTCCACAACATCACAACTCTCCAAGCTCGCAACTGACTGTGGGGAACCACAGATGGACGATTCTGCAGAGCTGTTCACACACTATATTCCATAGGTATCATATGGCTGCTCTAAACATTCACAGAGTCAAGTTTATTAAATAATCTGAACCAATGGGCACATATTTTCACACTTAGATCTATGGCCTGACAAATTTTATTCAGAGCATAAACCAAACCCTCTTGAACAGACGTTAAATCCATTGGGTGAAGGTGATCCATTTGTGACAAGACTCAGATATTTGAGGCGTCCACAGACTGTACTGTGCTGTCAAGGCAGTAAGAGGAGGAGGGTGCCTCTCAGGGTGAGGAATGGGAGAACAGAGAGGATGACGATGAGGTAGTAGCTCACACATGTTGTAAACCCCGAGGCATGCAGCTAACTAGCTCAGCAGAGGAGGAGGATGAAGATGAAGTTGCGTACACAGAGTTATGCAATCACGACAACCAATGCATCCTGAGGCCCAACTCTTGCAGTGTACAGCATTTTAGCGGTTTTGCATTTGCCTAGCATGGGTCCTTTTTTGCACACTTTAAAAAATAATAAAAAGCATGCTGTAAAAATTTTGTAAAAACAGAGTAAAAAAATTTTTTTTTCAGTACTACATGAGGGGCCCAAAGGCATTTAACCCCTTAAAAACATCAGTTACTTATTCAAATCTGTGAAAATGGGCTGTTTGCCCACTTTGATGCCAGTTCTGGTGCCCAGAACCCATTTGGGCCAGGCTGAAGGGACCTGGGTTTGATGCAGGGCATCACTGTCTGTGAATTGTAAGTGTTGTATCAGTGGCCCAAAGGCATTTAACCCCTTAAAAACATCAGTTACTTATTCAAATCTAAGAAAATGGGCTGTTTGCCCACTTTGATGCCAGTTCTGGTGCCCAGAAAGCATTTGGGCCAGGCTGGAGGGACGTGGATTTGATGCAGGGCATCACTGTCTGTATATTTGAAGTGTCGCATCAGAGGCCCAAAGGCATTTAACCCCTTAAAAACATCAGTTACTTATTAAAATCTGTGAAAATGGGCTGTTTGCCCACTTTGATGCCAGTTCTGGTGCCCAGAACCCATTTGGGCCAGGCTGGAGGGACCTGGGTTTGATGCATGGCATCGCTCTCTGTGTATTTTAAGTGTCAGATCAGTGGCCCAAATGCATTTAACCCCTTAAAAACATCAGTTACTTATTCAAATCTGAGAAAATGGGCTGTTTGCCCACTTTGATGCCAGTTCTGGTGCCCAGAACCCATTTGGGCCAGGCTGGAGGGACATGGATTTGATGCAGGGCATCATTATCTGTATATTTTAAGTGTCAGATCAGTGGCCCAAAGGCATTTAACCCCTTAAAAGCATCAGTTACTTATTCAAATGGCAAAAATTGACTGTCTGCCCACTTTGATGCCAGTTCTGATGCCCAGAACCCATTTGGGCCAGGCTGGAAATAACTGATTTGGATGTGGGGCGCCCTGTTCTATATGTCTGCAGTGTTAGATCAGTGGCCCAAAGGCATTTAACCCTTTCTTCAGCGCTCTTTGGTGCCCACTTTGATGCCCATTTTTGTGCCAGTTTTATTGTTTTTGTTGCCGTTTTTAAGTGTATTCACATCAGGGCTCCTCGCTGCATTGTCTTTTATTATTGTGATGATCATTTTTTGTTGTTAACCCTATAAAAAACAGAAATGAAAAAATTGCCGAATAAGAAACTGACGAATAAGAAACCAACTTCAGCCTCGTCGCAACACCCTGCTTCGCCACGTTAAACATAATGATGGGCACGGTTTGCGGTCAGTTTGCGCTCGCCATCCACAGAACACTGGTGATGCGAGCACTGGTCTGAAGCCAGCCAAAGACTACAGTCTCCCATGTAACCTATTGGGCAGAATATTGCAGCGATGTGGGCACAACCCGCTGTCTTATCGCAATTTGCCCACTTTGATGCCAGTTCTGATGCCCAGAACCCATTTGTGCCAGGCTGCAGTGACATGCATTTCATGTGGGGCATCAGTAGATATGTAAATCAGGTGTTAGATTAGTGGCACAAAGGCATTTAACCCCTTCAATACCATACCTCAGTGCCCACTTTGATGCCCATTTTTGTGCCAGCCTTCTAAATTTTGTATCTGTTTTTAAGTGTATTCACAAAAGGACACATGACCGCATATTATTATATACTCAGAATGGTTTATTTTTATACCAAAACCTGAAAAAAACAGAAAATAAAAAATAGCCGAATAAGAAACTGCTGAATAAGAAACCAACTTCAGCATCGTAGCCGGAGGCTCGTATTTAAATTCGAGGCGGCCTGTTGTTAGACTGAGCGCGTTGATTGGCTGTCATGGCGACATGGTTGATGATTGAGACGGCCAATCAAAGCACGCATGCGCCTGAGCCGCCTGGCGGAAGCAGCGATTTGTGTCCGGCTCAAGCGACAGAGCCGCAGATTGTAAGAGCAGCAGTGTGACCGAGGACAATGGCGGAACCGGGGGACAACAGGAGCGTGAACCAGCTGGTGAGTGAGCGCTGGCGGCGGAGTGTGCTCAGTGCTCCCGGGAGGGCTCGGTGCCTGCGCTAGGCCCGGGCTCCGCAATGTCCGCATTATGGCCGCGGTTATTGTCCCTCCCGCACCCTCATCTGGTGCAGGGGCGCTCCGCCTGCGCTGTGAGAGCCTCACTATGGCGGACTCCAGGGGCTTCCTGCAGTGCTCAGCAGCCATAGTGACGGGCAGGACGCCATGTTCTGTGCCCGGGCTAGCAGCGGCAGGTAGCGGCTGTGTCCGGGGGAGGGGGGATGGGCCAACATGTAGGGCTGCGGTGTCCGGGGGAGGGGGGATTCTCCCATCATGTAGGGCTGCGGTGTCCGGGGGAGGGGGGATTCTCCCATCATGTAGGGCTGCGGTGTCCGGGGGAGGGGGGATTCTCCCATCATGTAGGGCTGCGGTGTCCGGGGGAGGGGGGATGCTCCCATCATGTAGGGCTGCGGTGTCCGGGGGAGGGGGGATGCTCCCATCATGTAGTGCTGCGGTGTCCGGGGGAGGGGGGATGCTCCCATCATGTAGTGCTGCGGTGTCCGGGGGAGGGGGGGATGGGCCATCATGTAGGGCTGCGGTGTCCGGGGGAGGGGGGGATGCCCCCATCATGTAGGGCTGCGGTGTCCGGGGGAGGGGGGATGCTCCCATCATGTAGGGCTGCGGTGTCCGGGGGAGGGGGGATGCCCCCATCATGTAGGGCTGCGGTGTCCGGGGGAGGGGGGATGCTCCCATCATGTAGGGCTGCGGTGTCCGGGGAAGGGGGGGGATGGGCCAACATGTAGTGCTGCGGTGTCCGGGGGAGGGGGGATTCTCCCATCATGTAGGGCTGCGGTGTCCGGGGGAGGGGGGATGCTCCCATCATGTAGGGCTGCGGTGTCCGGGGGAGGGGGGATGCTCCCATCATGTAGGGCTGCGGTGTCCGGGGGAGGGGGGATGCTCCCATCATGTAGGGCTGCGGTGTCCGGGGGAGGGGGGATGCTCCCATCATGTAGGGCTGCGGTGTCCGGGGGAGGGGGGATGCCCCCATCATGTAGGGCTGCGGTGTCCGGGGGAGGGGGGATGCCCCCATCATGTAGGGCTGCGGTGTCCGGGGGAGGGGGGATGCCCCCATCATGTAGGGCTGCGGTGTCCGGGGGAGGGGGGATGCCCCCATCATGTAGGGCTGCGGTGTCCGGGGGAGGGGGGATGCCCCCATCATGTAGGGCTGCGGTGTCCGGGGGAGGGGGGATGCCCCCATCATGTAGGGCTGCGGTGTCTGGGGGAGGAGGGATGCCCCCATCATGTAGGGCTGCGGTGTCCGGGGGAGGGGGGATGCCCCCATCATGTAAGGCTGTGGTGTCTGGGGGAGGAGGGATGCCCCCATCATGTAGGGCTGCGGTGTCCGGGGGAGGGGGGATGCTCCCATCATGTAGGGCTGCGGTGTCCGGGGGAGGGGGGATGCTCCCATCATGTAGGGCTGCGGTGTCCGGGGGAGGGGGGATGCTCCCATCATGTAGGGCTGCGGTGTCCGGGGGAGGGGGGATGCTCCCATCATGTAGGGCTGCGGTGTCCGGGG
This sequence comes from Ranitomeya imitator, assembly GCF_032444005.1. Lineage (NCBI taxonomy): Eukaryota > Metazoa > Chordata > Amphibia > Anura > Dendrobatidae > Ranitomeya > Ranitomeya imitator. Next base: position 179,696,372 of record NC_091288.1, on the reverse strand, counting down.
GAGGGGGGATGCTCCCATCATGTAGGGCTGCGGTGTCTGGGCAGGGGGGATGCTCCCATCATGTAGGGCTGCGGTGTCTGGGGAGGGGGGATGCTCCCATCATGTAGGGCTGCGGTGTCTGGGGAGGGGGGATGCCCCCATCATGTAGGGCTGCGGTGTCCGGGGGAGGGGGGATGCCCCCATCATGTAGGGCTGCGGTGTCTGGGGAGGGGGGATGCTCCCATCATGTAGGGCTGCGGTGTCCGGGGGAGGAGGGATGCCCCCATCGTGTAGGGCTGCGGTGTCCGGGGGAGGGGGGATGCTCCCATCGTGTAGGGCTGCGGTGTCCGGGGGAGGGGGGATGCTCCCATCATGTAGGGCTGCGGTGTTTGGGGGAGAGGAGATGCTCCCATCATGTAGGGCTGCGGTGTCTGGGGAGGGGGGATGCTCCCATCATGTAGGGCTGCGGTGTCTGGGGAGGGGGGATGCTCCCATCATCTAGGGCTGCGGTGTTTGGGGGAGAGGAGATGCTCCCATCATGTAGGGCTGCGGTGTCTGGGGAGGGGGGATGCTCCCATCATGTAGGGCTACGGTGTCTGGGGAGGGGGGATGCTCCCATCATGTAAGGCTGTGGTGTCTGGGGAAGGGGGTGCTTCCTGTGCAGGCTCACTGACAATGTAGGAGAGGCATCATCAGCGCTGCCTCCACACAATCTGTTGCCTAAACTTCTGCACCTCTCCATTATAATTCCCCCGTGTCTGTGACCCCCACTACCCACCCGGATTACAACTTGTCCCTCACCTGCCTGGAGCTGCTGCACAGGATTCTCCCCACTGGGCAGTGATGGAAAAAGCAGGTAGGACACAACCACGCTCGCCTATGAAGAATTAAAGGACCCGTGGCCAAAAAAGGCAAAGTGGCTGAGGGCTGCACCAGATGCTATTGCGGGCCATATACGGCCCGTGGGCCGGACATTCCCCACCCCTGCCCTAAGGTGGATGGTGGATAAAGTCCGGCATTTCCCAAGAAGCAGCATGGCCAGGACTGAAGATGAATTCTAGATCTGTTACAATGGAGGAGATTGTACAGTGTCGGTGGTAACTTCAGGCCGGGAGAAGAGAAGTCTCCTCTGATTGCAGGAAGTTGATGTGTAATGGGGCTGTGGTGTCGTCTTGTGACTGAGGAGGGTGGCGGTCTGTTAATTGTGTACTCTCACTACATTGTAGTTGCTACAAAACATCAGACCTCTCCAGTAAATTGGTTTGTCACACTTTTAGTGCCCCACCCTACAAAACCAAAAAGTGGTGTAAAGTGGTTACTATTAATTCCGCGTCACCTGCCTGGTGGCTCGTTGCCAACTTCCCGACTAGAAGTTGGACCTGCTGGAGAAAGTGATCTTCCCCGTGTACATGGTACTTACAGCAACCACCCGAATTCATGTAGCGTGAATGCTGCAGCCCATCAGCGGCCACTGATACACTGCAGCGGTCCTGTGACATAAGTGTCACCGCCAGGAGATTCATCGCTGGCTCATACTCTTGAACCTCAGAAGTGGGACACCCTCCACTTTGGGCAGGATGTAACATTTGTATCTTTGGCTAAGTCAGTGACCTAAGATCTGATTGCTCGTGATTAGCCTCGGGGGAAGTCATGGGTTCACAGATAGATACGAGACACTGCCCTGATAGCTGTACGGTAACCATGCACCATGTGTCCTTCACATGTCTGGGGCAGATCTAGGGTCCTATTAAATGATGACCAGCACGGCCATGAAAGCAGATGAGTTGTATGCTTTTCCATCTTTAAAGTCTCTCTGATCCTTGTGGGTTCGGATGTTGTATCCTCCTGCCCAGGAGATCGATGTCCTTCTATTCCCCCAGCGATGTTCTGCCTGTAAACGCATCGATTGCTGCTCTCTGATTGCATTACAGCCACTGTGACAAGTCTCCATTAGTATAATACGATGAGAGCTTTGTGCAGCTTTCTTCTCAGAACACATAAATTGCAGCTGACAGACCTGACCTTGTCCTGCTGCTCGCTGGAGTGATGCTTGGTAGAAATCCAGACCTCGTTCTGCTCCTGACTGCTGACGTCACTGGAGTCACATTTATAGATTTTTCTTGTAAACCTTCTTCGGCAGCATTTTGACTCTTCACAACTCCTATCACTGTTGTTGACCTCCATTAGAACCACTGTCCCAACTCGGCAAGGCAACACCTATCCCCAGGACGGCTTAGTCTGCCATGCTCTGGGATTCCTACTGCTTGAACCCCCAACAATCCGGACAGACCTCATCGCTCCCAATAGCAGAGTTCTGATTGCCCCATTTTGACTGATAATTGCACTTGCGTAACACCAGCCATTATGTATGGGAGATCAGTGGCACTAGGCTTTCTTTGTCAGTCCGATAGACAAGGAGGAGTGAAGCTCTGTGCCCATGCACCGCCATCACCCAGTGGAGCACTGTAGATTACCGTAGAGCCACCGTAATCTAGAAGCTGTTTCCTGTCCTGTGGACTGGGTATAATTTGCAAGTTTAGGACCACCCGTTGTTCATTGCAGGTCTGGCTTCTCTAACCCCTAGAGATCAGTTGTTCTTGCCAGAGAATGCTACTTTTGGAAATGTAACGTTACGTGATGTCCATTTTGATGAAAGACCAACCGTTTATAGCCTAATCATACTGTGTCCACCAGAGCTTCTCAGTCCTGGCTTCTAGATGACCATGTGGACGTTGTTGTTCTTAAGTGGGTTTCCTGTCCCCGGGCCGGCTCGGCCTGGAGGCCCCTCCCTGTCCCCGGGCAGGCTCGGCCTGGAGGCCCCTCCCTGTCCCCGGGCCGGCTCGGCCTGGAGGCCCCTCCCTGTCCCCGGGCCGGCTCGGCCTGGAGGCCCCTCCCTGTCCCCGGGCCGGCTCGGCCTGGAGGCCCCTCCCTGTCCCCGGGCCGGCTCGGCCTGGAGGCCCCTCCCTGTCCCCGGGCCGGCTCGGCCTGGAGGCCCCTCCCTGTCCCCGGGCCGGCTCGGCCTGGAGGCCCCTCCCTGTCCCCGGGCCGGCTCGGCCTGGAGGCCCCTCCCTGTCCCCGGGCCGGCTCGGCCTGGAGGCCCCTCCCTGTCCCCGGGCCGGCTCGGCCTGGAGGCCCCTCCCTGTCCCCGGGCCGGCTCGGCCTGGAGACCCCTGTGCCGGGCACTGTAGATGTGTATTGCAAGGGGCATAGTACAGTAAATCAGCTCTTGCACATCAGTAATGCAGTGTCCACTGATGGGCTCTATTATGTGGTCATTGGTCCTTCTGTGGCCAGTCACAAGGATTTTGCCTCTGAATTGGGGGCACTGACTCCTGCCTGTGCTGTATTTGCCACTACCTGTGGTAAGTTGAAGATGGGGCGCACTGTATATATAGTATGTGGGATACTATACACTGGGTATTGGAATAATTATCTGCAGGGGGAAATAAACAATCAGTAATCCATTACCCGCTGCTGACCTGAAGTTCATTTGGTAAATTGTCAATATTCTTTGGAAAGCTCATAGTTGGCTCTAGTGTGTATTGCTTTTTCCTACATTAACCTGTGATGTGATAGACGTTTCCTGACGTTAGGTAATGCACCTTCCATTACAGAAGTTGCAGTGTATAATGTTATGAATAGCTTCTCTTTGGGTTCTGTACTTTTAATGTTTTTATTGCGTTAGCTGAACTTTATGGAATCATGTAAAATGATCACAGCCAATTGCAATGACTATGTTTCATGTGTCTTCTGCAGCATGCATGTATTACGATGAAACGCAAGCTGCTTTGTACTGTTCTACACTAAATCTAGGGTAGTTCTCTGCTCCTCACCTGGATGCGTGAAGTAGATGAGCGTTTAGATAATGGGAAAGGGAAGCAGAAGACCAAGCAAGTGAGAAGCCGGTGGTCAGATTTGGCACAGAACAGTATAAAGCAGCTTGTGGTGTATTGTAATGTGGGCATGCTGCAGAAGGCCTTTTAAACAGGGCTGTGGAGTCGGTAAGCCAAATGTCCGACTCCTCAATTTCCATGACTCCGACTCCACCAAAATGGGCTCCGACTCCACAGCCCTGCTTTTAAATATAATGCAATAAATTGCTATCCTGTCAATTTCTGGAATATATTGGAGCAATTCCATTATAGTTTTAGCTCTAAATTTATATTTGGGTACATCATATGATGTTCGGTCGTCTGAAGACCAAAGCCACTCCACATTTGGACAAGTGAGCACACGTTGCAGGTGATGTGTAATGTTGCCACAAACGCATGCATTAATTCGCCTGCGCAGGTTGGCGCAGCATGTGACCTCCTTGTGGGGGCCGTACCCTTAAAATGCAGAGCTGCCATGGATCCTGCAATGCTTAACATGCCTTTCACCAGATACAGGGTTCTTTTCTGACAACCGATCCAATGTCCATGATGATGTCTTTATTGCAGGCTGCGGAGACCGCGAGTCTCGAGGAGCATTTCCAAGGATGGGGCGAGGTGGTCCTGCTGGCTGACCGTGCCCTGCGCTGGGAGAAGCCTTGGTTTCCAGCTGCAATAATGGGGGCAGTGTCCTTTATATTCCTGTAAGTAAATCTGTACAAAGGGCCCATCCTGCATATTATGTGACCCTGTAATGTGAAGATGTCGCCTTCCACTGCAGCAAATAATAGATAGGAAGTGATGTTCGGTAGTTGTAGACCTATAGCTTGTTGCGCTCTCCGGGGGCAGATCCATGAAGTGTAGTCATCAGTCTGGGCCCATTAGTCGCTGGAGGAAGTGGTGTTGGCCACTTTAATGGATTTGGCACATCTTTCACCTATTGCGCACTACTACCGGAAATGTATGACACGTAGGAGCCGGGGTACAACCCTGTCGCAAACCATGACAATTATTGGGATGTGTGCCAAACCCCCACCCCCTTATAAAAAAAAAACAAAAACTGCTTGATGTGACCCATAGTTTAACCCTTCAATTGGCTACGGATTATCAATTTCCTTCAGCTCCAACTGTGGGAAGGTTGATCCCCCTGACCCAGTGGCTCTATAGAGGGCTAGGGTCTCTGTGACCTCCTGCCACCGCTAATGTTCTGGTGTTATCGGATTCATTCTGCTTTGGAGGAAATGTGACGTTGGGGTAAGTCTGTTCAAAATCTGTTTCTTCTTCTCCGGCAGGATGATCTACTACCTGGATCCATCAGTGCTTTCTGGTGTTTCCTGCTTCATTATGTGTCTGTGTCTGGCCGACTATCTTGTTCCAACACTGGCTCCCAGAATTTTTGGGTCCAACACGTGGTTAGTACAAATCATGGTTTTGCTGCTGTCATCCCTCCCGCCCCTCAAAGCTGAAACTGCTTTTGTGTAATATTCAGGAACTGACCCCATTTTCATGCTCTGTTATTGGCGTTCTGCCTGCACTATAGCTGCTGGAACGTCTGTTTCCACAGTTCCCAGCATGCACTGCATTGAACTGAAAGTAACTGCCATGTATATGGGGGGGTCCCATGACTGCCTACTGTGTATGGGGGATGGGTCCCACAACTGCCTACTGTGTATGGGGGGGGGGGTAGTCTGTTCTCCGAGATAATCCACCATAGAAGTTTGGCAGCGGCGCTCTCCTGGAGGACACGGGCACTCTCGGCAGAGCTCCTGTGTATGGAAGATAGCTACTGGCTGAGTCGCTGGTCAATTGACAGCCATGTAAGGTGTCCGGGGGACTTAAGGGAACCTGTCGGCACAGAATCACTGTTCAAACCAAATCCCGCCGCCCAGTGCTTCATGGCAGGGCCAAATTTCTTTTATACACTTTCCCACCTGCTTGTTTGCTCTGAAGCTCCCACTCCATCCTCTTTTGACAGCTCTGGCTTCATAGAACCAGAGAATGGTGGGCTGTTACCAGGCTGGGTAGGTCCCTTGTTATGCCCTTCCCAGCATAAAAATACCAGCCTGCAGCTGCCCCAGAATTGGTGCATCATATTAGATGCGTCAATGCTGGCGCTTTGCCCGGCTCTTCCTGATGCCTTGATGTGGTGGTAATGGTAGTTGGAGTTGATGTCAACTGTCACCAAGCCCTGGGGTCAGTAATGGAGAGGCATCTATCAGACACCCCCATTACTAACCCAGTAATCAAACTTAAAAACACTCACAGCGAGAATACGCTGCGTCCAAAGTGCTGCTACTTCGGAATCATGGGCACATAGCCTAAAATAGGATTGTCAAGAATGGGAACTCAACCTGGTCATTGTAACATCTCCAAAGACCCACCCACATTCTGCTTGATAATAAGAGACGGAAGGGTGTGGCGACACTATACTGGACTTGTAGTCTATAAATGGTCAGTTGTTGACCCTCATGATCAGCAAAATTCCGAGGTGTCCATGCTCCTGGCAGATGTCAATGGTGCCTCCTTTCCTGCTGGTTGGGAGATTCTCGGCACACCGCCATGTGCACTGGAAAGCAGTGAGTTCACGGCAAGAATCTCTTGGGGTTGTTAGAATCGTTGTCTATAAAGGATTCTTCATTGCATCTCAATCATTTGATGTTTTGCATTTTGTCCAGGACCACGGAGCAGCAGCAGAGGCTGCATGAGATCTGCAGCAACCTCGTGAAGACCCGCAGGAGGATCATTGGCTGGTGGAGACGCCTGTTTGTCCTCAAAGAGGAGAAGCCCAAGATGGTAGCATTGTTGTCTATAGGCCATGTCTGACTATTTGGATAAACCCCTTTTTAAAGTTATTATTTTTCTCTGTCTAGTATTTCATGTCGATGATCACCGCTCTCGCCATGGTTGCTTGGATCGGACAGCAGGTTCATAACCTCTTCCTAACGTACATTATTGGTAAGTGTCCCTATAAGAGGACGACAGGAAAGTGTCCCTCCTTCACTTTTAGGCAATTTACCCCTATTTAACCACATGGTGTAACTGTAAGGCGGCTAGCGGTGTACTAATCTGCACAGTTGCTGTACACAGGTCCTTCTCAAAAAATTAGCATATAGTGTTAAATTTCATTATTTACCATAATGTAATGATTACAATTAAACTTTCATATATTATAGATTCATTATCCACCAACTGAAATTTGTCAGGTCTTTTATTGTTTTAATACTGATGATTTTGGCATACAACTCCTGATAACCCAAAAAACCTGTCTCAATAAATTAGCATATTTCACCCATCCAATCAAATAAAAGTGTTTTTTAATAACAAACAAAAAAACCAACAAATAATAATGTCCAGTTATGCACTCAATACTTGGTCGGGAATCCTTTGGCAGAAATGACTGCTTCAATGCGGCGTGGCATGGAGGCAATCAGCCTGTGACACTGCTGAGATGTTATGGAGGCCCAGGATGCTTCAATAGCGGCCTTAAGCTCATCCAGAGTGTTGGGTCTTGCGTCTCTCAACTTTCTCTTCACAATATCCCACAGATTCTCTATGGGGTTCAGGTCAGGAGAGTTGGCAGGCCAATTGAGCACAGTAATACCATGGTCAGTAAACCATTTACCAGTGGTTTTGGCACTGTGAGCAGGTGCCAGGTCGTGCTGAAAAATGAAATCTTCATCTCCATAAAGCATTTCAGCCGATGGAAGCATGAAGTGCTCCAAAATCTCCTGATAGCTAGCTGCATTGACCCTGCCCTTGATGAAACACAGTGGACCAACACCAGCAGCTGACATGGCACCCCACACCATCACTGACTGTGGGTACTTGACACTGGACTTCAGGCATTTTGGCATTTCCTTCTCCCCAGTCTTCCTCCAGACTCTGGCACCTTGATTTCCAAATGACATGCAAAATTTGCTTTCATCAGAAAAAAGTACTTGGGACCACTTAGCAACAGTCCAGTGCTGCTTCTCTGTAGCCCAGGTCAGGCGCCTCTGCCGCTGTTTATGGTTCAAAAGTGGCTTTACCTGGGGAATGCGGCACCTGTAGCCCATTTCCTGCACACGCCTGTGCACGGTGGCTCTGGATGTTTCCACACCAGACTCAGTCCACTGCTTCCTCAGGTTCCCCAAGGTCTGGAATCGGTCCTTCTCCACAATCTTCCTCAGGGTCCGGTCTCCTCGTTGTACAGCGTTTTCTGCCACATTGTTTCCTTCCAACAGACTTACCATTGAGGTGCCTTGATACAGCACTCTGGGAAAAGCCTATTTGTTGAGAAATTTCTTTCTGGGTCTTACCCTCTTGCTTGAGGGTGTCAATGATGGCCTTCTTGACATCTGTCAGGTCGCTAGTCTTACCCATGATGGGGGTTTTGAGTAATGAACCAGGCAGGGAGTTTATAAAAGCCTCAGGTATCTTTTGCATGTGTTTAGAGTTAATTAGTTGATTCAGAAGATTAGGGTAATAGGTCGTTTAGAGAACCTTTTCTTGATATGCTAATTTATTGAGACAGGTTTTTTGGGTTATCAGGAGTTGTATGCCAAAATCATCAGTATTAAAACAATAAAAGACCTGACAAATTTCAGTTGGTGGATAATGAATCTATAATATATGAAAGTTTAATTGTAATCATTACATTATGGTAAATAATGAAATTTAACACTATATGCTAATTTTTTGAGAAGGACCTGTATATACAATTCCCACTGCTACACTTTTTTATGTTTTTCTGGGTTGTAACGAGTATCCTATTAATCCGCATTTCCAATTTATTTCAGTGAGTTTTGTGCTTTTGCTTCCCGGCCTCAACAAACATGGAGTCATCACCAAATTTGTTGGAATGGGAAAGCGTGAAATCAACAAACTGCTGAAGCAAAAAGAGAAGAAGAACGAATAACGTCCTGCTCAGCGCAAAACTCAAACTTCCACGGGAGCATTTTATTGTTTTTTTGGGCGGGGCTACAAGACGTGTCTGACCTTAACGTTCCCATTCAGTTCCCCAATAACTGCCAATGCTGTATCTGTGTTGCACTGAAATCCAAACCTCTAAAGTATGAAGAGTCTTATCCCCGAGCGTCGTCCTCGTCTCCAGTGTTTCTTTACCACTTTCAATGTTTGCCACTCTTGTAAATATTCCATATTTCCGTGTGTCTTGTGTTTTTTGTTTCTTTTTTTTTGCTTTCCATACCTTTCCAGAGTAAAAATGTGTCTTCTTAATGGATGAAATAAAATGTAGAATATTCTGGAAACTTGTATTTTTATTTCTGCTACGGCAATACAACAGATCTACCAGGGCTGTAGAGTCAGTAAGCCAAACCTCTCACTCCTTAATTTCCATGACCCCGACTCTGACTCCATCAAAATGGGCTCCGACTCTGACTCCACAGCCTTGAGATCAACGCATGCACGCATGAAATATATACCATGGATCTGGACAGACTTAAAGGGAGTATATTCACCCCAAACATCCTGGCACAGCTAAGAAGTTCAGTGCTTCTTCCCGCCTACTTATTTTCCGTCTTTCTCCATACTCCTCTTCCTTGATTGACAACTTGGCTTTACTGGAGCCAGAGATGAGTGACGATTGATGGAAAACAAGTAAGTGGAAAGATGCATTGAACACTTGTGCTTGGTTTGAACAATCTCTTTGTGCTGAAAAGGAGCCAATCGTAACACTTTAGGAGAAATTTTTTTTCTTTTTCCTTTGTATGGTTGATGCCAAAGGAAAACAATCCATGGAAATGCTTGGTTAAAGTGAACCTATCTGCACAGAATGACTGTTCAAACCCAATATAGGCACTTTGTTAACCCCAATATAGGCTTTTTTTTTTTATTTTATTTTTTTAACCCCGATATCTCCAACCCCCCATACCATCTCTACCCTTTTGACAGCTCTGGTTTTATAAAGCCAGAGAAGGCATGATATACTGTAGATGGGAAAGTGCACTTAACCCCGTAATGACTGGAGCTTTTTTTTTTTTTTTTTTCTTTCAGTCTTGCGTTTTTGTTTTTCGCTCCCCTCCTTCCCAGAGCCTTAACTTTTTAAATCTTTCCATCACTATGGCCATGTGAGGGCTTATTTTTTGCAGGACGAGTTGTACTTGTGAACTCCACCATTGATTTACCTTGTCAAAAAAATAGAAATAATATCCCCAGTCAGGGGTGATGGAGATACTATGGACACAAGGGGGGATAGGGGGGTTTAGCTAGAAATATAAGTGGTTCCACAAAGTAGCAAATAATATATTGAGTGCAACAGCGGAAGGCAGCCAAGAGGGAGACCAATATGGTGAAGGCCAGATTACACTTAAAGTCCACATCCATAGACCCAAGAGCGGCTATAAACATCAGCCGGTCACCATGATAGGACAGCTAAGTGCCATAGATCAGGTGAAGGATATGGCAGGGATTACCTTGAGACCTAGTGTCGGGCAGTACAGGAGCACACGGGATAAGTGCTATTAACTGGTATGTGTCCTCAGGATGAAGGGACCGATGAGCTTGACAAGCCAGGTGAGCAGCGGCCATGTAGACTGGTTTCCAGTGTTTTGGCTGCTCCAGGCCAGATGTGGGCCCCACTTTTATCACCCAGGTCCTAAGCAGAGACACAGTACTATTAAAATGAAAGTGAGACCTCTAGCGCTCAAACATAGGAACTGCAGACATACACCATACATAAAAACACAAATGTGAGCCGCAGCCGTATCACAAGCTCGTGGCTTTACAGCTGCTGTGCAGAATGGAAGTTGTGCTAAGTGTTAATGGGATAGAAAACCACTACAATGTTTGTTTCTTGTCACTTTCACCCCCATACTACTTTCTATCTCCTGTAACCCCTCCACCTAGGAAGGAACTAGTCATTTCTCCCTCCATCCTCACCATGCTTCTCAGAACTGTTCCTCCACATTCAATCCTTTTTCTCCAGACACACGGCCGCATCATGTCCTATCCTGCTCCCACCTTCTAATGCTCTGTCTGCTGCTCCTCATTGCTGGCGACGTATCCCCTAATCCCGGCCCTCCTCATCACATCCCCAAACTCATTTCTAACCCCCTACCATGATTCTCTTCAAGCTTTCGCAATGATGATAAGCTCATACCCATTCATCCAGCCCCCCCGGTCCCCCTACCTGGAGAACTATGGAACGTACGCTCTGTCCGCAACAAACTGCCATTTATCCATGATGTCTTCATCACCAACAAACTCTCCTTCCTCGGCCTCACAAACCTGGCTCACCCCCTCTGACTCGGCCTCTCCAGCTGCACTCTCCTATGGTGGATTCCACCTCTCTTACACCCCTCGCCTCAGCAACAAACATGGTGGAGTTGGCTTGCTCCGGTGTGACACCTGCTCCTTTACTCCAATCCCACTACCATGGTCTGCTACTCGTCCCTCGTTTGAGGTGCACTCCGTCCGCATCTATTCCCCCTCCAGCTGACTGTCATCTACCGCCCTCCAGAACTAGCCATCTCCACCTTTCTCGACCACTTCACCACCTGGCTACTTCACTTCTCTCTGCTGTCATCCCCACTATCATCATGGGTGACTTCAATATCCACATTGACACTTCCACTTCAGCCGCCTCTAAACTTTTATCACTGACTGCCTCCTTCTGCCTCTCAATGATCCTGAGGCCATTCAAAAAGACGGCCACATGCTGGACCTCCTCTTCACCCGCCTCTGCTCCCTTACTAATCTCACTTACCCCTCTCCCTGTCTGACCACAACATACTGACATTCTCCTCTCCTAGTGCACAACCCCCACTCCACAAACTCACTCACCCTCCCAGAAATCTCAAACACCTCAATTTACAATCACTCTGAGTTCTTTCTCCCTCCTACAGACATAAATTCCTTCCATGACACAGATGCTGCTGCCACTTTATACAACACCACAACAGTAACACTTGATTTGGCCACCCCCCTCACGCACAGCAAAACATGTACAATCAACAAGCAGCCCTGGCTGACCAGCCTGACCAAAGAACTCAGACGGGCTTCCAGGGTTACCGAGCTGAGATGGACGAGATCCCATTCTGCCGAGCACTTTATCGCATACAAGCAGTCCCTCGCCAGCTTCATGTCTACTCTCACTGCCGCAAAACAAACTTACTTCTCTCATATCCTCCCTGTCTCACAACCCTAAACCACTTTTCAACACTCTCAATTCTCTACTCCGTCTCCCAGCCCCTCCTCACTCTCCTCATTTCTGCTGAAGACTTTGCCTCCTTCTTTAAGCAGATGGATAACATCAGAGAAAGCTTTGGCCCGCAGCCCCCAATGCCCCTCCTCTTAACTGCTCAGCCCTGCTCCTCCAAAACCAGCTTCTCCACCATGACAGAAGATCAGCTCTCCACCCTCCTGTCAAGATCACACCTCACCACCTGCACGCTAGACCCACTCCCGTCCCACCTCATCCCTAACCTCGCCACAGTCTTCATCCCAACCCTAACGCACCTCTTCAACCTTTCACTTACAAATGGCATCTTCTCATCCTTCAAACATGCCTCAATCACACCCATCCTCTGTGTCTAGCTATCGCCTGATATCACTTCTCCCTTATGCCTCAAAACTACTGGAACAACACGTCCATCTTGAACTGTCCTCCCACCTCTCCGTCTTTGACCGGTTACAATCTGGTTTTCGACCCCATCACTCAACTGAAACTGCCCTAACTAAAAAGTCACCAATGACCTACTAACCGCCAAGAGAAAGCGACACTACTCTGTCCTCCTCCTCCTCCTGGACCTGTCCTCTGCCTTTGACACTGTGGACCACTCCCTACTGCTTCAGATCCTCTCATCCCTTGGCATCACAGACTTGGCCCTTTCCTGGATCTTGTCATATCTAACAGACCGGACATTCAGTGTCTCTCTTCCCACGCCACCTCCTCACCTCGCCCCCTATCGGTCGGTGTTCCCACAATGCTCAGTTCTAGGGCCCCTGCTCTTCTCCATCTACACCTTCGGCCTGGGACAGCTCATAGAATCCCACAGTTTACAATATCATCTCTACGCCGATGACACGCAGATCTACATCTCTGGACCCGACCTCACCTCCTTACTGACCAAAATCCCGCACTGTCTGTCTGCTATCTTGGCCTTCTCTTCTCGCTTTCTAAAACTGAACATGGACAAAACAGAATTCATCATCTTTCCCCCATCTCACTCTACCCCTCCACCAGACCTATCCATCAATGTCAATGGCTGCTCACTTTCCCCAGTCCCACACGCCCGGTGGCTCGGGGTGATCCTCGACTCTGCCCTCTCTTTCAAGCCACATATCCAAGCCCTTGGCTCCTCCTGCCAACTCAGACTCAAAAATATTTCCCTTAGGCTACTTTCACACTAGCGTCGTACTCGGCCCGTCGCAGTGCGTCAGGCCGACGTACTGACGCTAGCAGTGAATGCGTCGCACAATGATGCAAACTCGGCTTTGGGAAAATGGCCGCCGCAATCTCTTGTGCGCACGCGCGGCATCCCGCGGCCATTTTCCTGAAGCCCCGTGCAGCAGAGCACTCCATCTGCGCACGCGCGGCCCCAGGAAGATGGCCGCCCCCACCGATGAAAGGGATGACAGCGCAGATCGCGTGCTGTGTCTTCACGTGGGCGCAGGGAATTCGGACCTTGGACATGCGCACACCACTACGCCACCAACGGAAAGCTGGGGAAGAAAAGAGCGATGTCACCACGCCCACCTGACCTGACCAGCCTGATTTACAGGCGAAAACGGCGACTTTGGTAATGTATTTCTCAGCATACATGGGGAATCAGGGTACACTACATACACCATAGTAACGCACAGCACAGGCCCTATTTAACAGTATTTATATCTCAATATGAAAAACGGGGTGACAGGTTCCCTTTAAAAGTTTTGTCAGGCGAGTGTAATCGATTAGCGATCCTGTGCACAACGCTTCGTGCGCTGCCATCGGTTCGGTTACTGATTACTACTGCCTGAACAATAGAGTTCAACGTGTAGAAACATTCTCGCGAGACTACAACATTTCCCATAACTCTCCGCGAGTTCTTCCTCCTCCCTCTTTCCGCCATACTGCAGACCCGGTGAGTTAGTCTCTGTCCCGGGCCTGGCTGAAATCTGCTTCTATCTCCGCCATCCCGTCCCGGACCGCCGCAGCCACGTGACCCCCGTGTAGTGGAGGAGCGGCGCTGCCGGGGGAGCTCGGTATGGGGGCGGCGGCGGGGCTGTGAGGGGCGCTCAGCTGGGAACTGCAGCCGGAGCTTGTACCTTGTCTCTCTCTCCATGGAGTGTGGAGGGGCCGGGGAAGCCTCAGCTCTGTCCCTGCCGCGGTACATCCGGGCGGTGGGGTCCCCGGGAGTGTGGCGGGGACAGTGGAGCCCCATTGCAGCACTAATAGCCCCAGCGTGCCCTGCTGTGCTGCACTCACTGCGTGCTGGGACTTGTAGTACCACAACGGCGGAGGAAACTGCTTCTATCGGGTGCTGGCTATGTGTAACCTGCAGCTTCTGTCCCCTGGGGGGGGGCGGCTGTGGATGGGGCTCATTAGGAGATGGGGGGGTGGGGGGGGGGCGCCTGTGGATAAGGCTCATTGGGAGATGGGGGGGGGCGGCTGTGGATGGGGCTCATTAGGAGATGGGGGGGGGGGACGCCTGTGGATGGGGCTCATTAGGAGATGGGGGGGGGGGGGGCGCCTGTGGATGGGGCTCATTGGGAGATGGGGGGGGGGGGCGCCTGTGGATGGGGCTCATTAGGAGATGGGGGGGGGGGGGGGCGCCTGTGGATGGGGCTCATTAGGAGATGGGGGGGGGGGGGGGGCGCCTGTGGATGGGGCTCATTGGGAGATGGGGGGGGGGCGCCTGTGGATGGGGCTCATTAGGAGATGGGGGGGGGGGGGGCGCCTGTGGATGGGGCTCATTGGGAGATGGGGGGACGCCTGTGGATGGGGCTCATTGGGGGGGGGGCGCCTGTGGATGGGGCTCATTGGGGGGGGGGGGGGCGCCTGTGGATGGGGCTCATTGGGAGATGGGGGGGTGGGGGGGGGCGCCTGTGGATAAGGCTCATTGGGAGATGGGGGGGGGGCGGCTGTGGATGGGGCTCATTAGGAGATGGGGGGGGGCGGCTGTGGATGGGGCTCATTAGGAGATGGGGGGGGGGCGCCTGTGGATGGGGCTCATTAGGAGATGGGGGGGGGGGGGGCGCCTGTGGATGGGGCTCATTAGGAGATGGGGGGGGGGGGGGGCGCCTGTGGATGGGGCTCATTAGGAGATGGGGGGGGGGGGGGGGCGCCTGTGGATGGGGCTCATTGGGAGATGGGGGGGGGGCGCCTGTGGATGGGGCTCATTAGGAGATGGGGGGGGGGGGGGGCGCCTGTGGATGGGGCTCATTGGGAGATGGGGGGACGCCTGTGGATGGGGCTCATTGGGGGGGGGGCGCCTGTGGATGGGGCTCATTGGGGGGGGGGGGGCGCCTGTGGATGGGGCTCATTGGGAGATGGGGGGGTGGGGGGGGGGCGCCTGTGGATAAGGCTCATTGGGAGATGGGGGGGGGGGCGGCTGTGGATGGGGCTCATTAGGAGATGGGGGGGGGCGGCTGTGGATGGGGCTCATTAGGAGATGGGGGGGGGGCGCCTGTGGATGGGGCTCATTAGGAGATGGGGGGGGGGGGGCGCCTGTGGATGGGGCTCATTAGGAGATGGGGGGGGGGGGGGCGCCTGTGGATAAGGCTCATTGGGAGATGGGGGGGGGGGGGCGGCTGTGGATGGGGCTCATTGGGAGATGGGGGGGGCGGCTGTGGATGGGGCTCATTAGGAGATGGGGGGGGGGGGGGCGCCTGTGGATAAGGCTCATTGGGAGATGGGGGGGGGGCGGCTGTGGATGGGGCTCATTAGGAGATGGGGGGGGGCGGCTGTGGATGGGGCTCATTAGGAGATGGGGGGGGGGGGGCGCCTGTGGATGGGGCTCATTAGGAGATGGGGGGGACGCCTGTGGATGGGGCTCATTAGGAGATGGGGGGGGGGGGGCGCCTGTGGATGGGGCTCATTAGGAGATGGGGGGGGGGGGCGCCTGTGGATAAGGCTCATTGGGAGATGGGGGGGGGGCGGCTGTGGATGGGGCTCATTAGGAGATGGGGGGGGGCGGCTGTGGATGGGGCTCATTAGGAGATGGGGGGGGGGGCGCCTGTGGATGGGGCTCATTAGGAGATGGGGGGGGGGGGGCGCCTGTGGATGGGGCTCATTAGGAGATGGGGGGGGGGGGGGGCGCCTGTGGATGGGGCTCATTAGGAGATGGGGGGGGGGGGGGGGCGCCTGTGGATGGGGCTCATTGGGAGATGGGGGGGGGGCGCCTGTGGATGGGGCTCATTAGGAGATGGGGGGGGGGGGGGCGCCTGTGGATGGGGCTCATTGGGAGATGGGGGGACGCCTGTGGATGGGGCTCATTGGGGGGGGGGCGCCTGTGGATGGGGCTCATTGGGGGGGGGGGGGGCGCCTGTGGATGGGGCTCATTGGGAGATGGGGGGGTGGGGGGGGGGCGCCTGTGGATAAGGCTCATTGGGAGATGGGGGGGGGGCGGCTGTGGATGGGGCTCATTAGGAGATGGGGGGGGGCGGCTGTGGATGGGGCTCATTAGGAGATGGGGGGGGGGGCGCCTGTGGATGGGGCTCATTAGGAGATGGGGGGGGGGGGGCGCCTGTGGATGGGGCTCATTAGGAGATGGGGGGGGGGGGGCGCCTGTGGATAAGGCTCATTGGGAGATGGGGGGGGGGGGGCGGCTGTGGATGGGGCTCATTGGGAGATGGGGGGGGGCGGCTGTGGATGGGGCTCATTAGGAGATGGGGGGGGGGGGGGGCGCCTGTGGATAAGGCTCATTGGGAGATGGGGGGGGGGGCGGCTGTGGATGGGGCTCATTAGGAGATGGGGGGGGGCGGCTGTGGATGGGGCTCATTAGGAGATGGGGGGGGGGGGGCGCCTGTGGATGGGGCTCATTAGGAGATGGGGGGGACGCCTGTGGATGGGGCTCATTAGGAGATGGGGGGGGGGGGGCGCCTGTGGATGGGGCTCATTAGGAGATGGGGGGGGGGGGGCGCCTGTGGATAAGGCTCATTGGGAGATGGGGGGACGCCTGTGGATGGGGCTCATTAGGAGATGGGGGGGACGCCTGTGGATGGGGCTCATTAGGAGATGGGGGGGGACGCCTGTGGATGGGGCTCATTAGGAGATGGGGGGGACGCCTGTGGATGGGGCTCATTAGGAGATGGGGGGGACGCCTGTGGATGGGGCTCATTAGGAGATGGGGGGGACGCCTGTGGATGGGGCTCATTGGGAGATGGGGGGACGCCTGTGGATGGGGCTAATTGGGAGATGGGGGGGCGCCTGTGGATGGGGCTCATTAGGAGATGGGGGGGGGGGGGGGGCGCCTGTGGATGGGGCTCATTAGGAGATGGGGGGGGGGGGGCGCCTGTGGATGGGGCTCATTGGGAGATGGGGGGGGGGGGGCGCCTGTGGATGGGGCTCATTAGGAGATGGGGGGGGGGGGGGGCGCCTGTGGATGGGGCTCATTGGGAGATGGGGGGACGCCTGTGGATGGGGCTCATTGGGGGGGGGGCGCCTGTGGATGGGGCTCATTGGGGGGGGGGGGCGCCTGTGGATGGGGCTCATTGGGAGATGGGGGGGGGGACGCCTGTGGATGGGGCTCATTGGGAGATGGGGGGACGCCTGTGGATGGGGCTCATTGGGGGGGGGGGCGCCTGTGGATGGGGCTCATTGGGGGGGGGGGGGCGCCTGTGGATGGGGCTCATTGGGAGATGGGGGGGACGCCTGTGGATGGGGCTCATTGGGAGATGGGGGGGACGCCTGTGGATGGGGCTCATTGGGAGATGGGGGGGGGGGGGGACGCCTGTGGATGGGGCTCATTGGGAGATGGGGGGGGGGGGGGGGACGCCTGTGGATGGGGCTCATTGGGAGATGGGGGGGGGGGGGGACGCCTGTGGATGGGGCTCATTGGGAGATGGGGGGGGGGGGACGCCTGTGGATGGGCCGCTGGTTGCTTTGTGTCATCCTCAGTTTTCCTTCCTGCTCAGTGATGGCTGCTTCCATCAGGTTTATTCTTTGTTCTTATCTATTGGTTAACTTATGTGTTGATGAAAACACCCAGATTTGCAATGTTCCCCTTTTGCTGATGGGGGTCTGACCGCTGGCCGGACGGGTCACTGTTATCCCTGTTATAGGATGGTGCGGCTTCTTGGTCACCGACTTCCACTCCATTCGTTCTCTGGAAAAGGCTGATCGCTGCCCCATAGGAGTGGAGGTGGAGTGTGCCCACTGCTGCTCCGTTCTTAGGCTGTGTGCACACGTTGCTGATTTTTTGCATTTTTTCGCTATAAAAACGCTATAAAACCGCAAAAAAAAGCATACATTATGCATCACATCATTTAGAATGAATTCCGCAATTTTTGTACACATGATGCGTTTTTTCCACGAAAAAAACGCATTGCGGTAAAAAACACAGCATGTTCATTAATTTTGCGGGTTTTTTTTACGGATTTCCCGCTATACAATGCATTGGGAAATGTCCGGAAAAAACTCGCAAAAACCGCAAGCAGATTTCTTGCAGAAAATTTCAGGTTTTTCTCAGGAAATTTCTGCCATAAATCCTGAACGTGTGCACATAGCCTTACAGGTATAAGTGCCTCCTTCGCTGCAGGTCCTGGCACTCGGACCCCCACTATCTGCTGGTACCTTTCCGCTGCTATGTGCAGATTTCCCTTCATGCGGTAACATATTTTAATTTGTTAAAAATCAATTTGTGGGGTTGGCAGTGCACGCTGAGGTTGTGCCACTTACTTTGCCCGTCATTCCAGTAGAAGGCCAGATAGGATGTTACTTGCCTTCTATTGATGGCTGCCGGCCCTCCTGCATAACACTGGGTGGCCACAGCCTATATGTGGTCACACTACCATATAACGGAGCGATGGGGTGCCTGGCGGGGGGCACAGTTATGTAACTTCTAGTATTGTTAGAACAAGTTCACACTGGGCATGTCTGCTAGCTGAAAATGTGCATAAAAAAGCTGCAACGTCCTTGATTTCAGAAATCTCATGCACACTGCTTGTTTTTTTTGTCATGATCTTGTACTCTGCATGTTTTTTTTTTTTTGTTCTGCACATTGGAGCATGTCACTTCTTTCAGCTTCTTCTTTGTGGTTTTTTTCTTTTTTTTTCTTCCAAAACCTGATTCAAAGATAGCTTTTTTTTTTTTTTTTTTTTTTTTCATCGGCCTGCACAAGAGACAAATCTCGCATACCAAAACCGCCATAAAAAAAAAAAAAAAACATAAGAAAAATCATGGAAAACTTGTTTTTTTTTTCTGCAGCTTCTTTCCTGCCAAGAGATCAGGTCTAGCTGCACAAGAAAAAGCCGAGAAAGCGCCTAGTGTGAACTTAGCCTTACTAAGCAGCGCTGTGAATACGTCTGGCGCTTGGTTCATGTTTTGGATGTTTGCTGGTGTCATTACTTGTGCCCCTGACTCTGGTGGGCATGGATATTGGCATATTGTCTGACTGCTCCCTTCTCTTCCAGGCACCATGGTGCGCATGAACGTGCTTGCCGATGCACTCAAAAGCATAAACAATGCAGAGAAACGTGGCAAGCGCCAGGTTCTTATCAGGCCGTGCTCAAAAGTGATAGTGCGCTTCCTGACGGTGATGATGAAGCATGGTAAGAGCCATCTTTCTCCTGCTCACTTCTTGCTCCTTTTTTCAGTTAGAGGCCCTGACATTCACCTCCTGATTTTCTATTACAGGTTACATTGGAGAATTTGAAATTATTGATGATCATCGGGCCGGCAAAATAGTCGTCAACCTCACAGGCAGACTGAACAAGGTGAGAACTCGAGTTTGAGCTCCAATCCCTTCTTGGGTGCTCTATGGTAGAGTATTGGGGTTTGGGGCGAGAGAGGTTGTCAGTAGTGATGAGCGGACATGCTCGGATAAGGTGTTATCCAAGCATGCTCAAGTGCAAAGTCTTTTCGGCGTACTTGGAAAATAATTTCGTCCCCACACCTGCAAATCTCGCGGCTGTTTGACAGCTGCAACACATGCACACATTGCCTATTTGCTGGGCAGTCCATGTGTGTGTTGCCGCTGTCGAACAGCCATAGGAACATATTTTGTTAGCACCCGAGCATGATGACACCTTATTCAAGCACATTCGCTCATTACTAGTTGTCAGTATGGCTTGTCTTGTGCATTTTGTCTATATGGACTCGAGGTGGAGAGGTTTTCATGAGCTGGAAGCCTTTGCTGTTTGGAAACCCAGTTGGTTACAGGGGTCCCAAGGTCATATAAAAATCGGGAGCAATTCGTCCAGGAACCCAGGAGAGTGACTGGAGGCCTCAGGGCAGCCGTGTATAGCATGGGCGTCCATTCATTTGTAATGTGTCAGTGGTCTGAAGTATCCACATGAGTTCAGCAGCTAGGGAGGCTTCTCGAGAAGAGGCAGTGTCGACCCGGCCTGTATACAACCATGTAAGAGCCAAGTGACTAACACTCAGTAGTGATGAATATCGGGGGCTTGTGACTGCAGTGTTGAGAATAATCCAAAATTGTTAGTATTTTTAGGATGTATGCGAGGCTCTGAATTATATGGATATGGCTTTCATTGTGTTGTGTGATGTTCCGAAAAATGTCCTTCCTCAGAATGTCTGTACAGTCCAATGGGACTGTCTGAGATAACATGGTAACTAGTGTGTGATAGAGCTTAAAGGGACACTGTCACCTGAATTTGGAGGGAACAATCTTCAGCCATTCATTCTCTGTCCTCCGTAGTACATGCCTGCACAAGGAAATCTTGTGCAGGCATGTACTATGGAGGACAGAGAATGAACTTCAATCCAATATTGCAGCCAGCAGGTAAGGAAAGGGTGAATCAAAAACCCCGCCTCCATGGCTGAAGATTGTTCCCTCCAAATTCAGGTGACAGTGTCCTTTTAATGAACTCCAAGTCCATCTACAGGCAAGTGTCAGCTGTTGTATGAACTCGGGTCAGCAGACATCTATAGTGCCCAATTCCCCAGTAAATGCACATATGTTATTAACCTCTTTACAACCTTGGACGTATAGTTATGTCCAAGGTCATGTCCCTGTCTTTGCTGGCTCCGGCGCTGAGCCCGCATCTTTCCCTGCACATGGTGGCTGATCTGATCAGTTGTCATGTACTTCACCCGCGGCCGTTAGAATCTTAGATCATTGGTGTTTAGATCATTTAACACACGCCGTCCGAAAGTGTCGCCAATCGCGTCCATCTGCGCCCCTGTCACATGATCGTTCCTGTCATTGTGAATCTTCTGTGAACGTCGGCTAGTGACCAGCGTTCATACGAGATCTGGATTTCGGCTACGCTTGACAGGGCTGAAGCCTTGCTATGTGTAAACGGATGATCACAGCTTCAAGGCTACGGCGGAAACTATTGAAGCAAGTAAAAAGTGAAGAAAAAAGGATTAAAAAAAAATAGTTCAGATCCCTCATTCGGCTATATGAACTGACATTTAAAAAGAAAAAGATAGCTCCTGGAAGACAAGGAGGAAAAGGCAAAATCACAAAAAAAAAATGAAACTTGCAAGGTGGTTAATGGGGAGATAATAGGTGGTCATACACATGAAATATCTGTCTGCTGAAGGTATGCGAGACCTGATAGCCATCTTTCTGGTATCCCCCATACACAGGACCTGGTGGTGAGAAAGCCTGTGTCCGACAGCTCTGATGGTCTCATCTCCCCTGAAAACAAAACCATCCGCTGTTAAAATTCCAACTACCTGCTCCTTTTCTCCCACATAATGTCGGGTCTGAAAGAGATTGCACTGTCGCTTAAAAAGAAAAATCTTGGACAGACTTTATTCCAAGCAAGTTAAAATTACAGTGCTGTAACGTGAAATGCTGCAACGCACGGACAGCAGTCGTTTCGCACCGATCAGGCGCTTCTTCCTGGGACCAGATGCTACCGTGCTGTAATTCTACTAGCTTGGTATAAAGTCTACTGAAGTTTTTCACATGGGTGAGTTCAGCGTATTCACACTTTATTTTCATATTGGACTTTGATGTGTCCATGCACCTTGCTGAGCACCCCTGTGTATGGGGGGAGGATGTTTGTGGCTAAGTACCAGTGCTAACCTTTTCTACATAAACATGAGATATTGGGCCAGTCCTGCTGAAATTGTTGCACTTGTTGACGTTTGTCTGATTCCTGACAGTCAGCAGCCCACCACCCTCATACATGAGATTGTGGCCGATTTATGGCTATTTTGGAGATTTTCTATTGTGTATGGCTTGTTTTAGGATTGGGTATGTGGTGGTGGCTTTCTTTGGTTAGGCTTATGGGAAGACCTGTGTGTTTGCACAGGATAGTTTTTGTGTAGAAGTTCCACTCTTACAAAGAACGACCCTGAGAATGTGTAAGATGTCAGCACATCCAATGTGTATGGTGAGGTCTCCTGCCAGAGGAGCTGGATCTTCTGAGGTGTTTTTTTTCCTTTACTAGTCTCTAGGCACGCTCCACTGTCACTGCCAATTGAGCGCCTCAAAGCAGCAGTCCAGGAGGGAGACCCTGTACTACCAATTAGAGGGGCTGTTGGAGATGATGCTCTGGATGGGTGATGGATACTTGTGTTGCGTATCGTCCTGCTCCAGAACTGTAGTTTGTTCTGTCTTCAGCCATCGGCGGTCTCGTGTATGACCACGGTTATACTGTTTACATGTCATATTGGTATATAGCTGCCGGAGAATGCCCTTTAAATACTTTCTCCACCAGATTAGGCAGCAGCACTAATCTGGTGGAAAAAGTATTTAAAGGGATTGTCCATTATTAGCACAACCCCTTCTTGATCAAAACGTTTGGCCATGAAAAAAAAAAGCCTATACTCTCCTCCCGTTCCCACAGTGTCAGCACTCTCTCCCCCGAGGCTCCCGTGCGGTAGTTGTGACATCGGCGCTGGCGTCACCGTCTCCGAACATGTTCCAAATCGGTCATGAAGAGGAAGTTCGGGCTGACTTGCTCTTCATGTTCGGTTTGTCCGAAAGTGGGGATAATTGGTCGCCGGAGTCACGTTTCACAACACCGCATCACAGCCCTCGGGAGAGTGAGTGCTGACGCCGCGGGAACAGGAGGCGAGGGTAGGCTTTATTATTTTATGGAGGTCTATGAGAAGGAGTTGTCAGAGTAGTGGACAACTTCAGTCCTCCATGACTGTGCTGCCACAATACACGTTTGAGAATAGTGGGATCTGTTGATATCTTGCATACTCTTGATATATTGGGATGATCGGTCCTTACCAGCCTGCCCAGACAGCTACATCTTACATGGACCCATGTCTCAAATATTGTTGTGCTTTGGCTATGTGTTTTCATGAAGCTGCCAAGGAACTCCGTGTATTTTGTTCTCATGGCTACTATATGATTGCCTTGGCTAGTAAACTGAAGTTGGAGCCCATATTTAACCCTTTGCCCACCCTGGCTTAACCCTTTAGAGACCCTGCCCTTTGTCTTTTTTGCATTTTTGTTTTTCGCTCCCCTTCTTCCCAGAGCCATAACTTTTTTATTTTTCCATCAATATGGCCATGTGAGGGCTTGTGTTTTTTTTTTTTTTTTTGCGGGACGCGTTGTACATTTGAACGACATCATTGGTTTTACCATGTCGTGTACTAGAAAATGGGGGGGAAAAATTCCAAGTGCAGTCACATTGCAAAAAAAAAAGTGCAATCCTACAACTGTTTTTTGTTTGGCCTTTTTTGCTAGGTTCACTAAATGCTAAAACTGACCTGCCATTATGATTCTCCAGGTCATTACGAGTTCATAGACACCTAACACGTCTAGGTTACGTTTTATCTAAGTGGTGAACAAATTTTCCAAACTTTGCTTAAAAAAAAAAAAAAAAAAAAAATTGTGCAAATTTCCGATACCTGTAGCGTCTCCATTTTTCGTGATCTGGGGTCGGGTGAGGGCTTATTTTTTGCATGCCGAGCTGATGGTTTTAATGATACCATTGCAGTGCAGATACGTTCTTTTGATCACCCGTTATTGCATTTTAATGCAATGTCGCGGCGACCAAAAAAAGTAATGTCTGGCGTTTTTGAATCTTTTTATTGCTACGCCGTTCAGCGATCAGGTTAATCCTTTATTTTAAATTATTATTATTATTGATCAGGCGATTCTGAACGCGGCGACACCAAGTGTTTGATTTTTTTTTTTTTATTTTTTTTTTATTTTGAATGGGGTGAAAGGGGGGTGATTTTAAACTGTTATATTTTTTTTTTCATGTTTTTTGAAACTTTTTTTTATTTTTACTTCTGCCATTCTTCAATAGCCTCTATAGGAGGCTAGAAGCTGGCATAGCCTGATTGGCTCTGCTACATAGGAGCGAAGCTTAGATTGCCCCAATGTAGTAGAATTACAGCCTTGCTTTGAGTGCCGACCACAGGGGGGCGCTCATAGCAATCCGGCATCAATAACCATAGAAGTCTTCAGGTGACCTCTGGTTGTCATGCCAACGCACCGATGACCCCGATCACGTGATGGGGGCAGCCGAGAGTGCTTGTTAAATGTCGCTGACAGCGGCATTTAATTAACAGCGGCGGGTGAAACGCGATTCCACCCGCTGCTATTGTGGGCACATGTCAGCTGTACAAAACAGCTGACGTCCCGGCTTTGATGTGGGCTCACCGCCGGAGCCCACATCAAAGGAAGAGATGCGACCTCCGCCGTACAAGTACGGTGGGGGTCGCGAAGGGGTTAACTGTAGGTAAGTCAGGGTGTGCATGTATATATCCGGCTCGGACACTGAGCCCACTCCACATCTGACAGTCGGCTGTGATGTGCAGCCAGCAGCTGCCTCTAGCTGCAGTGATTGTTACGAGCATTGATCACTGCTATGTAAATGGCTGTCAGTCACCGACAGGGCACTGTAAATAGCCGGATTATAGGTGTGTGGGCTCCATTGCCCCCTTCTCCCTCCCAGACATGATATCGGGGTGACCATGGCAGTCAGCGAAACTACGAAAAAAAATCCAGTCCAGAAGGTGTTAAGTCATGCTATTACCAAGCACCTCTGGATAACAAGTGGACCGGCGGCCAAATGACTGTGGGTTACTAGTGTTCCACTGCGGGGAGGTGAACGGCTATGTTGTAATTTTTATTTTTTGCATTGTGATCAAGTCGTTAATTTAAGAGCATAAAATAGAGTACCGTCCTATATATGATTTGCTAACTAACGTGACTTTCTCTGGTAATTTTCAGTGTGGCGTGATCAGCCCCAGATTTGATGTGCAGCTGAAGGATCTGGAGAAGTGGCAGAACAACCTCCTGCCCTCACGTCAGTTTGGGTAAGACAGTGGTTCTTGTTGTTTTACATGTACTAAGGTTTATCTAGTGCCTTAACAGTATGACCTGCCTTTAGGATTGGCCTTCAGTATTAGATGGGTGGAGGCCCCACAAGGGATTGTGATGGCCTCCTGCGAGCAATGGAAACTGGCAGATGTGCTGCGAATTTGTGAATGGGCCTGAGCCGTAATGCCCCACTACAACCGCTACTTAGTTTGGCACTGTGACAACAATGATGAGGCCATGGCCTTTGGGCGGAGATGTGGGGGTGCCGAGTTTCACCTCCCCCATTCTTAGATTTGACAACTCTAGCTTAAAGACCAGCTGGAAGGGAGGCTTTAGTCCTTTGCTTCAAAAACTACAAAGCTGTGTTTCTGGGATTTTGAGCCATAGCTTGAAGTATTAAAAAAACAAAAAATGTAAGGAATTTTTCTTCTCCTTTTGTAAAAGAACCCATCCAGGTATAAATACTATGCATCGATAGGAAGCGAGGTTGACATCTGTAGTATTGATGAGCGAACCTGCTCGGATATCGTATCCCAGTATGCTTGGGTGTTATCAGAGTATCTGGGAGTGCCCATATATTAAGTTCCAGTCCCTGCGGTTGCATTATTTGCGACTGTTAGACAGCCTCAGCGCATGGGGGTTCCCAAATAGCCGCATGGACTTTAACATAATAATCGAGCACTCCCAGATACTCGGATAAGGCTTTACCTGAGCACGAATCTGTAGTAAAGATGTATGGCTAGTTAGTAAAGCTGCAGTACTTGTAGATCTTCGCAGATACTGCAGAAAAAAGGCAGCAGGTGCGAAGTATGTATGTGTGTGTATATGTATATGTATATATATATATATATATATATATATATATATATATATATATATATATATATATATATATATATATATATATATATATATATATATATATATAATTAGTACAGTCCAAGTTTGGACACCTTCTCATTTAATGATTTTTCTGTATTTTCATGACTATGAATACTGTACATTCACACTGAAGGCATCAAAACTATGAATTAACACATGTGGAATTATATACTTAACAAAAAAAGTGAAACAACTGAAATTATGTCTTATATTCTAGGTTCTTCAAAGTAGCCACCTTTTGCTTTGATGACTGCTTTGTACACTCTTGGCATTCTCTTGATGAGCTTCAAGAGGTAGTCACCAGAAATGGCTTTCACTTCACAGGTGTGCCCTGTCAGGTTTAATAAGTGGGATTTCTTGCCTTATAAATGGGGTTGGGACCATCAGTTGTGTTGTGCATACGTCTGGAGGATACACAGCTGATCGTCCTACTGAATAGACTACTAGAAATTGTATTATGGCAAGAAAAAAAGCAGCTAAGCAAAGAAAAACGAATGGCCGTCATTACTTCAAGAAATGAAAAGTAGTCAGTCTGAAAAATTGGGAAAATTTTGAAAGTGTCTCCAAGTGCAGTGGCAAAAACCATCAAGTGCTACAAAGAAACTGGCTCACGTGAGGACCGCCCCAGGAAAGGAAGACCAAGAGTCACCTCTGCTTCTGAGGATAAGTTTAGGCTACTTTCACACTAACGTCGGAATCTCCCCGTCGCAATGCATCGGGCAGAGATTCCGACGCTAGCGTTTGACGCACTGGCAAAGCGTTGCAATGCGTCGCTAATGTTAATCTATGGGGCAAAAACGCATCCTGCAAACAACTTTGCAGGATCCGTTTTTTCCCATAAACGACGCATTGCGACGTCTGGCAAAAAACGCCAGTGTGAAAGTATCCTTATCCGAGTCACCAGCCTCAGAAATCGCAGGATAACAGCAGCTCAGATTAGAGACCAGGTCAATGCCACACAGAGCTCTAGCAGCAGACACATCTCTAGAACTGTTAAGAGGAGACTTTGTGCAGCAGGCCTTCATGGTAAAATAGCTGCTAGGAAACCACTGCTAAGGACGGGCAACAAGCAGAAGAGACTTGTTTGGGCTAAAGAACACAAGGAATGGACATTACACCAGTGGAAATCTGTGCTTTGGTCTGATGAGTCCAAATTTGAGATCTTTGGTTCCAGCCACCGTGTATTTGTGCGATGCAGAAAAGGTGAACGGATGGACTCTACATGCCTGGTTCCCACCGTGAAGCATGGAGGAGGAGGTGTGATGGTGTGGGGGTGCTCTGCTGGTGACACTGTTGGGGATTTATTCAAAATTGAAGGCATACTGAACCAGCATGGCTACCACAGCATCTTGCAGCGGCATGCTATTCCATCCAGTTTGCGTTTAGTTGGGCCATCATTTATTTTTCAACAGGACAATGACCCCAAACACAGCTCCAGGCTGTGTAAGGGCTATTTGACCAAGGAGGAGAGTGATGGGGTGCTACGCCAGATGACCTGGCCTCCACAGTCACCAGACCTGAACCCAATTGAGATGGTTTGGGGTGAGCTGGACCGCAGAGTGAAAGCAAAAGGGCCAACAAGTGCTAAGCATCTCTGGGAACTCCTTCAAGATTGTTGGAAGACCATTCCCGGTGACCACCTCTTGAAGCTCATCAAGAGAATGCCAAGAGTGTGCAAAGCAGTCAAAGCAAAAGGTGGCTACTTTGAAGAACCTAGAATATAAGACATAATTTCAGTTGTTTCACACTTTTTTAAGTATATAATTCCACATGTGTTAATTCATAGTTTTGATGCCTTCAGTGTGAATGTACAATTTTCATAGTCATGAAAATACAGAAAAATCTTTAAATGAGGTGTGTCCAAACTTTTGGTCTGTACTGTGTGTATGTATGTTCGTTCACTCCAATCATTTAGCTAGAATCTGAGTGTTTTGAGGTGGCTGCATTTTGGTTATGATAAAATAACTTCTATCCCACCACAGGCAGTAAAGACATCATGTTTCACTAGTAACAGGAGTGAGGGCGCTGCTCGCACGTTGACAATCTATAAAACCTTGTGGCCGTCTGAATCTTGACACTGTGTGGTTTGCACACTGTAAGAATTCAGACGTGTCTAGTCACATGGAGGGACTGCAGACTTTTCAGAAGTCCAGATAACCCCTGGAATACCCGGATAGCCTGTGTCTTGTTTTTTTTTAATTCTATTATGATCCATGTGGCCCAGTAGAACAGCAGAGCATCTGAGACTAATCTGGCAATAGATACTCTTGAAGCAAAGGCTTCAATCACCAAACTGGGGCTGCCTCTAAAAATCAGCAGTTAACAAAAGTAATCCAAAAGGTCCTGACATTCTTGCAAACTCGAAACATCCAGGTTCTGAAATCCGTGGCTGCTTGACATTGTTATGCTTTTGCTAGAAAGTCTGCCCGTTGGCAGGGTTGGGGGGCATTAGGGCAGCTTCTGAACACTTTTGTTAACTGCTGACTCTTCTAAATATCACCAACGTGGGTTGCGTTTATTAAATAAATAGCCCTAGCTCTCAAGACCCATTTACACAGATGAAACGGCGGCTTAAGGTACCGTCACATTTAGCGACGCTCCAGCGATATAGACAACGATCCGACCTAAACTAGATCGCTGTTTAGGTCGCTGTAGAGATGTCAAACACAGCAACTCCAGAACGATGCAGGAGCGATCCAGTGACGTAACGACGACTCACTTATCGTTCTCGCTGGTTGTTAGCTCTGTGAAAAAACATTGCTGGCATCGTTGCTTTTGCTGTCAAACATGACGATACACGCCGACCTGACGACCAAATAAAGTTCTGGACTGGACTTCTAGCTCCAACCAGCGATGGCACAGTGGGATCCAGATCGCTGCTGCATGTCAAACACAACGAGATCGCTATCCAGGACGCTGCAACGTCACGGATCGTTGTCGTTCTCGTTGTAAAGTTGCTCAGTGTGAAGGTACCTTTAGTATGACCGCAGATCTGTAAACTGTTACAGGTATGGTGGTCGTCTGACTGCTTGTTTACACAGGAGGACCAAAGCAGACGATGGGCACTGAGTAATGTAATAGATCGCACAGAGGTCATAGTCCTGTTTACACCAGAGGACGCACCGCCGAATACTATGATCTTCTATGCAACACAAAAGATCATTTCACCTGATGAACAAGTTTTGCTAGTTCATCAGGTGATCGTCAGCCTGTTTACACGGTAAGATAATCTTGACACTAGCTATTTTAGCGATGCTCGTTCAGTTATCTTGCCGTGCAAATGTCTCGACACCTTTTGTTTGTCCTATGCGATCACTTCATCTAAGATTGTCCTCCGCTCCAGCTTCTGCCATGCCATGGTTTATACAAATACTCTGCTGCTACAGAAAGTCTCATTATAACCCAGGATGAAATGGTTTTACCTTTGTTGCCATGTCGTCTAAACCTAGACTGTTTCATTTTGCAGGTACATTGTGCTTACCACTTCAGCTGGCATCATGGACCACGAAGAAGCGAGGCGAAAACACACGGGAGGCAAAATCCTGGGATTCTTTTTCTAAATGTACAAAACAGGCAGGAAAAATAAACTGTTATCAAAATCCTTGTCTCCCTTGTTTCATGCGTGTCCTGCATCGAAGTGATGTACGTGTTTGCGAAAGGCCCTCTGGGTGGAGGCCGGGGTCCGCACCATCTGTTTGCATTATATTTTTTGATCAAGGTGATGACTGCAGCCTGCGCATTCATGATCTTCATCCTTTATTCCACTGCTTTGTTCCTTGAAACAAACTGATTATTGGGATTTATTTTGCCCGTTTCAACAACCAAATGAAAACCTTTGGGATGCGATGACGCTGTCCTTTCTTCCACTGTATCTGAAGAATAGAGAAGTGTTCGATCGCCCCACAATGGATGGAGTCTGGATACGACGTAAATGTCCAACAGGAGCAGTGATGGTGAAAAACAAAGGAAAACCTTTATTTTTAGGGCTCTGAATTCAGTGTTCATCGGGGCTCACAGGCTCCTTTTGTCAAGTAGGGTAGATATAATCTATAGTGGTGCGATTCCACATCGATAGGAAGTGAGGAAACAAAACTAAATTGTGAATAAAAATAGTATATTAAATTACAAGGTTAAACTGGGGATGGGGGAGACCCCAAAAATGGAGGTGGGGAGAGCCTACATAGAATGCATAAAGTGCACATCACAAAATGTGGAAATATGAATAAAGGCAATTATTAAAGAAAGCACCCTAGGTTAAACGGGGAGAAATCTGAGCCGAACCACGGCTTCAGAACATAAGTAATAGTGCACTTTCTATAAGCGTGCATAATGGTTAGAAAGCCCCTTGATTCCACTGTATTGTCAATTAGGGGGTAATAGGAAATTCAGAATAAATGTCAAAATGGGAAAGGTGGTAGATGAATGGATCAATTGCCACCTTTAAGTGTTTAACCCCTTCATGACCGTGGGATTTTTTCATTTTTCCGTGTTCGTTTTTCACTCCCCTCCTTCCCAGAGCCATAACTTTTTTTATTTTTCCGTCAATTTGGCCATGTGTGGGCTTATTTTTTGCGGGACGAGTTGTACTTTTGAACGACATCATTGGTTTTACCATGTCGTGTACTAGAAAACGGGAAAAAAAAATTCCAAGTGCGGTGAAATTGCAAAAAAAAGTGCAATCCCACACTTGTTTTTTGCTTGGCCTCATGGTCTGTACATGATGGGTATTGTCTATAATAAAATATTGAAAACCGTTAACATCATCGCCAAAGGTGACGTTTATTTGGAGAAAGCCAAAAAGTTGTTTTCCCAATTGCCAGAAGAATGTAATATCCTGAGAACTAACCTTTGTAAGGCACGTCGTCAAAGTTGTAGCTCTTTATAGAGTCCATCCTCTCTTAACAGCTGAAGTTCGATCTATATGTTGGGTATTTTTTATAACCCAGCGACCTAAGGGGCTGATTTCAGTCATACACTCCTACTGAGCACGAGAGTGTTCTCAAAAACAGCTCTGTCCGAGATAGATGGAGAAAAGAGATGAGCAAACTCAGACTGTAAGGGACTCCCAGCGCACAGATTTAGTGTTAGAATGCCTAAAGATTCGCCGCTCGATCAACACTAGCCGGTACACCGTGCAAAAACATCCTGTGTGGTGGGATCTCTGCAAAAACAGCCATTACACAGTACACAGCAGGGGCACATTTCTAAGATTATCTCGGCACAGGAACATTTTTTTTTTTTAACATATCAAATTGTGTAAATTATTTATTCCAAGATGTATTGCTTTAAAATTAACTTTGTGAGGAATTAACCCTTTGTCATTTCCCTATCCGCATTTGTTTGCAGGACCATTGTCCTGCTCTTACCTCTATTTTGCTTCCATTTGCTGCCCCCCATAGCCTTTACTATTTTAATAACCATTTTAGAGCACCAAAGTTCGAGTCACTATTGACTTCTATGGGGTTCAAGTTCTGGTACCTGAATAGAACTTTGGACTGCCATATGGTCAAACCCGAACATTCATGTGTCCGCTCATCCTTAATGGAGAACCAAGATTCTCCGCTCCATGTGTATCAAAGTTATACAGATATCCAATGTCCCTTATGAAAACCCTTTTTCCAAAACTATAATGAAATTGCTTTAATAAATTGGTGCCATAGTGTTAAAAAAAAAAAAAAACCCAAAAGTCTCTAGTATCTTGGTTGCGTGATGTCCCGCGCTTCCCCTCCTTGTGTCCTTTGGTCTTCCTTGATTTCGAGACCAGGCGAAGGGGTATATAAGGATTTACGTGCTATAACTTGGTGCTGGATGGTCTCTATATGGAGGCACATAACATTTGTATCATTGTCCTTGCATCTATTTGTAGACTTTAACATTCTGCTGGTTTTACAGACTTTGTATGATTGTTTTATTGTGTTGTATCCTGAAGCTATTCGTTCAATATAACAGCCCGGAGGCTCAGTGGTTAGCACGGCAGCCTTGCAGCGCTGGAGTCCTGGGTACAAACCCCACCAAGGACAACATCTGCATAGAGTTTGTATGTTCTCTCCGTGTTTGTGTGCGTTTCCCCGGGTTCTCCGGTTTCCTCCCACACTCCAAAGATACAGGGGGTTTACATTGCGACCCCTCATGAGGACAGTGATAATGTAGATAGTGCTGTAGTATATGATGGCGCTATACAAGTTTATCATAAGAAGTTAAAAAAAAAAAAAAAATCCTTTGGTGTAATAACAATGAGAAAGAAAAATAATTATAAATTTCCCCACCAACAGATGGCAGTAGCGTCCTGCATTTAAAAAGGCACATTTTACATGGAAGTTTTCAGATTTCATAGGCACCTAGTAAAAATAGATAATAGCGAGAGAGTTCACAAGATTTTGTCATTTTATAACATTGTAAACCAGCAGTGGGGAACATTCCGGTAACAACTAATTGTATATCAGTCACCTCGTCCATAGGTTGAAAAAAAAAAAAAAAAGACCATAATGTTCAACCTTTCTCCAAGAATTATACATTCTATGTTACTTATCATAGCGTGCAAACTTCCCAAGTCTTACTAGGAAACAGGAGGCCGTGCGTCTTTCTAATTCGCTTATCACTGGAACAGTACTGTGCTACATTTATCGCACTATCTGCACATGGAGTGTTTACTTAAAGGGGTTTTCACACGAACAAAAGTTGATTTTTAATCAATAGATCTTGGAATAATAATACTTTCCACAATTGGATGTGTTTAAAAAAAAAATGTTCCTGTGCCGAGATAATCTTATAAATGTGCCCCTGCTGTGTACTGTGTAATGGCTGTGTCTCACCGTACAGGAACATGGTCTGATCATACCACAGCTCCTGGGCAGGGGAGGAAGCAAAAGACTATACAGACATTACAGCGAGAAGTCACAGCAAACTATAAAGTCATAGTGACATTCAACAGCCACAGTGAATACTATAAAAAGAAAACTGCCTGAATGGCTTTATTTGTTCATTCCACCTCTAACAAAAACAGAAGAAAAAAAAAAACTTTTGAAACAAACATATGTACCCCAAACTACTAGCAATAAAAAACGACAACTTGCCTTGCAAACAAGAAGAAAGAAAAAACAAGAAAGGCCGTGACCTTCGAACTCAGAATAATTGCTGTGAAAAATCCAGCTGAAAATGATGCAGAATTGCTGTTTTTTTTTTTTTTTTTGTTAATCTCAAATTTCTCAAAATGGAATAAAATTTATCAAAATGTTACATGACCCTCAAAATGGCAGGAATGAAAACTCCAGCTTGTCCGGGCAAAGGAAGCCATCACTCGACTGCGCGATAAAATAGTTAATTGAAAAATGTATGCTTTTCTTTAACATTCCCTCCCCAAAATTGATTTTTTTTTCCCCTCCATTATTACGTACAACAGATTTGTGCCTTACAAGTTACAACTCATCCTGAAAAGAAAAACGCCCCCGAACTGCTACATCTATGGAAAAATTAACACGCAGTGATGCAAAAACAGAAAAAAATAAATACAAAAATAAATAAATTTCTGTATCTCTAGGGCCCAAGATAATTGTCCAGAAGGGGTTAAACAGAAAAGCATTCCTACAGTATATAGTTGACTGTCTACCTTGTATTGAGGTGCCCGCAGTTATTAGGCTTTGGGGGATCGATCTGGATATCTCGGCTCTTTTTCTGGAAATATGTGAAGTCTAATGGAAGCAGAGGGCAAATTTTGCTCATTTTGCAAACCACCGCATGTGTGGGAAAACCCAAAATTGCCCAAATCAAGCATAAACCGGCAGGTATCTTGATTTTTCTCAGTGCCCTTCCTTCTTCTAAGATGGAGCAAGAAGATCTTGGAGGAGGTGGCCAGGTGTCTGGTCATAGACCCGGAGGATTTCCTTCGATACGAGCACATATTAGTCATTGTGCTAACCAGGGTATAACCGGCATTGTAATTTACTCAGTTTATCACATGTACCTTTTTAGGCTATGTGCACACGTTGCGGATTTTATGCGTTTTTTCGCGGCGAAAACACATGCTTAAAACAACCCATTGAATTCAATGGGATTCCGCAATGCTGTGCTAATGCGTTTGTTTTCCGCAGCGGAATCGCATCACGTAAAAATACGCAGCATGCTCATTCTTTGTGCGGAATCACGGGGATTCCGCACACATAGGAATGCATTGATCCGCTTACTTCCCAAATGTGGCTATGCCCACCATGCGCAAAGTAAGCGGATTATGTGCAGATGGTACCCAGGGTGGAGCAGGGGAGACTCCTCTAGGCCCTAAAAAAAAAGAAATAAAAAATAGTTATATACTCACCTTCTGGCGGCCCCCGGATCCAGCCCAGGCCTTAGCGATGCTCCCGGCAGCTCCCGTTCCCAGTGATGCTTTGCGACAACGACCTGTGATGACTTAGCGGTCTCGCGTGATGCTACGTCATCTGGGGTCATTGCCGCGAGGCATCACTGGGAACGGGAGCTGCCGGGAGCATCGCGAGGAGCTGGAAGGCTGCGGCGGCTGAAGTGAAGTGATGTGTTACATATGGACTTTAGAAAGCTCGGCGCTTCTGGTAAAAGAACGATGTGTAAGAAGAACCCCCCAGAGGTGTCTGCAGATGCCAGAAGACAGAACAGACCAGGTTAGAGCTCAGCTGTTATCGGCTCCAGTAGAAATATGTCACTAAGTTTAAAGGGGAGGTCCAGGACTATTATTATATTTTTTTTTACTATGGACTTAAGAACTAACAGACAGGTAGTTGCTAACTACCTGCCTGTTGTGGCCGGCGTCCATCTCCTCTGGCACAGAGCCATCACAGATCAGCTCTTCTTCTGGGCTGCTCTGTTGATGGAGCATGACTACCGACGTCATGCTGATTGACAGCTGGTTCCCTGCTGCCTTATTGCGGGGAGCCGGCAGTCAATGAGCATGGTGTCGATAGTCACGCCCTGTCGACAGAGCAGCCAAAATAAGAAGAATTGGTCTGTTGATGTGGAGCAACTAAATCACAAGCCAAGCAGAAGTAGTCAATGACTGTTGTGTGTCGGCATCGGGTACCACAGGTAGGTAGTTGCTTCTGTTACCCCGTGGCCCCCACTTCTGTCATTGGAGCATCCTGACCGTGGACTCTGAGGAATGACAGGTCTAAGTGACTTCAGACTTGAGCTTCAAGCCTGGACAGCATGAAACCTTCGAGGAAAAAAAAAAATGGGTCAGCGACG
The DNA here is from genome assembly GCF_032444005.1 of Ranitomeya imitator. NCBI lineage: Eukaryota > Metazoa > Chordata > Amphibia > Anura > Dendrobatidae > Ranitomeya > Ranitomeya imitator. The sequence continues at coordinate 179,661,085 of NC_091288.1, read as the reverse complement.
GAGACGCAACAACTGCACCTGGGTAGGCTGAGTTTATTATTTTAATCTGGCGCAAGTTGACGAGGAAGGAAAACTCTTATTTTGCCCAGCCAATAATAAGTGTATGACAGTCTCTAAACTGCTGCCACCCTCATTCACTTATGGTTATCCATGATCCCAGGAAGTTCAGGACCACGGTCAGCTCCTCACACAGGAGGAGTATCCTCAGTGTCTATATCATGCACTAAGGTCCATTTACACTGCACGATTATCGTTCCTAGGACTAGATAATCTCAAAACAGGCAGCCAGTCACCCGACGAACAAGAACAACGCTCTTTCGTCGGGTGAAATCATCTTTTGTGCTGCACAAAGGATCACTGTTCTCGGCAATGCGTCCTCCTGTGTGATCAGAACTCGTGCTGCCGAGAACAATTTCATTGTTTTGAAGGCAAAGTATTGATTGGATTTAGACTTCTGTTTGTCACTTTGCATTTTGTCTATTTTTTTTTAAACATCACTTTGCAGCACATTTTCCGCACCTGTCTAAAACTTTAGCACATTTGTGCGCAGATGTTGTGAAGGAGAGAATTGCTAATGAAATTAATTATTAACCTTACATAAACCAGTTCAGATATGATGTGACAAAATGGCGTCTATATCCTAGAACAACGCCCAGGAAGGAATCCTTGGAATGTGAAAAGACCATATATGGAGTGGAGTTGGCAAGGACCTATCATAGACTGATCCTGGCTGTTCAGAAGTTGTGCACATCACGCTTCCTGCCTGTTACATGATCTCTTTGTTCTACTAATAAAGTTCAGTTGTGGAGGAGCACATATCTGACTTCTGCGTGTCCGATATATTCTTTCCTCTAAGCGTGCACTCACCTCATATTTAGGTCAGTTACAGGTGATCACTAAATGCCTCACCTTAAGAGATCACCCTCACATTCTGGCTTTGTGTCTTCCTTTATATGTTGCTATGTATGAACCTAATTAGGTTGGCACTTATGTGGTTGACTGTCGGTATGTATATATTGGCCTGTGTGTATGCACATGCTGCTGTGTGTATATAATAATAATAATAATAATATACTATTGTTGTAACCTATTTATTGTGCAGCTCCATATAAATGGTGTTTTCACATGATTTTCATAAAATATATCAAAAACTGTGCCAAAATTGAGAAAAGGGCACATGTGAATACAATTTAAGATTATGTGACGAGGCCAAAAATACTGACACTGAGCTGTAGTCCGGCAGTGATAATCTCCTGCTGAGAAAATACTGTTTGTATTGAAACTACAACAAAAAAAAAGCCTAAGGCTACTTTCACACTAGCGTCGGAATCTCCCCGTCGCAATGTGTCGGGCAGAGATTCCGACGCTAGCGTTTAATGCACTGCACAACGGAGGCAGCGGATGCATTTCTCCGGCGCATCCGCTGCCCCATTGTGAGGTGCGGGGAGGTGGGGGCGGAGTTCCGGCCGTGCATGCGTGGTCGGAAAAAGCGGTCCGTCAGGAACAAAAAACGTTACATGTAGCGTTTTTTGCTCCCAACGGTCCGCCAAAGCACGACGCATCCGTCGCACGACGGATGCGACGTGTGGCAATCCGTCGCAATGCGTCGTCAATACAAGTCTATGGGGAAAAAACGCATCCTGCAAGCACTTTTGCAGGATGCGTTTTTTCTGCAAAACGACGCATTGTGACGGATTGCAGTTAACGCTAGTGTGAAAGTAGCCTAATAAGTGACACACCCCTGCAACCTATAGTATACTACTCTCAGATTAAATACAAAGTCACTGAGCTCATTGATTGCCTGCAGTGCTGACAAGATGTCAATGATGCAGACAATAAGAGACAATGGAACCAGTGGTGGAGACTCAGCATATGGACCGAAAAAAGGGGCGTAATGCCCAGTTTGTCTTAATAAAACAAACTGCAGCTGGGGAGGGGGCAGGAGTTTTGCGAAACCAGAAAACGCCTCTGCTGTGACATCAGAGTTGTGCACAGTTATTCACCTTTCCTATTACCAGAGGCGAGATACTGCTGCAGCTGCATCCCCCCTCCTCCCTCTCTGCTCTTTTTTTCTATATAAATCTTTGCGATGGAAACATTTTCTGAATATTTGCAGAGTTCCCTCAGGTAGGGAAACATGTTCTACTAAATTATTAAAAATAAGTTGCAATGATGACAATACGATAATGCCCATGATAATGTAGACCTAATCCGATGCGGCCCGTATATCTGTATAGCTTTTGTCGTTCGGCCTCCTTTTTATTCGGCCACCTTTTCTGGGGAGGATGTTGCAATAACAATTCCCAAATATCAGCTCTAATAATAAAATAGGTACAGGTGCCATGTTTTGGGAAAGTATAATGGAGGGTGGGTGGCTGTAGGGTATAATTCCATACATTCGCTGTCTCTCTGTAATATATGACACCGGCTCTATTTTTAATGTTCGGATTCAGCGTGCGGCAGAACATTACACATGCAGGCGGCACATTCTCCTTGAGAGTAATGAATGTGCCAGCAGAAGACAAAATAGATGAGTTTTCATTATCTTTTTTTTTTTTCTTTTATTTCTGAGTTGCGCTCAATATTCATAATCTCTAATTTTTTTTTGCGATGCAAAATGACTCAACATGTCAGGGAGAACAACGTGTGTAAATTAAATAGCGGGTTGAGTGGCGTTTATTGGTTCGCGCCTGACAGATTTGGTTCGCCTTAGTGAATCACAGTGCAAAAGTTTGACAAGTGGAAACGGCTGCGACTCCGGAATAATGTTTACAAATAATGATTTGATTGTTAGCGGAGAAGGAGCCATGTGGCGTCTTCTGAAAAAACGGATTAATATTCATTCACTAATGTAGAAAGAGAAAGTTTTCTCTTGTAACTTTTGGAATTTAGACTGCAGTTTACTTATCCCTGTTTTATCATTATTTGCTGTGATCTCAGCCACCTTGATGTCTTCTTTCAAATTCAGAAAAGGTTTTTGGCGGTTTTCTTTGTTTTTTTTCCTAACAGTAATTTAAAGCCATTTTTTAATGAAATGATTTCATTAACTGAGGGCGTACTATATATGATCACAACCTAATATTTGGTTGCACGCCATTTGGAATAAATAACTGCAATCAATCGATTCCTATAATTATTAACGAGCTTCTTACACCTCTCAACTGGAATTTTGGACCATTCTTTTGCAAACTGCTCCAGGTCTCATATTTGAAGGGTGCCTTCTCCCAACAACAATTTTAAGATCTTTCCGCAGGTGTTCAATGAGATTTAGATCCGGACTCATTACTGGTCACTTCTGAACTCTCCAGCACTTTGTTTCCATCTGGTTCTGGATGCTGCTTGAAGTATGTTTGGGGTCATTTTCCTGCTGGAAGACCCATGACCTAGTATGCAAACCCAGCTTTCTGACACTGGGCACCATATTGCAACCCAAAATTAATTGGAAATCTTCAGATTTCCTAATGCCATGCACATAGTCAAGGCATTCTGTGCCAGGGGCTGCAAAACAACCTCAAAACATCTTTGAACCTCCACCATATTTGACTGTAGGTACTGTGCTCTTTTCTTTGTAGGCCTCATTCCTTTTTCGGTGAACAGTAGAATGATGCGCTTCACCAAAAAGCTCTATCTTGGTCTCATCTGTCTTCCCAGAAGAATTTTCTCTTACGTACATTTTGGCAAACTGTAGTCTCATTTTTTTATGTCTCATCTAATGATGAGCAACTGTGCTCAGATATCATGTTACCCGAGCATGCTCATTTGTTTTCCAAGTATCTTGGGTGTGCTCAAACAATATGTTCAAGTGCCCGCGGCTGCATGATTTGCGGCTATTAGAAAGCCGCAATACATGATGGGATTGCCTAATAAACAGGAAATCCCTGGTTGTGTTGTGGCTGTCTAACAGCTGCAAATCATGCAGCTGCGGGGACTCGAACATTTTACTCGAGCGCGCCCAAGATACTCAGAAAACACCCGAGCATGCTCGCTCATCACAAGTGTCAAATGTTAATAAATAATAAATTGGAAAGTCACTTGTTTTTACAAGCACTTTCCAGTCATACCCATCTTTAAATATGAAAATAACCCTCCGAGCCAGGTTTTCCACACCCAGAAAGTGCAAATGGATGTCAGTCAGCGGTCTCTGGATGGACAGGAAGCAATGGCAACCCGTTCTTCAATTACTTGACTGCTTAAACCCATGATTGGCAGCAGCGGCAAGGTGATTAGAATTGGATGTGCCTTTGATGGCGGTCCGTTCCCGTCACTTGACTGCTGCAGCCAATGATGACACTCAAAGGTCATGCGAGTCAAGAGCAGGATGACATCACTTCCTGTCCTACTGGAGACTACCCGAACAGCCAATGCTGGAAAATTTGGGGTTAATAATTTTACCATTTTGTATCCATGTTGTCTATTTGCAAAACAAAAAAAATGTAAGTAGTAGAACCCCGTTAATCATCTTTCATTACACGTTCTCTTCCAGAACACAGACGGATCCTGTGGGTCATGCTAAGCAGCAGAGCGTATTCCTCTCTGTATGTGCGTTTATCTGCCCAGAAACACAATGTAACCAGAGCGGAGAGTTATATTAGCATACTGCCTGGTTAATATTAATATCATGTGTGGCAGTGAATGTATAATGAATGATTGTGTGTGGATGTCCACAGTGATAAACTGCTGTGGGATGGTTAATGCTGCTCAGCACTGTAAGCAGTCGCTACAAATAATTACCGGCGGGTTCGAAAAATAAAAAATCTGTTCTGTTTTATCATCAAATCTATGTTACACCAAGTCCAAATGCGATGTTGAAATGAAATGCATTATTGCCAATTATCGAATCTCCTCCTGAATTGTCTCCTTTTAAGTTTGCAATTATATTACCAAAATCATTAGCAAAACGTTTATGTGACTTTATCTGAAGAGATATCTATGATTAAAGGGGTTTATTAAATGTTTTAAAAGCCCTATAAATCTTATGTCTCATGAGCTTTGTGTGTTTTTTTTTAGACTTTTGGCTAAAAAAAGTGGACAACTCCTTTAAATTAATTCTTTAAAATAGAAATTCTTTGCGAAGACCACCCATTATTCCGGCCATTGAATAGACCCAATGAGTCTGGTGTACTTATCCACATTAAAATGACTAACCTTTTTGAAAGTTACACTGCTAATATCGAAATGAACCTTTTGTGAGTCCAGCTCTAGCTCTGGTTGGATTAAAAAAAAAAAAAAATTTTTTAATTGAAGGAATATACAGCCGTTCTAACATGAATTATGAAAATAAGTACACCAGCCTCATCTGAATACATTTCTATAATTATGTGTGTATTATGGTTTGAATTGTGATTTATGATGATAGATCCACTGTACTGAATGATAAATAAGGACAATTAATATACAATATGTAGTTGAGTAAAAAAAAAATAAATCACAGGACCTTGGCAGTCCGTTGCCGCCTGACCGGAGCCTTGTTAACCACTTTCTACCTGGCAGTATTCCTGCACCCTTTTGTCATTAATTGGTCCGTGATGCCATGTTGGGTCCACAGATGAGAATAGGGGGTCGCAGATGCAGGCAGGTAGAAGGATGTTCACATGGTTCTGGCTGGTGGTCTTGGACTACCGATGTGGCCACCGGACCAGTGTCCTGTTAATTTTGGTTTTGCTCAAGTCTAGTATGTAGCATTGTTATTATATATTTACCATGATTTTATATTAGGGATAAAAGGAAACGACAAGCACTTACATGTGGTGCAAGAAACCACTGCAGGTCTAATAGATGACGATGGGTCTCTGATGGTGAGAGGAGTATTAGACTAAGAAATAAGTAGTTGATGGTCAGATAAATACGACAAATAAGAAATGTACTATACAGGAAGGTGCTTGATAGATGAGTGCTATATGATGAGGGTTGGAGAAATCATGGATGAGAAGCCACCATGGAAAGGTCAGAGGAGTCCCATAACAGACAGTGAGATGAGAAACAGACAAGAAAACGGAGTACGAGATGTTGAGATAAGGTAATAGGTGGTGACAATATACTAGATGGTGAGATGAGTGCACCGATGTTACATGGGGACTCCAGGCGTGTAATATTGGTGTAACCTTATGAGAGATCATCACTATCAGATTGGTGGGGGTCTAACACCAAGCACGCCAACGATCAGTTGTTATAAACTCCGAATTTAAGCACAGATGGGAACCGGGCATTGTCCATCATCTCTATGAGAGAGTAGGAACTGATCTGCAGCTCTCAGCTGTGGCAGCTACACATTGATCAAAACTGTACTGTGCAGGAGCTGATCTGCAGCTCTCAGCTGTGGCAGATACACATTGATCAAAACTGTGCTGTTCAGGAGCTGATCTGCAGCTCTCAGCTGTGGCAGCTACACATTGATCAAAACTGTGCTGTTCAGGAGCTGATCTGCAGCTCTCAGCTGTGGCAGCTACACATTGATCAAAACTGTGCTGTTCAGGAGCTGATCTGCATCTCTCAGCTGTGGCAGCTACACATTGATCAAAACTGCTGTTCAGGAGCTGATCTGCAGCTCTCAGCTGTGGCAGCTACACATTGATCAAAACTGCTGTTCAGGAGCTGATCTGCAGCTCTCAGCTGTGGCAGCTACACATTGAATGAAACTATGCTGTTCCGAAGCTGACCTGCAGCCCTCAGCTGTGATATCTAGCTACTCATTGAACATAACTGTGCTGTTCAGGAGCTGATATGCAGCTCTCAGCTGTGGCAGCTACACATTGAAGAAAGCTATGCTGTTCAGGAGCTGATCTGCAGCTCTCAGCTGTGGTAGCTACACATTGAATGAAACTGTGCTGTTCATGAACTGATTTGCAGCTCAGCTGTGGCAGCTACACTTTGAGCTAAACTATGCTGTTCAGGAGCTGATCTGCAGCTCTCACTCGTGGCAGCTACACATTGAGCTAAACTATACTGTTCAGAGCTGATCTGCAGCTCTCAGCTGTGGCAGCTACACATTGAATGAAACTATGCTGTTTGGAAGCTGACCTGCAGCCCTCAGCTGTAGTAGCTAGCTACTCATTGAACATAACTGTGCTGTTCAGGAGCTGATCTGCAGCTCTCAGCTGTGGCAGCTACACATTGAATGAAACTATGCTGTTCGGAAGCTGACCTGCAGCCCTCAGCTGTGATATCTAGCTACTCATTGAACATAACTGTGCTGTTCAGGAGCTGATATGCAGCTCTCAGCTGTGGCAGCTACACATTGAAGAAAGCTATGCTGTTCAGGAGCTGATCTGCAGCTCTCACCTGTGGTAGCTACACATTGAATGAAACTGTGCTGTTCATGAACTGATTTGCAGCTCTGCTGTGGCAGCTACACTTTGAGCTAAACTATGCTGTTCAGGAGCTGTTCTGCAGCTCTCAGCTGTGGCAGCTACACATTGATAAAAACTGTGCTGTTCAGGAGCTGATCTGCAGCTGTCAAAGAATATATGGTGAGGTGATAATGCGGAATGAGAACAGATGACTTTGGTGAAATGAGTTGTAACTTGTAGATGATAATTCTTGGTAGTCAGAAGAGAGCACAAAGTTAAAGGCACTGTCCCCGTATTTAAGAGAGTAGTTTAAAGGGAATCAACCCTCCTAAGCCGTTTATATGGACAGAGTTAATAGATGAGTAATTTGCTATTTTGAACGATTTTTTGCTCTTAGGGAACTTTCTTAAGATCCCAGACAACTACTTTAAGAGGAATTCTAGATGGTAAGATGAGAACTAAGTGATGAAAAGATATTAGATGGTGAGACGAGGACATGATGATAAGAATTGACTTGATGGTTAGGTGAAAATGAGAAACAAGAACATAGTGGTGAGAACAAGAGGGGGAGACTATACTAGATGGTGACGTGATAATGCAGGAGAATAACAATGTGGTGAGATGAATATCGGACAGTCCATGGTGAGAAGATACTAGGTAATGAGATGAGTAGAGTGGAATGGGGCAAAGTGATAAGAAGATATAAGTTAGAGATGTTAGATGTTAGAGATGTTAGCCTATGAAATGAAGACAAGACAGTTGGATGAGTAGTGAATAATGAGTAGAATATGGGTTACTTGGCTAAATGAGTATTAGAGAGGTTTTCCATCTTCAGAAAACCCATCAGCTGGTGCAGTTTTTTTTTTTGTTTTGTTTTTTTAAAGCAAACTGTGGCTTACTGAACTTCCTGGCGCCAACACCGAGTCTCTGCTTCTGCGATTTATTGAATTTTTTAAAAGATATTGTCTCTCACAGGTGAAGTGTACCTACGATAAAAATGACATACCTCTCCATCCTTTGTAGGTGGGAAAACTTGGAAAATCGGCAGTATATCAAATACTTATTTTCCCCACTGTATTGAATGAATGTCAGCCAAATTTGCCAGGGATAGACAACCATCTGAGGTGTATGGCACCAATGATCTGTCTTAATCTTTTTTTTCTATAGGAAAGATGATGTCTGGCAGTGATTTTTTCCTCTTGCAATTGGAAATACATGCATGCTTGGCTGAGTCGAGTGCTCATATGTATTGGGGAGTCGGAAGAAATGACTATGTGCTGTATGGGCGTTGGCTGACATGTCATCTTTATGCCCAGGTGTAGACAGTGAGATAACAAATAAGTATTAAAAAGTTTTTATAAAGTGAGTTTAGTATGAGACGTTACTATGTAGTAGACTGCGGGATGTAGACAAGGTTGTTGAATGAGTACTAAGTGATGAGATCAGTGATGAGAAATTCCTAATAAAAATGCTAGATGCTGACCTCAGTCATTATTTATTTATATAATGGCATCGGCTAGATCTCGAGCCATGGCGACTTGATGGATGACCTATCTGTAGGACGATCGGTCTTGCGGAAGCCTAGATAGGTCCACCAGGGTCTTCTCCACCGTTATTTTGATTGCATCAAGCCATCGGGTTGCTGGTCTTCCTCTTCGCCTTGTTCCTTCTATTCTTCTGACCTTGATGTCCTTCTACAGTGATTGCTCTCTTCGTATGATGTGTCATTCATTACTAGTCATTCATTAGTGGATATAGCTTTCATGAAAAATTATTATTTTAGATTTTACACGAAGCATAACCTACTGACATCTTTTTTCCCGCATCGGTACAAATCATTGTCTCGTCAGATCACTGTTGTGAATTCCGCTCTTGGGCTCCCTCCGGTGGTTGTAAGTGGCACTTTTGTGAGTTCTGCTCTTGGGCTCCCTCCGGTGGTTTTAAGTGGAATGGCTGCTCCTTGGATTTAGCAGTCTGCAGCTGCTTCCACTGATTGTCTTTCTGCTCGGCTATTTATGCCTGGCTCTTCCCTTCAGCTAGTGCCACTTGTCAATGGTCCCTGGTTGGATTCACATGTCTCTTGGATTTCCCTGATATCCTGACCAGTTCAGCAAAGATAAGTCCTTGCTTTGCTCTTTTCTGTCCACATGTTGTGGACTAATTCGTTCTGTGCATTCTATGTTTTGTCCAGCTTGTCAGTATGGATTAATTCAGTTAAGCTGGAAGCTCTGGGAAGCAGATTTACCCTCCACACCTTTAGTCAGGTGTGGAGATTTTTGTAAACTCTGTGTGGATTTTTGTAGTTTTTAATACTGACCGCACAGTATTCTATCCTGTCCTATCTATCTAGCTAGACTGGCCTCCTGTGCTACATCCTGGTTTCATTCTGTGTATGTCTTTTCCCTCTCCACTCACAGTCATTACTTGTGGGGGGCTATCTATCCTTTGGGGATTTTCTCTGAGGCAAGATAGTTTTCCTGTTTCTATCTTTAGGGGTAGTTAATTCTCAGGCTGTCACGAGGTGCCTAGGGAGTGACAGGAGCATCCCACGGCTACTTCTAGTGTTGTGTTGAGCTTAGGGACTGCGGTCAGTACAGGTACCACCTCCTTCAGAGCTCGTCCCATGTTGCTCCTAAACCACCAGTTCATAACAGATCACCAGGGATTAAGAGACCAGGATATGTCCCATCCATATTGATTTTTTTTTTTCATATCATCTCACTTCTTTTTGAAATACAACATAAAAAGTTTCTGAGAAGTCAAAACGGAAATATATTGTGGTACGTACATTGAGCCCCATCCAGACTGAATTACTCCACACAACAATATAAATAACCTCTCCACCGATCTTCTGACTTCCGCCCAGGAAAGTGTGGGACATAAATTGATGGAGAAAAATAACCAAGAGAATCAAAGAAAAGAAAAATGAAAATCAATGGTAGCAAGCTCACAGACAATAGGCTATATCGCACAAGATAAAGAGCCGTTTCAGCTGGATGGCAGCCCAGGAGAAACTTTCAGAAAGAGTATGACTAAGTATCTGCTGGCTAATGGTACACCTCAGGTCTATGTCACTTCCAATGTATCGTGTGAGAATATTGCGAGAAAGTGTGTGTTTGGGGGGCAATACTTTAATATAGATGGACAAGTTGAACTTTTTCACGTGAAAGTGCCCAATGTTCTCTATAACCTGAATATATACTGTACTGTCACCATTACGAGTCAGAACTTTAAGACAGATGGAAATGCATCAGAGTGTTAAAGGGAATCTGTTTTGTCTGTGAAACGGCCACATTGTGAACGTCCTTCTGCACATATATCAACTTATGTTCCGGCTCATTTATTTGGTTTTACTGTATTTTCTTGCACTTTGTACAAACAGGGATGTGGCCCCCCTTTCTGAGCTAATTATTTAATCTACGTAGCTTCCCGTGGATGGGTGTCTCAGGCTGGATCCTGTCTTGTCCTGTCGATATTCACAATGAGGTTGGCTGGCACAAGATTAGGTTTCAATACTATAGACAGGTTAGAATTGTTCTGACTCAGTATACCTTGTGGTGAGATGACTTTTATGCTTTTTTGATCAAAATGATCAAAATAGCATTAAACTAAGTACCCTATGTCAGGGGTGTCAAACTGCATTCCTCGAGGGCTGCAAACAGGTCATGTTTTCTGGATTTACTTGTACTGCACAGGTGATAATTTAATCACCTACACAAATAATGAGTTGGTGATTAAATTATCACCTGTGCAGTACAAGGAAATCCTGAAAACATGACCTGTTTGCAGCCCTCGAGGAATGCAGTTTGACACCCCTGCCCTATGTTATTTGCATGTACTATTACTATTTACTTATTTACCTATACAACCAAAGTCAGGGTACAAAGTACCCCAAAAAACACCGCTCAAAAGAGTATGAAATGTAATTTTTTTTTTATTAAGGATTAAATATAAAAAAAGACATGAACCAGAGAGTAAATGGGACATCTAAGCTGATTCAAAAGGGGATAAAATCAAGTAGATAAAGGTGGGAGGGGTTTTCACAAAAAGTAAAGGGTAGCCACCAGTGCCCCGACGCATGTTTCTTCCAGTGTCCCACTGGGGTCTCTTCACCTCAATATGGGTAAACTCTATACTTTTATATTAGATAGGGACTGATTAACCTTTTTTTCTTGTCTTCCAATATTATAATGCATGATATACATATACTGTAGCTGGACTGATTATTTTTGTCACTATATTGTATGAATAGTCTGTGCTATGATTTATGATATGATGCCTTACATGCAAATTCTTACGTGAATCATGTAAGTTCATTAGTATTCCCTGCTTTGTCTGATACAGACTACCTTGCTACCCTTTACTTTTTGTGAAAACCCCTCCCACCTTCATCCACTTGATTTTATCCCCTTTTGAATCTTCTTACATGTCCCACATACTCTGTTTTTTTACATTTATCCCTTAATAAAAAAAACACATTTTGTTCTGTTTTGAGTGGTGTTTTTCTGGTTACTTTGTACCCTGACTTTGGTTGTATATGTCAGCAGAACCCATCGGTTACTGATCTTAATATGATGGGAAAAACTCTATAACTATGTTTATATGTCTTCTGGATATTTTTATGGTCTTATTTACTTACCATAGAGTACATGCTCAATTTGTTTTTGTTTTTTTTGAGGGTTATAATCTGAAAGAAGCATGATGTAGGGACAGAAACCCTGATTCCAGCGATGTGTCACTTACTGGTCTCCTTGGCGTAGTTTTTATAAAATCACTGTTTTATCAGCAGGAGATTATCACTAGAGGACTAGTAAACCTGCTGTCAAGTAGTCCAACCCCGCCCACCACCACTGATTGGCAGCTGTCTGCCTATGTACACAGCAAGCTGCCAATCAGTGTTGTGGGCGGGGTTATAAAGAGCTCAGCATTAGAGCACTGCTAGATCTGCAGCAGATAAAGTAAGTATGTTTTTAATTTCCTAGAACTCCCTAAAATACACATGGGATGGGAATTTCCAATGGATTTTCAAGAGTTTTTACAAATGCCAAATTTTTCCCCAAATTTACTGCTTTTACAGCTGTCAACAAAAATTGGAAAAGGGAACCAATGGAATGTGTAAAGTTTTAAAATTGTAGACAGATTTATTGAGAAGAAAGCCAGAAAATTAGGAATATTTGGCACAAATGTGTACCTGGTTTTAGCAAGTATAAATGTCATTTTCCGCCTTTCAGACAGGCCCGAATTTACCGAATTACGGTAATTCACCTTTAAGTAGATTTGGTGAATTTCACTCCAGGAAACATTTTTTTTTAAAGACTAAATATAAATCTATAATATAAAAAGCCCATGTGGCCCTGCAGTTGTGTACCGGTTAATGGACCGACAGGCCCGATTCTGCTTGAAGAGCCCCCAATACACTCGTCATGACATTTTATTTTTCAGAAGAACAAAGGGTGGAAAAAGTGAACTTTGGAAGTGAATTTTGCTGCCGACTGTTCCTAATATAACTTCCCTCCAAACGCTATTCATATGCAAAACTCACTGTCAGAATCACAGCCTTTTTTTCCTGGTGTGTGAAACAATTTTCTGTCAGAACACGGCTCGATACAAAGGTCACCCCATCAAAACTGTTTTCCCTCAGCAGCGGGCATAATGCTGGAAAAGTCATTTCACAACGCGAGCTCTTATTGTATTTGTGTTTTTCCTGCCATCAGACGGCGTGGGATCACATTTTTTCCTCTAATGAGCAGAGTTCGAGCCATTTTCTCCTCGCTTGTTGTGGATATGGAGCTTTGGGGCGAGCTGGTGACAAGTCATTTTCTCCTATAGATCCTCTTATAATAGACTTTAAATGACTATTGTGTTTTTCATTCTGGATGTTATTCCTCATCATATTTGTCGACATGTTATGTCCGCCGGTCGAGGTAGATGCTACAGTAACTTCAAGGTTTACTCAACTATTCCTCGTGCTTCATTATTACTAATATTCTGACACAGTCCCTCCATCTTCTCGCTAGAGATAGTCAATCTGTATGTAATAATGTCCCCTATCCCCTATCCGAAGCCCCTTCCAATAATATTGTCCCCAATCCTTTCATCCTGGGCCCCTTCCAGTAATAATGTCCCCAATCATGGCCTCCTTCTTGGTATAATGTCCCTAATCCTGAGCCGCTTCCAGTTATAATGTCCCCTATTCTGGGTCCCTTCCCTCCTTTCCAGTAGTAATGTCTCCCAACATGAGCCCCTTCCTGGTGTAATATCCCCAAAACTGGCCCCTTCCTATAATAATGTCATTCATCCTGGCCCATTCCAGTAAAAATGTCCCCAATCCTGAGCCCTTTCAAGTAATAATGCCTCTCAACCTTTGCCCCTTCCTGGTATAATATCCCCAATACTGGCCCCTTCCTATAATAATGTCCCCTATTCTGCCCCTTTACTATAATAATGTCCTTCATCATGGTCCCTTCCAGTAATAATATCCCCTATCATGAGCCCTTTCCAGTAATAATGTCTCTCAACCTGAGCCCCTTCCTGGTATAATATCCCCAATACTGGCCCCTTCCTATAATAATGTCCCCTATTCTGGCCCTTTACTATAATAATGTCCTTCATCATGGCCCCTTACAGTTATAATATCCCCTATCCTGAACCCTTTCCAGTAATAATGTCTCTCAAACTGAGCCCCTTCCTTTATAATATCCCCAATACTGGCCCCTTCCTATAATAATGTCCCCTATTCTACCCCTTTACTATAATAATGTCCTTCACCATGGCCCCTTCCAGTAATAATATCCCCTACCCTGGATCCTTTCCAGTAATGTCTCTCAACCTGAGCCCCTTCCTGATATAGTATCCCCAATACTGGCCCCTTCCTATAATAATGTCCCCTATTCTGGCCCTTTACTATAATAATGTCCTTCATTCTGCCCCCTTCAAGTATTATTATCCCCTATCCTGAGCCCTTTTGAGTAATAATGGTCCCCATTCCATTCCAACACATTTAATAAAAATAAGCAATTCTTCTCACCTTCTTCAACTCCCAAGATGTGTGGCGTCCTCTTCTATAACCGGCACAGGAGCTGGCAGCTGGCTTTGACTTGCTCGGCACAGAGTATGATGTCACTGCCATGTGCCACTTTTGATCCACAGTCTGCACCATCAACCCACCACTCTCCTAGGCACCGTATAAGAGCTAAAAATATTACACTTATAATTTTTTTTTTACTAAAATGCTTGATTTTTTTTTTTTTTTGCTAAACATCATTTTTGCTACTGGGCTACATTAAAAACTTTGCACTAAGTATATAAATAAGTGCCCATTGGGTCATTGTGTGCGTGTAACATTCGCATCTCTGTGCCGGTATCCGGATTCTGGGTTAGACACTGTGGATGACATGGAGCGCCAAACAATAACAAGTCCTACTTTATTGTAGATCCATTTAAAAGATGAGAAACTAAGTGATCACAGTGCACAGTTAGGATGTGCAGTGTGCAGGCCCACTGACGAAGGCAGGAACGAAACGCTCGTTGGGGTGGGTGTGCTCTTCCTGGGACCATTATTGCTTCTCTGTATAGGTAAGAACCCCCTACACTAAATGCCTGTCTGCACATGGCCATGTTTTTTTTTAAGGCAAATCATGATATACAGTACAGACCAAAAGTTTGGACACACCTTCTCATTTAAAGATTTTTCTGTATTTTCATGACTATGAAATTTTGTAAATTCACATTGAAGGCATCAAAACTATGAATTAACACATGTGGAATTATATACTTAACAAAAAAGTGTGAAACAACTGAAAATATGTCTTATATTCTAGGTTCTTCAAAGTAGCCACCTTTTGCTTTGATGACTGCTTTGCACACTCTTGGCATTCTCTTGATGAGCTTCAAGAGGTAGTCGCCGGGAATGGTCTTCCAACAATCTTGAAGGAGTTCCCAGAGATGCTTAGCACTTGTTGGCCCTTTTGCCTTTACTCTGTGGTCCAGCTCACCCCAAACCATCTTGATTGGGTTCAGGTCTGGTGACTGTGGAGGCCAGGTCATCTGGCGTAGTACCCCATCACTCTGCTTCTTGGTCAAATAGCCCTTACACAGCATGGAGGTGTGTTTGAGGTCATTGTCCTGTTGAAAAATAAATGATGGTCCAACTAAACGCAAACTGGATGGAATAGCATGCCGCTGCAAGATGCTGTGGTAGCCATGCTGGTTCAGTATGCCTTTAATTTTGAATAAATCCCTAACAGTATCACCAGCAAAGCACCCCCACACCATCACACCTCCTCCTCCATGCTTCACGGTGGGAACCAGGCACATAGAGCCCATCCGTTCACCTTTTCTGCGTCGCACAAAGACACGGTGTTTCGAACTAAAGATCTCAAATTTGGACTCATCTGACCAAAGCACAGATTTCCACTGGTGTAATGTCCATTCATTGTGTTCTTTAGCCCAAAGAAGTCTTCTGCTTGTTGCCTGTCCTTAGCAGTGGTTTCCTAGCAGCTATTTTACCATGAAGGCCTGCTGCACAAAGTCTCCTCTTAACAGTTGTTGTAGAGATGTGTCTGCTGCTAGAACTCTGTGTGGCATTGACCTGGTCTCTAATCTGAGCTGCTGTTAACCTGCGATTTCTGAGGCTGGTGACTCAGATAAACTTATCCTCAGAAGCAGAGGTGACTCTTGGTCTTCCTTTCCTGGGGCGGTCCTCATGTGAGCCAGTTTCTTTGTAGTGCTTGATGGTTTTTGCCACTGCACTTGGGGACACTTTCAAAGTTTTCCCAATTTTTTGGACCGAATGACCTTCATTTCTTAAAGTAATGATGGCCACTCGTTTTTCTTTACTTAGCTGCTTTTTTCCTGCCACATTACAAATTCTAACAGTCTATTTAGTAGGACTATCAGCTGTGTATCCACCAGACTTCTGCACAACACAACTGATTGGTCCCAACCCCATTTATAAGGCAAGAAATCCCACTTATTAAACCTGACAGGGCACACCTGTGAAGTGAAAACCATTCCCGGTGACTACCTCTTGAAGCTCATCAAGAGAATGCCAAGAGTGTGCAAAGCAGTTATCAAAGCAAAAGGTGGCTACTTTGAAGAACCTAGAATATAAGACATATTTTCAGTTGTTTCACACTCTTTTGTTAAGTATATAATTTCACGTGTGTTCATTCATAGTTTTGATGCCTTCAGTGTGAATGTACAATTTTCATAGTCATGAAAATACAGAAAGATCTTTAAATGAGAAGATGTGTCCAAACTTTTGGTCTGTACTATATACAGACAGGCAGGATAGGGGCCCATCGGACACTAGTTACGCCACTGTCTCCAGCGACACCTTCAGTCGCAGCTCCTGCCATCTGCTATTTAGGATTTGCCATTTTGTTCCATTTTGGAGGTAAGCACATTTGGAGATTTGCAGTGGGGCCCTCGGATTTTTGTGTACATCCCTGCATGATAGAGCTTACCAGACTGCTAGATATTATTTGCTTGAAATACTCTAATTGTATCTGTAAAATTATCAAGCATCGCAATGTCAGAACCCACCAGCGTGTGGCAGTCAAAGACCAGATTTGTAATGCCGGACAAGCGCAGGCCATTTCCATCCTCTGAGCTGTCACTTCTGTATGTTCTATTGGTAAATATCAGTAATAAATGGTGGAATCCATTCATAGGTTCCAGATCAGTGAATTTGTGTCACTTGCCTTTTGAAGACCCGATAGATTTGCTTATGTGTAGTGTCAGTGTCTGACCTTGCACCACGTCCGCTACGTCTGACAGGTTAGGGCCCTACTGAGAGGTTAGACCTGATGTGGCAGTGTGCTTATACATTCAGATCAAAATGTTATCGACAAACCTTCTGTTCAGTTTTGTAAATTTTACTCAGCTGCAATAGATTAATTAGATCATTATATAATACTAGATGGTGGCCCGATTCTAACGCATCGGGTATTCTAGAATATGCATGTCCCCGTAGTATATGGACAATGATGATTCCAGAATTCGCGGCAGACTGTGCCCGTCGCTGATTGGTCGAGGCACCCTTTATGACATCATCGTTGCCATGGCAACCATTATGACATCATCGTCGCTGTGCCCGTTGCTGATTGGTCGAGGCCTGGCGACCTCGACCAATCAGAGATGCGGGATGTCTACGTCCTTTATGACATCATCGTCGCTGTGCCCGTCGCTGATTGGTCGAGGCCAGCCGGCCTCGACCAATCAGAGACGCAGGATTTCTACGTTGATACTGTGCCCGTCGCTGATTGGTCGAGGCCTGGCGGCCTCGACCAATCAGAGACGCGGGATTTCCTGGACAGACAGACAGACAGAAAGACAGACATAGTAACATAGTAACATAGTAACATAGTTAGTAAGGCCGAAAAAAGACATTTGTCCATCCAGTTCAGCCTATATTCCATCATAATAAATACCCAGATCTACGTCCTTCTACAGAACCTAATAATTGTATGATACAATATTGTTCTGCTCCAGGAAGACATCCAGGCCTCTCTTGAACCCCTCGACTGAGTTCGCCATCACCACCTCCTCAGGCAAGCAATTCCAGATTCTCACTGCCCTAACAGTAAAGAATCCTCTTCTATGTTGGTGGAAAAACCTTCTCTCCTCCAGACGCAAAGAATGCCCCCTTGTGCCCGTCACCTTCCTTGGTATAAACAGATCCTCAGCGAGATATTTGTATTGTCCCCTTATATACTTATACATGGTTATTAGATCGCCCCTCAGTCGTCTTTTTTCTAGACTAAATAATCCTAATTTCGCTAATCTATCTGGGTATTGTAGTTCTCTCATCCCCTTTATTAATTTTGTTGCCCTCCTTTGTACTCTCTCTAGTTCCATTATATCCTTCCTGAGCACCGGTGCCCAAAACTGGACACAGTACTCCATGTGCGGTCTAACTAGGGATTTGTACAGAGGCAGTATAATGCTCTCATCATGTGTATCCAGACCTCTTTTAATGCACCCCATGATCCTGTTTGCCTTGGCAGCTGCTGCCTGGCACTGGCTGCTCCAGGTAAGTTTATCATTAACTAGGATCCCCAAGTCCTTCTCCCTGTCAGATTTACCCAGTGGTTTCCCGTTCAGTGTGTAATGGTGATATTGATTCCCTCTTCCCATGTGTATAACCTTACATTTATCATTGTTAAACCTCATCTGCCACCTTTCAGCCCAAGTTTCCAACTTATCCAGATCCATCTGTAGCAGAATACTATCTTCTCTTGTATTAACTGCTTTACATAGTTTTGTATCATCTGCAAATATCGATATTTTACTGTGTAAACCTTCTACCAGATCATTAATGAATATGTTGAAGAGAACAGGTCCCAATACTGACCCCTGCGGTACCCCACTGGTCACAGCGACCCAGTTAGAGACTATACCATTTATAACCACCCTCTGCTTTCTATCACTAAGCCAGTTACTAACCCATTTACACACATTTTCCCCCAGACCAAGCATTCTCATTTTGTGTACCAACCTCTTGTGCGGCACGGTATCAAACGCTTTGGAAAAATCGAGATATACCACGTCCAATGACTCACCGTGGTCCAGCCTATAGCTTACCTCTTCATAAAAACTGATTAGATTGGTTTGACAGGAGCGATTTCTCATAAACCCATGCTGATATGGAGTTAAACAGTTATTCTCATTGAGATAATCCAGAATAACATCCCTCAGAAACCCTTCAAATATTTTACCAACAATAGAGGTTAGACTTACTGGCCTATAATTTCCAGGTTCACTTTTAGAGCCCTTTTTGAATATTGGCACCACATTTGCTATGCGCCAGTCCTGCGGAACAGACCCTGTCGCTATAGAGTCACTAAAAATAAGAAATAATGGTTTATCTATTACATTACTTAGTTCTCTTAGTACTCGTGGGTGTATGCCATCCGGACCCGGAGATTTATCTATTTTAATCTTATTTAGCCGGTTTCGCACCTCTTCTTGGGTTAGATTAGTGACCCTTAATATAGGGTTTTCATTGTTTCTTGGGATTTCACCTAGCATTTCATTTTCCACCGTGAATACCGTGGAGAAGAAGGTGTTTAATATGTTAGCTTTTTCCTCGTCATCTACAACCATTCTTTCCTCACTATTTTTTAAGGGGCCTACATTTTCAGTTTTTATTCTTTTACTATTGATATAGTTGAAGAACAGTTTGGGATTAGTTTTACTCTCCTTAGCAATGTGCTTCTCTGTTTCCTTTTTGGCAGCTTTAATTAGTTTTTTAGATAAAGTATTTTTCTCCCTATAGTTTTTTAGAGCTTCAATGGTGCCATCCTGCTTTAGTAGTGCAAATGCTTTCTTTTTACTGTTAATTGCCTGTCTTACTTCTTTGTTTAGCCACATTGGTTTTTTCCTATTTCTAGTCCTTTTATTCCCACAAGGTATAAACCGCTTACACTGCCTATTTAGGATGTTCTTAAACATTTCCCATTTATTATCTGTATTCTTATTTCTGAGGATATTGTCCCAGTCTACCAGATGAAGGGCATCTCTAAGCTGTTCAAACTTTGCCTTCCTAAAGTTCAATGTTTTTGTGACTCCCTGACAAGTCCCCCTAGTGAAAGACAGGTGAAACTGCACAATATTGTGGTCGCTATTTCCTAAATGCCCGACCACCTGCAGATTTGTTATTCTGTCAGGTCTATTAGATAGTATTAGGTCTAAAAGTGCTGCTCCTCTGGTTGGATTCTGCACCAATTGTGAAAGATAATTTTTCTTGGTTATTAGCAGAAACCTGTTGCCTTTATGGGTTTCACAGGTTTCTGTTTCCCAGTTAATATCCGGGTAGTTAAAGTCCCCCATAACCAGGACCTCATTATGGGTTGCAGCTTCATCTATCTGCTTTAGAAGTAGACTTTCCATGCTTTCTGTTATATTTGGGGGTTTGTAACAGACCCCAATGAGAATTTTGTTACCATTTTTCCCTCCATGAATTTCAACCCATATGGACTCGACATCCTCATTCCCTTCGCTAATATCCTCCCTTAAAGTGGACTTTAGACAAGACTTTACATAGAGACAAACCCCTCCTCCTCTCCGATTTTTACGATCCTTTCTAAACAGACTGTAACCCTGTAAGTTAACTGCCCAGTCATAGCTTTCATCTAACCATGTCTCGGTTATTCCCACTATGTCAAAGTTACCTGTAGATATTTCTGCTTCTAGTTCTTCCATCTTGTTTGTCAGGCTTCTGGCGTTTGCGAGCATGCAGTTTAGAGGATTTTGTTTTGTTCCAATCTCCTCACTGTGGATTGTTTTAGAAATGTTCTTACCTCCCTTCAGAGTATGTTTTCCTGGGTCGTCTTTGTTCGAGTCTAATGTTTTTCTTCCCGTCCCCTCTTCTTCTAGTTTAACGCCCTCCTGATGAGTGTAGCGAGTCTTCTGGCGAATGTGTGTTTCCCAGGTTTGTTGAGGTGTAGTCCGTCTCTGGCGAGGAGTCCATCATACCAATAATTCACACCGTGGTCCAGGAATCCAAATCCTTGTTGTCTGCACCATCGTCTTAGCCAGTTGTTTGCATCAAGGATCCTGTTCCATCTCCTGGTGCCATGCCCGTCTACTGGAAGGATAGAAGAAAAAACTACCTGTGCATCCAGTTCCTTTACTTTCTTCCCCAACTCTTCAAAGTCCTTGCAGATGGTCGGTAGGTCCTTCCTTGCCGTGTCATTGGTGCCAACATGTATCAGAAGAAATGGGTGGACGTCCTTGGAGCTGAAGAGCTCTGGTATCCTATCGGTCACATCCTTGATCATCGCACCTGGAAGGCAGCATACTTCTCTTGCAGTTATGTCCGGTCTGCAGATGGCTGCTTCTGTGCCTCTCAGTAGTGAGTCTCCCACCACCACCACTCTTCGTTGCTTCTTGGCTGTACTTTTTGCTGTCACTTGTTGCTGTGTGCCCTTTTCTTTTTTGCTTGCTGGTATTGCTTCATTCTTAGGTGTGCCATCTTCATCCTCTACAAAGATTTGATATCGGTTCTTCAGTTGTGTGGTTGGTGATTTCTCCATGGTCTTCTTGCTTCTTTTGGTCACATGCTTCCACTCATCTGCTTTTGGAGGTTCTCTGACACTTTTTTCACCTTCTGTGACCAGTAGAGATGCTTCTGTTCTGTCTAGAAAGTCTTCATTCTCTTTGATGAGTTTCAAAGTTGCTATTCTTTCTTCCAGACCCCGCACCTTTTCTTCTAAAAGGGCCACTAGTCTACACTTCTGACAGGTGAAATTGGATTCTTCTTCTGGTCGATCTGTGAACATGTAGCACATGCTGCAGCTCACCATGTAGGTTGTCACATCTGCCATGTTGCTCCTAGATCCTGCTGACTTGCTGTGTGTTTTCCTTCTTGTGTAATCTACTCAGCCAAGCAGACAGACGGAAAAACCCTTAGGCAATTATATATATAGATATGGATGTGTGGTCCATGTCTTTTTCTATGGATGTTATTTTCCGCAATGGTATGTTTAAAGGGAACCCGTCATCAGAAAAAAAACCGCTATTATCCTGCAGATATGGGGTTAATCTGCAGGTTAATAGCGTTACTAACCTGCCTGGCTCTCCTGTTCAGATAAGTCAGGGGCAGGGGCACGATCACAGCTGCCTCTATATACTCAGAGAGGTGACCGAACCCGTGCCGGTGCCACCCCATGACTGAAGCCGGAACGCTGCCATGGGTGATAAAGTTAATTTTGTCCCCGCAGTGTTTGGGTAAGTGCGGGCACCGGGTAGATTAGTAACCTTATTATTATACAGATTAACCCCATATCTGCAGGTTAATAGTGTTTTTTTTATGGTGATAGGTTCTCTTTAAAGAGTAACTGGATTTATTTTTTATTATTTAATTATCCTCCAGGATAACTATGAAGTTTTATAATATACTTCATTACTTTTTTCTGCCTCCTTTTCCTCAATACTTTGCTGCTTTGCTGGTTCACGTGGCCAATTCATGCTCCTTTAGTAGCAGCTTTCATCTGCTGCTGCGGCAAGATCTATAGACTATGTTCAGTCAGTCTGAGTATCGGAATTTATCACATTAAATGAGATCAAGTTATCAGAAAGTCCAGCAACCGGTCTCCAGGTCTCCTATCTAGTGCTATCCGCAGTCAGATCTTCTGATGTTTCCCTTTAAATGGCCAATTCATCCTTTATGTTTCCCGACTATTCAGCCCACGTCTCGTGTTTAGCCCATAAAGAATAAACCTTCGGATAAACAGTATTAATTCACTTTTGTCCGCACTCAATAAACCTGGAATATTACATTGGTGTCCTTTATATCTGTGGCTTCCAGCACAGACAGATGGCGCCAAGAGAATCTATTTATCGTAGAGTAACATGTCCATAGGAAGTAGACTTTACCCGGTGGGACCTCGGAGACCGGCCATGTGTGTACTGTGTGTCCAGTTAGTATTGATCGAGCAGCACTCCGGGGAGTTCAAACATACTGCAAGTCCGTGGAATTACAAGACTGACTTGTCCCGGAGGTTAACCTGAAAAATGACAAATGTGAGCTGAGCTGTGAAATCATCGACCATAGCGCCAAACAAGAATATGATGTAAACAACTAATACTTTACTATGCTATTAAAGAGGTTTTGCGAGCTGAAATGTCTGCAGTCACTCTATGTAACTGCAGACTGACGTGGCTGTGTGCAATGCGCAAACTGTCACGATCCTCCTTTAATCACAGAACAAGCGGACAATGTATGTGATTTGCATAGTTGCGGTAAAGTGTCTACTAGATTCTTCTGCACTTAAAGAATAATTTCCAGTAGATTTTTGCTATGTAATCTGATAGAAGCATTATGTAGGGGCAGAGACCCTGATTCCAGCCATGTGTCTCTTAGAATCATAGAATGGTAGAGTTGGAAGGGACCTCCAGGGTCATCGTGTCCAACCCCCTTCTCAATGCAGGATTCACTAAACCATCTCAGGCAAATGTCTATCCAGCCGCTGGTTGAAGACTTCCATTGAAGGAGAACTCACCACCTCTCGTGGCAGCCTGTTCAACTCATTGATAACCCTCACTGCCAAAAAGATTTTTGTAATATCTGTTCTATATCTTCTCCTTTTCAGTTTCATTCCATTGTTTCTCGTATTTCCATGGGCAAATGAGAATGAGGATGATCCCTCTACACTGTGACAGCCCTTCAGATATTTGTAGACAGCTATTAAGTCTCCTCTTATCCTTCTTTTTTGCAAGCTAAACATTCCCAGATCCTTTAACCGTTCCTCGTAGGACATAGTTTACAGTCCACTCATCATCCTGGTAGCTCTTCTCTGAACTTGCTCCAGTTTTTCCTGTCTTTTTAAAAATGTGTGTCCAGAACTGGACACAGTATTCCAGATGAGGCCTGACCAAGGAGGAGTAGAGGGGAAAAATTACTTCACGTGATCTAGACTCTATGCTTCTTTTAATACATCCTAGAACTGTGTTTGCCTTTTTTGCTGCTGCATCACACTGTTGACTCATGTGCAGCCTGTGATCTATTAGTATACCCAAGACTTTTTCACACGTGCTGTTGCTTAGTTCTATTCCTCCCATTCTTTAGATTAATTTTTTTTCTTGCCCAGATGTATAATCTTGCATTTCTCCCTGTTAAATACAATTCTATTAGTTGCTGCCTATTTATTAGGCTTTGTGTTACTGTTTCAATAAAATCATTGTTTTATCAGCAGGAGATTAACACTACAGGACTAGGTGTCTTTCGCCTACTAGTCTGCTACTGCTCTTTGTAACTCCTCCCTCACTACTGATTAGCAGCTCTCTGTCTATATACAGTGTGAACACAAAGCTGCCAATCAGTTGTGTGGGCGCGGTTATAGACGGCTCAGCATTCTGAGCTCTGCTAAATCTACAACAGGCAAAACTGTGTTTGTATAAAAATTATAGGAAGCAGCCCAGTAAGTGAGACATCGTTGGATTCAGGGTCTCAGCCCCTACCTCATGCTTCTGTTAGATAACATATCAAAAACCTGGTGACAGATCCCCTTTAACTCAGTGAAACAATAGTGACTGCAGACTTTTTTTCAGTGCAGAAAACCCCTTTAAGATAGATTTTCTGAAGAAGAACACAATTTACAGTAGGGTATAGTTATCTCTGACCATCCTTGCTCAAATGCCTTTTTAGGCATGTTTCTTTGGTTGAGTAGAACGACCGTTACTTAATGGAAGAATCCAAAATAAATCTAAGGGTGATGTGGATATCTGTATTATATAGTGTGTAGTGGCAAACGCAAAAGTTCTAACAACCTCACTAATGCTTGTGAGAAATGCTTCTGACTTTTATCTCCATACATAACATTTGGAGCAAATTAAGCCCTTGCAGGTGTAAGCCAGGCCTTTTGTATTGTAATTGTAGCATATTAGTTAAGACTTTTTTTTCGAAACAGCAGTAAGATGAAGAAACTTGGCGGCACTCACCGGTCTTCAAACAGGTATCTTTATTGCTTCACGGCACGGGGGTACAAACAAGAAAAGAGCAGCAGGCGAACGATGGCCGTTTCGCGCCCTCCCGGCGCTTCAACGGGTTCCGGAACCCGTTGAACCCGTTGAAGCGCCGGGAGGGCGCGAAACGGCCGTCGTTCGCCTGCTGCTCTTTTCTTGTTTGTACCCCCGTGCCGTGAAGCAATAAAGATACCTGTTTGAAGACCGGTGAGTGCCGCCAAGTTTCTTCATCTTACTGCTGTTTCGCTCATACTCGTTGTTCCGGCTGGAGCACCGCAGGTCTGCCGGCTGGCTAGCAACTGTGGATCCTGGGAGCCTCGGTCGTGGTAGTGGTGGTGCGGTCAGCTGTTCACTCCTGTTTGCGTAGTAAGACTTTTTTTTGTTTGTTCACTTAAAATTGATCATGTGTCGATTCAGATTTTTTTTTGTAAAAAATAACAGATTCTACTTAATAAATCAATGAAACACATGAAAATTAGCAATTTTGAAGGGTTTTGCGCAAGTGCTGCTGCTTGTTTAATAATTTTTACATTTTGTTGTCTTCTTGCCCTGCCGCCGGCGTCCAGGTAGATGGAACAAGGAAAAATGTCAAACTCTTCTGATGAGCCATGAAGATCCTTCATACAATGGATCCATGACTTATCAAGAGTTGAACCCTCGTTAATCCGAGAATCTGATTTTAATGGCCTTAGATAGAGACCACTAGTTGAGTAATGTAGATCAGGCGTGTGAACAAGGAGAAGATCTACATACACTGAGAGTAGCAGGCGGACTCACACTAGCTGCAGAGTCTAGAATAAACTGAATATATGTAAAGGAGACCAGAAGGTTCAAAAGTAAATCACAGTGTATGCAAATCCACCCACAAGTAGTCACACCTAGCAAAAAGTTATGCCCATGCATGTGCTAATTGTGATATGCAAATGCAGACATTCTTAATCATTAAGCTTTTTAAGATACAGGGATATTTATAGTGCTCTAATAGTGCCACATTGCTAGCATGAAGTATATAGTGCAGCCCATAGTCGTCCATAAAGTATAATGCACCCCCATAGTCCTCCATACAGTATAATGCATCCCATAGTCATCCATAAAGTATAATGCATCCTATAGTCATTCATAAAGTATAATGCACCCACATAGTCCTCCATATAGTATAATGCACACCATAGTCATCCATACAGTATAATGCCTCCCATAGTCATCCAAAAAATATAATGCCTCCCATAGTCATCCATATAGTATAATGCACCCCATAGTCCTCCATATAGTATAATGCACCCCATAGTCATCCATAAAGTATAATGCACCCCCATAGTCCTCCATACAGTATAATGCACCCCATAGTCATCCATAAAGTATAATGCACTCCACATAGTCCTCCATACAGTATAATGCACACCATAGTCATCCATAAAGTATAATGCATCCCATAGTCATCCATATAGTATAATGCACCCCCATAGTCCTCCATATAGTATAATGCATCCCATAATAATCCATAAAGTATAATGCACCCCATAGTCATCCATAAAGTATAATGCACCCCCATAGTCCTCCATAAAGTATAATGCACCCCATATTCATCCATAAAGTATAATGCACCCCCATACTCCTCCATACAGTATAATGGACCCTATAGTCATCCATAAAGTATAATGCACCCCATAGTCATCCATAAAGTATAATGCATCCCATAGTCCTCCATACAGTATAATTCACCCCATAGTCATCCATAAAGTATAATGTACCCCACAGTCATCCATAAATTATAATGCACCCCATTGTCCTCCATACAGTATAATGCACCCCATAGTCATCCATAAAGTATAATGCACCCAATAGTAATCCATAAAGTATAATGCACCCCATAGTCATCCATATAGTATAATGCACCCCTTTGTCGGCCATGAAGTACATTGCACCCCATAGTCATCCATATAGTATAATGCACCCCTTTGTCATCCATAAATTATAATGCACGCAGTAGTCATTCATAAAGAATAATCCAAGCCATTGGCATTCATAAAATATAATGTACAGCCCATAGTCATCCATAAAGTATAATGCACCCTCATAGTCCTCCATACAGTATAATGTACCCCATAGTCATCCATAAAGTATAATGCATCCCATAGTCATCCATATAGTATAATGCACCCCATAGTCATCCATAAAGTATAATGCACCCCTTTGTCGGCCATGAAGTACATTGCACCCCATAGTCATCCATATAGTATAATGCACCCCTTTGTCATCCATAAATTATAATGCACGCAGTAGTCATTCATAAAGAATAATCCAAGCCATTGGCATTCATAAAATATAATGTACAGCCCATAGTCATCCATAAAGTATAATGCACCCTCATAGTCCTCCATACAGTATAATGTACCCCATAGTCATCCATAAAGTATAATGCATCCCATAGTCATCCATATAGTATAATGCACCCCCATAGTCCTCCATATAGTATAATGCATCCCATAGTCATCCATAAAGTATAATGCATCCCATAGTCATCCATAAAGTATAATGCACCCCATAGTCCTCCATACAGTATAATTCACCCCATAGTCATCCATAAAGTATAATGCACCCCATAGTCATCCATAAAGTATAATGCACCCCATAGTCATCCATATAGTATAATGCACCCCCATAGTCCTCCATACAGTATAATGTACCCCATAGTCATCCATAAAGTATAATGCATCCCATAGTCATCCATATAGTATAATGCACCCCCATAGTCCTCCATACAGTATAATACATCCCATAGTCATCCATAAAGTATAATGCACCCCATAGTCATCCATAAAGTATAATGCACCCCATAGTCATCCATAAAGTATAATGCACCCCATAGTCATCCTTAAAGTATAAAGCACCCCCACAGTCAAACTTTGTGCAGCAGAAATGATCAACTGCTAAGAACACCGTCCACAGCGAGGAGCTCATAGCAGATGTGCAATGACAACCACAGGGTTTTCCTGCAGATCCCAGGTTGTCATGCCTACTCATCTGCGCACTGCGATCATATGACAGGGGTGCCACCAGTGGATCTCGATTTGGGAGGCCCCCATACATATAAAATGCTCAGACTGACCCACGGATAATGACCTGTTTAGACAACTTTCTTTACTGTGTATGGCGGCCATTAGTGAATGTTGTAATATTTACTTCATAGGTCCGTGTTGTGCCCCTGATGAAGCGTTGCCCTGGAATAAGTATGTGATACACCTTACTTCATCTGGACATTGGTGACTCTCTGTTGGCTCTTATTCCAGTGTGAGGCTTACATACATTTTATACCATTACAGCTTTGTACAAAACACCGCCATTTAGCCTAATGCCTCCAGCACGTAACTGAATGTTCTAGAGCAACGTTACAGGGAATGAGTTATCAGAAAACAAAACAAGTCTTTTGGTAAATGTATTTTCTTTTTTTTTAAATCTTGATTTATTTTTTTAATATTTTTAATATTTTCTAGATTCAAATTTTTCTTACAATTTTTCACACCGGCCACTGGGCAAAATATTAGATTCCATCTTCCTGTTCTTCTCATGGATATTAGGAGCAATAGACTGGTTCCGACTCTGTTTGCTGAAAAAAAAACCCTCGGCATTCTTTTATGTAGTCAAAAGTCATTGTGAAAGGAGGAGAAGGAGGAGGCAAGTTTATGAAATATATCAAATAATCTATACATAGAATACAAGAGAATAATATCACATGGATGAAGAAGAGCCTAAAGCAGACTCGCAAACACAGTGCAGAAACGAATAGCCCTGACTGTATACTGTATAATGCCATAGCGGACATCATGCTGCTGCAAATATCTAGATATGATAATACAAAAAAATAAAATAAAGTATGACATAGAAAGTATCATGTATCTAAAAAAACTGTTTGAAAATATAGTGGCCCCCGATATACCTACACTCCCTCTGCGCCGCCGTGGGTTTGTGTATGGCTATTACTATGTTGGTGCTGTTAGAGAGACGCTGACTCTGGTGGAAAGTTCCTCATCACTGTCGCTACTATTCCGGTCTTGTGGTTCCGTGATAGGGTACCATGCTCAGCTCTGTCATTGAATACATCATGGCTGCTGTTACTGTGCCCCTGTGACTGGTGCTTTTATAGGGCACTTTGGCTGACACTATTATTGGGTACCCTTGGGCAGTACACTATAACTGTGCCTGTCATTCTAGTTCTGTGACTGGGTCTAGTTTAGAGCTAGCGGTGTTATGGAGTACCTAATGGCTCTTCCTTATTGTAGTCCTGCGTCTGGCATTTTTATTGAGGCACTTGGACTGTCGCTCTTATTAGGGAGCCTATAGTTGATATTATTATTGTGGTCCTGTGGCTGGTCCACTAGCGATCACTGTCATTGGATACCTTATAGCTGTCATTATTGTGGTCCCATTATAGGGACACAGTGACTGGCGCTGGTAATAAGTCCATCATGGCTGTTGCTGTTATTGTGACTGGCACTTGTATAGCGGTACTAGCTATTACTGCTATTAGGTGCCCTATGGCTGATATTATTATTGTGGTCCTGTAACTATCAAGGTTATTAGGTATTATGGCTGTTGTTATTGTGGTCTCGTGACTGGTGCTGTTATATGGGTGCTGTGACTGGCGCTGGTACTAAGTACCTATTGGCTGTTGCTGTTATTGTGACCAGCACTTGTATAGAGGCACTTTTTACTGCTATTAGGTACCCTATGGCGGATACTGTTCTTGTGGCCCTGTAACTATCATGATTATTAGGTATTATGGCTTTCTCTGGTCGTAGACCCCGGATCCTTCTTGGGGATGGTCCTGTTAAGCTTGTGTCCGACTGCACTATTCTTCAGTTGGGGAGCCCCTTACTGCCATCTGCAGACTTATCCCCCATAACCTGTAGCTGTCTCACTCTATGCGTTCTGCCCCTTGAGCAGACTGGGTGTCTGACAGAACCAGGAAGTGTCTGTCCTATATCTCCCTGCTCTGTGCTGCTCTGCTCTGTGCCGCTCCCATTTACTTAACTCCTTGCTGCCTGTGCCTAAACTAATACTTTTAACTATCCTACTCTCTGTCTCTAATGTGCCCCCTCTATTCTAATCCCCCTATGGTCCTATAAAGTCCCTAAGCTTACACACGGTACATAACAAATGCATCACATTACAATACATGACACACATTAATGAACATTAGGGAACCGCACATTACATTGGCATTAGTGAACATGAATAACTGTCAGGGTGCCGCACGTGACACGTGACACGTGCTCAGTGATCAGGAGAGAGGAAGCACACGAGGGTCCCTGCCACCTCCATACACCGTCGGGATCCTGTGGCTGATGCAGATATTCACTTTTTTTTTTTTTAAATGCAGCATTTTAAAAAATATTACTTTTTTTATCAATCTATATTTGTAAAAAAATAATAAATATGTTAAATAAGTATTTTCCAGTGTGTTGCTATTTGTACATTTACTTTCTTCGTCTATGTAATAACTTTATTTTTCGCCGTTTCTTCCTGTACCAGAATGTCATCATTTATGTCTACACGTAGAAGGTGTGGTTGAGCTGTCACAGTCACCGTCTTATCACAAATACACCCCGGTGTTCACAGGTCCGGGCCGCCATTAGCGCTGCCTTTCAATCCTCTGCGATAACAATGAAAGAGACTATAATTGGGTCACTCTAATATGTAACCTTGTACATGTTAAGTGCTGGAGGAAATGCATGGATATAACTAATTGGTGATCCTGATCAGTGCCTATTTTCAAAGCCATCAAATGATTTTCCTGAGCTATTAGTGTCACTGTATGCAGCCAAAGGAATGATTGCTAGCACAAGAATGGCCATGCCGAAATAATTATCAAAGGCTCCTTGGCTGACTTTTCTATTTGCCGTGTTATTGGGTTCAACTCCATTGTCACGTTCAAACAAGAGCATCACATTCATCAGTCTGATGCAGGATGTGATCCACCTCCGCTTATGCCAATTTTTCCTCTGTGTCTGCCATCAATCTCTGTCCTTGCCTCTTTGTTCAGCAAAATATCATCACTGGTGTTCGGTATTCCTACGGGAGTTTTATCGGGCCTAGTTCCAAAGTCACAGACAACTCTGCAGATGTGAAACAGACATTTCTTTCCAAACAGATTGAAATAGACAATAATGTCCAAAGTAACAATGCATAACTCCTAGGCACTCCATAGGATAGAGGATAACTTGCTGATCGTCGGAGGTCTGACCACTGGGCACCCCACCCAATCTTAAATTGGGCTATGTTAAGCTGAAACGTTGCACATGGCGATCGAGCGATTAACTCATTTATGGTACTACTTCAACTTTCCCTTCTGAAGTTAGTTGCATTGTGCGTATATATATGAATTTATTCAACCTTTCCCTTAGGCACCGGACAAGTCTTCTCATATGATTGATAAATATATAACATGTACAGATAATAAATACATTATTTTTATGTCCATTGTGAGGTTTTTTATTTTTATGCCTGGTCTTCCTCCATAAATACCACCTTAGCAAATGAACGATCCTTTAAACAAGTCTTCTTCAATAGTTTTTTCTCTTTCCTGCTGAGTAGTGATGGGCGAGCACTAAAATGCTCGGGTGCTTGTTGCTTGGGTCGAGCAGATTGGAATACTCGGGTACTCGGCCAGAACAACGAGCCCAATGTAAGTCTATGGGAGACCCGAGTATTTTTACCGCGATATCCCTGGGGGTCATTTTAAGGTCTAAAAATATCTGAAAATGATGGAAACACTGCTCAAATGACACAGGGACCTCATGGGGATCGCCCCTGGAAGCATTCCTGACTCCTAGTTCACAGCCTTAATCATTTTTTTCCGAAATTCATGCCATTTTTCCCAGAGCCACAAAAAAACACAAGAAAACGAAACCAAAACGGGTTTTGCTTGGAAATATGTTAAGGTACATCCTTTGCAGGTTAATGACTTGCCTGTAAGGCCAAATATTTAACCTCAGACCGAAAATTTCCTCCCCCACTTAGGCTTAGTTCAGACGCGGCGTTTTTTAAGCGTTTTTCAACTTTAACATTGCTTTCAACCACTACAAATGCATTCACTGGGAAATGTCATTGTAACATTTAACACCCCTAGCTGGCCATGTGGTGTGTGATACATAAGAAGACCCATCTTGTTTCATGTACGAAGGAGGGACTCTTAAAGTCACAGAGCCTATTTTTACTCGTGCATCAGGCGGCATTATTCTTCTTAAAGGGCCATTATTAAACAGTGGGGGCCTCCTGAAAAAGTGTTGCATTGAATTCAAGGTCTGCCCTGCTACCAATTCATATGCACCCCAATAAGACTTTGAGCCCACATAGTGGATGGGCCCATGAAAATCCACTTCACAATATACATTTTGTACTCCGTACTCCTTTGTTTTATACATTGGCAGGAAGGCCAGCCCTGCTGCATAGTCATATGCACCCCATTAGGCCTTGGAACCCACATACTGGATGGGCCCAGGAAAATTCACTTGTATTTTTTAATGGTATGATGGTTCCCTCTGTGCACAATTATTTACAGGAGAATTTGGCAGTTTTATTTAACATGTTTTAACACTAAGATTCAGATACGGCTTTAAAAAATGCAAATACTTGCAATACAAGGCAATTTTATTGCAAACTACAAAATTCAAGGAATAGTATGATTGAATAGTGTGAGTGTGTACACTTTTGTATGTGTTAACATACACAGGTTAATAAGTACACATAAGGATTCAATAAATATAGTGATTACGTATATATGAAGAATAACTACATACAGTATAGTTTGATCATCACCAAGAGGCTTTTAAACATCATCCGTCTGGAATATCAATCGGAGAAGCAACACCAAGACAGAGAACCCCACAAGGATTTAGATCAAATCACCACCGGCATAGTTTCAGTAAATCTTAATGTTTCACAATGACAAACAGCAAACATATAGAGGCTTAGAACTGTTTGTGAAGTGAATAAACAAACATTTATCAAGATTGTGTCACTATGAGCATTATCTATCACATCTCTAAATGTTTTACAAGAAATGCATCTATGTGATTGTCTGAATGCATTAGGTATACAGTATTTCAATCTTGCTTACAAATCACCATTTGTATATTCTCCATTTGTACATTTGAGGCAGACAAAGTTAAGGCTCGCAAGGAGAGAAAAAAATATAGTGTACAAAGCTATATTTTTATGAACTACTGAGGCAAAGTAACAGCATTGCTTTATCAAATTTATATGAAGTGTATTGTGTCCAATGTTAGCAACAGGCAACACAAAAAGGAGCTTTTCAAGTAAGCTCTTTCAGGTACACAAATGTTATGAAGTGTTTGCCAACAAGGATGTGGTTTCACCAATGGGGGGTACTTTTTGTAAAAATTAACTAGTGCCATCACAGCCCCCCTTGACCAAACTTCACCGGCCTATAACAGTACAAACCACATTCACCCTGGTGATCTAGTGGAAGTTATTCAAGAGACATTGCAAGAGACAGAGTTAAGAAGTAGGCCCAATTGAATGCCATGCCCAATTCCCCAATGTGTGGTCCTTTTGGACTGAATAAAATAGTGCCATCACAGCCCCCTAGACCTAAATGCCCTGTACAGACCACGTTCACCCTGGTGATCTACTGGCAGGTACAGGACAGATTGCAGGAGACAGAGTTAAGAAGTAGGCCCAAAGAAATGTCATGCCCAATTCCCCAATGTGCTGTCCTTTTTGGACTTAAAAATATAGTGCCATCACAGCCTACTTGCCCAAAATTCACCGGCCTATAACAGTAATGAGCACGTGCACTCTGGTCATGTCGCCGGAGATAAGGAAAAGACATTACAGGAGACAGAGATAAGAATTAGGGCCTCTGAGACTTTTAATGCAGTGTATGATCTGCCAAACAATTCCCCAATGGGGGTACCTTTTTTAAAAATACAGTAATGCCATCGCATGCCCCTAGCCCCAATTTCAATGGCTTATAACATTACTGAGCACGTTTACCCTGGTGATCTACTGGCGGGTACAGGTAAGATTGCAGGAGACCGAGTTAAGAAGTCGGCTGAATGTAAGGCCATGCCCAATTCCCAAATGTGTTGTCCTTTTTTTAAAATATAAAAGAGTGCCATCACAGCACCCTTAGCCAAAATGCACCATACAGACCACGTTCACCCTGGTGATATAGTGGTTTTGGATAAGGAGGATGAAGATAAGGAGGAGGATAAAAATAAACAGAACAAATCTGGAAGCGTATACCCATGTGTGGTTGTGAAGAGGTGCATGAGAATACACTTCCCCAAAAGAGAGAATGTATTTGAGGTTATGTTTTGCTGTTTTCACTTGGTGGTGTACAGAAGTCTTTCCCAATCCAGGCCTTGTTCGTTTTGATAAGAGTCAGCCTGTCAGCATTTTCAGTTGACAGGTGGATGCGCTTATCTGTGATAATTCCACCAGCGGCGCTAAAAACCCTCTCTGACAGAACGCTAGCGGCAGGGCAGGCCAGGACCTCCAAGGCGTAGAGAGCCAGTTCATGTCACGTGTCGTCCAGCTTAGATACGCAATAATTAAAAGGCACAGAGGAATCACGGAAGATGTTTGTACGATCTGCAAGGTACTCCCTCACCATCTTCCCAAATTTTGCACTTCTTGTGACAGCACCCCTTGCCTCGGTGCCACCACGATGGGAGGGTCTGAGAAAACTGTCCCAGAACTTGGCCATTGTTCCCCTGCCTGACCTGGATTGTACTTCTGTCTCTCTCGCTTGGAGTCCTTGGTTGTACAACAAACTCTAACGTCTGCTGCCAGCGTTCTGACATGGGAATTTTCTAACTAATTCCGCTACAAGGGCCCTGTGGTACTGCAACATTTTAATACACCTCTCTGAATCAGGCAGAAGAGATTGAAAGTTCTCCTTGTAGCGTGGGTCTAGAAGTGTCACCAACCAGTAATGAGTGTCACCCAAAATTTTGATAATCCGAGGGTCACGTGAAATGCAGCGGAACATAAAGTCAGCCATGCGTGCCAGACTGCTAACAGCAAGACTTCCGTGTCCTGATCAACAGGACGACTGACCATGCTGTCCTCCTCCTCCTCCTCCTCCCTGTCCTAAGGCCATCCCCGCTGAACAGAAGCTAATACAGATGTGTTTATAGTACCGTCTATAATGCATGAAAGTAGGTCCTGTTCTTCCTCCTCCTCCTTATTGCCTACCAATCCATGTTGAGAAGACATGACGCTGGGCTGAGTGTAATCCCCCAGTATGTTTCCTTGCTCCATGTCCTCGTGCTCCGCCTACAATGTATCCTCTTTGATTGTGAGCAGATAAATTTTCAAAATGCTGAGAAGCGGGATGGTGATGCTAATTATGGCGTCATCGCCGCTCACCACCTTGGTGCAGTCCTCAAAGTTTTAGAGGATGTTACATATGTCTGACATCCATGTCCTCTCCTGAGGTCTTATGTGTTGAGTCTGACCTGAAATTCGACGGCCTTGTTGATGTTGGTAGTCAACAACAGCCCTTTTCTGCCCACAAATCCTTTCCAACATATGCAGTGCAGAGTTCCAGCGCGTGGGGACATCACACAAGTCGGTGAGCTGGAAGCTGAAAACGATGCTGAAGCACGGCAAGGGCGGCTGAAGCACGGCAAGGGCGGCTGAAGCTGTAGCTGACTTTCTAAAATGGGCAGACAGATGGACTACTTTCACTAGCAGATACGGCAGCTCCGGGTAGCTTTTCAGAAAAAGTTGAATCACGAGGTTAAGCACATGGGCCAAGCAAGGTACGTGTATGAGCTCACCTTACCTCAGAGCCTCCACCAGGTTACAGCCATTGTCACACACGACCATGCCTGGCTGTAGATTCAGCGGTGTCGCAAATCCTTTCCAACATATGCAGCGTAGAGTTCCAGCACGTGGGGACATCAAACAACAGTCGATAGGCTGGAAGCTGAAAACGCAGCTGATGCACGGCAAGGGCGACTGAAGCTGTAGCTGACTTTCTAAAATGGGCAGACAGACGGCGTACTTTCACTAGCAGATCCAGCAGCTCCGGGTAGCTTTACAAAAAATATTGAACCACGAGGTTAAGCACATGGGCCAAGCAATGTACGTGTGTGAACTCACCTTGCCTCAGAGCCACCACCAGGCTACAAAGATTGTCACACACAACCATGCCTGGCTGTAGGTTCAGCGGTATCATCCAAACATCTGACTGCTCTTTCAGCGCTGTCCACAACTCTTCTGCATTGTGCGGTTTGTCACCTAGGCAGATTAGCTTCAGCACAGCCTGTTGCCGCTTGGCTGAGGCAGTGCTGCAATGCTTCCAGCTTCTGACTGATGTGTTGATTTCAGAGATGGAGGATGAAGAAGAGGAGGAGGAGCAGGAGCTGTTGACTGTGGGGGCAACCTTGATTGACATAGGGCCAGCAATCCTCAGCGTGGGGAGGATGTGTTCCATCCCAAGGTCCGACTGGGTCCCAGCTTCCACTATATTAACCCAATGTGCCGTCATTGAGATGTACCATCCCTGTCCACAAGCACTTGTCCACTTGTCCGTGGTTAGGTGGACTTTCCCAGTAACAGCATTGTTGAGGGCATGGGTAATGTTGTGGGACACATGCTGGTGTAATGCCGGTATGGCACACCGAGAGAAATAGTGGCGACTGCGGACAGAGTACCTTGGAATGGCCGCCGCCATCAGGTTGCGGAAAGCTTCCGTCTCAACAAGCCTAAAAGGCAGCATTTCTAGCACAAGCACAAGAGAAATATTAGAATTGAGGACTGTGGCCTGTGGGGCATTGGCTGGGTATTTACACTTGTGTTCCAAAGACTGGGTTATAGACAACTGAATGCTGTACTGGGACAAGGACATGGACACGCTTGCTGATGGTGCTGCTTGACTGTGGGCCACAACAGGTGCAGGGCTAGAGGCATCTTCACATTCACGGTGCACTGGGGATTGGCTTCTACGCAAAACAGTGGAAGAAGCAGTGGTGTGACCAGCAGGCAGTGGTCCTGGAGCCTGGGGTTCAGCCCACAAAG
The DNA here is from genome assembly GCF_032444005.1 of Ranitomeya imitator. Classification (NCBI taxonomy): domain Eukaryota; kingdom Metazoa; phylum Chordata; class Amphibia; order Anura; family Dendrobatidae; genus Ranitomeya; species Ranitomeya imitator. Next base: position 179,624,276 of record NC_091288.1, on the reverse strand, counting down.
TCGGGTGCTTTGCTTGCATGTGCCTCATCATGCGGGTGGTGTTCAGGCTGGTTGTTTTGCTACCCCTGCTGATGTGGGCATGGCAGGTGCTGCAAATGGCCTGTTTGGGGTTATCGGCAGAGTCTTTAAAAGATAGGTAGACTCGGGAAGATCTCACAGGTGGAATGGCAACTTCACTCATGTTGGTGTTGCAGGGAATGGATGCACGCCTTCTGTCTGTGGCCACCACACTGCTTCTTCCTGCCTGTTGGTGGATATGCCTCCTTCCCCATTTGTGCTGCTGTCCTCGCTGTGCATGTCCTCCTGCCAGGTTGGGTCAATCACTATGTCATCCACCACCTCATCTTCCACATCCGCCCCCTGCTCCTCCTCCTGACTTTCTGGCAATTGTATCTCATCATCGTCCACCTCTTGTGACACTTTCCCACCATGGCCTTCGTGTGACCGGGGCTGGTCAAAGTTTTGGGCAGCTCTACATGCGATCTCATCTTTCGCCACTTCAAGTTGACCGGCAGAGATTTCTGAATCTTGAAATAGAAAACTGAACAGCTCTTCAGAGTGTCCAAGTGTGGGATCTGTTGTCTCAGGGTACTCGGCATGGTGGGAGGAAGGAGGATCAGGGTGAGGAATATCCTGGCCACACTCACGGCTACTCAGACTTGACCGTGTGGAAGACAAGATGGTGGTGGTGGCTAAGTGACTGGAAGCATTATCCGCTATCCAACCAACAACCGTTTCACACTGTGCTCCGGTCCCCCAGAAACTGGAACAGAAAGGTCGAGCGAGAAGATGTATGTCTTTGTTGTTGCCCACTTTCACCTTGCCCACGGCCTCGTCCTCTGGATGCACCATCAGCATCACGTCCACTTCCCCATCCCTTGCCCCTTGCCTTATCCATTTTAAATGGACTACTGCACTATTTCAAATGCTCAACACAAATGTCTTTATTACTAGTGAAATAATATGTGATCAGTATGCCTGCAAATCTACGATTTTTCAAACCCAAACACCATGCAGGCCTCAGCCAGACCAAACAGTCTGATTTCAATTTTTTTTTTTAAGTTAATTTATGCTAAATAGCGCTGTATAGAATTTGAGTATCACACAGCCAAAAAATAAGTACACCGGTCTCCAATGACCTAACTTGGAGCACAGAGATATATGATGGCTGTAATGGAAATACCACACTGGCAGATCTGTGGCCTTTGAATTTATGGGGGCTAAATAGCGCTGTATAGATTTTGAGTATCACACAGCCACAAAATAAGTACACCGGTCTCCAATGCCCAAACTTAGAGCACAGAGATATATGAGGCCTTTTTTGGTGAATTTAAAACACCAAACAAAAAAAGGGGGCACAAGGGTAGCACACACAACTATGCTACGTATGCCTGACAAACTATCACTTTTCAACAGTCCTCAGTCTGACAGAACAGACTATATTTTTTTGGTGGGGGTGGGATTTTTTAGAAAAAACAAAAATTGGTATATAGACAGTAAATAAGCTGCAGCAGCAGCAGACAGCTTTGGGAAGGATGCAGTGGGAGCAATGGACGCACATACAGTGCCTGTAGGCCTTGCACTGATGTGGATATGCTGTGCCCTGCCTGCCTAGCGCTGCAATATCGGGACCCACGAATTAGCCCTAAAAAGGACTGTTGGTTTCTGAGGAGCTGTGGATGTAAGAGTTGCAGACCTACACTAACTCTAAAACCACGATTCTGACCCTATCTCGGCAGCAGCTCTCCCTAGTCTCACTGAAACAGGAACTGAACGCGGCGAGTAGGGCGGCGCCAGGTCTCTTATACTCGGAATGATGCTGTACGGCCCAGCCAATCACTGCACGACCACAACAAAGATGGCTGCAGCTTTTCATGGCCTGGCAGACAATCCCTGTACCATGATTGGGTCTCTAAAGTCTGCCAAAACTGCTGGGTGGAGACTGCAATTACCGCCGAATAATCCCGGAAATGCTCGCTGCTCGCCGAGTACGCCGATCATAGCGATACTCGGGCGAGTAACGAGTAGTGGCAAACACGTTCGCTCATCACTAGTTCCAAGGTGTAATGGGGTGCATATGACTATGCAGCAGGGCTGGCCTTGCTGCCAATGTATAAAACAAAGGAGTACGGGAGTACAAAATGCATATTGTGAAGTAGATTTTCAGGGGCCCATCCTGTATGTGGGTTCCAAGGCCTAATGGGGTGCATATGACTATGCAACAGGACTGGCCTTGCCGCCAATGTGTAAAACAAAGGAGTACGGGAGTACAAAATGCATATTGTGAAGTGGATTTTCATGGGCCCATCCACTATGTGGGTTCAAAAGCTTATTGGGGTGCATGTGAATTTGCAGCAGGGCTGGCCTAGAATTCAATGCAACACTTTTTCAGGAGGCCCCCCTGGACATCTTACGACAGGGGTATTGTGGTCCGTCGCAATTCTTGGCAGCACATCCTCTCACAGCATAGGCTACAACAGCTTAAGAGACCCACTGTTTCATTATGGCCCTTCAAGAAGATTAATGCAACCTAATGCACCAGTAAAAATAGGCTCTGTGACTTTAAGAGTCCCTCCTTCGTAAATGACACAAGATGGGTCTTCTTGTGTATCACACACCACATGGCCAGCTAGGGGTTAAATGTTACAATGACATTTCCCAGTGAATGCATTTGTAGTAGTTGAAAGCTACGTTAAAGATGAACAACGCTTCAAAAATGCAGAGTCTGAACTAAGCCTAAGTGGGGGAGAAAATTTTCGGTCTGGGGTTAAATATTTGGTCTTACAGGCAAGTCATTAACCTGCAAAGGATGTACCTTAACATATTTCCCAGCAAACCCCTTTTTGGTTTCGTTTTAATGTGTTTTTTGTGGCATCGGGAAAAACGGCATGAATCTCGGAAAAGAATGAATAAAGCTGTGAACTAGGAGTCAGGAATGCTTCCAGGGGCGATCCCCATGAGGTTCCAGTGTCATTTGAGCAGTGTTTCCATCATTTTCAGATGTTTTTAGACCTTAAAAAGACCCCCGGTGGGGATCGCGGTAAAAATACTCGGGTCTCCCATAGACTTACATTGGGCTCGTTGTTCTGGCCGAGTACCCAAGTATTCCAATCTGCTCGACCCAAGCAACGAGCACCCGAGCATTTTAGTGCTCACCCATCACTAATTAATACATATAATACAAGGGCATGGGATAAGAGAGCATCACATAGGAGACAGAGGGGAAGCAATGAGGTTCTTCGCCACCTCCTTACAGTTATACCATGGGGCAGAGCAGATCTGTAATTTTTTTCTCATACTAATTCGGCATGAGAAAAGAAAAATCTCAGCAATGCCAACAGGTCACCTCCTGAAGGGCATCATCAAGAATGTTTGTGAAGTGACCAAATAAAGTCCATTATCATCCTTCAGCTTGGTACAGCTGGACGTGGCTCTTCTTGAGCACATGATGTTCACGAAGGAGCACAAAAGCATTTTTTTTACTAAGCAGATATTCTATTTCTTGTTTAAATTGTTTTATTGAAAATGTTATAATTATGATACAAGATGGAGTTAAACAACATGAAGGAAAAGGATAAATATGGGGAAACTGGAAAATTAAGGAAAATGGAAGAAGGAACTATCACAAAGCAATAAAAATTATTCTATCTCTAATACATGTAACAAGAGATATTAAGATCAAGGATAAGACAATGGAATTTTCATTTCTTTCACAGTATCTCACCATTTTGATAGTTTCATTATCACATATGTAAGGTAGCTATGCTCCTGATCAGGACTGCCAAAAGGAATTTCAGGGCCCCATACTGGCAAAATTTTCAGGTTCCATTGAGACTTCACCCAGGCTCCACCCCAGTTCCACCTCCACCCCTCGAACTTTCCACAGTCCCCACCGTCCACCCTTGGAAAAACTCTTCTGTCCCCCGTTCTCATCAATCACACAGTTACAGTTCCAATGGAACCATATCACATACATAACCATCAGCTTTTGTTTTGACCAACAGATTTTTAAGCCTGCCACCACGACAAGGTAGACTCTTTTGGCAGGGCCCTACTCTACTCTACTCTAACCTATTAAACATTTCTTAAAATATCCAATACTCTTTTTAGGTATATTTTTCTTTATTTTTCTTTAAGGGAATATGCTACATAATTTTTTAACACTAATTGAAATCAGATTATGATAATCTTTTTTATAATCTGTATTTCTGATTGCAGATTACTGTATTCTGTTTCCTGTACATTTATGGAAGCTGCTCTCCTGTCTGTTTGAAGATAAGGACATTGGACATATACATGTATATATATGTATAATCAGACATTATAGGGAAATCTCCTTGGGAGAATTTTCTATTTATGTTCTCATGTTTCAGTGGCATGCAGATGTCATTGTGTAGGAAGGGGGAAGAGGTGAGCTGTGACACTACATACTGTGAATGGTGAATTCTGTTATCTCTCATTGTTATCCTGCCTGTTATGATAATGAGGTGACTGCTAATAAGGGATTTCTTCTGGACATGTCAGTCTATTAGAAAAGCTGTTTCTGTTTATAATTTTATAATATAAGGGGTGACAAACTTTAAAGTAAATTCTTGCAAACTTTAAATTATGATTAAAACCCTTTCACGGCATGCGCCGTACTATTACAGCGCATGTCGTGTCACCCCCTTTGATGTGGGCTCCGGCGGTGAGCCCACATCAAAGTCGCGACATGTCAGCTGTTTTGTACAGCTGACATGTGCGTGCAATAGCGGCAGGTGAAATCGCTATTCACCCGCCGCTATTAACCTGTTAAATGTCGCTGTCAAACGCAGACAGCGGCATTTAACCGGCGCTTCCAGCCGGGCGGCCGGAAATGATGTCATCGCCGACCCCCGTCACATGATCGGTGGTCAGCGATGCATCAGGAAGGTAACCATAGAGGTCCTTGAGACCTCTATGGTTACTGATGCCGGCCTGCTGTGAGCGCCCCCTGTGGTCGGCGCTCACAGCACACCTGCATTTCAGCTACATATCAGCGATCTGATGATCTCTGCTATGTAGCAGAGCCGATCAAGTGGTGCCAGCTTCTAGCCTCCCATGGAGGCTATTGAAGCATGGCACAAGTAAAAATATGAAAAAAATATAAAAAATATAAAAGTTTAAATCACCCCCATTTCGCCCCATCCTAAATAAAGCAATTAAAAAAAAAAACCTACACGTATTTGGTATCGCCACATTCAGAATCACCCGATCTATCAATAAAAAAAACATTAACCTGACCGCTAAACAGCGTAGTGAGAAAAAAATCAGAAACGCCAGAATTAAGTTTTTTTGGCCGCCGTGACATTGCATTAAAATGCAATAACGGGTGATCAAAAAAACGTATCTGCACCGAAATGATATAGTTAAAAACGTCAGCTCGGCATGCAAAAAATAAGCCCTCACCCGACCCCAGATCACGAAAAATGGAGACTCTTCAGGTTTCGGAAAATGGCACTTTTTTTTTTTTTTTAAGCAAAGTTTAGATTTTTTTTTCACCACTTGGCTAAAAAATTACCTAGACATGTTAGATGTCTATGAACTCGTAATGACCTAGAGAATCACAATGGCAGGTTAGTTTTAGCATTTAATGAACCTAGCAAAAAAGCCAAACAAAAAACAAGTGTGGGATTGCACTTTTTTTGCAATTTCACCGCACTTGGAATTTTTTTCCCGTTTTCTAGTAAAAGACGTGGTAAAACCAATGATGTCGTTCAAAAGTGCAACTCGTCCTGCAAAAAATAAGCCCTAACATGACCATATTGACAGAAAAATAAAAAAGTTATGGCTCTGGGAAGGAGGGAAGTGAAAAATGAAAACGCAAAAACGAAAAAGGGCCGCGACTTGAAGGGGTTAAAAGGATTGGCAATTTTCTGGTTATTGTTGAGGAATGTGTTTGAGATGTAGAGCTCTTACTAATATGGCCTTTCTTCAATTTCGGCACCAAATATGAAATATGGGAAATAGAAAAATAGGCTATGCTGAATTTCTGCACTAAGTGCCTTTTAATCATTTCACAAACACTTTGGTTAACAATAACCCGAGAGTGGCAAATGCCTAAAACAAAAAAGCTTCATAACACATTCCCACTAAATATTTTGCTAACTAAATCTATTTTTCATAAGAGTCATTTAGTTAAATCCTTTGGTCAATAACATACGTGAAAAATTACAGTGTCAATAACAAAAGAGAAAATAAACAAAAAAAGACAACACATATAACCAATCAACAGAATGAACATAAGATCGTTTTGTGAGAACAGAGAAACAAAATATAAAAACAAAGAGTATTGCACAGGATCTAAGGAACTGAACCATGCCTGACCTCCCCTCTATGCTTCTGCTCACCGGGCCCCATACACTAGTAAGGGCAGTAATAACCTGATGGCAGCCCTGTTCCTGCCTGTCGTGAAATGACACTTGTTGACTTGACAACCTATACTACCTGGAGTATATAGATAGTCAGCATTGATCATGGGATGTTAGACATTTAATTTAAGCATTCCTTCACTCATTATTAAAAGGAAACTGTCACCTCTTGGGACATATATGACCTATTAATATTAGCACACAGGTAATGAGTAATAGTCCTACCTGTATGCCTCATATTAAAGATCGTGTTGTGGAGAAATGCTACATACTGTCTGTATGTTAAAGATTTCTTCCAAGCTTCCATAATATTTCTCAACAACAGGATCATTAACATGAGGCATACTGTTAGGACTAGCTTAACATTTCTATTACTTGCATGCCCATATTAATAGGTCATATACATCTCGGCGGTGACCGATTCCCTTTAGAGCTTAAACACACCATATATTAATTATTTTCTATCTAATAGGATGACGACAGCTGTCCAGACCTGCATCCCACCACAAAAAAAATATTCTGAAAAAATCCCGGGAAAGAGTGTTGCTCAAACTGTTGGGGTGCAGCTGTGGGACCCTATTTTCAGAGATGATGTCCTCTACCCATGTCTTAAAAAGCTGAAAGGGTCTTCAGGAGAGGTGGGTAGTTGAGCTATGCTAACAGACGGTCACCTCTGTAGCTGTAGTGTCATCCTTCCTATGGTTACATTCAGGGGTGGACAGGGGTGGACATGTTATTGGTGCAACTGCACACAGGTCAATAGTTAATGGGACCCATTTCCACCTCCAAAGCCAATTAAATTGAGAGTTATGAGGAGTTATTGGGCTGATCATTAGCAAAAAGACAGAATATTACCTTTCTCCACAACAGGACCATTAAGATGAGGCATAAGGTTAGGACTAGCTTAACATTTCTATCACCTATATGCCGATATTAATAGGTCATATACATCTCTGGGGTGACAGATTCCCAATAAGCATAATTACACATATATTAATTCCTATCAATCTAACAGGATGATGACAGCTGTCCAGACCTGCATCCCACCACAAGAAACACACCGGAGTAATCCCCGGAGAATGAAATCACCCTCAGTGACAAAGCAAGAGGCTTCGTGCCTCTCTCTGCTCTTCGGGTATTTACACATCTAACAGTGCTGCTTAAACTGTTGGGGTGCAGCTGTGGGACCCTATTTTCAGAGATGATGTCCTCCACCCAAGTCTTAAAAAGCTGAAAGGGTCTTCAGGAGAGGTAGGTAGTTGAGCTAGGCTATCAGACGGTCACCTCTGTAGCTGTAGTGTCATCCTTCCTATGGTTACATTCAGGGGTGGACAGGGGCGGACATGTTATTGGTGCAACTGCACAGAGGTCAATAGTTACGGGGACCCATTTCCACCTCTAAAGCCAATTAAATTGTGGGTTATGATGAGTTATTGGGCTGAAAATTAGCATAAAGACACAATATAACCTTTCTCCACAACAGGACCATTGACATGAGGCATACTGATAGGACGAGCTTAACATTTCTATCACCTGTATGCCCATATTAATAGGTCATATACATCTCTGGGGTGACAGATTCCCTATAAGCATAAACACACATATATTAATTCCTATCAATCTAACAGGATGATGACAGCTGTCCAGACCTACATCCCACCACAAGAAACACACCGGAGTAATCCCCGGAGAATGAAATCACCCTCAGTGACAAAGCAAGAGGCTACATGCCTCTCTCTGCTCTTAGGGTATTTACGCATCTAACAGTGCTGCTCAAACTGTTAGGGTGCAGCTGTGGGACCCTATTTTCAGAGATGATGTCCTCCACCCAAGTCTTAAAAAGCTGAAAGGGTCTTCAGGAGAGGTGGGTAGTTGAGCTAGGCTATCAGACGGTCACCTCTGTAGCTGTAGTGTCATCCTTCCTATGGTTACATTCAGGGGTGGACAGGGGCGGACATGTTATTGGTGCAACTGCACACAGGTCAATAGTTACGGGGACCCATTTCCACCTCTAAAGCCAATTAAATTGTGGGTTATGATGAGTTATTGGGCTGAAAATTAGCATAAAGACACAATATAACCTTTCTCCACAACAGGACCATTAACATGAGGCATACTGATAGGACGAGCTTAACATTTCTATCACCTGTATTCCCATATTAATAGGTCATATACATCTCTGGGGTGACAGATTCCCTATAAGCATAAACACACATATATTAATTCCTATCAATCTAACAGGATGATGACAGCTGTCCAGACCTGCATCCCACCACAAGAAACACACCGGAGTAATCCCCGGAGAATGAAATCACCCTCAGTGACAAAGCAAGAGGCTACGTGCCTCTCTCTGCTCTTAGGGTATTTACGCATCTAACAGTGCTGCTCAAACTGTTGGGGTGCAGCTGTGGGACCCTATTTTCAGAGATGATGTCCTCCACCCAAGTCTTAAAAAGCTGAAAGGGTCTTCAGGAGAGGTGGGTAGTTGAGCTAGGCCATCAGACGGTCACCTCTGTAGCTGTAGTGTCATCCTTCCTATGGTTACATTCAGGGACGGACATGTTATTGGTGCAACTGCACACAGGTCAATAGTTACGGGGACCCATTTCCACCTCTAAAGCCAATTAAATTGTGGGTTATGATGAGTTATTGGGCTGAAAATTAGCATAAAGACACAATATAACCTTTCTCCACAACAGGACCATAAACATGAGGCATACGGTTAGGACGAGCTTAACATTTCTATCACCTGTATGCCCATATTAATAGGTCATATACGTCTCTGGAGTGACAGATTCCCTATAAGCATAAACACACTTATATTAATTCCTATCAATCTAACAGTTTGATGACAGCTGTCCAGACCTGCATCCCACCACAAGAAACACACCGGAGTAATCCCCGGAGAATGAAATCACCCTCAGTGACAAAGCAAGAGGCTTCGTGCCTCTCTCTGCTCTTAGGGTAAATACGCATCTAACAGTGCTGATCAAACTGTTGGGGTGCAGCTGTGGGACCCTATTTTCAGAGATGATGTCCTCCACCCAAGTCTTAAAAAGCTGAAAGGGTCTTCAGGAGAGGTGGGTAGTTGAGCTAGGCTATCAGACGGTCACCTCTGTAGCTGTAGTGTCATCCTTCCTATGGTTACATTCAGGGGTGGACAGGGGCGGACATGTTATTGGTGCAACTGCACACAGGTCAATAGTTACGGGGACCCATTTCCACCTCTAAAGCCAATTAAATTGTGGGTTATGATGAGTTATTGGGCTGAAAATTAGCATAAAAACACAATATAACCTTTCTCCACAACAGGACCATTAACATAAGGCATATGGTTAGGACACGCTTAACATTTCTATCACCTGTATGCCCATATTAATAGGTCATATACATCTCTGGGGTGACAGATTCCCTATAAGCATAAACACACATATATTAATTCCTATCTATCTAACAGGATGATGACAGCTGTCCAGACCTGCATCCCACCACAAGAAACTCACCGGAGTAATCCCCGGAGAATGAAATCCCTCTCAGTGACAAAGCAAGAGGCAACGTGCCTCTCTCTGCTCTTAGGGTATTTACGCATCTAACAGTGCTGCTCAAACTGTTGGGGTGTAGTTGTGGACTCTTTTTTCAGAGATGATATCCTCCACCTAAGTCTTAAAAAGCTGAAAGGGTCTTCAGGAAAGGTGGGTAGTTGAGCTAGGCTATCAGACGGTCACCTCTGTAGCTGTAGTGTCATCCTTCCTATGGTTACATTCAGGGACGGACATGTTATTGGTGCAACTGCACACAGGTCAATAGTTACGGGGACCTATTTCCACCTCTAAAGCCAATTAAATTGTGGGTTATGATGAGTTATTGGGCTGAAAATTAGCATAAAGACACAATATAACCTTTCTCCACAACAGGACCATTAACATGAGGCATACGGTTAGGACAAGCTTAACATTTCTATCACCTGTATGCCCATATTAATAGGTCATATACATCTCTGGAGTGACAGATTCCCTATAAGCATAAACACACATATATTAATTCCTATCAATCTAACAGGATGATGACAGCTGTCCAGACCTGCATCCCACCACAAGAAACACACCGGAGTAATCCCCGGAGAATGAAATCACCCTCAGTGACAAAGCAAGAGGCTACGTGCCTCTCTCTGCTCTTAGGGTATTTACGCATCTAACAGTGCTGCTCAAACTGTTGGGGTGCAGCTGTGGGACCCTATTTTCAGAGATGATGTCCTCCACCCAAGTCTTAAAAAGCTGAAAGGGTCTTCAGGAGAGGTGGGTAGTTGAGCTAGGCCATCAGACGGTCACCTCTGTAGCTGTAATGTCATCCTTCCTATGGTTACATTCAGGGACGGACATGTTATTGGTGCAACTGCACACAGGTCAATAGTTACCGGGACCTATTTCCACCTCTAAAGCCAATTAAATTGTGGGTTATGATGAGTTATTGGGCTGAAAATTAGCATAAAGACACAATATAACCTTTCTCCACAACAGGACCATTAACATGAGGCATACTGATAGGACGAGCTTAACATTTCTATCACCCGTATGCCCATATTAATAGGTCATATACATCTCTGGGGTGACAGATTCCCTATAAGCATAAACACACATATATTAATTCCTATCAATCTAACAGGATGATGACAGCTGTCCAGACCTGCATCCCACCACAAGAAACACACCGGAGTAATCCCCGGAGAATGAAATCACCCTCAGTGACAAAGCAAGAGGCTACGTGCCTCTCTCTGCTCTTAGGGTATTTACGCATCTAACAGTGCTGCTCAAACTGTTGGGGTGCAGCTGTGGGACCCTATTTTCAGAGATGATGTCCTCCACCCAAGTCTTAAAAAGCTGAAAGGGTCTTCAGGAGAGGTGGGTAGTTGAGCTAGGCTATCAGACGGTCACCTCTGTAGCTGTAGTGTCATCCTTCCTATGGTTACATTCAGGGGTGGACAGGGGCGGACATGTTATTGGTGCAACTGCACACAGGTCAATAGTTACGGGGACCCATTTCCACCTCTAAAGCCAATTAAATTGTGGGTTATGATGAGTTATTGGGCTGAAAATTAGCATAAAGACACAATATAACCTTTCTCCACAACAGGACCATTAACATAAGGCATACGGTTAGGACAAGCTTAACATTTCTATCACCTGTATGCCCATATTAATAGGTCATATACATCTCTGGGGTGACAGATTCCCTATAGACATAAACACACATATATTAATTCCTATCTATCTAACAGGATGATGACAGCTGTCCAGACCTGCATCCCACCACAAGAAACACACCGGAGTAATCCGCGAAGAATGAAATCCCCCTCAGTGACAAAGCAAGAGGCTACACGCCTCTCTCTGCTCTTAGGGTATTTACGCATCTAACAGTGCTGCTCAAACTGTTGGGGTGCAGCTGTGGGACCCTATTTTCAGAGATGATGTCCTCCACCCAAGTCTTAAACAGCTGAAAGGGTCTTCAGGAGAGGTGGGTAGTTGAGCTAGGCTATCAGACGGTCACCTCTGTAGCTGTAGTGTCATCCTTCCTATGGTTACATTCAGGGGTGGACAGGGGCGGACATGTTATTGGTGCAACTGCACACAGGTCAATAGTTACCGGGACCCATTTCCACCTCTAAAGCCAATTAAATTGTGGGTTATGATGAGTTATTGGGCTGAAAATTAGCATAAAGACACAATATAACCTTTCTCCACAACAGGACCATTAACATGAGGCATACGGTTAGGACAAGCTTAACATTTCTATCACCTGTATGCCCATATTAATAGGTCATATACATCTCTGGAGTGACAGAATCCCTATAAGCATAAACACACTTATATTAATTCCTATCAATCTAACAGGATGATGACAGCTGTCCAGACCTGCATCTCACCACAAGAAACACACCGGAGTAATCCCCGGAGAATGAAATCACCCTCAGTGACAAAGCAAGAGGCTACGTGCCTCTCTCTGCTCTTAGGGTATTTACGCATCTAACAGTGCTGCTCAAACTGTTGGGGTGCAGCTGTGGGACCCTATTTTCAGAGATGATGTCCTCCACCCGTCTTAAAAAGCTGAAAGGGTCTTCAGGAGAGGTGGGTAGTTGAGCTAGGATATCAGACGGTCACCTCTGTAGCTGTAGTGTCATCCTTCCTATGGTTACATTCAGGGGTGGACAGGGGCGGACATGTTATTGGTGCAACTGCACACAGGTCAATAGTTACGGGGACCCATTTCCACCTCTAAAGCCAATTAAATTGTGGGTTATGATGAGTTATTGGGCTGAAAATTAGCATAAAGACACAATATAACCTTTCTCCACAACAGGACCATAAACATGAGGCATACGGTTAGGACGAGCTTAACATTTCTATCACCTGTATGCCCATATTAATAGGTCATATACGTCTCTGGAGTGACAGATTCCCTATAAGCATAAACACACTTATATTAATTCCTATCAATCTAACAGTTTGATGACAGCTGTCCAGACCTGCATCCCACCACAAGAAAAACACCGGAGTAATCCCCGGAGAATGAAATCAAACTCAGTGACAAAGCAAGAGGCTTCGTGCCTCTCTCTGCTCTTAGGGTAAATACGCATCTAACAGTGCTGCTCAAACTGTTGGGGTGCAGCTGTGGGACCCTATTTTCAGAGATGATGTCCTCCACCCAAGTCTTAAAAAGCTGAAAGGGTCTTCAGGAGAGGTGGGTAGTTGAGCTAGGCTATCAGACGGTCACCTCTGTAGCTGTAGTGTCATCCTTCCTATGGTTACATTCAGGGGTGGACAGGGGCGGACATGTTATTGGTGCAACTGCACACAGGTCAATAGTTACGGGGACCCATTTCCACCTCTAAAGCCAATTAAATTGTGGGTTATGATGAGTTATTGGGCTGAAAATTAGCATAAAGACACAATATAACCTTTCTCCACAACAGGACCATTAACATAAGGCATACGGTTAGGACACGCTTAACATTTCTATCACCTGTATGCCCATATTAATAGGTCATATACATCTCTGGGGTGACAGATTCCCTATAAGCATAAACACACATATATTAATTCCTATCTATCTAACAGGATGATGACAGCTGTCCAGACCTGCATCCCACCACAAGAAACTCACCGGAGTAATCCCCGGAGAATGAAATCCCTCTCAGTGACAAAGCAAGAGGCTACGTGCCTCTCTCTGCTCTTAGGGTATTTACGCATCTAACAGTGCTGCTCAAACTGTTGGGGTGCAGTTGTGGACTCTTTTTTCAGAGATGATATCCTCCACCTAAGTCTTAAAAAGCTGAAAGGGTCTTCAGGAAAGGTGGGTAGTTGAACTAGGCTATCAGACGGTCACCTCTGTAGCTGTAGTGTCATCCTTCCTATGGTTACATTCAGGGACGGACATATTATTGGTGCAACTGCACACAGGTCAATAGTTACGGGGACCTATTTCCACCTCTAAAGCCAATTAAATTGTGGGTTATGATGAGTTATTGGGCTGAAAATTAGCATAAAGACACAATATAACCTTTCTCCACAACAGGACCATTAACATGAGGCATACGGTTAGGACAAGCTTAACATTTCTATCACCTGTATGCCCATATTAATAGGTCATATACATCTCTGGAGTGACAGATTCCCTATAAGCATAAACACACATATATTAATTCCTATCAATCTAACAGGATGATGACAGCTGTCCAGACCTGCATCCCACCACAAGAAACACACCGGAGTAATCCCCGGAGAATGAAATCACCCTCAGTGACAAAGCAAGAGGCTACGTACCTCTCTCTGCTCTTAGGGTATTTACACATCTAACAGTGCTGCTCAAACTGTTGGGGTGCAGCTGTGGGACCCTATTTTCAGAGATGATGTCCTCCACCCAAGTCTTAAAAAGCTGAAAGGGTCTTCAGGAGAGGTGGGTAGTTGAGCTAGGCTATCAGACGGTCACCTCTGTAGCTGTAGTGTCATCCTTCCTATGGTTACATTCAGGGGTGGACATGTTATTGGTGCAACTGCACACAGGTCAATAGTTACCGGGACCCATTTCCACCTCTAAAGCCGATTAAATTGTGGGTTATAATGAGTTATTGGGCTGAAAATTAGCATAAAAACACAATTTAACCTTTCTCCACAACAGGACCATTAACATTAGGCATACGGTTAGGACTAGCTTAACATTTCTATTACCTGTATGCCCATATTACTAGGTCATATACATCTCTGGGGTGACAGATTCCCTATAAGCATAAACACACATATATTAATTCCTATCAATCTAAAAGGATGATGACAGCTGTCCAGACCTGCATCCCACTACAAGAAACACTCCGGAGTAATCCCCGGAGAATGAAATCACCCTCAGTGACAAAGCAAGAGGCTATGTGCCTTTCTCTGCTCTTAGGGTATATACACATCTAACAGTGCTGCTCAAACTGTTAGGGTGCAGCTGTGGGACCCTATTTTCAGAGATGATGTCCTCTACCCAATTTCTAAAAAGCTGAAAGGGTCTTCAGGAGAGGTGGGTAGTTGAGCTAGGCTATCAGACGGTCACCTCTGTAGCTGTAGTGTCATCCTTCCTATGGTTACATTCAGGGGTCGACAGGGGCGGACATGTTATTGGTGCAACTGCACACAGGTCAATAGTTACAGGGACCCATTTCCACCTCTAAAGCCAATTAAATTGTGGGTTATGATGAGTTATTGGGCTGAAAATTAGCATAAAGACACAATATAACCTTTCTCCTCAACAGGACCATTAACATGAGGCATACGGTTAGGACGAGCTTAACATTTCTATCACCTGTATGCCCATATTAATAGGTAATATACATCTCTGGGGTGACAGATTCCCTGTAAGCATAAACACACATATATTAATTCCTATCTAACAGGATGATGACAGCTGTCCAGACCTGCATACCACCACAAGAAACACACCGAAGTAATCCCTGGAGAATGAAATCACCCTCAGTGACAAAGCAAGAGGCTACGTGCCTCTCTCTGCTCTTAGGGTATTTACGCATCTAACAGTGCTGCTCAAACTGTTGGGGTGCAGCTGTGGGACCCTATTTTCAGAGATGATGTCCTCCACCCAAGTCTTAAAAAGCTGAAAGGGTCTTCAGGAGAGGTGGGTAGTTGAGCTAGGCTGTCAGACGGTTACCTCTGTAGCTGTAGTGTCATCCTTCCTATGGTTACATTCAGGGGTGGACAGGGGCGGACATGTTATTGGTGTAACTGCACAGGTCAATAGTTACGGGGACCCATTTCCACCTTTAAAGCCAATTAAATTGTGGGTTATGATGAGTTATTGGGCTGAAAATTAGCATAAAGACACAATATAACCTTTCCCCTCAACAGGACCATTAACATGAGGCATACGGTTAGGACGAGCTTAACATTTCTATCACCTGTATGCCCATATTAATAGGTCATATACATCTCTGGGGTGACAGATTCCCTATAAGCATAAACACACATATATTAATTCCTATCAATCTAACAGGATGATGACAGCTGTCCAGACCTGCATCCCACCACAAGAAACACACCGGAGTAATCCCCGGAGAACGAAATCACCCTCAGTGACAAAGCAAGAGGCTTCATGCCTCTCTCTGCTCTTAGGGTAAATACACATCTAACAGTGCTGCTCAAACTGTTGGGGTGCAGCTGTGGGACCCTATTTTCAGAGATGATGTCCTCCACCCAAGTCTTAAAAAGCTGAAAGGGTCTTCAGGAGAGGTGGGTAATTGAGCTGGGCTATCGGACGGTCACCTCTGTAGCTGTAGTGTCTTCCATCGTATGGATACATTCAGGGGTGGACAGGGGCGGACATGTTATTGGTGCAACTGCACACAGGTCAATAGTTACGAGGACCCATTTCCACCTCTAAAGCCGATTAAATTGTGGGTTATAATGAGTTATTGGGCTGAAAATTAGCATAAAAACACAATATAACCTTTCTCCACAACAGGACCATTAACATGAGGCATACTGATAGGACGAGCTGAACATTTCTATTACCTGTATGCCCATATTACTAGGTCATATACATCTCTGGGGTGACAGATTCCCTATAAGCATAAACACACATATATTAATTCCTATCAATCTAACAGGATGATGACAGCTGTCCAGACCTGCATCCTACCACAAGAAACACACCGGATTAATCCCCGGAGAATGAAATCACCCTCTGTGGCAAAGCAAGAGGCTACTTGCCTCTCTCTGCTCTTAGGGTATTTACACATCTAACAGTGCTGCTCAAACTGTTGGGGTGCAGCTGTGGGACCCTATTTTCAGAGATGATGTCCTCCACCCAAGTCTTAAAAAGCTGAAAGGGTCTTCAGGAGAGGTGGGTAGTTGAGCTAGGCTATCAGACGGTCACCTCTGTAGCTGTAGTGTCATCCTTCCTATGGTTACATTCAGGGGTGGACAGGGGCGGACATGTTATTGGTGCAACTGCACACAGGTCAATAGTTACGGGGACCCATTTCCACCTCTAAAGCCAATTAAATTGTGGGTTATGATGAGTTATTGGGCTGAAAATTAGCATAAAGACACAATATAACCTTTCTCCACAACAGGACCATTAACATGAGGCATACTGATAGGACGAGCTTAACATTTCTATCACCTGTATGCCCATATTAATAGGTCATATACATCTCTGGGGTGACAGATTCCCTATAAGCATAAACACACATATAATAATTCCTATCAATCTAACAGGATGATGACAGCTGTCCAGACCTGCATCCCACCACAAGAAACACACTGGAGTAATCCCCGGAGAATGAAATCACCCTCAGTGACAAAGCAAGAGGCTACGTGCCTCTCTCTGCTCTTAGGGTATTTACGCATCTAACAGTGCTGCTCAAACTGTTGGGGTGCAGCTGTGGGACCCTATTTTCAGAGATGATGTCCTCCACCCAAGTCTTAAAAAGCTGAAAGGGTCTTCAGGAGAGGTGGGTAGTTGAGCTAGGCTATCAGACGGTCACCTCTGTAGCTGTAGTGTCATCCTTCCTATGGTTACATTCAGGGGTGGAAAGGGGCGGACATGTTATTGGTGCAACTGCACACAGGTCAATAGTTACGGGGACCCATTTCCACCTCTAAAGCCAATTAAATTGTGGGTTATGATGAGTTATTGGGCTGAAAATTAGCATAAAGACACAATATAACCTTTCTCCACAACAGGACCATTACCATGAGGCATACGGTTAGGACGAGCTTAACATTTCTATCACCTGTATGCCCATATTAATAGGTCATATACATCTCTGGGGTGACAGATTCCCTATAAGCATAAACACACATATAATAATTCCTATCAATCTAACAGGATGATGACAGCTGTCCAGACCTGCATCCCACCACAAGAAACACACTGGAGTAATCCCCGGAGAATGAAATCACCCTCAGTGACAAAGCAAGAGGCTACGTGCCTCTCTCTGCTCTTAGGGTATTTACGCATCTAACAGTGCTGCTCAAACTGTTGGGGTGCAGCTGTGGGACCCTATTTTCAGAGATGATGTCCTCCACCCAAGTCTTAAAAAGCTGAAAGGGTCTTCAGGAGAGGTGGGTAGTTGAGCTAGGCTGTCAGACGGTTACCTCTGTAGCTGTAGTGTCATCCTTCCTATGGTTACATTCAGGGGTGGACAGGGGCGGACATGTTATTGGTGCAACTGCACACAGGTCAATAGTTACGGGGACCCATTTCCACCTCTAAAGCCAATTAAATTGTGGGTTATGATGAGTTATTGGGCTGAAAATTAGCATAAAGACACAATATAACCTTTCTCCACAACAGGACCATTAACATGAGGCATACTGATAGGACGAGCTTAACATTTCTATCACCTGTATGCCCATATTAATAGGTCATATACATCTCTGGGGTGACAGATTCCCTATAAGCATAAACACACATATAATAATTCCTATCAATCTAACAGGATGATGACAGCTGTCCAGACCTGCATCCCACCACAAGAAACACACTGGAGTAATCCCCGGAGAATGAAATCACCCTCAGTGACAAAGCAAGAGGCTACGTGCCTCTCTCTGCTCTTAGGGTATTTACGCATCTAACAGTGCTGCTCAAACTGTTGGGGTGCAGCTGTGGGACCCTATTTTCAGAGATGATGTCCTCCACCCAAGTCTTAAAAAGCTGAAAGGGTCTTCAGGAGAGGTGGGTAGTTGAGCTAGGCTATCAGACGGTCACCTCTGTAGCTGTAGTGTCATCCTTCCTATGGTTACATTCAGGGGTGGAAAGGGGCGGACATGTTATTGGTGCAACTGCACACAGGTCAATAGTTACGGGGACCCATTTCCACCTCTAAAGCCAATTAAATTGTGGGTTATGATGAGTTATTGGGCTGAAAATTAGCATAAAGACACAATATAACCTTTCTCCACAACAGGACCATTACCATGAGGCATACGGTTAGGACGAGCTTAACATTTCTATCACCTGTATGCCCATATTAATAGGTCATATACATCTCTGGGGTGACAGATTCCCTATAAGCATAAACACACATATAATAATTCCTATCAATCTAACAGGATGATGACAGCTGTCCAGACCTGCATCCCACCACAAGAAACACACTGGAGTAATCCCCGGAGAATGAAATCACCCTCAGTGACAAAGCAAGAGGCTACGTGCCTCTCTCTGCTCTTAGGGTATTTACGCATCTAACAGTGCTGCTCAAACTGTTGGGGTGCAGCTGTGGGACCCTATTTTCAGAGATGATGTCCTCCACCCAAGTCTTAAAAAGCTGAAAGGGTCTTCAGGAGAGGTGGGTAGTTGAGCTAGGCTGTCAGACGGTTACCTCTGTAGCTGTAGTGTCATCCTTCCTATGGTTACATTCAGGGGTGGACAGGGGCGGACAGGGGCGGACATGTTATTGGTGTAACTGCACAGGTCAATAGTTACGGGGACCCATTTCCACCTTTAAAGCCAATTAAATTGTGGGTTATGATGAGTTATTGGGCTGAAAATTAGCATAAAGACACAATATAACCTTTCCCCTCAACAGGACCATTAACATGAGGCATACGGTTAGGACGAGCTTAACATTTCTATCACCTGTATGCCCATATTAATAGGTCATATACATCTCTGGGGTGACAGATTCCCTATAAGCATAAACACACATATATTAATTCCTATCAATCTAACAGGATGATGACAGCTGTCCAGACCTGCATCCCACCACAAGAAACACACCGGAGTAATCCCCGGAGAACGAAATCACCCTCAGTGACAAAGCAAGAGGCTTCATGCCTCTCTCTGCTCTTAGGGTAAATACACATCTAACAGTGCTGCTCAAACTGTTGGGGTGCAGCTGTGGGACCCTATTTTCAGAGATGATGTCCTCCACCCAAGTCTTAAAAAGCTGAAAGGGTCTTCAGGAGAGGTGGGTAATTGAGCTGGGCTATCGGACGGTCACCTCTGTAGCTGTAGTGTCTTCCATCGTATGGATACATTCAGGGGTGGACAGGGGCGGACATGTTATTGGTGCAACTGCACACAGGTCAATAGTTACGAGGACCCATTTCCACCTCTAAAGCCGATTAAATTGTGGGTTATAATGAGTTATTGGGCTGAAAATTAGCATAAAAACACAATATAACCTTTCTCCACAACAGGACCATTAACATGAGGCATACTGATAGGACGAGCTGAACATTTCTATTACCTGTATGCCCATATTACTAGGTCATATACATCTCTGGGGTGACAGATTCCCTATAAGCATAAACACACATATATTAATTCCTATCAATCTAACAGGATGATGACAGCTGTCCAGACCTGCATCCTACCACAAGAAACACACCGGATTAATCCCCGGAGAATGAAATCACCCTCTGTGGCAAAGCAAGAGGCTACTTGCCTCTCTCTGCTCTTAGGGTATTTACACATCTAACAGTGCTGCTCAAACTGTTGGGGTGCAGCTGTGGGACCCTATTTTCAGAGATGATGTCCTCCACCCAAGTCTTAAAAAGCTGAAAGGGTCTTCAGGAGAGGTGGGTAGTTGAGCTAGGCTATCAGACGGTCACCTCTGTAGCTGTAGTGTCATCCTTCCTATGGTTACATTCAGGGGTGGACAGGGGCGGACATGTTATTGGTGCAACTGCACACAGGTCAATAGTTACGGGGACCCATTTCCACCTCTAAAGCCAATTAAATTGTGGGTTATGATGAGTTATTGGGCTGAAAATTAGCATAAAGACACAATATAACCTTTCTCCACAACAGGACCATTAACATGAGGCATACTGATAGGACGAGCTTAACATTTCTATCACCTGTATGCCCATATTAATAGGTCATATACATCTCTGGGGTGACAGATTCCCTATAAGCATAAACACACATATAATAATTCCTATCAATCTAACAGGATGATGACAGCTGTCCAGACCTGCATCCCACCACAAGAAACACACTGGAGTAATCCCCGGAGAATGAAATCACCCTCAGTGACAAAGCAAGAGGCTACGTGCCTCTCTCTGCTCTTAGGGTATTTACGCATCTAACAGTGCTGCTCAAACTGTTGGGGTGCAGCTGTGGGACCCTATTTTCAGAGATGATGTCCTCCACCCAAGTCTTAAAAAGCTGAAAGGGTCTTCAGGAGAGGTGGGTAGTTGAGCTAGGCTATCAGACGGTCACCTCTGTAGCTGTAGTGTCATCCTTCCTATGGTTACATTCAGGGGTGGACAGGGGCGGACATGTTATTGGTGCAACTGCACACAGGTCAATAGTTACGGGGACCCATTTCCACCTCTAAAGCCAATTAAATTGTTGGTTATGATGAGTTATTGGGCTGAAAATTAGCATAAAGACACAATATAACCTTTCTCCACAACAGGACCATTAACATGAGGCATACGGTTAGGACAAGCTTAACATTTCTATCACCTGTATGCCCATATTAATAGGTCATATACATCTCTGGAGTGACAGATTCCCTATAAGCATAAACACACATATATTAATTCCTATCAATCTAACAGGATGATGACAGCTGTCCAGACCTGCATCCCACCACAAGAAACACACCGGAGTAATCCCCGGAGAATGAAATCACCCTCAGTGACAAAGCAAGAGGCTACGTGCCTCTCTCTGCTCTTAGGGTATTTACGCATCTAACAGTGCTGCTCAAACTGTTGGGGTGCAGCTGTGGGACCCTATTTTCAGAGATGATGTCCTCCACCCAAGTCTTAAAAAGCTGAAAGGGTCTTCAGGAGAGGTGGGTAGTTGAGCTAGGCTATCAGACGGTCACCTCTGTAGCTGTAGTGTCATCCTTCCTATGGTTACATTCAGGGGTGGACAGGGGCGGACATGTTATTGGTGCAACTGCACACAGGTCAATAGTTACGGGGACCCATTTCCACCTCTAAAGCCAATTAAATTGTGGGTTATGATGAGTTATTGGGCTGAAAATTAGCATAAAGACACAATATAACCTTTCTCCACAACAGGACCATTAACATGAGGCATACTGATAGGACGAGCTTAACATTTCTATCACCTGTATGCCCATGTTAATAGGTCATATACATCTCTGGGGTGACAGATTCCCTATAAGCATAAACACACATATATTAATTCCTATCAATCTAACAGGATGATGACAGCTGTCCAGACCTGCATCCCACCACAAGAAACACACCGGAGTAATCCCCGGAGAATGAAATCACCCTCAGTGACAAAGCAAGAGGCTACGTGCCTCTCTCTGCTCTTAGGGTATTTACGCATCTAACAGTGCTGCTCAAACTGTTGGGGTGCAGCTGTGGGACCCTATTTTCAGAGATGATCTCCTCCACCCAAGTCTTAAAAAGCTGAAAGGGTCTTCAGGAGAGGTAGGTAGTTGAGCTAGGCTATCAGACGGTTACCTCTGTAGCTGTAGTGTCATCCTTCCTATGGTTACATTCAGGGGTGGACAGGGGCGGACATGTTATTGGTGCAACTGCACACAGGTCAATAGTTACGGGGACCCATTTCCACCTCTAAAGCCAATTAAATTGTGGGTTATGATGAGTTATTGGGCTGAAAATTAGCATAAAGACACAATATAACCTTTCTCCACAACAGGACCATTAACATGAGGCATACTGATAGGACGAGCTTAACATTTCTATCACCTGTATGCCCATATTAATAGGTCATATACATCTCTGGAGTGACAGATTCCCTATAAGCATAAACACACATATATTTATTCCTATCAATCTAACAGGATGATAACAGCTGTCCAGACCTGCATCCCACCACAAGAAACACACCGGAGTAATCCCCGGAGAATGAAATCACCCTCAGTGACAAAGCAAGAGGCTACGTGCCTCTCTCTGCTCTTAGGGTATTTACGCATCTAACAGTGCTGCTCAAACTGTTGGGGTGCAGCTGTGGGACCCTATTTTCAGAGATGATGTCCTCCACCCAAGTCTTAAAAAGCTGAAAGGGTCTTCAGGAGAGGTAGGTAGTTGAGCTAGGCTATCAGACGGTCACCTCTGTAGCTGTAGTGTCATCCTTCTTATGGTTACATTCAGGGGTGGACAGGGGCGGACATGTTATTGGTGCAACTGCACACAGGTCAATAGTTACGGGGACCCATTTCCACCTCTAAAGCCAATTAAATTGTGGGTTGTGATGAGTTATTGGGCTGAAAATTAGCATAAAGACACAATATAACCTTTCTCCACAACAGGACCATTAACATGAGGCATACTGATAGGACGAGCTTAACATTTCTATCACCTGTATGCCCATATTAATAGGTCATATACATCTCTGGGGTGACAGATTCCCTATAAGCATAAACACACATATATTAATTCCTATCAATCTAACAGGATGATGACAGCTGTCCAGACCTGCATCCCACCACAAGAAACACACCGGAGTAATCCCCGGAGAATGAAATCACCCTCAGTGACAAAGCAAGAGGCTACGTGCCTCTCTCTGCTCTTAGGGTATTTAGGCATCTAACAGTGCTGCTCAAACTGTTGGGGTGCAGCTGTGGGACCCTATTTTCAGAGATGATCTCCTCCACCCAAGTCTTAAAAAGCTGAAAGGGTCTTCAGGAGAGGTAGGTAGTTGAGCTAGGCTATCAGACGGTTACCTCTGTAGCTGTAGTGTCATCCTTCCTATGGTTACATTCAGGGGTGGACAGGGGCGGACATGTTATTGGTGCAACTGCACACAGGTCAATAGTTACGGGGACCCATTTCCACCTCTAAAGCCAATTAAATTGTGGGTTATGATGAGTTATTGGGCTGAAAATTAGCATAAAGACACAATATAACCTTTCTCCACAACAGGACCATTAACATGAGGCATACTGATAGGACGAGCTTAACATTTCTATCACCTGTATGCCCATATTAATAGGTCATATACATCTCTGGAGTGACAGATTCCCTATAAGCATAAACACACATATATTTATTCCTATCAATCTAACAGGATGATAACAGCTGTCCAGACCTGCATCCCACCACAAGAAACACACCGGAGTAATCCCCGGAGAATGAAATCACCCTCAGTGACAAAGCAAGAGGCTACGTGCCTCTCTCTGCTCTTAGGGTATTTACGCATCTAACAGTGCTGCTCAAACTGTTGGGGTGCAGCTGTGGGACCCTATTTTCAGAGATGATGTCCTCCACCCAAGTCTTAAAAAGCTGAAAGGGTCTTCAGGAGAGGTAGGTAGTTGAGCTAGGCTATCAGACGGTCACCTCTGTAGCTGTAGTGTCATCCTTCCTATGGTTACATTCAGGGGTGGACAGGGGCGGACATGTTATTGGTGCAACTGCACACAGGTCAATAGTTACGGGGACCCATTTCCACCTCTAAAGCCAATTAAATTGTGGGTTGTGATGAGTTATTGGGCTGAAAATTAGCATAAAGACACAATATAACCTTTCTCCACAACAGGACCATTAACATGAGGCATACTGATAGGACGAGCTTAACATTTCTATCACCTGTATGCCCATATTAATAGGTCATATACATCTCTGGGGTGACAGATTCCCTATAAGCATAAACACACATATATTAATTCCTATTAATCTAACAGGATGATGACAGCTGTCCAGACCTGCATCCCACCACAAGAAACACACCGGAGTAATCCCCGGAGAATGATATCACCCTCAGTGACAAAGCAAGAGGCTACGTGCCTCTCTCTGCTCTTAGGGTATTTACGCATCTAAGAGTGCTGCTCAAACTGTTGGGGTGCAGCTGTGGGACCCTATTTTCAGAGATGATGTCCTCCACCCAAGTCTTAAAAAGCTGAAAGGGTCTTCAGGAGAGGTAGGTAGTTGAGCTAGGCTATCAGACGGTCACCTCTGTAGCTGTAGTGTCATCCTTCCTATGGTTACATTCAGGGGTGGACAGGGGCGGACATGTTATTGGTGCAACTGCACACAGGTCAATAGTTACGGGGACCCATTTCCACCTCTAAAGCCAATTAAATTGTGGGTTGTGATGAGTTATTGGGCTGAAAATTAGCATAAAGACACAATATAACCTTTCTCCACAACAGGACCATTAACATGAGGCATACTGATAGGACGAGCTTAACATTTCTATCACCTGTATGCCCATATTAATAGGTCATATACATCTCTGGGGTGACAGATTCCCTATAAGCATAAACACACATATATTAATTCCTATCAATCTAACAGGATGATGACAGCTGTCCAGACCTGCATCCCACCACAAGAAACACACCGGAGTAATCCCCGGAGAATGAAATCACCCTCAGTGACAAAGCAAGAGGCTACGTGCCTCTCTCTGCTCTTAGGGTATTTACGCATCTAACAGTGCTGCTCAAACTGTTGGGGTGCAGCTGTGGGACCCTATTTTCAGAGATGATGTCCTCCACCCAAGTGTTAAAAAGCTGAAAGGGTCTTCAGGAGAGGTGGGTAGTTGAGCTAGGCTATCAGACGGTCACCTCTGTAGCTGTAGTGTCATCCTTCCTATGGTTACATTCAGGGATGGACATGTTATTGGTGCAACTGCACAAAGGTCAATAGTTACGGGGACCTATTTCCACCTCTACAGCCAATTAAATTGTGGGTTATGATGAGTTATTGGGCTGAAAATTAGCATAAAGACACAATATAACCTTTCTTCTCAACAGGACCATTAACATGAGGCATACTGATAGGACGAGCTTAACATTTCTATCACCTGTATGCCCATATTAATAGGTCATATACATCTCTGGGGTGACAGATTCCCTATAAGCATAAACAAACATATATTAATTCCTATCAATCTAACAGGATGATGACAGCTGTCCAGACCTGCATCCCACCACAAGAAACACACCGGAGTAATCCCCGGAGAATGAAATCACCCTCAGTGACAAAGCAAGAGGCTACATGCCTCTCTCTGCTCTTAGGGTAAATACACATCTAACAGTGCTGCTCAAACTGTTGGGGTGCAGCTGTGGGACCCTATTTTCAGAGATGATGTCCTCCACCCAAGTCTTAAAAAGCTGAAAGGGTCTTCAGGAGAGGTGGGTAGTTGAGCTAGGCTATCAGACGGTCACCTCTGTAGCTGTAGTGTCATCCTTCCTGTGGTTACATTCAGGGACGTACATGTTATTGGTGCAACTGCACACAGGTCAATAGTTACGGGGACCCATTTCCACCTCTAAAGCCAATTAAATTGTGGGTTATGATGAGTTATTGGGCTGAAAATTAGCATAAAGACACAATATAACCTTTCTCCACAACAGGACCATTAACATGAGGCATACTGAGAGGACGAGCTTAACATTTCTATCACCTGTATGCCCATATTAATAGGTCATATACATCTCTCAGGTGACAGATTCCCTATAAGCGTAAACACACAAATATTAATTCCTATCAATCTAACAGGATGATGACAGCTGTCCAGACCTGCATCCCACCACAAGAAACACACCGGAGTAATCCCCGGAGAATGAAATCACCCTCAGTGACAAAGCAAGAGGCTACGTGCCTCTCTCTGCTCTTAGGGTATTTACGTATCTAACAGTGCTGCTCAAACTGTTGGGGTGCAGCTGTGGGACCCTATTTTCAGAGATGATGTCCTCCACCCAAGTCTTAAAAAGCTGAAAGGGTCTTCAGGAGAGGTGGGTAGTTGAGCTAGGCTATCAGACGGTCACCTCTGTAGCTGTAGTGTCATCCTTCCTATGGTTACATTCAGGGGTGGAAAGGGGCGGACATGTTATTGGTGCAACTGCACACAGGTCAATAGTTACGGGGACCCATTTCCACCTCTAAAGCCAATTAAATTGTGGGTTATGATGAGTTATTGGGCTGAAAATTAGCATAAAGACACAATATAACCTTTCTCCACAACAGGACCATTACCATGAGGCATACGGTTAGGACGAGCTTAACATTTCTATCACCTGTATGCCCATATTAATAGGTCATATACGTCTCTGGAGTGACAGATTCCCTATAAGCATAAACACACTTATATTAATTCCTATCAATCTAACAGGATGATGACAGCTGTCCAGACCTGCATCCCACCACAAGAAACACACCGGAGTAATCCCCGGAGAATGAAATCACCCTCAGTGACAAAGCAAGAGGCTACGTGCCTCTCTCTGCTCTTAGGGTATTTACGCATCTAACAGTGCTGCTCAAACTGTTGGGGTGCAGCTGTGGGACCCTATTTTCAGAGATGATGTCCTCCACCCAAGTCTTAAAAAGCTGAAAGGGTCTTCAGGAGAGGTGGGTAGTTGAGCTAGGCTATCAGACGGTCACCTCTGTAGCTGTAGTGTCATCCTTCCTATGGTTACATTCAGGGGTGGACAGGGGCGGACATGTTATTGGTGCAACTGCACACAGGTCAATAGTTACGGGGACCCATTTCCACCTCTAAAGCCAATTAAATTGTGGGTTATGATGAGTTATTGGGCTGAAAATTAGCATAAAGACACAATATAACCTTTCTCCACAACAGGACCATTAACATGAGGCATACGGTTAGGACAAGCTTAACATTTCTATCACCTGTATGCCCATATTAATAGGTCATATACATCTCTGGAGTGACAGAATCCCTATAAGCATAAACACACATATATTAATTCCTATAAATCTAACAGGATGATGACAGCTGTCCAGACCTGCATCCCACCACAAGAAACACACCGGAGTAATCCCCGGAGAATGAAATCACCCTCAGTGACAAAGCAAGAGGCTACGTGCCTCTCTCTGCTCTTAGGGTATTTACGCATCTAACAGTGCTGCTCAAACTGTTGGGGTGCAGCTGTGGGACCCTATTTTCAGAGATGATGTCCTCCACCCAAGTCTTAAAAAGCTGAAAGGGTCTTCAGGAGAGGTGGGTAGTTGAGCTAGGCCATCAGACGGTCACCTCTGTAGCTGTAGTGTCATCCTTCCTATGGTTACATTCAGGGACGGACATGTTATTGGTGCAACTGCACACAGGTCAATAGTTACGGGGACCTATTTCCACCTCTAAAGCCAATTAAATTGTGGGTTATGATGAGTTATTGGGCTGAAAATTAGCATAAAGACACAATATAACCTTTCTCCACAACAGGACCATTAACATGAGGCATACTGATAGGACGAGCTTAACATTTCTATCACCCGTATGCCCATATTAATAGGTCATATACATCTCTGGGGTGACAGATTCCCTATAAGCATAAACACACATATATTAATTCCTATCAATCTAACAGGATGATGACAGCTGTCCAGACCTGCATCCCACCACAAGAAACACACCGGAGTAATCCCCGGAGAATGAAATCACCCTCAGTGACAAAGCAAGAGGCTACGTGCCTCTCTCTGCTCTTAGGGTATTTACGCATCTAACAGTGCTGCTCAAACTGTTGGGGTGCAGCTGTGGGACCCTATTTTCAGAGATGATGTCCTCCACCCAAGTCTTAAAAAGCTGAAAGGGTCTTCAGGAGAGGTGGGTAGTTGAGCTAGGCTATCAGACGGTCACCTCTGTAGCTGTAGTGTCATCCTTCCTATGGTTACATTCAGGGATGGACATGTTATTGGTGCAACTGCACACAGGTCAATAGTTACGGGGACCTATTTCCACCTCTACAGCCAATTAAATTGTGGGTTATGATGAGTTATTGGGCTGAAAATTAGCATAAAGACACAATATAACCTTTCTTCTCAACAGGACCATTAACATGAGGCATACTGATAGGACGAGCTTAACATTTCTATCACCTGTATGCCCATATTAATAGGTCATATACATCTCTGGGGTGACAGATTCCCTATAAGCATAAACAAACATATATTAATTCCTATCAATCTAACAGGATGATGACAGCTGTCCAGACCTGCATCCCACCACAAGAAACACACCGGAGTAATCCCCGGAGAATGAAATCACCCTCAGTGACAAAGCAAGAGGCTACATGCCTCTCTCTGCTCTTAGGGTAAATACACATCTAACAGTGCTGCTCAAACTGTTGGGGTGCAGCTGTGGGACCCTATTTTCAGAGATGATGTCCTCCACCCAAGTCTTAAAAAGCTGAAAGGGTATTCAGGAGAGGTGGGTAGTTGAGCTAGGCTATCAGACGGTCACCTCTGTAGCTGTAGTGTCATCCTTCCTGTGGTTACATTCAGGGACGGACATGTTATTGGTGCAACTGCACACAGGTCAATAGTTACGGGGACCCATTTCCACCTCTAAAGCCAATTAAATTGTGGGTTATGATGAGTTATTGGGCTGAAAATTAGCATAAAGACACAATATAACCTTTCTCCACAACAGGACCATTAACATGAGGCATACTGAGAGGACGAGCTTAACATTTCTATCACCTGTATGCCCATATTAATAGGTCATATACATCTCTCAGGTGACAGATTCCCTATAAGCGTAAACACACAAATATTAATTCCTATCAATCTAACAGGATGATGACAGCTGTCCAGACCTGCATCCCACCACAAGAAACACACCGGAGTAATCCCCGGAGAATGAAATCACCCTCAGTGACAAAGCAAGAGGCTACGTGCCTCTCTCTGCTCTTAGGGTATTTACGTATCTAACAGTGCTGCTCAAACTGTTGGGGTGCAGCTGTGGGACCCTATTTTCAGAGATGATGTCCTCCACCCAAGTCTTAAAAAGCTGAAAGGGTCTTCAGGAGAGGTGGGTAGTTGAGCTAGGCTATCAGACGGTCACCTCTGTAGCTGTAGTGTCATCCTTCCTATGGTTACATTCAGGGGTGGAAAGGGGCGGACATGTTATTGGTGCAACTGCACACAGGTCAATAGTTACGGGGACCCATTTCCACCTCTAAAGCCAATTAAATTGTGGGTTATGATGAGTTATTTGGCTGAAAATTAGCATAAAGACACAATATAACCTTTCTCCACAACAGGACCATTACCATGAGGCATACGGTTAGGACGAGCTTAACATTTCTATCACCTGTATGCCCATATTAATAGGTCATATACGTCTCTGGAGTGACAGATTCCCTATAAGCATAAACACACTTATATTAATTCCTATCAATCTAACAGGATGATGACAGCTGTCCAGACCTGCATCCCACCACAAGAAACACACCGGACTAATCCCCGGAGAATGAAATCACCCTCAGTGACAAAGGAAGAGGCTACGTGCCTCTCTCTGCTCTTAGGGTATTTACGCATCTAACAGTGCTGCTCAAACTGTTGGGGTGCAGCTGTGGGACCCTATTTTCAGAGATGATGTCCTCCACCCAAGTCTTAAAAAGCTGAAAGGGTCTTCAGGAGAGGTGGGTAGTTGAGCTAGGCTATCAGACGGTCACCTCTGTAGCTGTAGTGTCATCCTTCCTATGGTTACATTCAGGGGTGGACAGGGGCGGACATGTTATTGGTGCAACTGCACACAGGTCAATAGTTACGGGGACCCATTTCCACCTCTAAAGCCAATTAAATTGTGGGTTATGATGAGTTATTGGGCTGAAAATTAGCATAAAGACACAATATAACCTTTCTCCACAACAGGACCATTAACATGAGGCATACGGTTAGGACAAGCTTAACATTTCTATCACCTGTATGCCCATATTAATAGGTCATATACATCTCTGGAGTGACAGAATCCCTATAAGCATAAACACACATATATTAATTCCTATAAATCTAACAGGATGATGACAGCTGTCCAGACCTGCATCCCACCACAAGAAACACACCGGAGTAATCCCCGGAGAATGAAATCACCCTCAGTGACAAAGCAAGAGGCTACGTGCCTCTCTCTGCTCTTAGGGTATTTACGCATCTAACAGTGCTGCTCAAACTGTTGGGGTGCAGCTGTGGGACCCTATTTTCAGAGATGATGTCCTCCACCCAAGTCTTAAAAAGCTGAAAGGGTCTTCAGGAGAGGTGGGTAGTTGAGCTAGGCCATCAGACGGTCACCTCTGTAGCTGTAGTGTCATCCTTCCTATGGTTACATTCAGGGACGGACATGTTATTGGTGCAACTGCACACAGGTCAATAGTTACGGGGACCTATTTCCACCTCTAAAGCCAATTAAATTGTGGGTTATGATGAGTTATTGGGCTGAAAATTAGCATAAAGACACAATATAACCTTTCTCCACAACAGGACCATTAACATGAGGCATACTGATAGGACGAGCTTAACATTTCTATCACCCGTATGCCCATATTAATAGGTCATATACATCTCTGGGGTGACAGATTCCCTATAAGCATAAACACACATATATTAATTCCTATCAATCTAACAGGATGATGACAGCTGTCCAGACCTGCATCCCACCACAAGAAACACACCGGAGTAATCCCCGGAGAATGAAATCACCCTCAGTGACAAAGCAAGAGGCTACGTGCCTCTCTCTGCTCTTAGGGTATTTACGCATCTAACAGTGCTGCTCAAACTGTTGGGGTGCAGCTGTGGGACCCTATTTTCAGAGATGATGTCCTCCACCCAAGTCTTAAAAAGCTGAAAGGGTCTTCAGGAGAGGTGGGTAGTTGAGCTAGGCTATCAGACGGTCACCTCTGTAGCTGTAGTGTCATCCTTCCTATGGTTACATTCAGGGGTGGACAGGGGCGGACATGTTATTGGTGCAACTGCACACAGGTCAATAGTTACGGGGACCCATTTCCACCTCTAAAGCCAATTAAATTGTGGGTTATGATGAGTTATTGGGCTGAAAATTAGCATAAAGACACAATATAACCTTTCTCCACAACAGGACCATTAACATGAGGCATACGGTTAGGACAAGCTTAACATTTCTATCACCTGTATGCCCATATTAATAGGTCATATACATCTCTGGAGTGACAGAATCCCTATAAGCATAAACACACATATATTAATTCCTATAAATCTAACAGGATGATGACAGCTGTCCAGACCTGCATCCCACCACAAGAAACACACCGGAGTAATCCCCGGAGAATGAAATCACCCTCAGTGACAAAGCAAGAGGCTACGTGCCTCTCTCTGCTCTTAGGGTATTTACGCATCTAACAGTGCTGCTCAAACTGTTGGGGTGCAGCTGTGGGACCCTATTTTCAGAGATGATGTCCTCCACCCAAGTCTTAAAAAGCTGAAAGGGTCTTCAGGAGAGGTGGGTAGTTGAGCTAGGCCATCAGACGGTCACCTCTGTAGCTGTAGTGTCATCCTTCCTATGGTTACATTCAGGGACGGACATGTTATTGGTGCAACTGCACACAGGTCAATAGTTACGGGGACCTATTTCCACCTCTAAAGCCAATTAAATTGTGGGTTATGATGAGTTATTGGGCTGAAAATTAGCATAAAGACACAATATAACCTTTCTCCACAACAGGACCATTAACATGAGGCATACTGATAGGACGAGCTTAACATTTCTATCACCCGTATGCCCATATTAATAGGTCATATACATCTCTGGGGTGACAGATTCCCTATAAGCATAAACACACATATATTAATTCCTATCAATCTAACAGGATGATGACAGCTGTCCAGACCTGCATCCCACCACAAGAAACACACCGGAGTAATCCCCGGAGAATGAAATCACCCTCAGTGACAAAGCAAGAGGCTACGTGCCTCTCTCTGCTCTTAGGGTATTTACGCATCTAACAGTGCTGCTCAAACTGTTGGGGTGCAGCTGTGGGACCCTATTTTCAGAGATGATGTCCTCCACCCAAGTCTTAAAAAGCTGAAAGGGTCTTCAGGAGAGGTGGGTAGTTGAGCTAGGCTATCAGACGGTCACCTCTGTAGCTGTAGTGTCATCCTTCCTATGGTTACATTCAGGGGTGGACAGGGGCGGACATGTTATTGGTGCAACTGCACACAGGTCAATAGTTACGGGGACCCATTTCCACCTCTAAAGCCAATTAAATTGTGGGTTATGATGAGTTATTGGGCTGAAAATTAGCATAAAGACACAATATAACCTTTCTCCACAACAGGACCATTAACATGAGGCATACGGTTAGGACAAGCTTAACATTTCTATCACCTGTATGCCCATATTAATAGGTCATATACATCTCTGGGGTGACAGATTCCCTATAGGCATAAACACACATAAATTAATTCCTATCTATCTAACAGGATGATGACAGCTGTCCAGACCTGCATCCCACCACAAGAAACACACCGGAGTAATCCGCGAAGAATGAAATCCCCCTCAGTGACAAAGCAAGAGGCTACCTGCCTCTCTCTGCTCTTAGGGTATTTACGCATCTAACAGTGCTGCTCAAACTGTTGGGGTGCAGCTGTGTTACCCTATTTTCAGAGATGATGTCCTCCACCCAAGTCTTAAAAAGCTGAAAGGGTCTTCAGGAGAGGTGGGTAGTTGAGCTAGGCTATCAGACGGTCACCTCTGTAGCTGTAGTGTCATCCTTCCTATGGTTACATTCAGGGGTGGACAGGGGCGGACATGTTATTGGTGCAACTGCACACAGGTCAATAGTTACGGGGACCTATTTCCACCTCTAAAGCCAATTAAATTGTGGGTTATGATGAGTTATTGGGCTGAAAATTAGCATAAAGACACAATATAACCTTTCTCCACAACAGGACCATTAACATGAGGCATACGGTTAGGACAAGCTTAACATTTCTATCACCTGTATGCCCATATTAATAGGTCATATACATCTCTGGAGTGACAGAATCCCTATAAGCATAAACACACTTATATTAATTCCTATCAATCTAACAGGATGATGACAGCTGTCCAGACCTGCATCTCACCACAAGAAACACACCGGAGTAATCCCCGGAGAATGAAATCACCCTCAGTGACAAAGCAAGAGGCTACGTGCCTCTCTCTGCTCTTAGGGTATTTACGCATCTAACAGTGCTGCTCAAACTGTTGGGGTGCAGCTGTGGGACCCTATTTTCAGAGATGATGTCCTCCACCCGTCTTAAAAAGCTGAAAGGGTCTTCAGGAGAGGTGGGTAGTTGAGCTAGGATATCAGACGGTCACCTCTGTAGCTGTAGTGTCATCCTTCCTATGGTTACATTCAGGGGTGGACAGGGGCGGACATGTTATTGGTGCAACTGCACACAGGTCAATAGTTACGGGGACCCATTTCCACCTCTAAAGCCAATTAAATTGTGGGTTATGATGAGTTATTGGGCTGAAAATTAGCATAAAGACACAATATAACCTTTCTCCACAACAGGACCATAAACATGAGGCATACGGTTAGGACGAGCTTAACATTTCTATCACCTGTATGCCCATATTAATAGGTCATATACGTCTCTGGAGTGACAGATTCCCTATAAGCATAAACACACTTATATTAATTCCTATCAATCTAACAGTTTGATGACAGCTGTCCAGACCTGCATCCCACCACAAGAAACACACCGGAGTAATCCCCGGAGAATGAAATCACCCTCAGTGACAAAGCAAGAGGCTTCGTGCCTCTCTCTGCTCTTAGGGTAAATACGCATCTAACAGTGCTGCTCAAACTGTTGGGGTGCAGCTGTGGGACCCTATTTTCAGAGATGATGTCCTCCACCCAAGTCTTAAAAAGCTGAAAGGGTCTTCAGGAGAGGTGGGTAGTTGAGCTAGGCTATCAGACGGTCACCTCTGTAGCTGTAGTGTCATCCTTCCTATGGTTACATTCAGGGGTGGACAGGGGCGGACATGTTATTGGTGCAACTGCACACAGGTCAATAGTTACGGGGACCCATTTCCACCTCTAAAGCCAATTAAATTGTGGGTTATGATGAGTTATTGGGCTGAAAATTAGCATAAAGACACAATATAACCTTTCTCCACAACAGGACCATTAACATAAGGCATATGGTTAGGACACGCTTAACATTTCTATCACCTGTATGCCCATATTAATAGGTCATATACATCTCTGGGGTGACAGATTCCCTATAAGCATAAACACACATATATTAATTCCTATCTATCTAACAGGATGATGACAGCTGTCCAGACCTGCATCCCACCACAAGAAACTCACCGGATTAATCCCCGGAGAATGAAATCCCTCTCAGTGACAAAGCAAGAGGCTACGTGCCTCTCTCTGCTCTTAGGGTATTTACGCATCTAACAGTGCTGCTCAAACTGTTGGGGTGTAGTTGTGGACTCTTTTTTCAGAGATGATATCCTCCACCTAAGTCTTAAAAAGCTGAAAGGGTCTTCAGGAAAGGTGGGTAGTAGAGCTAGGCTATCAGACGGTCACCTCTGTAGCTGTAGTGTCATCCTTCCTATGGTTACATTCAGGGACGGACATGTTATTGGTGCAACTGCACACAGGTCAATAGTTACGGGGACCTATTTCCACCTCTAAAGCCAATTAAATTGTGGGTTATGATGAGTTATTGGGCTGAAAATTAGCATAAAGACACAATATAACCTTTCTCCACAACAGGACCATTAACATGAGGCATACGGTTAGGACAAGCTTAACATTTCTATCACCTGTATGCCCATATTAATAGGTCATATACATCTCTGGAGTGACAGATTCCCTATAAGCATAAACACACATATATTAATTCCTATCAATCTAACAGGATGATGACAGCTGTCCAGACCTGCATCCCACCACAAGAAACACACCGGAGTAATCCCCGGAGAATGAAATCACCCTCAGTGACAAAGCAA
Source organism: Ranitomeya imitator (assembly GCF_032444005.1). Classification (NCBI taxonomy): domain Eukaryota; kingdom Metazoa; phylum Chordata; class Amphibia; order Anura; family Dendrobatidae; genus Ranitomeya; species Ranitomeya imitator. The sequence goes on along the minus strand of NC_091288.1, from coordinate 179,588,718 downwards.
GAGGCTACGTGCCTCTCTCTGCTCTTAGGGTATTTACGCATCTAACAGTGCTGCTCAAACTGTTGGGGTGCAGCTGTGGGACCCTATTTTCAGAGATGATGTCCTCCACCCAAGTCTTAAAAAGCTGAAAGGGTCTTCAGGAGAGGTGGGTAGTTGAGCTAGGCCATCAGACGGTCACCTCTGTAGCTGTAGTGTCATCCTTCCTATGGTTACATTCAGGGACGGACATGTTATTGGTGCAACTGCACACAGGTCAATAGTTACCGGGACCTATTTCCACCTCTAAAGCCAATTAAATTGTGGGTTATGATGAGTTATTGGGCTGAAAATTAGCATAAAGACACAATATAACCTTTCTCCACAACAGGACCATTAACATGAGGCATACTGATAGGACGAGCTTAACATTTCTATCACCCGTATGCCCATATTAATAGGTCATATACATCTCTGGGGTGACAGATTCCCTATAAGCATAAACACACATATATTAATTCCTATCAATCTAACAGGATGATGACAGCTGTCCAGACCTGCATCCCACCACAAGAAACACACCGGAGTAATCCCCGGAGAATGAAATCACCCTCAGTGACAAAGCAAGAGGCTACGTGCCTCTCTCTGCTCTTAGGGTATTTACGCATCTAACAGTGCTGCTCAAACTGTTGGGGTGCAGCTGTGGGACCCTATTTTCAGAGATGATGTCCTCCACCCAAGTCTTAAAAAGCTGAAAGGGTCTTCAGGAGAGGTGGGTAGTTGAGCTAGGCTATCAGACGGTCACCTCTGTAGCTGTAGTGTCATCCTTCCTATGGTTACATTCAGGGGTGGACAGGGGCGGACATGTTATTGGTGCAACTGCACACAGGTCAATAGTTACGGGGACCCATTTCCACCTCTAAAGCCAATTAAATTGTGGGTTATGATGAGTTATTGGGCTGAAAATTAGCATAAAGACACAATATAACCTTTCTCCACAACAGGACCATTAACATAAGGCATACGGTTAGGACAAGCTTAACATTTCTATCACCTGTATGCCCATATTAATAGGTCATATACATCTCTGGGGTGACAGATTCCCTATAGGCATAAACACACATATATTAATTCCTATCTATCTAACAGGATGATGACAGCTGTCCAGACCTGCATCCCACCACAAGAAACACACCGGAGTAATCCGCGAAGAATGAAATCCCCCTCAGTGACAAAGCAAGAGGCTACACGCCTCTCTCTGCTCTTAGGGTATTTACGCATCTAACAGTGCTGCTCAAACTGTTGGGGTGCAGCTGTGGGACCCTATTTTCAGAGATGATGTCCTCCACCCAAGTCTTAAACAGCTGAAAGGGTCTTCAGGAGAGGTGGGTAGTTGAGCTAGGCTATCAGACGGTCACCTCTGTAGCTGTAGTGTCATCCTTCCTATGGTTACATTCAGGGGTGGACAGGGGCGGACATGTTATTGGTGCAACTGCACACAGGTCAATAGTTACCGGGACCCATTTCCACCTCTAAAGCCAATTAAATTGTGGGTTATGATGAGTTATTGGGCTGAAAATTAGCATAAAGACACAATATAACCTTTCTCCACAACAGGACCATTAACATGAGGCATACGGTTAGGACAAGCTTAACATTTCTATCACCTGTATGCCCATATTAATAGGTCATATACATCTCTGGAGTGACAGAATCCCTATAAGCATAAACACACTTATATTAATTCCTATCAATCTAACAGGATGATGACAGCTGTCCAGACCTGCATCTCACCACAAGAAACACACCGGAGTAATCCCCGGAGAATGAAATCACCCTCAGTGACAAAGCAAGAGGCTACGTGCCTCTCTCTGCTCTTAGGGTATTTACGCATCTAACAGTGCTGCTCAAACTGTTGGGGTGCAGCTGTGGGACCCTATTTTCAGAGATGATGTCCTCCACCCGTCTTAAAAAGCTGAAAGGGTCTTCAGGAGAGGTGGGTAGTTGAGCTAGGATATCAGACGGTCACCTCTGTAGCTGTAGTGTCATCCTTCCTATGGTTACATTCAGGGGTGGACAGGGGCGGACATGTTATTGGTGCAACTGCACACAGGTCAATAGTTACGGGGACCCATTTCCACCTCTAAAGCCAATTAAATTGTGGGTTATGATGAGTTATTGGGCTGAAAATTAGCATAAAGACACAATATAACCTTTCTCCACCACAGGACCATAAACATGAGGCATACGGTTAGGACGAGCTTAACATTTCTATCACCTGTATGCCCATATTAATAGGTCATATACGTCTCTGGAGTGACAGATTCCCTATAAGCATAAACACACTTATATTAATTCCTATCAATCTAACAGTTTGATGACAGCTGTCCAGACCTGCATCCCACCACAAGAAACACACCGGAGTAATCCCCGGAGAATGAAATCACCCTCAGTGACAAAGCAAGAGGCTTCGTGCCTCTCTCTGCTCTTAGGGTAAATACGCATCTAACAGTGCTGCTCAAACTGTTGGGGTGCAGCTGTGGGACCCTATTTTCAGAGATGATGTCCTCCACCCAAGTCTTAAAAAGCTGAAAGGGTCTTCAGGAGAGGTGGGTAGTTGAGCTAGGCTATCAGACGGTCACCTCTGTAGCTGTAGTGTCATCCTTCCTATGGTTACATTCAGGGGTGGACAGGGGCGGACATGTTATTGGTGCAACTGCACACAGGTCAATAGTTACGGGGACCCATTTCCACCTCTAAAGCCAATTAAATTGTGGGTTATGATGAGTTATTGGGCTGAAAATTAGCATAAAGACACAATATAACCTTTCTCCACAACAGGACCATTAACATGAGGCATACGGTTAGGACAAGCTTAACATTTCTATCACCTGTATGCCCATATTAATAGGTCATATACATCTCTGGGGTGACAGATTCCCTATAAGCATAAACACACATATATTAATTCCTATCTATCTAACAGGATGATGACAGCTGTCCAGACCTGCATCCCACCACAAGAAACTCACCGGAGTAATCCCCGGAGAATGAAATCCCTCTCAGTGACAAAGCAAGAGGCTACGTGCCTCTCTCTGCTCTTAGGGTATTTACGCATCTAACAGTGCTGCTCAAACTGTTGGGGTGCAGTTGTGGACTCTTTTTTCAGAGATGATATCCTCCACCTAAGTCTTAAAAAGCTGAAAGGGTCTTCAGGAAAGGTGGGTAGTTGAGCTAGGCTATCAGACGGTCACCTCTGTAGCTGTAGTGTCATCCTTCCTATGGTTACATTCAGGGACGGACATATTATTGGTGCAACTGCACACAGGTCAATAGTTACGGGGACCTATTTCCACCTCTAAAGCCAATTAAATTGTGGGTTATGATGAGTTATTGGGCTGAAAATTAGCATAAAGACACAATATAACCTTTCTCCACAACAGGACCATTAACATGAGGCATACGGTTAGGACAAGCTTAACATTTCTATCACCTGTATGCCCATATTAATAGGTCATATACATCTCTGGAGTGACAGATTCCCTATAAGCATAAACACACATATATTAATTCCTATCAATCTAACAGGATGATGACAGCTGTCCAGACCTGCATCCCACCACAAGAAACACACCGGAGTAATCCCCGGAGAATGAAATCACCCTCAGTGACAAAGCAAGAGGCTACGTACCTCTCTCTGCTCTTAGGGTATTTACACATCTAACAGTGCTGCTCAAACTGTTGGGGTGCAGCTGTGGGACCCTATTTTCAGAGATGATGTCCTCCACCCAAGTCTTAAAAAGCTGAAAGGGTCTTCAGGAGAGGTGGGTAGTTGAGCTAGGCTATCAGACGGTCACCTCTGTAGCTGTAGTGTCATCCTTCCTATGGTTACATTCAGGGGTGGACATGTTATTGGTGCAACTGCACACAGGTCAATAGTTACCGGGACCCATTTCCACCTCTAAAGCCGATTAAATTGTGGGTTATAATGAGTTATTGGGCTGAAAATTAGCATAAAAACACAATTTAACCTTTCTCCACAACAGGACCATTAACATTAGGCATACGGTTAGGACTAGCTTAACATTTCTATTACCTGTATGCCCATATTACTAGGTCATATACATCTCTGGGGTGACAGATTCCCTATAAGCATAAACACACATATATTAATTCCTATCAATCTAAAAGGATGATGACAGCTGTCCAGACCTGCATCCCACTACAAGAAACACTCCGGAGTAATCCCCGGAGAATGAAATCACCCTCAGTGACAAAGCAAGAGGCTATGTGCCTTTCTCTGCTCTTAGGGTATATACACATCTAACAGTGCTGCTCAAACTGTTAGGGTGCAGCTGTGGGACCCTATTTTCAGAGATGATGTCCTCTACCCAATTTCTAAAAAGCTGAAAGGGTCTTCAGGAGAGGTGGGTAGTTGAGCTAGGCTATCAGACGGTCACCTCTGTAGCTGTAGTGTCATCCTTCCTATGGTTACATTCAGGGGTGGACAGGGGCGGACATGTTATTGGTGCAACTGCACACAGGTCAATAGTTACAGGGACCCATTTCCACCTCTAAAGCCAATTAAATTGTGGGTTATGATGAGTTATTGGGCTGAAAATTAGCATAAAGACACAATATAACCTTTCTCCTCAACAGGACCATTAACATGAGGCATACGGTTAGGACGAGCTTAACATTTCTATCACCTGTATGCCCATATTAATAGGTAATATACATCTCTGGGGTGACAGATTCCCTGTAAGCATAAACACACATATATTAATTCCTATCTAACAGGATGATGACAGCTGTCCAGACCTGCATACCACCACAAGAAACACACCGAAGTAATCCCTGGAGAATGAAATCACCCTCAGTGACAAAGCAAGAGGCTACGTGCCTCTCTCTGCTCTTAGGGTATTTACGCATCTAACAGTGCTGCTCAAACTGTTGGGGTGCAGCTGTGGGACCCTATTTTCAGAGATGATGTCCTCCACCCAAGTCTTAAAAAGCTGAAAGGGTCTTCAGGAGAGGTGGGTAGTTGAGCTAGGCTGTCAGACGGTTACCTCTGTAGCTGTAGTGTCATCCTTCCTATGGTTACATTCAGGGGTGGACAGGGGCGGACAGGGGCGGACATGTTATTGGTGTAACTGCACAGGTCAATAGTTACGGGGACCCATTTCCACCTCTAAAGCAAATTAAATTGTGGGTTATGATGAGTTATTGGGCTGAAAATTAGCATAAAGACACAATATAACCTTTCCCCTCAACAGGACCATTAACATGAGGCATACGGTTAGGACGAGCTTAACATTTCTATCACCTGTATGCCCATATTAATAGGTCATATACATCTCTGGGGTGACAGATTCCCTATAAGCATAAACACACATATATTAATTCCTATCAATCTAACAGGATGATGACAGCTGTCCAGACCTGCATCCCACCACAAGAAACACACCGGAGTAATCCCCGGAGAACGAAATCACCCTCAGTGACAAAGCAAGAGGCTTCATGCCTCTCTCTGCTCTTAGGGTAAATACACATCTAACAGTGCTGCTCAAACTGTTGGGGTGCAGCTGTGGGACCCTATTTTCAGAGATGATGTCCTCCACCCAAGTCTTAAAAAGCTGAAAGGGTCTTCAGGAGAGGTGGGTAATTGAGCTGGGCTATCGGACGGTCACCTCTGTAGCTGTAGTGTCTTCCATCGTATGGATACATTCAGGGGTGGACAGGGGCGGACATGTTATTGGTGCAACTGCACACAGGTCAATAGTTACGAGGACCCATTTCCACCTCTAAAGCCAATTAAATTGTGGGTTATAATGAGTTATTGGGCTGAAAATTAGCATAAAAACACAATATAACCTTTCTCCACAACAGGACCATTAACATGAGGCATACGGTTAGGACTAGCTGAACATTTCTATTACCTGTATGCCCATATTACTAGGTCATATACATCTCTGGGGTGACAGATTCCCTATAAGCATAAACACACATATATTAATTCCTATCAATCTAACAGGATGATGACAGCTGTCCAGACCTGCATCCTACCACAAGAAACACACCGGATTAATCCCCGGAGAATGAAATCACCCTCTGTGGCAAAGCAAGAGGCTACTTGCCTCTCTCTGCTCTTAGGGTATTTACACATCTAACAGTGCTGCTCAAACTGTTGGGGTGCAGCTGTGGGACCCTATTTTCAGAGATGATGTCCTCCACCCAAGTCTTAAAAAGCTGAAAGGGTCTTCAGGAGAGGTGCGTAGTTGAGCTAGGCTATCAGACGGTCACCTCTGTAGCTGTAGTGTCATCCTTCCTATGCTTACATTCAGGGGTGGACAGAGGTGGACATGGTATTGGTGCAACTGCACACAGGCCAATAGGTAAGGGGACCCATTTCCATCTCCAAAGCAGATGATATTGTGCATTATGATGAGTTATTGGGCTGAAAAGTGCTCATATATTGTTCTTGCATATGGGTCCTCTTCTGTCTGTGCCTGACAGTGGCTCCAATGTATAATTAATTTCCTGGAATGAGAATCACATCACATTAATAATTTCCAGGCAATCAAGCTCAATACAATCAATCCTATCACTACCACTAAGGGCTTTAGCAAAGTTGAGAATATATTGTTTAGCCCAACTCTGATAAACCCCATCCAGAAAAAGGGATTCCATCCATCGTTGGATATATCTCTAGCTTTTTGTTGCAGCTCCTTTACTTTAACCATGTTTCTCTATTGAATTATGTACATCTTCAATCTAGGAGCAGCATTCCTCTCCTATAACAGCACATGTGCCCCTTTCAATTGCTAACAGGTAGTCAAGAACCATTCTCTTCTGAAGGGCCACCATCCCCATTCGGTGACTTCAGAAGTAGAAGCAAGTGGGGGGCGAAACCAACAACCAAAACATTTGGTGAAATGACAAATAAGAGCTAATGTGGGTGGAGCCAACAACCATAACATTCTGTGACATCATATGACGCATCTAATGGGGGCAGAGTCAACAATCCCAACACTCTAAGGCCATGTTCACACAGTGCGTTTTTTACCGCGGAACCGCGGCGGTTTTGCCGCTGCGGTTCCGCAGCTGTTTTCCATGCAGGGTACAGTACACTGTACCCTATGGAAAACAGGACACACTGTGCACATGGTCCGGAAATTGTAAAAAAAAAGACGCGCTGAATAGCTCCCGGAAAAAAGAAGGAGCATGTCAATTCTTTTTCCGGAGCCGCAGCGGTTCTGCACCCATAGACCTCCATTGTGAGGTCCAAACCGCAGTAAAACCCGCAGATCAAAAATATATCTGCGGGTTTTACTGCGGTTTGATGTGCAGAACCGCTGCAGCAGGAAGTGCGGGGAGCGGGCGGAAGTGCGTGGGCGGAGTGTGGCTGCCCCCCCCGTGTTCCGATCCCGCCCCCCCGTGCTCCGATGCTCCCCCCCAGTGCTCCGATGCCCCCCCAGTGCTCTGATGCCCCCCCCGTGCCCTAATCTCCCCCCCTTATACTCACCCGGCGTCCCGGTGTCCGTCCGGCCGTCTTCTCCCTGGGCGCCGCCATCTTGCAAAATGGCGGGCGCATGCGCAGTGCGCCCGCCGAATCTGCCGGCCGGCAGATTCGTTCCAAAGTGCATTTTGATCACTGAGATATAACCTATCTCAGTGATCAAAATAAAAAAATAGTAAATGACACCCCCCCCACTTTGTCACCCCCATAGGTAGGGACAATAAAAAAAATAAAGAATTTTTTTTTTTTTTCACTAAGGTTAGAATAGGGGTAGGGGTAGGGTTAGGGGTAGGGTTAGGGTTAGGGGTAGGGTTAGGGTTAGGGGTAGGGTTAGGGGTAGGGTTAGGGGTAGGGTTAGGGGTAGGGTTAGGGTTAGGGGTAGGGTTAGGGGTAGGGGTAGGGTTAGGGGTAGGGTTAGGGGTAGGGGTAGGGTTAGGGTATTTTCAGCCATTTTAACCCTAAAAAAATTCCTAGAAAACACACAGACTCTGGCTAGAAAACTGCATCAAAAAAACGCATCAAAAAACGCATCAAAAAACGCATCAAAAACGGACCAAAAAAGGACCAAAAAAAGGACCTGCGTTTTCTGCCAAGAGCTGCAGTTTTTTAAAAAACAGTCAGGAAAAAAAAAGGATGGAAATCCTGAACGTGTGAACATACCCTAAGACATAACAAGCAACAGCTCATGTGGGCCGAGCCAACAACCACCACATTCCGTGACCTTACAAGTGTGGGCTGTTACTGCTGGCTTCCACTGAAGTGCACTGCCCAATATACTAGACATCAAACAATATGAATCCTACCAATGTGGGGGAATATTTCAATAGTTTCAGTATACAGTATATCAAGCTAATATGTATATACATCAGTGTTGTACAAGAATTTCCCAATATTGGTTTGACTTATATTTTTGATCTAGACTATATATTACTATAATGTCTCAATAACATCCAACAATTACATACTGTAATTATCTCCAGGTTACATGTGTTCTTTTTACAGGATATAACTATAATCTCCCAGATTTGGATGATTCTATAACAACTCATGGCCTAAAAGTCAAGAAGTCGTCATGTTCCAGTTATGGCTGCGGGGATTCTCTCAATTATAACTAATCTATGGACCTGATGAGCAAGAAAGTCAGAAACCAATAAAATGTGATGGATAATCGGGAAGTCATTGTCATTTCTGTACTTGAAGATAAATCTTGTCACAGCTTATATCTCCCTTTACTATTGGAAGAAATGCTGTAAAACTTGGACATCACCTAATCTGAGGGGTTCACTATTTGTTTTGGACGTGCTTGTATTATATAGTATACAGACTACTTAATGAATAAAAAATAAATGAGAAATAGATGATAGAAGAGAATGAAGGACACAACAAGAGATGACATAGAGACGACTTACCTCTCTCTCCGCTGTCTGCAACTGTCAAATGGAATGTTGGCTCTGCGGCAAGGGGGCGGAGCCAGAAACCACAACATTCCATGACATCATCAACAGGAGCAGCAGTTGTTATATAAAGGGACCAGGCCACACAACCAATTCATTACCATATAAATGAAATGAACTCTAATTAAATGCTTTTATAAAATGCGACAATGTCATTATTGCCATACAATGTCATTGCAGAGTTGTTTCTACTGATTTGGACACTGATAAATAGACAATAATTATCCATATATCCCAGTATTACAGAAGATTAGATTATATGGATGGTTGGATGGGGAGGTGGACATACTACTGTAGGATAAATGGCCAGTGAATAGGAGAGGACAATAAAGGCAATGTTGCTATATTTTCCAGAGTTGGACAATTAATTTTCCCAAGGGGCTACATGAAAAACCGTGACTGTTGTGGAGGGCGGAACCAATAGGCTGATATTAATTCTGCTCAATATTGATATTAACATGTTAATTATAATTATTATTTTATAGTAATAATTATTTTATAACTTAATATTGAGCAGAATTAAATATGCTGACACCCTCTTCATATGATATGAGCGCATGTACAGCTCCCCTCAATACATCTATATATCGTAAGAGCTCACATCTGTGACGCTGCAGGGAGGTGAGTGGTACGAGTGGACCCTCTGGACCGTGGGAAGACCTACCCCTGGGCGAGCTGACCTAATGGAGAACTGACCCCTATACAGGGACCATCAGGGGCAAGCCCAGTGGTCTCTAGACCACAGTAGTGGATACCAAGAGGGGCGGCTTGGATATTGAAGGAGGAGGGGGACCGAGTGGGACCGTGGGAGGACGGTGGACCCAATCGAACAGGAGCCACGGATACAGATCCAGGGGAACAGTCAAGTCCACGTGGGACGCTGGATGAGGACTCCGGGACAGGACTCCAGAAGGCCTGAAGCGGGGAGGTAACTATGGAGAGAGAGGGTTAGCAGGAAGAGGTATACACTGCCAAGGCAGCACACAGGAGTGCAGAGTACAGGGTGAAGACAGAGCAGAGCATAAAGGCGCGATTGTGTGGGACGGAACAGAAGTAAGGGTACACAAGCACACGAGGCGACAGGCGCCGGCCTAAGTCACTTAGCCGATAGCTGAACAATAACCAGACACCGCCTCCTAGAGGAGGTGTCCTGAAATACCACCATGTCTTACCCGGATTGGTTGCCGGGGATTTCTGGGCTGAGATGCCCGGAGGCAAAAAATGCAGACGAGGTGTGCGGGTGTCCTTTAAGGGACCCAGGGCTCATGCGCATATGTCTGGATGCCCCGGCAGAGCGTTTCACCGGAAGATGAGGAGGAGCAACGTGGGGCTGAGCAGGGACAGCGAGCCGGAACCCTGGAGTGGAGCCAGAGGAGTCATCCATCACAGAGGGAGACCAGGCCGCAGCGGGACAGGTAAGGGACCGACGGGCTGCGGCAGGCACAGCAGCAGTAGCAACACCTATTTCCTACATACAGTAGGAATCCTCAAATAGCCCCTCTACATACATTGTAAGAACCCACATAGCCTCTCTATATAGTATGAGCTCCCAGATAGCTTCTCTATATTCAACATGAGCCCTCACATAGCCCTCTGCATATATTATGAGACCACACATAGCCCCCTATATACATTATGAGCCAGAGGTGTATCACCATTAAACCAAAGTCCTTTTCAGGGCTACATACTGCGCTTTTTCTAGTAAAACTGCTGTTACCTGCATTCAGTGTAGAGATTGCTGGTGGAGGAGGGATAATTTTGGAATAGAGGAATATAGGTAGGGTTTATTGCCCTACAGTCCTTCCATACATATACTGCTGCTGTAACCTAAAAACAAAAGTCCTTTTCAAGCCTATATATTTTCTTTTCCCTATTAACACCGGAAAATTTGCAAGCATGTATTATATACCTACAGTAATTTTAAAAAGCACAAGGCGTGGAGTAAGGGACAAGGAAGTTTATGAGCTACTGATGGTGCATGCAAGGACCGAGGCCGTGGGCCAGGTAAAACTGTGCGTGCTGCGGAAACACAACAAACACGCTCATTCATGAGGCATTGCTTCCTGTCCCACTTTGCAGGGGGTTGCAGGACACCACTCTTAAAGCCAGAACAGTGCAAACAGGTGGTCGGTTAAATGGCAGATAATGCTTCCAGTATGTTTCCCAACACTACCTGTCTTCCACACGGTCCAATCTGAATAGCCAGAAGTCGGGACCACAGAATCCTCACCCTGATCCCCTCCCCCTTTCACCATGGCGAGTCCCAGGAGACAAGTGATTCCACATTCGGACACTCCAAGGAGCTCTTTACATTTCCATTTAGGCTACTTTCACACTTGCGTCGTTTGGCGTACGTCGCAATGCATCGTTTTGGTGAAAAAACACATCCTGCAAATGTGCCCGCAGGATGCGTTTTTTCTCCATAGACTTGTATTACCGACGCATTGCGACGTATGGCCACACGTCGCATCCGTCGTGCAATGGATGCGTCGTGTTTTTGGTGAACGTGACGCACAAAAAACATTCAATGTAACGTTTTTTTGTGCATTGTGTCCTCCATTTTCGACCGCACATGCGCGGCCGAAACTCCTTCCCCTCCTCCCCGCTCATCGCAATGGGCAGCAGATGCTGAGGACTGTTGAAAAGTGATAGTTTGTCAGGCATACGTAGCATAGTTGTGTGTGCTACCCTTGTGCCCCCTTTTTTTGTTTGGTGTTTTAAATTCACCGAAAAAGGCCTCATATATCTCTGTGCTCCAAGTTTCGGCATTGGAGGCCAGTGTACTTATTTTGTGGCTGTGTGATACTCAAATTCTATACAGCGCTATTTAGCCTCTCAAAAAATTGAAAGGCCACAGATTTGCCAGTGTGGTATTTCCGTTACAGCCATCATATATCTCTGTGCTCCATAGTCATATGCACCCATTAGGTCTTGGAACCCACATAGTGGATGGGCCCATGAAAATCCACTTCACAATATGCATTTTGTACTCCCATACTCCTTGTTTTTACACATTGCCAGCAAGGCCAGCCATGCTGCATAGTCAGTCATATGCACCCCATTACGCCTTTGAACCCACATACTGGATGGGCCCATGAAAATCCACTCATATTTTTAATGGTATGATGGTTCCCTCTTTGCAGAATTATTTACAGCAGAATTTGGCAATTGTGTTTGCCATGTTTTTAACACTAAGGTTCAGATACGGCTTTGAAAAAGGTATGTGGTTGTCTGAATGCATTTGGTATACAGTATTTCAATCTTGTTTACAAATCGCCATTTGTATATTCGCCATTTGAACATTTGAGGCAGCCAAAGTTATGGCTCTCAAGGAGAGAAACTAATATAGTGGACAAAGCTATATTTTTAATGAACTACTAAGCCAAACTAACAGCATTGCATTATCAATTTTATATGAAGTATATTTTGTCCAATTTGAGCAACCAAGCAACACAAAAAGTAGCTTTAAAAGTGAGCTCTTTAAGGTACACAAATGTGAAGTGTTTGCCATCGAGGATGTGGTTTCACCAATGGGGGTTACCTTTTTTAAAAATATACTATTGCCTTCTCAGCCCCTCTTGCCCAAACTTCATGGGCCTATAACAGTACAAAGCATGTTCACGCAGGTCATGTGGTCGGAGATAAAGAAGAGACATTGCAGGAGACAAAGTTAAGAATTAGGGCCAATGTAGTGGTGTGGGTCTCTGAGACTTGTAATGCAGTGCATGATCTGCCAAACAATTCCCCAATGGGGGTACCTTTTTTAAAAATACACTAGTGCCATCACATGCCCCTAGCCCAAACTCCAACGGCCTATAACAGTACTGAGCAAGTTCACCCTGGTGATCTAGTGGCAGGTACATTTTAGATTGCAGGAGACCAAGTTAAGAAGTCGGCCCAATGGAATGTCATTCCCAATTCCCCAATGTGGGGTCCTGTTTTAAACAAATAAAAGAGTGCCATTACAGCCCCCTTGCCCAAAATGCACCGTACAGAGCACGTTAACCCTGGTGATCTAGTGATACTTAAAGGACACATTGCAGGAGACAGAATGAAGAAGTAGGCCCAATGTAATGTTATGACCAATTTTCCAATGTGGGGTCCATTTTTTAAAAATTAAAGAGTGCCATCATAGCCCCCTTGCCCAAAATTCACTGGCCTATAACAGTACAGAGCACGTTCACCCTGGTGATCTACTGACAGGTACAGGACAGATTGCAGGCGACCTAGTTAAGAAGTAGGCCCAATGTAATGTCATGCCCAATTCCCTATTGTGGGATCCTTTTTTTAAAAAAATAAAAGGGTGTCATCACAGCCCCCTTGGCCAAAATCCACCGTACAGACCACGTTCACCCTGGTGATATAGTGGTTCTGGATGAGGAAGATGAGGATAAGGAGGAGGATAAGAGCAAACAGACCAAATCTGGAAGCGTATACCCATGGGTGGTTGTGAAGAGGTGCATGAGAATACACCTCCCCAAAAGAGAGAATGTATTTGAGGTTATTTTTCGCTGTTTTCACTTGGTGGTGTACAGAAGTCTTTCCCAATCCAGGCCTTATTCATTTTTATAAGAGTCAGCCTATCAGCATTTTCAGTTGACAGGCGGATGCGCTTATCTGTTATAATTCCACCAGCGGCACTAAAAACCCTCTCTGACAGAATGCTAGCAGCAGGACTGGCCAGGACCTCGAAGGCGTAGAGAGCCAGTTTATGCCATGTGTCCAGCTTAGATACCAAATAATTAAAAGGCACAGAGGAATCACGGAGGACATTTGTACGATCTGCAAGGTACTCCCTCACCATCTTCCCAAACATTGCACTTCTTGTGACAGCACCCCTTTCCTCTGTGCCGCCACGATGGGAGGGTCTGAGAAAACTGTCCCAGAACTTGGCCGTTGTTCCCCTGCCTGACCTGGATTGTACTTCTGTCTCTCTCGCTTGGAGTCCTTGGTTGTACAACAAACTCTCACGTCTGCTGCCAGCGTTCTCACATAGGAATTTTCTAAGTAATTCCGCTACAAGGGCCCTGTGGTACTGCAACATTTTAGTACACCTCTCTGCCTCAGGCAGAAGAGATTGAAACGTCTCATTGTAGCATGGGTCTAGAAGAGTCACCAACCAGTAATGAGTGTCAACCAAAATTTTGATAATCCGAGGGTCACGTGAAATGCAGCGTAACATAAAGTCAGCCATGCTTGCCAGACTGCTAACGGGCAAGACTTCCATGTCCTCTCCAACAGGACGACTGACCATGCTGTCCTCCTCCTCCTCATCCTCCTCCTCCTCCTCCCTGTTCTCAGGCCATCCCCGCTGTACAGAAGCTAATACAGATGTGTTTGTAGTACCGTCTATAGCGCATGAAAGTAGCTCCTGTTCTTCCTCCTCCTCCTCATTGCCTACCAATCCACGTTGAGAAGACATGAAGCTGGGCTGAATGTAATCCCCCTGTATGTTTCCTTGCTCCATGTCCTTGTGCTCTGCCTGCAATGCATCCTCTTTGACTGTGAGCAGAGAGTTTTTCAGACTGCTGAGAAGTGGGATGCTAATTATGGCATCATCGCCGCTCACCATCTTGGTGTAGTCCTCAAATTTTTGGAGGATGTTACATATGTCTGACATCCATGTCCACTTCTGAGGTTTTATGTGTGGAATCTGACCTGAAATTCGACAGCCTTGTTGATGTTGGTAGTCAACAACAGCCCTTTTCTGCCCACAGATCCTTTCCAACATATGCAGCGTAGAGTTCCAGCATGTGGAGACATCACACAACAGTCGGTGAGCTGAAAGCTGAAAACGCTTCTGAAGCATGGCAAGGGCGGCTGAAACTGTAGCTGACTTTCTAAAATGGGCAGACAGATGGCGTACTTTCACTAGCAGATCCGGCAGCTCCGGGTAGCTTTTCAGAAAGCGTTAAACCATGAGGTTAAGCACATGGGCCAAGCAAGGTACGTGTGTGAGCTCACCTTGCCTCAGAGCTGCCACCAGGTTATGGCCATTGTCATACACGACCATGCCTGGCTGTAGGTTCAGCGATGTCATACAAATATCTGACTGCTCTTTCAGCGCTGCCCACAACTGTTCTGCATTGTGCGGTTTGTCACCTAGGCTGATTAGCTTCACCACAGCTTGTTGCCGCTTGGCTGAGGCAGTGCTGCAGTGCTTCCAGCTTCTGACTTATGTGTTGATTTCAGAGATGAAGGATGGAAAGGAGGAGTAGAAGGACGTGCAGGAGCTGTAGACTGTGGGGGCAACCTTGATTGACGTAGGGCCAGCAATGCTCGGCATGGGGAGGATGTGTTCCATCCCAAAGTCCTACTGGGTCCCGGCTTCCACTATGATAACCCAGTGTGCCTTCATTCCCTGCCCACAAGCACTTGTCCACGTGTCCGTGGTTAGGTGGACTTTCCCAGTAACAGCATTGTTGAGGGCAAGGGTAATGTTGTGGGATACATGCTGGTGTAATGCTGTTACGACACACCGGGAGAAATAATGGCGACTGGGGACCGAGTACCTTGGGACGGCCGCTGCCATCAGGTTGCAGAAAGCTTCCAACTCAACAAGCCTAAAAGGCAGCATTTCTAGCGCAAGCAGAAGAGAAATATTAGAATTGAGGACTGTGGCCTGTGGGGCGTTGGCTGGGTATTTCCGCTTACATTCCAAAGACTGGGTTATAGACAACTGAACGCTGTGCTGGGACAAGGATGTGGATGGGCTTGCTGATGGTGCTGCTTGACTGTGGGCCACAATAGGTGCAGGGCTAGATGCATCTTCACATGCCTGGTGTACTGGGGATTGGCTTATACATAAAACAGTGGAAGAAGCAGTGGTGTGACCAGCAGGCAGTGGTCCTGGAGCCTGGGGTTCGGCCCACAAAGTCGGGTGCTTTGCTTGCATATGCCTGATCATGCCGGTGGTGGTCAGGCTGGTTGTTTTAATACCCCTGCTGATGCGGGCATGACAGGTGCTGCATATTGCCTGTTTGGGGTTATCGGCAGAGTCTTTAAAAAATAGCCAGACTTGGGAAGATCTCACAGGTGGAATGGCAACTTCACTCATGTTGGTGTTACGGGGAACGGATGCACGCCTTCTGTCTGTGGCCACCACACTGCTTCTTCCTGCCTGTTGGGGGATATGCCTCCTTCCCCATTTGTGCATGTCCTCCTGCCAGGTTGGGTCAGTCACTATGTCATCCACCACCTCGTCTTCCACATCCGCACCCTGCTCCTCCTCCTGACTTTCAGGCAATTGTGTCTCATCATCGTCCACCTCTTGTGACACTTTCCCACCATCGCCTTCGTGTGACCGGGGCTGGTCAAAGCTTTGGGCAGCTCTACATGCGATCTCATGTTTCCCCACTTCAAGTTGACCGGCTGAGATTTCTGAATCTTGAAATGGAAAACTGAACAGCTCTTCAGAGTGTCCAATTGTGGGATCAGTTGTCCCAGGGCACTTGGCATGGTGGGATGAAGGAGGATCAGGGTGAGGAATATCCTGGCCACACTCACGGCTACTCAGACTTGACCATGTGGAATACAATGTGGTGGTGGCTAAGTGACAGGAAGCATTATCCGCTATCCAACCCAACAACTGTTTCACACTGCTCTGGCTTCAATAGTGCTGTGCTGCGGTCCCCTAGAAACTGGGACAGGAAGGTCGAGCGAGAAGATATGGGTCTTTGTTGTTGCCCACGGCCGGTCCTCTGGATGCACCATCATTCATCACATCCACCTCCCCGTCCCTTGCCCCTTGCCTTAACCATTTTAAATGGACAACTGCACTATTTCAAATGCTCAACACAAATGTCTTTATTGCTAGCGAAATAATATGTGATCAGTATACCTGTAAATGTACGATTTTTGAAATCCAAACACCAGGCAGCCTGACCTAACAGACTGCATTAAATTTTTTTTTTTTTAAGTTAATTTATGCGAAATAGTGCTGTATAGAATTTGAGTATCACACAGCCAAAAAATAAGTACACCGGCCTCCAATGCTCAAACTTGGAGCACAGAGATATATGACAGCTGTAACGGAAATACCACACTGGCAAATCTGTGGCCTTTGAATTTTTTGGGAGGCCAAATAGCGCTGTATAGAATTTGAGTATCACGCAGCCACAAAATAAGTACACCGGCCTCCAATGCCCAAACTTGGAGCTCAGAGATATATGAGGTCTTTTTCGGTGAATTTAAAACACCAAAAAAAAAAAGGGGGCACAAGGGTAGCACACACAACTATGCTACGTATGCCTGACAAACTATCACTTTTCAACAGTACTCAGTCTGACAGAACAGACTGTATATTTTTTTTGGGGGGTGGGGGATTTTTGGGAAAAAACAAAAATTGGTATATAGACAGTAAATAAGCTACAGCAGCAGCAGGCAGCTTTGGGAAGGATGCAGTGGGAGCAATGGACGCACATACAGTGGCTGCAGGCCTTGCACTGATGTGGATATGCTGTGCCCTGCCTGCCTAGCGCTGCAATATCGGGACCCACGAATTAGCCCTAAAAAGGACTTTTAGTTTCTGAGGAGTTGTGGATGTAAGAGTTGCAGACCTACACTAACTCTAAAACCACGATTCTGACCCTATCTCAGCACCAGCTCTCCCTAGTCTCGCTGAAACAGGAACAGAATGCGGCGAGCAGGGCGGCGCCAGGTCTCTTATACTCGGGATGATGCTGTACGGCCCACCCAATCACTGCACGACCACAACAAAGATGGCTGCGGCGTTTCATGGCTTGACAGACAATCCCTGCAGCGTGATTGGGTCTCTAAAGTCTGCCAAAACTGCTGGGTGGAGACTGCAGTTACCGCCGAATAATCCCGGAAATGCTCGCTGCTCGCCGAGCATAGCGATACTTCGTCGAGTAACGAGTAGTGGTTAGCACGTTCGCTCATCACTACTGCTGAGACCAAAAGATAAACAAATAATCCCTGCATGAGTTTTTTGCCCCAAAGAACCCCCCCCACCAAGAAGCAAATAGGTGAAACACATTGTAGAGTAGAAGCTGGTGTGCTATTTATACTATTTTTTAATGGATTTTTAAGTACATTTTAAATGCATTGACTTTTGTGAGCATAGTAGAAAGAAAAAACATTATTAGAAGTAATCCAGTGTCCTTGATGGTACTGTTGGTTGGAGGGGATCATTTGTGAAGCAAACTGTGATAATGTGTGCAAACTGTAAAGCGCTGCGGAATATGTTAGCGCTATATAAAAATAAAGATTATTATTATTATAAGCTGCTAGTGTTTGCCGGATGGAGAACTACACTATCGGATGGGACACGTTGATAATGGAAATGTGATGAAAAGGGAGGATTTTGGACGATGTGTATTTTGCTTAAAAGATTGTTGATGCAGTAAAATTATATTTTATCTGATTTTCATATTGAGAAGTTTGTCGGGCTATTTCACTGAACTTGCTCCAGCCTTGGTGATGTCTGATTAAGTGTTATATTGGGTTAGGAAAATTAGCATGTCATGTCCTTTTCCCATTTCCAGCTCACTACTTCTTATTACTTTTGCATGTATTAACTATAGGAGCACTGTCTGTCTATCCTCCTTATACACCCTATAGCGGTATATGACATGGCCGCCTGTACAGGACATAATAGGTATTTGGTGTCTGTACTTGTCTTCTCCTTTACAGTGCACTTTTGTCATTATAAAGTAATATAAACTGCGCAATCCAATATCCCGAGGTGACAACCAACCAAATTGATACTCTGATTGTGAATTATAGGTAGATAAAGGTTGCAGGACCTTCATCTATAACCCGCCTGGAATCTAGAAAGAAAAGCACAGAGAGCTAAAGTCACCTTTAACCACCATATCACCAATAGTTGTGTCAATCGGTCATCAATTTATGTTTCAGAATGGCAGGAGGTGAAAGTGGGCATCAAATGCAGATAACCTTCTACCCTCAGACATCCAGGAGTGTAAAGAAGACTGAAGAGACAGTTCCTCAACATATTTCCCTATATAAAGTGTCCCTTTGATGTCTTTTTCCGTAGGATAAATAAAAAGCTATGTGCTGCCACTTCCCGGTGGCGGACCGCACAGGCGTTATTTTTATGTACGGAGTCAGGCCAAACTGGGCTTTGGACTCAACAACACAATATCTACAACAGGTTCCTTACTCAATGGGAAATGGATGACAAACAGCAACTCCGCACATAGACTGTACACGTTACAGAACTGCAAAGTATTTTTTTTACGTGCCCATTGACTTGAAAGGCTGAGTCTCATCTGATTTAAGGAAGAAACTAATGCATGCTTTGATTCACATGCAAATTGGTCAGGGAAAAAAAATCGGTCATGTGCACTCCCTCATTGAATAACATTAGTCAGTGTGCTATCCATTTTTCTCACAGACAGCACTTGGACCGAAAATACGGTTGTTGTAATGTCTGCCAGGGCCTCTGCATGGTTCCCTTCCTCCCACCATGTGGGGACGCCGGCTTACTCCCCACTCCGCCCGCAGCAGCGTCTTTGTGAGCTGCCTTTTCCTTTTCCGTGCGGGCCGCACTATGCTCCAGTGGCGCGTCTAGTACTTAAAGGGGCAGCGCGAACATGGTAAAATGCCACCAGCTGACAGCTGGGAGGCATTTAGTTAAAGTAATCACCTACACGGTGTCTCACAGCCAATAGCTTGGAGGCATCTAGTATATAAGGCACCCTCCCCAATAGCAAGGTGCCTGAGCAACCCATAGAGTTTAGTCTTAGTAGTTTGGTGTATGCAACTGAATGTTGCCATGTCCCCCATCCTAGTCTGGTATAGTTATTCCAATACCCTGTGTTCCCGCTAGCCTTTTATCAATCCAAAATCCTCCCTAACAGCCTCTGTCTCCTTAGAGCTCCTTTCTAAAATTCACCTCATTCATGCCAACCACATGGTCATCACAGACAGAATGCAACCTAAGGGAACAAACACACAACAACAGGCACAAAAGAGGATTATTATTATTTAGACATTGTATGGCGGTATTATTTGGAAAGTGAATAGCAGCTTTTTAAGTATTGCATATTAGTGCTGTTTGGAGACTATATAATAGATATTATATGGATACTGTATGGTAGTATTATGTTAGTATAATACAGTAGTAATGATTGGACACTGTAAGGTGGTGTTATGTTACTGTATGGTGGTATTATTTGATCAGTTAATAGAAGTATTTTTAAAGGGGTTGTCAGAAATGTTAACATTGATGTTTTATTCTTAGGATAGATCATCAATGTCTGATCAGTGGGGACGAGACACCTGGCAACCCGCCGATCAGCTGTCTGCGGGGGTCAGAATTGCTCGGTTACAGAGCTGCACAGCACACCTCCGTTTACTGTATAATGACCATGGCCGAGTACTGCACATCTGCCCGCTATTCAAATCAGCAACTGAGCCCCTAAAATTGGGAACAGCTGGTCGGCAGGGGTGCAGGGTGTCACACCCCCACCGATCAAACATTGATGATCTGTCCTGAAGATAGGCCATCAATGTTAAAGCCCTGGACAAACCCTTTAAGTGTCGAATGATATTACAGTTTGTATGCCCTATTCCATTTTGCTGGTACTTTATGGTAGTGTTATGTTAGTATTATATGGCAGTAATGGTTAGATACTGCATGAAGGAATCATTTAGGCAATGTATGGAATGGAGATATCATTTGGTCATTCTTTTCAAAATGCCAATCATTGGCCAAGTAAGATCCCAACTTCTTTGAAACAAGTATCTAAGGAGTTCAGGCTATAGGGAATTATTCCAAACAATCCTTATGTTGTATGTTGGGAATTTATAGTAGAAAAAAAAGAAAATGTAGCAAACCCTACAAGAGGCCTAAGTAAAGGATCATAAATGTGGTTAGAGGTTCCCTTTAAGAAATGTGTAATAAAGGAGTTTCTGTGCATGCCTGAGGGTTTTATTTTTGTGGTTAATATCACTAAAGCTATTATTTTACTTTTTGTGAAAATTGGCACTTTGTTTCATAACACATTTTATTTTAATGAAGGTACATGCTCATTGTTGGGACCTCTCGTATAATTCAACTTCCAATAACATTTGGTAACCTTTTACCTCTACGTGTTTTATGGAACTCCTACAGCTAATAATAGTCTACATAACGTGTAAATTGAAATCTTGCATTATGAATTTTGTTGCTTGGTATTTAAATTATGTTAGCCTCGGGGGTATAAATTTTTTTTACAACTTTTCATTGTTTTGTAACACCAGCAGTAATGAGATAAAAATGTCCTGTGCCCTTAACCCGTTATTCAGAATAATTTTACACCTGAATCTTGAGATCTATTCTGGGTCAAGCAGTTTAAGAAAAAGTGTTTTTTTTTTTTGTTTTTTGTTTTTTGCAGAATCACCGAGTTATCAGCATAGTATTTACTTATGATTTCAATACTCCGCTTTTATAAGCTTTTATGATACTTTTTTTATTCCTAAAAGGAAAAATAGAAATTAGGAAAAAAAATTTAAAGTGGTTATACACAATCTCAGATTTCCAGGACTGTAGACACTTGGGCAAAAGTAATCATAATATGGTAAGTTTTGGGATACTATTTAATAAAAAATTACAAAGGGGAAAATTAAAAACTTGGAACTAAAAGATGAAGGGAAGAGTTTACTCTTGTAGTTGGTTTACTAGGGATGGGGACGCTAAATGTGGAGTGTTTGAAGATATATTCCAAGAATCCTGTAGTAAATTCATACCATGTGGTAACAAAATGTACAGGAATGAAATGAAACTGGATATGTATAATAAAGATAGAAACTGGAGAAGTACTAACTACAATAAAGCAAAAACAAAAGGCATTGAAATCTTTGAAAGCTTAGGGTTCAGAAAAAACATTCTGGGCCTACAAGGATTTCAATAGGAAAAGTAAAAACTAAAATCAAGGCAACAAAGATAGCCACAGAAAAACAAATTATCAAAGACATGAATTTTTTTTCTAAATGCCAAAAAGAATTAATCCTTTAATATTGGTCCTCTAAAAAATGACTAAAGTAATATAGTTGTAGAGTACAAAGAGTAATGTTAAACACATCAGGGGTGGACATATCATTGCTGCAACCTGTGCGGCCCCACAGGGGCCCTAGAGGTAAGGGGGCCCATTTCTACCTTCAAAAGATGTGAAATTGTACATTATGATGAGCCCTTGGGCTGCAAAGGGCCCATACACTGTTCCTCTTCTGTCTGCGTCCGAAAGTGAAACACATAGTTTTCATATGTGTTCACCAATGAGCTGGCAGTGCCAAATATCCAGAGAGGCAACCTTTAAAATTTGCTACCTTTTATCACCAACTTAGCACAAGAAGAACGACTGTGTTTGAGCAAATTAAATATTGATAAACCCCTCGGGATAGAGAGCATTCATCCTCGGATATTGAGGGAGTTGAGTCCAGTAATTGAAAGAATGCTGTATCTCATCTTCTTAGACTGTAAAGAAGAAGTATGACTCCATCTGAGCAAATTAAATATTGATAAACCCCTCGGGCTAGAAAGTGTTCATAGACAGATATTGAGGGAGCTGAGTTCAGTAATTGAAAGAGCGCTATATCTCATTTTCTTAGACTGTAAGATGTCACACAATTGGAGGATAGTTGATGTGATGCCATTAAGAAGGTTGATCCGTGCAACTACCTTCCGGTAACTTTGATAACAGTGGTGTGCCAAATTAAATCTGTGCAACTAATGTCCAGTAAGTATGACATCCTTTATCTCCAACTTATCAGAAGAAGAAGTGTGACTCCGTTTGAGCAAATCAAATATTGATAAACCCCTCTGGCTAGAAAGTGTTCACCCACAGATACCGGGGGAGTTGAGTTCAAGTAAATGAAAGAGCGCTGTATCTCATCTTCTTAGTATCCCTTGTAATAGGGTCAATACCACATGATTGGAGGAGGGCTAATGTGGTGCCAGCAAGGGTAAGAAGGTTGATCCGTGCAACAGTGGTGTGTAAAATTTTTGACGGTATTCTAAGAGAAGACCTGCAAAGTATATATCACCGAACAATATAATAAGTGACAGCTAGTAATAGTCATAAAAGATAAGTTGCAGCTGATCAGTACAGTGAGTGGTGCTAAGCCCGGTGACTGTAGCGATTCTGTGTACACCTCTACGACACAAAGCTGGCGGCTCTGGGGAGGAAATAAGTTCATTTTCACCCAGTAGCCACACTTTCAGTAAGGCGTCCAAACAGCATTGTAACGCTATTAACCTGCAGATTGACTCAATATCTGCAGGACAAGAGCATTTTTCGAGGTGACAGGTTCAAGTAATAAAATCTGGGCTCTTAATTGGATGACATCGAAAATAAAGACAATATTCTTTTAGACAGTTTGGAGTCCCAGTCTAAATGAAAAATGAAAAATTGAAGATGATGTACCGCTTTTTTTACATTATCTGTTAAAAATCTAGATTCATATTTTATATTTCATCATTTATTCCCCTTAAACAAATTATTTTTCAAATTTCCAGCCTGCATATTGGGTGGATTTTTCCTTTATCAGATGTTATGGTTATTTGCCGTAATAAGGGGAAATACGGTAGTTATCTGCCTGAGACAGCGGTATCTGCAGACACACTGACTTGTAGATGTTTGTTCTCAAAATGAGCTGCCGTCATTGCCACAGGTTATAATTTTATCAGTGAAATATAGGATAAAGTAGCGTCTTAAAAAAAAAAAAAATTATCTATAAAACTATCACTGCTATAAAGAGATGAGGCAAAAGAAGTAGACACGACAAATAAATGACAAAGTCGCATCTTTATTTACCAATTTGTAAACTAATGGCAGAAACACCAATTATACTAATACTGTAACGTGTTCTTCCGATTATCTCATAATATATGGAACCGCTTCACACGACATTGAAAAACATGAATAGAGCGAATAGGCGTAATAAGATCTTTTCTAGTGAAGTTATAATCTACCTGTCAATCAAATGAAGTAAACTGCAGATATAACTGACAACTGACTTACTTCCATTTATAAGGAACGTATAGAAATACAGGAGCTAAACTGGCATACAGAATATATCCATCATAAAATACACCTTTGGTATACTTCCTCAAATTTATTAGGGATCGAACTACAAAAAATTATTATTAGGGATTGCTTTGTATCGACTACAAAAAAAAAAACAACAACCAGATATAGACCCCTAAAATATAACTTTTAATTCAACATAGTTAAAAGCTCACATCAAAAGCCAAATGGAGTGTATATTCCAAAAATCTAAAAAAGAGAGACTGTGAGGGTCCGTACAATGTTTAACAGCAGTATATAGAAGAGTAGGGGACCTGTGGTTAAACGTTAATAATCCCCAGCTCACCCCTACCTAACAGCAGAGGTTGACTGCACCCCATAATAACCGACATGGCGCCCCCACTCCTCGTCCACTATCCCTCAAATCCCTATTACACACCTACCCAAAAGTGCAGCACAGGTAATAAATCAAATAATGACAATTAGACCTGGTTAAATGCCCATATTAAGCATATATCCAGTGAATAGCAAACTTCCAAAAGTATATGTGCAGTATATAGAAAAGAGATAATGTAATGTCCTTAACAATGTTATTCACAAACCCCTGTAATAGGGAATAATCAGGAGAAATGGGCTAACGGAATGTTTCCAAAATCCAAACAACACCCAGGATGCATATTAATAATATATCTCTTATCTGGATGATGCTTATGTTATCTTATCTAGATTAATAACCGTATCTCAAAAAGTCCATTATCCATATCTCATATTCTACGCGTTTCCACAACGAAACTGGGGTTCATCAGGGGTTTAAAAAGGGCAACGTGCCATCAATGCAGCTTGACTCCCTGCCCACAGAAGATGATGTGTGCAGTATTTTGTAGTAGGTGCAATCATCTTATATACGTGCCGAAGTAATGTTCCTGGTTACCTGTAGCAGACATCCTGTGCCCCGCTGATGGGAAACCCTGCGAAGTAAGCACTGGAAGTGATGCATTCCTCAAGCCAATAACATTGATGACGAAGTGGAGTGCAAGCATCAGTCACCATACAAACCATACGGTGTACACATACATCACATAGAGGGATTTGGTACATCGGGCAACAATAAATAGTACAAAATCACAATGGTAGTATTAGCCTACATCAATAATAATGCACGAACTTGTATAATAAAGCCACATGAAAGGCACCTGTGTGGTGTGATCTATGGAGCGTTCCCATGCAGATTATACATCCATTATAGAAGTTGGAGCATCATGTTTCTAATTGTCCGGGATTTAAGGCAAGCATATTTTATCAGGAAACTGGCAGATAATAACAATGGTTTGCATGCCTGGTATGATCAGGACACATTTTCTAGAAACATCTGGCATGTAGAGTCAGGCATGTAGAGTCCATCCGTTCACCTTTTCTGCGTCACACAAAGACACGGTGGTTGGAACCAAAGATCTCAAATTTGGACTCATCAGACCAAAGCACAGATTTCCGCTGGTCTAATGTCCATTCCTTGTGTTCTTTAGCCCAAACAAGTCTCTTCTGCTTGTTGCCTGTCCTTAGCAGTGGTTTCCTAGCAGCTATTTTACCATGAAGGCCTGCTGCACAAAGTCTCCTCTTCACAGTTGTTGTAGAGATGTGTCTGCTGCTAGAACTCTGTGTGGCATTGACCTGGTCTCTAATCTGAGCTGCTGTTAAGCTGCGAATTCTGAGGCTGGTGACTCGGATAAACTTATCCCCAGAAGCAGAGGTGACTCTTGATCTTCCTTTCCTGTGGCGGTCTTCATGTGAGCCAGTTTCTTTGTAGCGCTTGAGGTTTTTGCCACAGCACTTGGGGACACTTTCAAAGTTTTCCCAATTTTTCGGACTGACTGACCTTCATTTCTTAAAGTAACGATGGCCACTCGTATTTCTTTACTTAGCTGCTTTTTTCTTGCCATAAGACAAATTCTAACAGTCTATTCAGTAGGACTATCAGCTGTGTATCCACCAGACTTCTGCACAACACAACTGATGGTCCCAGCCCCATTTATAAGGCAAGAAATACCACTTATTAAGCCTGACAGGGCACACCTGTGAAGTGAAAACCATTCCCGGTGACTACCTCTTGAATCTCATCCAGAGAATGCCAAGAGTGTGCAAAGCAGTCATCAAAGCAAAAGGTGGCTACTTTGAAGAACCTAGAATATAAGACATCATTTCAGGTATTTCACACTTTTTTGTTAAGTACATAATTCCACATGTGTTAATTCATAGTTTTGATGCCTTCAGTGTGAATTTACAATTTTCATAGTCACGAAAGTACAGAAAAATCTTTAAATGAGAAGGTGTGTCCAAACTTTTTGTCTGTACTGTATATCTACTATATAAAGCTGAATGTGTGTATGTGTGTGTGTGTGTATGTGTGTGTGTGTGTGTGTGTGTATGTCCGGGATTGGCATCTGCACCGTCGCAGCTACAGCCAAAAAATTTTGCACAGTCACACGTCTGGACCCCGAGAGCGTCATAGGCTATGTTGTGAGGCGAAATTTTAACCCCGCGCGTTCCAATTCACCAAACAATTTTGCCCCTATCTACATAATGGGGAAAAAAGTGAAAGGAAAAGTGTTGGAAGCGTCACAACTACAGCAACAAAATTTTGCACAGTCACACGTCTGGACCCTGAGAGCGTCATAGGCTACGTTGTGAAGTGAAATTTTAACCCCGCGCTTTCCAATTCACCAAACAATTTTGCCCCTATCTACATAATGGGGAAAAAAGTGAAAGGAAAAGTGTTGGAGGCAAATTGACAGCTGCCAGATGTGAACAAGGGGGACTTAAAGAATGAGAGCGATGGCGCCAAAGAGTATATACCGTACAGTTGCTAAGGTGGGGCCCCGACATGGGATACTCACCACACACGGGGATATGAACACACACACAAAATGCGCCACACACTACCACGTGCTTGAACACATATACCACCCTCAGCACACATTTCACCACACATACACCAACCTTGCCACATAAAAGTCGAAACACAAAAGTCGCCGCTCAAAACTCGCCACGCGCAAAACTCGCCACATGCAAAAACTAGGCTCACGCAAAACTCGCCACAAGTGCAAAACTCACCTCATGGAAAACTCGCCACACGCAAAACTTGCACACGCGGAAAAATTGCCACATGCACAAAATTTGCAACACATGCAAAAGTTGCCTCACACAAAACTTGCACATACTCAAAAGGCACCAGACATAAAACTCACCACGCGCAAAACTCGCCATGCGCAAAACTTGCTGCACACAACTTGCTACACTAACCTGTCACATGCAACTCGACACACAAAAAGTTGCTACACGCATGTTGCCACACACAACTCAACACACACAACTTGACAAACGAAACTCGCCCTAAAACACACACAAGTCTGGTATTAGCCTTCAAAAATAAAAATCTGATTAATAAGCAGACAAACTACAAGAGCAACAAATGTACCATATAGGAAATACGGCAGCTGTCGGTCACATGACCTGTCTATTATGTGTATGTGTGAGCTAATATATACTGCCAGGGGGGAGGGCTTCCTGTTGGCTGGGGATCAGGCTGCCAATTTATCTTACAAATACTGAGGTAAAAATACTGAGCAAATAACGTGTGAACGAGGTCTAATACAGGAGATCACACAGGTATATACTATATACAGGGGAGATGACACACAGATATATACTATATACAGGAGAGATGACACACAGGTATATACTATATAGAGGAGGAGATGACATACAGGTACATACTGTATACAGGAGGAGATGACATACAGGTATATACTATATACAGGAGGAGATGACACACAGGTATATACTATATACAGGAGCAGATTACCTACAGGTATATACTATATACAGGAGGAGATGACATACAGGTATATGCTATATTTAGAAGATGACATACAGGTATATACTATATACAGGAGGAGATGACACACAGATATATACTATATACAGGGGAGATGACACACAGGTATATACTATATACAGGAGGAGATGACATACAGGTATATACTATATATAGAAGGAGATGACATACAGGTATATACTATATATAGGAGGAGATGACATACAGGTATATACTATATATAGGAGGAGATGACATACAGGTATATACTATATATAGGAGGAGATGACATACAGGTATATACTATATACAGGGGAGATGACACACAGCAGGTATATACAGTACTATATACAGGGGAGATGACATACAGGTATATACTATATATAGGAGATGACATACAGGTGTATACTATATATAAGGGAGATGACAAACATGTATATACTGAGGTGAAAATGAGAGGTGTGAGGTGAAAATGAAAAGGTGTGAGTGCAAAATGAGAGGAGTGAGGGAAAATAGTGTAGTGATCGGAAAATGACAGATGTGAGGTCGAAATGACAAGTGTTAGGGGGGAATGAGAGGAGTGAGGGGGAAAATGAGAGATGTGATTGGGAAAATGAAAGATGTGATTGGGAAAATGAGAGGCGTGATGGGAAAATAAGAGAAGTTACGTGCTATAACTAACCACAGATATTTACTATGCCCAGGCAACGCCGGGCTCTTCAGCTAGTCTAATATATAAAGCTGAATGTGTGTGTATGTATGTATGTATGTCCGGGATTGGCATCTGCACCGTCGCAGCTACAGCCACAAAATTTTGCACAGTCACATGTCTGGATCCCGAGAACGTCATAGGCTATGTTGTTAGGCGAAATTTTAACCCTGTGCGTTCCAATTCACAATTTTGCCCCTATCTACATAATGGGGAAAAAGTGAAAGGAAAAGTGTTGGAGGCAAATTGACAGCTACCAGATGTGAACAAGGGGGACTTAAAGAGTGAGAGCGATGGTGCCAAAAAGTACATACCGACCGTACAGTTGATAAGGTGGGGCCCCGACATGGGATACTCACCACACACGTGGATATGAACACACACAAAATGCGCCACACACTACCATGTGCTTGAACATATATACCACCCTCAGCACACATTTCACCACACATACACCAACCTCGCCACATAAAAGTCAAAACACAAAGGTCGCCGCTCAAAACTCGCCACGCGCAAAACACGCCACGTGCAAAACTAGGCTCACGCAAAACTCGCCACACGTGCAAAACTCACCTCATGGAAAACTCCCACACGTGGAAAAATTGCCACATGCACAAAAGTTGCAACACATGAAAAAGTTGCCTCACACAAAACTTGCACATACACAAAACGCGCCACACATAAATCTCGCCACGCGCAAAACTCGCCATGCGCAAAACTTGCTGCACACAACTTGCTGCACTAACCTGTCACATGCAACTTGACACAAAAAGTTGCTACACGCATGTCGCCACACGCAACTCAACACACACAACTTGACACATGAAACTCGCCCTAAAATACACACAAGTCTGGTATTATCCTTCAAAAATAAAAATCTGATTAATAAGCAGACAAACTACAAGAGCAACAACTGTACCATATAGGAAATACGGCAGCTGTTAGTCACATGACCTGTCTATTATGTGTACGTGTGAGCTAATATATACTGCCAGGGGGGAGGGCTTCCTGTTGGCTGGGGATTTATCAGGCTGCCAATTTAGCTTACAAATACTGAGGTAAAAATACTGAGCAAATAATGTGTGAATGAGGTCTAATACAGGAGGAGATGACATACAGGTATATACTATATACTATATACAGGAGGAGATGACACACAGGTATATACTATATACAGGGAAGATGACACACACATATATACTATATACAGGGGAGATGACACAGGTATATACTATATACAGGAGGAGATGACATACAGATATATACTATATACAGGAGGAGATGACACACACTTATATACTATATACAGGGGAGATGACACATAGGTATATACTATGTACAGGAAGAGATGACACACTGGTATATACTATATACAGGGGAGATGACATACAGGTACATACTATATACAGGGGAAATGACACACAGGTATATACTATATACAGGGGAGATGACACACAGGTATATACTATATACAGGGGAGATGACACACAGGTATATACTATATACAGAAGGAGATAACATACAGGTATATACTATATACAGGAGCAGATGACACACAGGTATATACTATATACAGGGGAGATGACATACAGGTATATACTATATACATGAGATGACATACAGGTATATACAATATACAGGAGGAGATAACACATACAGCAGGTATATACACTACAGGGGAGATGACATACAGGTATATACTATATACAGGAGATGACATACAGATGTATACTATATATAAGGGAGATGACAAACATGTATATACTGAGGGAAAAATGAGAGGTGTGAGGTGAAAATGAGGGGTGTGAGGTGAAAATGAAAAGGTGTGAGTGCAAATGAGAGGAGTGAGGGAAAATAGTGTAGTGATCGGAAAATGACAGATGTGAGGTCGAAATGACAAGTGTTAGGGGGGAATGAGAGGAGTGAGGGGGAAAATGAAAGGAGTAAGGGGGAAAATGAGAGGTGTAAGGGAGAAAATGAGAGATGTGAGGGGGAAAATGAGAGGCGTGATGGGAAAATAAGAGAAGTGAGGTGCTATAACTAACCACAGATATTTACTATGCCCAGGCAACGCCGGGCTCTTCAGCTAGTCTAAAATAAAATCCAGAAAATCACATTGTATAAATTCTATACATTTATTTGCATTTTGCAGTGAGAAATAAGTATTTGATCCCCTACCAACCATTAAGAGTTCTGGCTCCTACAGACCAGTTAGACGCTCATAATCAACTCGCTACCCGCATGAAAGACAGCTGTCTTTCATAGTCACCTTTATGAAAGACTCCTGTCCACAGGCTCAATTATACTTAGACATAAAAATTGCCCAGTGCCGACTCTGCAAGCAATAATGGAAAGATGATGTCACTGTAAGATCCATCTCACACCCGGATATCCCGGAGGCATTTTTGGTCAGCTGCATTAACAGAAATCTGATTGACTTTTCTTAGCATATTCCTGGGTCCCTGATCGTTGCTGGAACAAAGAGATGACAAATATAAGTATAAATGCTTCTCAGAATAACTCCATCACTGTGCATTACCAGCCACATCCGTTAGACACCTTCCCTCAATAAATATATTTAATGCTTCGTTGACCCAATTGTCTTTTCCAGCGTACAATTTTTAATGGGTGAAAATAGATGCCAGATTTTTCTTAGTAAAAGAATACCGAAGCAGTTACTAGTTCGCAATTTTAGGCTATAAAATATAGTCTGGGTCGATGGCAGAACATGCTTATTCTACATGAACTGATCGTACTGGTGCAATAAATTATCCAAGCAAATTGGGCAATAGTCACAAAGCCACCTACAATTACGGGGGCCATTATCACACCAATGGAATCCTGAAAGCATTGACCTTTCCATACAATCATTTTATCATTATATTTCATAAATGTCATTATTTAACTCTTGAGTGCGTTTCAGAATTGTAGATATATTGAGAACGCATGTACAGTGCCTTGCGAAAGTATTCGGCCCCCTGGAACTTTTCAACCTTTTCCCACATATCATGCTTCAAACATAGAGATACCAAACGTAAATTTTTGGTGAAGAATCAACAACAAGTGGTTATTTTAAATTTTTGTGGAAATTCAAAAACTGAAAAGTGGGGCGTGCAATATTATTCAGCCCCTTTACTTTCAGTGCAGCAAACTCACTCCAGAAGTTCATTGTGGATCTCTGAATAATCCAATGTTGTCCTAAATGCCTAATGATGATAAATATAATCCACCTGTGTGTAATCAAGTCTCTGTATAAATGCACCTGCTCTGTGATAGTCTCAGGGTTCTGTTTGAAGCACAGAGAGCATCATGAAGACCAAGGAACACAACAGGCAGGTCCGTGATACTGTTGTGGAGAAGTTTAAAGCCAGATTTGTATACAACATGATTTCCAAAACTTTAAACATCCCAAGGAGTACTGTGCAAGTGATCATATTGAAATGGAAGGAGTATCACACCACTGCAAATCTACCAAGACCCGGCCGTCCCTCTAAACTTTCATCTCAAACAAGGAGAAGACTGATCAGAGATGCAGCCAAGAGGCCCATGATCACGCTGGATGAACTGCAGAGATCTACAGCTGCGGTGGGACAGTCTGTCCATAGGACAACAATCAGTCGTACACTGCACAAATCTGGCCTTTATGGAAGAGTTGCAAGAAGAAAGCCATTTCTCAAATATATACATGAAAAGTGTTGTTTAAAGTTTGCAAAAAGCCACCTGGGAGACACCCCAAACATGTGGAAGAAGGTGCTCTGGTCTGATGAAACCAAAATCGAACTTTATGGCAACAATGCCAAACGATATGTTTGGTGTAAAGGCAACACAGCTCATCACCCTGAACACACCATCCCCACTGTCAAACATGGTGGTGGCAGCATCATGGTTTGGGCCTGCTTTTATTCAGCAGGGACAGGGAAGATGGATAAAATTGATAGGGAGATGGATGGAGCCAAATACTGGGCCATTCTTGAAGAAAACCTATTGGAGTCTGCAAAAGACCTGAGACTGGGACGGAGGTTTGTCTTCCAACAAGACAATGATACCAAATATAAAGCAAAATCTACAATGGAATGGTTCACAAATAAACCTATCCAGGTGTCACGGGATCCTTCTCCGAAACCACACAATCAACAGAGCAAGAGAATAGTGAGCAACTCCAAGACCTTTATTTAAGCAAAAATACGAAAGGTCCATATATAATCCACCACACAAAGGATAAAATAGTCCAGAATCCGAATGCAATTCAGTAACAGGATAAAAGTCCAACAATCCAGCAGAGAGAGGATAACATAGTCCATACACTCTTCTTTCTCTTTGAGGTGCTGTGAACCCATCATCATTCCACATAGGACTGATCTGTGTCTCACCTCACTGATATTTTAAAAGTCCCCCTCCTCATTCACAGGTCAGGGGGGAAGGTTGCAGGGGCTCACTGTTTCAACAAGCTAGGTCAATATGTCATTAGCATATTAGCAAACAATACAGTATTGTGGGGGCTGATATCAGATGGCAGCAACAGCCATTCATCAATTAGCAAATAACTCATCCTACAAGAGAACACCATGAAAATAAATAAAATAGAAGTATACACAAAAATGATATCCACATAGCATATCACACCATCACAACCTCTCCCCCTTCATAATAAGTGAGCACACAATTAGGTCTACACAGACCTCTGGCCTGCTCACTTTAGTCCACTTTGCTCAACTGTTTATAGTTCCTTGTACAGTGGCAGGGGTTGCAATAATCATGAGCACTTGTTGTCCATAAATTCCCAGTGTTAGGACTGGCGGAACGCACCCAGAAAGATGATATAGATGCGTTCGCAGTCCGAGGTCCACCGTGCAGGTGAAAACCCGCTGCTAGTAAATTGCAGACTATATGGCGGTACACTAAAGTAAACACACGTGGGTTCAACCTCACCCAGCGTGAAGGAAGCAATCCTGTTGCGTCACAGGACCGCGGTACCGCACCTAAAGCGCGAGCAAGCAGTCAGCGTACTTAACCCCAACTGGGATTGAAGTCCGATTAGACCCTTGCTGGCACTACACCGCAACTGGGTGTGTAAGGAAACTAATTAGAAATATATAAATGCACAGGAGTGCGAGCAATGCCGCACTGACGGACGCCACCAACCACACAGGCTTGTGTATGGAAAGCGCTAGGCAAGCGCACGGCGCCGTACAGGCGAACACAGCAAGAGGACGCTGTAATGTGTGTATCGTGCAGATGGTTAGTCGGGCGCTAGATAGCTACCAACATCCGCGAGCAGACAACAACTCTAGGGAGGGATATTTAGGAGCTTTCATCCATCGACATACATCCATCTACACACACACATATATAATTATGAGACAATACTAGCGCATGGCCGTGCGGTCATGCGCAGTTTATATAGTTGCAGCACAGGAAGTGGCTACAGAACTCTTGCCCTTCCAAGACCTGCCAAGAGGACCAATGGGATGTGCCGCAGAGCCTGAGCACCTGACCCTCGATCTCCAATGGGAGATCTTGCCCTGGGCATGCTCAGTATGTGCAGACAAGGACTTAGTCCCAGAGAAGTCCGCTTGCTGCTGACCAGTACTGGCTTTAATGGCAGAAGCTGGAGAAGCAGCAGTAACTCTTAGAACAGAGTGAGATTGAGCAAGACGCTGGGACCGACGTCTTTGCTGAGCAGACTCCACTGCGGCTGGAACAGAATGGGAGACCGCAGCGGAGATGGCTCGAGATTCCCCCTGTGCAGAAGCGGGAACTCGACCTCTAACATTACCCCCCCTCCTTGGGCCTCGCTACGTTCGAAGGCAGCAATAAGCTGCGGAGCCCGAATGTGCTCAGCAGGCTCCCAGGACCTATCCTCAGGGCCGTAACCCTTCCAGTCCACCAAAAAATATTTTTTGCCACGTACCACCTTGCACCCCAAGATAGCGTTCACCTCGAAATCGTCCGTAGACGAACCCGATGTCTCGGCAGATGACTCAGAAAACCGGGACATGTATACGGGCTTAAGGAGGGACACATGAAAGGTGTCGATGATACCAAGGCGTGGAGGAAGGGCCAGACGGTAGACCACAGGATTAACCTGTTCGAGGACCTTGAAGGGACCCAAGTAGCGAGGAGCAAATTTAGTGGACTCAACTCGCAGCCTGATGTTACGGGCGGAGAGCCACACCAAGTCGCCAGGAGCAAAGGTCGGAGCGGGGCGCCGATGAGCATTGGCGGAGGACCTCATTCTCTCCTTAGAGGCCCGAATGGCATCCTGAGTGCGGTCCCAAATATCCCGTGCCTCCACAGCCCAGTCTGCCACCCTGGAGTCTGCGGAAGACACGGGCATAGGCACAGGTACCCGTGGATGCTGACCATAGTTGAGGAGGAATGGAGTTTGTCCAGTGGAGTCGGCTACGGCGTTGTTCAGCGCAAACTCTGCCCATGATAGCAAGGATGCCCAGTCATCCTGCCTGGCTGAAACAAAATGTCGCAGGTATGTGACCAAGGTCTGGTTGGCTCTCTCTACCAACCCATTCATCTCGGGATAATAAGCGGAAGACAGATTCAACTCAATACTGAGTAGACAACAAAGCTCTCTCCAGAACCGAGACGCAAACTGGGGACCTCGGTCACTGACAATTTTGTCAGGCATACCATGTAGGCGGAAGATATGTTTAATGAACAACACTGCCAAGGCCCGTGCAGAAGGTAACCGTGGTAGCGGCACCAAATGCACCATTTTTGAGAAATGATCGGTGATGACCCAAATAATGGTACAGCCGCGAGATTTGGGTAAACCCACGACAAAGTCCATCCCGACCATCTCCCAGGGCCTATCTGCCACTGGCAAGGGATAGAGCAACCCAGCTGGCCTTTGACGCGGAGATTTATTTTTGGCACAGGAGACACACGCCAGAACATAATCCCTGACATCCCGGACCATATGCGGCCACCAGTACGTCCTCGCCAGTAGCTCAGATGTCCTTTTTGTCCCAAAGTGTCCACCCACCCTGGAGGAATGAGCCCAAGAGAGAACCTCCGGTCGCAAATTAATGGGCACAAAAGTCTTGCCCGGAGGCACAGACTCCAGTGAAACCGGCGCTACGGTTCTCAGGCTCTCAGCAGGGACAATAAGCCGAGGCTCCTCTTCCTCCTCCTCAGTTGACATAAGGGAGCGAGAGAGAGCGTCGGCGCGAATATTCTTCTCCCCGGCGAGATAATGCAGAGTAAAATGGAACCGGGAGAAAAATAAGGACCATCTGGCCTGACGAGAATTCAGCCGCTGGGCTGTGTGTAAATACACCAAATTTTTGTGGTCCGTGAAGACCTGGAAATGAAACCGTGCACCCTCCAGAAGATGTCTCCACTCCGAAAAGGCCAACTTCATCGCTAGCAACTCCCTATCCCCGATGGAGTAATTTCTCTCCGCTGACGTAAAGGTCTTTGAGAAAAAGAAGCATGGATGCTTCCGACCTTGAGCATCCTTTTGATAGAGGACTGCTCCAGCACCAACGGATGAGGCATCCACCTCCATTAGGAATGGCTTATCAACATCGGGGCGACGTAAGATGGGAGCGCTAGCAAAGTGGGACTTAATAGAAGTGAAGGCCTTGGAGACCTCTTCCGACCACAATTTGGGATTTGCTCCCTTCTTGGTGAGGGCTACCAAGGGAGCTACCAGAGTTGAGAAGTGGGGAATGAACTGGCGGTAATAGTTAATGAACCCCATAAAGCGCTGCACCGCTTTAAGAGAATGGGGCTCTTGCCAGTCCATCACAGCCTGTAGTTTGGCAGGATCCATAGCCAATCCCTGGGCGGAGATGATATAAAAACTCCTGCTCAAACATACACTTCTCCAACTTAGCATAAAGAGAGTTTGCCCGTAGGAGGTTGAAGACTCTGCCAACATCTCTCCGGTGGGAGTCCATATCTGGAGAAAAGATGAGAATATCATCCAGATAGACTACAACTGAGGTGGAAAGCATATCCCGGAAGATGTCGTTGACAAAGTCTTGGAAAACGGCTGGAGCATTACAGAGCCCGAAGGGCATCACCAGATACTCATAGTGCCCATCTCTGGTGCTAAACGCCGTTTTCCATTCGTCCCCCTCACGGATGCGAATCAGGTTATAAGCACCCCGCAGATCTAATTTAGTAAACACTCTAGCTCCCCGAAGCCTATCAAAGAGCTCGGATATCAGGGGCAAAGGATACTTGTTCTTAACCGTGATAGCGTTAAGACCCCTGTAGTCTATGCATGGACGCAGTTCCCCATTCTTCTTCTGCACGAAGAAGAACCCTGCCCCAGCAGGTGACACTGACTTCCTGATGAACCCTCTTGCCAGATTCTCTTGAATGTACTGAGACATGGCCTCTGTCTCCGGGAGAGATAATGGATAAACTCGACCCCGGGGAGGCTCCGCACCAGGCAAGAGATCGATAGGACAGTCATAGGGGCGATGGGGCGGAAGGGTCTCCGCCGCCTTTTTGGAGAACACGTCTGCATAAGACCAATATTGCTTGGGGAGAGAGGATAGATCTGCGGGTACCTCTGTAGTAGCAACCTGAACGCACTCTCGGTGACACCTACCCCCACATGATTCACCCCATCCCAGAATTCTGCCAGAGGACCACTCGATGTGAGGAGAGTGGTACCGTAACCAAGGTATCCCCAACAGGATCTCATCAATCCCCTCAGGAATGATGAGCAGAGATATAATCTCCTGATGGGATGGTGACATGGACAGAGTAAAAGGGATGGTCTGATGTGTTATCTGTGCGGGGAGTGTCGACCCATTCACCACTCGTACCGTTACTGGTTGAGATAGCATAACCAGGGGTATTGCGTGACGTTGGGCGAAGGCAGAAGACATAAAATTGCCCTCCGCCCCAGAATCCACGCAGAGCTCTACCGAGTGGGAGGATGAGCCAAAAGTAATTGTCCCCTTGAAAGACAATTTGGAGGCAAACGTCGCAGTGTCTAGTGCACCTCCACCTACTACCACTAGACGCTGACGTTTCCTCGACCGCTGATGACATCTGGTGGCAGGATGTCCTGACTGTTGGCATACATGGCAAACCTGGAGTGCACGGGCGGTCCGGGACTTAGATCCCGCTCGTGACACCACCTTAGGTTCATGGGGCTCAGGAGCCTGGACTGGAAATTCTAAAGGTTTGGCGAAGGTGGGAGCCAGCCGAAACCTCTGCCTACACTGGGCTCGCTCTAACCTCCGCTCGTGAAAACGGAGGTCAATACGAGTAGATATAGTTATTAATTCCTCCAGTGTGGCGGGAATCTCCCTAGTAGCCAGGGCGTCCTTAACGTGGTCAGCCAACCCCCTCCAAAATATAGGGATAAGGGCTTTATCCGACCACTCCAGCTCAGATGCTAGAGTGCGGAAGTGGACGGCAAAAAGGCTGACCAAGGACGAGCCCTGAGTCAATGCCAACAGTTGGAGCGCCGTATCATGGGTGACACGAGGTCCTAAAAAGACCTGTTTCAGAGTGCTCAGGAATAACGGAGCACTCTGCACCACAAGATCGTCACGCTCCCACAGCGGCGTAGCCCACTGCAACGCCCTGTCCGACAATAAGGAAATGATAAAGCCCACCTTAGCCCGCTCTGTAGGGAAACGAGAGGCCAGAAGCTCGAGATGTATTGAGCACTGACTCACGAAACCCCTACAGGACTTACTGTCACCAGAAAATTTCTCTGGTAGCGGGAGGCGAGATAGCGTCGGTACAGGGGCGGCAGTGGACAAGGTAGCTGCAGCCACACTTGCAGCCTGAACAGCAACAGCAGTAACATCCACAGCTGAAGTTGAACGCTCTAGAGCCGCCAACCTTCCCTCCAGCTGCTGGATGTACCGCTGTAAACGCTGATCGTCCGCCATTTACTAGCCAGACCTTGGCGCTAGTATTATGTTAGGACTGGCGGAACGCACCCAGAAAGATGATATAGATGCGTTCGCAGTCCGAGGTCCACCGTGCAGGTGAAAACCCGCTGCTAGTAAATTGCAGACTATATGGCGGTACACTAAAGTAAACACACGTGGGTTCAACCTCACCCAGCGTGAAGGAAGCAATCCTGTTGCGTCACAGGACCGCGGTACCGCACCTAAAGCGCGAGCAAGCAGTCAGCGTACTTAACCCCAACTGGGATTGAAGTCCGATTAGACCCTTGCTGGCACTACACCGCAACTGGGTGTGTAAGGAAACTAATTAGAAATATATAAATGCACAGGAGTGCGAGCAATGCCGCACTGACGGACGCCACCAACCACACAGGCTTGTGTATGGAAAGCGCTAGGCAAGCGCACGGCGCCGTACAGGCGAACACAGCAAGAGGACGCTGTAATGTGTGTATCGTGCAGATGGTTAGTCGGGCGCTAGATAGCTACCAACATCCGCGAGCAGACAACAACTCTAGGGCGGGATATTTAGGAGCTTTCATCCATCGACATACATCCATCTACACACACACATATATAATTATGAGACAATACTAGCGCATGGCCGTGCGGTCATGCGCAGTTTATATAGTTGCAGCACAGGAAGTGGCTACAGAACTTTTGCCCTTCCAAGACCTGCCAAGAGGACCAATGGGATGTGCCGCAGAGCCTGAGCACCTGACCCTCGATCTCCAACGGGAGATCTTGCCCTGGGCATGCTCAGTATGTGCAGACAAGGACTTAGTTCCAGAGAAGTCCGCTTGCTGCTGACCAGTACTGGCTTTAATGGCAGAAGCTGGAGAAGCAGCAGTAACTCTTAGAACAGAGTGAGATTGAGCAAGACGCTGGGACCGACGTCTTTGCTGAGCAGACTCCACTGTGGCTGGAACAGAATGGGAGACCGCAGTGGAGATGGCTCGAGATTCCCCCTTTGCAGAAGCGGGAACTCGACCTCTAACACCCAGGTCCTGGATTTACGGTCATACCAGGTGTTTTGACTGGACTGAGCCATTCACTGATGTTCTTTAGCCAAGGTAGCTAGCTGGGCGAGACAGTCTCTGAGCTCTAGAATGTAGGGAATGATGGGCGTTCCTGTGCCTGCGATATCTCCCTCCAATTGTTCTTTCAGAAGAATGAGAGGCCCACGGACCTTCCGGCCAAACAGATTGCTTCACGGTGAGGTCTGGATGTCGTAGTGCTTGAAGGGCTTGTAGTCGGGTGACTGCTTCCACAAAATGACACTGTAACTCCCCAATGTCATTTCCAAGGAGGATATCTGCAGGAAGTCCTCCCATAACTCCAATCCAAGAAAGTTTTTCTCCAAAACCATAATCCAAAGGTACCAAAGCTCGCTGTATACACCCCCTGCCAGGACAATGGGAAATCTCGGACCCTGGTGAATGGCCTCGGGTCGAACCACAAGGGGGTCAGCTATAGTCTCTAAATCCTGACACTTTGTATCCATCAATTAAAACATCCTGCAGGTGGCTTTGCCCTTGCTCTGGGTAGCTAAAGGACAAAGGATGGAGTCCGTACACTCCAGGAGGGGTATCTATGGTGCCGTGGTCGGTGGTCCACTTTGGTGGGGGTGGTGGTAGCTCTTCCTCAGGCGAGATGGAGTGCACATGATGCACTGGATGAGGTGGGGCTGCGTGGGGCTCCCTCCGAATCCTTGATGGACAGCCAGACTGCAAATATCCAGGTTGCCCACATCTGTAACATCTCCTCTCTGTGATACCCCCAGGTCGTGGTCGGAAATGTTGGGGCCCAGGATTGTGAGACTTGATTGTCATCGGCTTGCGACTAGGTGGAAGGGCAGATATAATCGGAGGGGGATGGGGCGCGGGAGCAGGCCATGGTTCATTGTCCAGAGGCTTCCTCCATTGCGGTCGGATAGTAAGGGCTTCATCGGCCAGTGCGGCAGCTCTATCCATGGTACACGGTGTGCGCTCCCAGACCCATTCCCGTACCTCTGCAGGGCACTTGGCAAGAAATTGTTCTATAAGGAACACCTGTATAACATCTTCCACAGTAAAGGCGTTTTCTGCTTCCAGCCATCTCTGACCTGCCTGGGACATCTTATGTGAAACATCCTAAACGATCCCCCGTAGTGCATGGGAGGTCTTGGAACTTGGCCCTATATGAGTCTGGGGTGGTAGCATGGTAATCCAGAATAGTCTGCTTTACAATGTTATAATCCTGATTCTGCTGTGAGTCAATGGTTCGGTAAGCCTCCACCATGCTACCATTCAGGAGTCCCACTAACAAACGCATCCAGCTAGAGTGGGGCACCTCCATCACAGCACACTGCTGCTCAAAGTCCTTGAAGAACCCCTCCACATCTCCGGAAGCCTCATCAAATGGCTTAAACTCTGTCTGGGTGATCCGTACAGGCTCCTGGATTGTTGGGTTTACACTCCACATCTCATTACTCCCTCTTTCCAGCTCCATTGCTTCTTATCTCCGCTGTGCCCAGCGGGCAGCCTCCTCCTCCTGAGAGATGCCTGGGCCCTGAACTTGTTAGCTTAGGCCAGGTCTCTGGCTCTCTCCTATAAACTGGATACAGTCGAATTTCTGTACTCACTCTGTGGGTGGTTCTCCATTTGGTTACACTCTGTTGATCCAACTGCTTGCCACCAGTTGTCACGGGGTCCTTCTCCAATACCACACAATCAACAGAGCAAGAGAATAGTGAGCAACTCCAAGACCTTTATTTAGGTAAAAATAGGAAAGGTCCATGTATAATCCACCACACAAAGGATAAAATAGTCCAGAATCCGAATGCAGTTCAGTAACAGGATAAAAGTCCAACAATCCAGCAGAGAGAGGATCACATAGTCCATATACTCTTCTTTCTCTCTGCGGTGCTGTGAACCCATCATCATTCCACACAGGACTGATCTGTGTCTCACCTCACTGATATTTTAAAAGTCCCCCTCCTCATTCTCAGGTCAGGGGGGAAGGTTGCAGGGGCTCACTGTTTCAACAAGCTAGGTCAATATGTCATTATCATATTAGCAAACAATACAGTATTGTGGGGGCTGATATCAGATGGCAGCAACAGCCATTCATCAATTAGCAAATAACTCATCCTACATGAGAACACCATGAAAATAAGTAAAATAGAAATATGCACAAAAAGGATATCCACATTGCATATCACACCGTCACACCAGGTGTTAAAATGGCCAAGTCAAAGTCCAGACCTCAATCCAATTGAGAATCTGTTGGAAAGAGCTGAAAATTGCTGTTCACAAACGATCGCCATCAAACCTCACTGAGCTCGAGCTGTTTGCAAAGGAATTTCAGTCTCTCGATGTACAAAATTGATAGAGACATACCCCAAGTGACTTGCAGCTGTAATTGCAGCAAAAGGTGGCGCAACAAAGTATTAAGTTAAAGGGGCCGAATAATATTGCACGCTTCACTTTTCAGTTTTTGAATTTCCACAAAAATTTAAAATAACCAATAAATTTCATTCAACTTCACAATTGTGTTCCACTTGTTGGTGATTGTTCACCAAAAATTTACATTTGGCATCTTTATGTTTGAAGCATGATATGTGGGAAAAGGTTGAAAAATTCCAGGGGGCCAAATACTTTAACAAGGCACTGTATATGTGTAATTTCACAAACTATAATTAAAGGGTATTGACTTTTATGTAAATTATTTTTTTGTATTTTTTGTATCAATGACTCACAGTTCTCAATGACTTTATACAATCACGTAATAGACATTTTGTAATCAGCACGTCTAGTACAGACATCATGTGTCTGGGGCAAAAATCATTACTATTCGCACACCAAAATCATACCAGCAATGTCTCAGGACATAATAACACATACTTATCCATGCTCTGGACACTGTGCTGACAGACAAAGCTACTCTTCTTGTATCAGCTCGCATTGATGTGCCATCCTGGATGAGCTGTACTACCTGAGCAACTTCTGTGGGTTTTAGACACCACTTCATGCTACTGTACAGTACCTCTAGGGGTGAGAGCAATGACAAAAATCTAAAGTGACCAAAACAGCAGACAAAAAAGATGAGGACAGAGAAATGGTCTATGGTCACACCCTGTAGAACCACTCCTTTATAGGGGTTGTCTTGCTAATTGCCTATCATTTCTACCTGCTGTCTGTTCCATTTGCACAACAGCAAGAGAAATTGATTCACAACTGGTGTTGCTTCATAACTGGATAAGTTGATTTCACAGAAGTGTGATTGACTTGGAGTCACATTGTGCTGTTTAAAGGGAACCTGTCACCTGAATTTGGCGGGACTGGTTTTGGGTCATATGGGCGGAGTTTTCAGGTGTTTGATTCACCCTTTCCTTACCCGCTGGCTGCATGCTGGCTGCAATATTGGATTGAAGTTCATTCTCTGTCCTCCGTAGTACACGCCTGCGCAAGGCAATCTTGCTCCATTCTCCCCGCACCCTCACCATCTTCAGCCACCAGTCGTGTTGTATGGAACGCCTGTAAAATTGGAATCCTGACACATTAAAAGACATCCACTACGATTTCATGGTGAGTGCCGCTTTATTCTGTTGCTCTTGTCCAAATGACTGCTTTACCATTAAGGTTCTTTCAAAGCGTTGCACCACCAAATTAAGTAGTGTTTTTGCCGCATGCTGTGGGTGTACAAGGGAATCGATGTACTCCTTGTGAGCAGTAAGTTTTCCTGGTGCCATTCATCGTTCAAGTCTGTGAAGCTCCTGGAAAACTGCTTCAAAGTCTGGGCCTTGGTTGATAAGCACTCATTCAGGGTAACCGTGCGGGCTACAAAAGTGTTGTTGAAATGCTTTGAATGCCGTCTTCACCGTCTGATCCTTCACTGGCACTACTACCAGGAACCGGGAGTAGTGGTCTACTATGGTAAGTGCGTAGATATAGCCTGACTGGCTTGGGGCCAGCTTCACGTGGTAAAAGGCTACCAGCTCAAGTGGTTGTTTGGTGACTATGGGCTGTAGGGGAGCCCTCTGGCTATCACGGTCTTTCCGTCTCAGGTTGCATGGACCACATTCTTGACACCAGTTCTCAATTGCTTTCCTCATGCCAACCCAGCAGAATCACTCACGTAGCAGGACTTCCAACTTCTTCTACCCAAAGTGTCCTGCTCCATCATGGTATGCTTCTACGACCATTGGCGCATCCTGCTTCGGGACTACCACCTGCCATACCAGTTCGTGGGTTTAGGAGTTGACGCTTCTCCGACACAGCTTCACCTCATAAATGAATAGCTTGCCCTTCTCCTTCCACAACTGTTGGGTGTCTTGTGGAGCATCTGGACCAGGGTGCGAATCAGCTTGTGTCAGCAATTTCTTCACTAGGAGGACTTACAAATCGCTGTCCTGTGTTTTTGCCCATCCATGGTGGGGCAATGGGTTAATTGTTGCCTCTTGCACGGAATAGCGCTTGTCCCTCATGCAGTGATGTATTAGTATACCCAAGTCTTTTTTACACGTGCTGTTTCTTAGTTCTATTCCTCCCATTCTGTAGATGTAATTTTCATTTTTCTTGCCCAGATGTAGCATGCTGCATTTCTCCCTGTTAAACTACATTCTATTAGTCACTGCCCATTGTTCAAGCTTATCTAGAATATTATGCTGGAGTGCACAGGTTCACCAGAACAGTAATAGCATGGCACTGCTGCTAGAGAAAAGTGACTAAGAGAGAGGCTGTGACAATTGCTGAGAGTGTGCTGTATTAAGAGTGACACAGAGACTGTGCCAATGAAAGCAAGGAGCTGCTGAATGTTTTGCCAGACGGCTGTGTCACAAGCACAAGCTCATGATTGCTGTGATTGCCAACAGCGATCCTTCATTTATTCCAAGACATTACCTCTCATAAGACTGATGAAACTATCACGATTGATGCCTCTTGTAGGACTTTGTAACCACCACGTTTGTTGTCTCTATGGCTACGTTCACATTAGCGTTGCGCCGCTGTTGCGTCGGCGACGCAGCGGCGACGCAGCGGCGACGCGCCCCTATGTTTAACATAGGGGACGCGTGCGTTTTTTGGGTGGCGTTTTTCGCCACGTGCGTCGTTTCCGACGCTAGCGTCGGACGCAAGAAAATGCAACAAGTTGCATTTTCTGTGCGTCCGATTTTCGTCAAAAACGACGCACGCGTCGCAAAACGCGCGCGTTTTTGCGCGCGTTTGCGCGCGTTTTTCCGTGCGTCG
Source organism: Ranitomeya imitator (assembly GCF_032444005.1). Lineage (NCBI taxonomy): Eukaryota > Metazoa > Chordata > Amphibia > Anura > Dendrobatidae > Ranitomeya > Ranitomeya imitator. The sequence continues at coordinate 179,544,067 of NC_091288.1, read as the reverse complement.
CGCGTTGCGTCGCCGACGCAGGGCGGCGCAACGCTAATGTGAACGTAGCCTAAGTGTGGAAAGCAATACTTGAATTGTCATTTGCAAACTGTCCTGTAACTTTGTAAGCATTATCACTGACCAAAGTTGTTAACATTAATCATAACATATCCATAAGAATATTTTTGCAAAAGCGGAAATAACTCTTTCAGCTTCATGAGTCACATATGACATCTCATAATTTGCTGGCAGCAAAATATGTGATGCAAAAATGTGCAAAATTGATGCAAAAATGTGCAAAATGTGATGCAAAATTTTGTGAAGCAAAATGCCTTTGCCGAGTCAGAATTTCTATTTGTATAGAGTTCTATGTGCAAGCGTAAGAAACTAGTATTATATAAAACATACTTTTATGGCCAAAATGAATCCTGAAACTGAAAGTTTTAGAAGTTTATCAGCAGGCATCCTGCTTTATTAAGTGGCATAGATTACTTACCATAGACTAATACAGAAATATCTATATGTGTTTTTATAGCATCACACCATTTATTTGCATAGTACATCACAGCAGGAATAAACATAACAGAATATATAATGGAGATAACAGCTGAGTGAGTAGATGTAAACACGGAAAAAGAAGAATTCCTGCTGTGGAGATGCCACCAACTAAGTTTTATGTGTGGAGTATAAGCTGGTGGGGATGGTGTTCAGTTCCAGAGATTCACATTTGGGCAATTTTCAAAATATCTTGTTGTTAAGTGTTCATATAGATTGACATTTATGATATTTACAGGTACATCCATGTCCAAAAGTGTTGGCATCCTTGAAATTGTTTCATGAAAATGAAATATTTCTCCCAGTAAATTATTGCAATTACACATGTTTTGTTATATACACATTTATTTCATTTGTGGGTATTGAAACAACACGACAAAACTGAGAAAAAAAGGCAAATTGTGCATAATTCTACACCAACCCCAAAAATGGGCTGGTCAAAATTGTTGTAATTGTAATCATTTTCTGGCAGAAATACTTCATTTCTGGAACAATTTCTAGGGTGCCACCCAGTAACTTAGCTCTGGGTGGGCCCCTCAGAGGTGGAAAGGGGGGCGGTGACACTGGGCCCGCCATCAAGCTTAACTGTGTCTGTATTTGCCGAGTGCAGATATAGTTGAAAGTAATGAAGGAGGAGGGAGCGTCAGCTCACGCTTCCTCTCCAATCATTCTTCCTCAGCGTCTGACGTCTTAGCGCGATGATGTCACTACATGGCATTCTCTATGCTGAGATGTGCGACGCTTCAGAAGACAAGCAGCAGAGGAACAAGAAAGAGAGGTGAGTATTGTATTTTTTTTCTTTTTAGATCACTGTGTGACCATAAATCTGTATTAAGGACCATGGGGATGGATTATGCTGTGAGGACCATGGGGGGATGCATTATACTGTGAGGACCGTGAGGTGATGCATTATACTGTAAGGACCATGGGGGGATGCATTCTACTGTGAGGACCATAGGGGATGCATTATACAGTGAGGACCATGAGGGATGCATTGCACTGTATGGACCATGGGAGGATGCATTATACTGTAGGGACCATGGGGGTATGCATTATACTGTGAGGAGTAAGGGGGATGCATTATACTGTGAGGACCATGGGGGGATGCATTACACTGTATGGACCATGGGGGGATGCATTATACTGTAAGGACCATGGGGGTATGCATTATACTGTGAGGAGTATGGGGGGATGCATTATACTGTGAGGACCATGGGGATGCATGATACTGTGAGGACCATGGGTAACACATTCTACTGTGAGAAAAATGGGGGAATGCATTATACTGTAAGGACCATGAGGTTATGCATCATACTGTGAGGACCATGGGGGGATGCATTATACTGTGAGGACCATGGGGGGATGCATTATACTGTGAGGGCCATGGGGGGATGCATTATACTGTAAGGACTATGGGGGAATGAATTATACTGTAAGGACCATGGGGGTATTCATTATACTGTGATGACCATGGGGAATGCATTATACTGTGAGGACTATGGAGGGGTGCATTACACCACGAGGACCATGGGGAGATGCATTATACTGTATGGACCATGTGGGGATGCATTATACTGTATGGAACATGGGGGATGCATTTATTATGAGGACCATGGGGGATGCATTATACTGTATGGACCATAGGGGGTGCATTATATGCATTATATGTGAGGACCATGGGGGAATGCATTATAGTGTAAGGACCATGAGGGTATGCATTATACTGTGAGGACCATGGGGGTATGCATTATACTGTGAGGACCATGAGGGGGATGCATTATACTGTAAGGACTATGGGGGAATGCATTATAAAAATGGCGATCCTACACTTCTACACAAATCTACAGTAAGCTATATACAAAAAAAGTCCTAAAATGCAAGTTTTAGTCCGATTCTTCATTTCAATAGTTATTAACATACTGTACTTGTGCTACTTAATTATTTGGGATACAGTTTAATTAATGCCATGGGGGTATCCATTATACTGTGAGGACCATGGGGGATGCATTATACTGTAAGGACTATGGGGTAATGCATTATAAAAATGGCCATCCTACATTTCTACACAAATCTACAGTAAGCTATGTACAAAAAAGTCCTAAAATGCAAGTTTTAGTCTGATTCTTCATTTCAATAGTTAACATACTTGTGCTACTTAATTATTTGGAATACAGTTTAATTAATGCCATGGGGGTATTGATTATACTGTGAGGACCATGGGGGATGCATTATACTGTGAGGACCGTAGAGGCATGCATTATACCGTGAGGACCATGGGAAATGCATTCATTATACTGTGAGGACTATGGAGGGGTGCATTATGCCATGAGGACCATTCGGAGATGCATTATACTGTATGGACCATGGGGGGATGCATTATACTGTATGGAACATGGGGGATGCATTTTATTGTGAGGACCATGGGGGGATGCATTATACTGTGAGGACCATGGGGGGATTCCTACTGACTCCAACTCAAAAATATTTACCAAATCCTCACATTCCTATATGAAGAATCTTCAAAAACACTAATGCATGCCCTCATCATCTCCCACCTCGACTACTGCAGTCTCCTGACCTGTAGCCTCCCTTCTAACACGCTCGCACCCCTCCGATATATCCTAAACTCTGCCCGACTAATTCACCTGTCCTCACCTGTTTCCCCGCACCCTCTCATATTCATTCCCCGCCGCCTCTCCATGTGTACCTGAGCGCTGATTTCAGCGAATAAAGGATTTTTCTGCAATAGCATCGTTGGGGTGAGTGCTGCATTGCTTTTTACATATATTACTGCAAGTGAAGTCTCTGATCCACTGTTTGGTGTGCACCACCCCTGAATGCTTTCATCTGACTAAGTGTTAAAAGTCTGTATGCCTCAGCTTGCTGAATTGCCTGTGAAGATTTACTTACCTGGTGCCGCACAGTCTCTGTATCTTGGCTTGTTTCATATTGAATTCACCTGTCCCCCTACTATTCCCTGGCCTCTTTTCTCTGTCAATCCCTGCACTGGTGAGACTACAATTCAAAACCCTAACCACAGGATTGTAATGGGGTCTACCAAGCTGGGGTACCTCTTTCAGTACCACCCCGTGTTTCAGGAAGTCCACTCTGCTTTTGCTTTGTTCTGAATGAATGACACTGGCAGGAATTTCTTGATTACATGAGAGCATATAAAAGCTGACTGCTACCCCACGTATTTCCAGTCTAAGAACAACCTTTATTTACAGCACACAGAATATATAACACAGATACACAGGGCAGGCCAATAGGAACACAGCAGGCCAGACCTACATTACAATAGCCACAGGGGGCCGGAGCCTGCCAATATTTACTGTGGAAATTACAAAGGTGGGGGGAGGTCAGAAAGAGAATATCTTGTCCAGGGGCGCAGCCTGTGGACTGATGCATTTCACATGGAAACTATTATACATACATATACTGCATAACATTCTTGGTGCTGGGGGGTTCTGTAACAAGGATACAAAGCCATCTGCAATCTGCCTCCTCCATACATCTGTGACTTAGTCTCCTGGAACTTTCCTGCATTCAACCTCCGATCCTCACAAGATCTCTTTCTCTACTCCCCTCTTATCTCCTCTTCCCACAATCGCATGCAAGATTTTTCCCGTGAATTCCCCTCTACTCTAGTACTCTCTATTCTAACATATGAGACTGTCACCTACCATGGAAACCTTCAAAATGAACAGGAAGACCTACTTCTTCTGACAAGCCTACAACTTACAGTAACCCTTGCTTCAACATACAGCTCTCTTCACCTTCTGTATCCTCACTCATCCCTTGTAGATTGTGAGCCCTCGCGGCCAGCATCCTCTCTCCTCTTGTACCAGTGGGGGACTTGTTTTGTTCAGCATTACTATACTTGCTTTTTATTACGTATACCCCTTTTTACTAGTAAAGCGCCATGGAATAAATGGCGCTATAATAATAAATAATAATAATGCCAGTTGTTAATTCCTTAATTCCAGTTCCTGAAATGCAAGTTACGAAGTTGTTCTTTTTCTAGATATTAGTTTTAAAAAGGGTTGTTAAGCTAAAAAAGAAATGTAGTTGAATGTAATTCAAGTAATAAGATATGCATCTTACCAAAATTGATCACATGTACATAGTTACAACCTTAGCTTAACGCTACATTTGGGGCAGAAAGTAGTGAGTAATTATCTGGAACAGGAAGTCTGGTACAGCTTTAGCCAATAGCAGCAGAGCAGGAAGTGATGTCATCTAAGCAAATCCTACTGTTCAGAGTGCACAGAGCACCTTGAAAACTTGCAATTGGCGGACCAGATGGAAATAATTAATAAACATAGTAGGTCTATTTTACTTATTATGAAAATGTAGCTGGAGTCTTACTTTAACAAGTAATTACAGATTTTCTCATTTATCTTTATAGAGGGTGTCTATCTTTGGGAACATTTTTTTTTCTTAAATACATGTAATTTTTTTCTAAAAATAATTTCTGTAATTGGGTTTCGTTAAACATTTTGCATTGATTGCCTTCTATAGCCTCGGTGTTACACCGATCTATGGGTAGCTGCTGAGTTAATTGAGAATCTCCAATAAGAGAGTTTATAATTTTTTAATCTCTCCGTTTCTGAGCTCCTTTCGACGCTCCTTTACGACCATATCAAAGTTGAATATGCAGGAAAACAAAGAGCCTGTAAAAGAAAAAGCAGTGCAAAATGTTTTAATGAAACTGAATTATGAAAATAATTTTTAGCCTCAACTCTACGTATTTAAGAGAAAAAAAAATGTCCCCAGAGGTGGACAATACCTTTAAGCCGAAATGTGTAAATTAATTTTCCTAGGAGAACTCTTCCCAAATTCTTTTCATATATCGTGGTTATTGTTTTCTGCCCATTAGGCCGCTAACAAATGTAAATGTTTCCCAGTCGTTGAGACCTAATAAGTTTTGCTCACCCCATGTAGTGAAAATCAATATTACATTTTACCTGCTGTAAATGATAGGGCAATCTCGGCATCAAACAAGACAAAATGATAGAGTCCAGAGTACTGTGTTATTCTTGTATTTGTTCAAAGGAACTTAGCGGAGATTGAGAATGACTGCTTTTTCAGTCAACTACAGATTGTATGTAATGGCTTGAAAAAAAAAAAAAACTTTACCAACAGAAAAAGACATTGGGTTTAGTATTTTGTATGCTGTGACCTGACTTTAAGACCTTTTGTAAGCAACTGATTCCTAGTTTCTGTACCCAAGAATGTGACCTTAAACCATAAACTTCGGTAAAACAAAAGCACAATACAATTGCTTGAAGGGAATTGTTTTGTCTTTTGTCCGACCCAAGAATTTACTTTTATCAGTGTTGCTAAAGTATGGCAATTACTGAGATTTTTTTTCTTGTTTTTTTGGCCCTAGGAAACTGACATTTCTACAAAACCATCCAGTTCATTTGTCTGTGCAAACAAGACGAATCCAACAATAAATATTCCCAAGATACTTATCATACATACCAAATCCTTTTTTTCCCACCTTAATCTGTTTCTCAAATGAGCTTGTAAAAGGTGACCACAGCCAACATTGTTTTACATTTTCTAGCCGAGTGTCCTTTATTTTTTTATCTCTTGTGTGTGCAGCTAAAAACCAAACTATGAAACGTTGCAATTTTTACACTGACCACTAGATGTCAGCACTATAGTTGACAGTCCAGACTGGCAAGGAAACAGCATCTCACTTTACAGCTTACCGTGAAACCAAATGTGATCACCTTATAGTAGAGAATGAAAGGTAACAGGTTTGATGTACTCTCTAAAGATCCAGGGATAGTAAATATCCAGTAATTTCCCTAGACCACAATGGACCATGGATATCAATGTAGTCACTTCATCATTCCAAACAACCAGACACTAAGCATTAACCTTTAAATAAGCCGAGACCGAGAGGGACATTGCAGGAATATAAAGGAGCCTCTTTTCGCAGATTGTGTCAGATTTGATAGGAAGCATAGTGGAGCATCTTATATGGTAGTAGTGGTTTTCATCTCATAGAGACACCACAATGGAACTCAACAGGCCCCAGTATGTCAATAGGGTTTGTTGGGTATTGTGATATCGGTTTTGTCACTGCATTGTAGCTTGTAATATAATTTAGAACTAAAGTACAGATGATAAAAAAAACCCTAACCCCTGAAATTGGTTGTCCACTTCTCAGACAACCCCTTCTAAATCCCTACATTTTCACACAGAAAAATAATAACACTTATACTCACCTCTGGTGCTAGCACCATTCCAGTGGCATTAACTCTCCTGGGGCTTGCATGACATTTTTATATCACTGGATCTCTGTGGCCAACCAGCAGTGGCTTCCTCTTTAACATACAGAGAAAGTGAGAGAAGAGCAGCAGATCTCACTTACTTCAGATGCCTTAATTTGTCCAAAAAAATAACGATGAGGAAGGTGCTCACTTAAATGGAGGTGCTCAGGAAAAAATATATATACTAGTGAAAAAAATTCCGGCACACTACTAATGGAAGGATAGTTTCATATTTATTGGTCAATCCTTACATTTCATAAGTTTTTTTCATAACAACGGTGAATTTTCAAACAAAGGTTTTTGTCTGTGCACACTTCGATTGGACATATAGTATGAATATCTTTATCTCAACGTTTCGGCTAAAAAGCCTTTCTCAAGAGATTCAAATGTCACTAATGATCTCGTGTTGTATGTAATTAAGAAGCGTCGTATAACACAATCAAAACTTGTCCGTTGAGCTGACGGCGATCTTGCGATTGCAATAGGCAGGACAGAAGAATACGCTTAATATTTAGTCATTCTTAAACGCCGTACTAGGTGATGAGACCCCGGGAGGGAAAAGGTGGCCGTTATCAGGAAGGCATATGATAACGGCCACCTTTTCCCTCCCGGGGTCTCAGCACCTAGTACGGCGTTTAGGAATGACTACATATTAAGCGTATTCTTCTGTCCTGCCTATTGCAGTGGCAAGATCACCGTCAGCTCAAAGGACAAGTTTTGATTGTGTTATACGACGCTTCTTCGTTACATACAACACGAGATCATTAGTGACATTTGAATCCCTTGAGAAAGGCTTTTTAGCCGAAACGTTGAGATAAAGATATTCATACTATATATCCAATCGAAGTGTGCAGAGACAAAAACCTTTGTTTGAAAATTCACCATTGTTTTGAAAAAACTTATGAAATATAAGGATTGACCAATAAATATGAGACTATCCTTCCATTAGTAGTGTGCCGGAATTTTTTTCATTAATTTGTCCAAAGGGAAGGAAAGTGAATCCAGCTCCTATTGGCCACATGGATTGTGGGACATAATGTCATGCAGGCCCTGGGAGAGCCATTGATAACACTGCTAGAACAGCAATGGCAACTGAGGGGAGTGTAAGTGCTGTTATTTTACTGGGGAGAAATAAAGGGATTGAGAAGTGGACAAACTCTTTAGCCACCATGAATAAAAAGGGTAATGTAGAACATTATTTAAAGAGGTATACAGGAGGTAAAGGAACTATTTTGTTATCTCTACTGTTGGTGTAAGATTGAGCCAAGACTGTAGTCGTGGCCAAGGACGCCTGTGCTTCTGTATCCTGGCCTCCCCTCACAGGAAAATAATCGCCCTTAGTCAGCATACCTGTGTCTTCAGGTCCAGCTCCTCCCCAAGCTGCGGGAGACACTCTCCAGGCAGATTTACATTAACTGAGACACAGTCTGTTTCAACTTCAACAAGAACATCTCTACTGGGTTCACTACACAGCACAACTAGAGTCTTTGCAGCAATTACAACAGGCTTCATAAAACAATGTTCCTTTCCACAGCTATGCTACGGATATGCATCCCTCGGTCTGTTTCGCACCAGACACAAGATCATTAGCTCCCAGAGTCAGAAACCACTGGGAGAGTGACCTGCCCATCTGCAATGTCCCTTGCGCTCGTACCACATCTTTACTATCCAAACTCACTGCATCTCGGGGTTTCTCCAGCCACTTCGCCTTGACCCTGAATTTGCCCGCCCAAGTGATGAGTTGTCACATTCTGGGATCACTATTGGCCCCCCAACTGCGCTGGCCTGCTGCTGTACTGTTCTGGTGCTGTGGATGGCTGGGCTTCGCTTCTTTTAGGTTTCGTAGCTGCTGTGGTGTCCTGGGTCTATAGCCCATGTGGACGGTTTGGGCGTCCCTCACTCTCTGACTAACTCTTCCTGTGTCTAGCCTTACCACACAGCAGCCCCTCCTATTGTCAACCATATACTTACACTATACACTAGGTAGGAACTACATGCACTATGTGCACTAAAATGCCCCCCATTTAGTGGGCAATGTATGCACTGCATTAACCCTATCCAACAATGTTAGTTACACATTTAACATAATACAAAAACAGTATAAAACATATTATACATAATACAATTAGCAGAAATGGTAATAAACATAACTGTGTAGCAGTACCAGTAAAGCAAACATATTTACCAATCCCCTTACATTGGCACCAACTCACCTGGAAACCACCTTTAGGAGATTACATAAAAATGCTGGGACCTCATAGCCAAGTGTCACTCACGAGCCTCCAGCTGCCATGATAAGCCGGGGAGGACTTAGCATTTGTGCACACAACGCAACCACAAAGGCGCCCAAGAGGTAAGGGGGCTGCGCACCACTTCCAAAGCATGTGGAATTGTGCATAATAATGAGATATTAGACTGACAAGGCCAAAAAAAATTGTTCTTGACTTGCACAGAGGCCACTTCTATCTGTGTCCTATACTGATGACAAGAATCCATCTGTTTCTCACAATCGTGTTGTGAAGCCCAAAGAAAGCTACACGTGACCCAACACCTCTGTCTAACCTCTTAGATGCAGTGATCACTGTTCACCATAGCATCTAAGGCGATAAAGGGAACCTGTCACCAGAAATTACACTATTATCCTGCAGATATGGGGTAAGTCTGCATGCAGGATAACAGCTTTACTATGGTGGCCGGGCGCCAGCACTTACCTGAACGCTGTGGGGAGAAAATTAACTTTATTTCTCCCGCAGTGTTCTGGTTTCTGTCATGGAGGCGGTGCCGGCGCGGGTTCAGTCAAGGCTCTGATTATACAGAGCGGCAACTGCAACCGCACCCCCCGGCAGTGACTGACAGCTAGCCCCAGTACAGAACCAGTGTCAGTCAGGGCCGGGGATGTTTGGGTAAGTGTGGGCGCTATCCAGCGTAATAACGCTATCAACTTGCAGATTGACACCATATGTACAGGTTAGTAGTGTTATTTATGGTGACAGGTTCCCTGTGGTCAGAGCTAGTTTTAATTGCAGCAGTTATTGGCGAAATAATGGTAACATTGCCAACACATGATAGTTATAGAGCGGTGGTAGCATTTGCGTTCGCTCCACACAACATCTTGTGACTTCTGCCATACATGTATGGCAGATGTCGATTGAAGTGGGCAGGCGATGGGATTGTTTGGTGCCGCCCCCCCAACTCATGGGCCCAATAGCCCTCCTTTAACCCCTTTACCCCCAAGGGTGGTTTACACGTTAATGACCGGGCCAATTTTTACAATTCTGACCACTGTCCCTTTATGAGGTTATAACTATGGAACGCTTCAACGGATCCCAGTGATTCTGACATTGTTTTCTCGTGACATATTGTACTTCACGATAGTGGTAAAAATTTCCAACTTTGAATTTTTATGCAATTAAATCACAGAGCTATGTCACACAAAATACTTAACCCCTTTCTGACATGGGACGTACTATCCCGTCGAGGTGGGGTGGGCCCCCATGACCACGGACGGGATAGTACGTCCAGCGCGATCGGCGGCGCTCACGGGGGGAGCGCCGCCGATCGCGGCCGGGTGTCAGCTGTTTATCGCAGCTGACATCCGGCACTATGTGCCAGGAGCGGTCACGGACCGCCCCCGGCACATTAACCCCTGGCACACCGCGATCAAAGATGATCGCGATGTGCCGGCGGTGCAGGGAAGCTTCCCGCAGGGAGGGGGCTCCCTGCGGGCTTCCCTGAGCCCCCCGCAGCAACGCGATGTGATCGCGTTGCTGCGAGGGTCTCACCTCCCTCCCTGCTTCCTCCAGCCCCGGATCCAAGATGGCCACGGATCCGGGTCCTGCAGGGAGGGAGGTGGCTTCACAGAGCCTGCTCAGAGCTGTGCACACTGTCAGATCACTGATCTGTGATGTCCCCCCCTGGGACAATGTAAAAAAGTAAAAAAAAATTTTTCAAAATGTGTAAAAAAAAATAAAAAAAAATATTCCTAAATAATGAAAAAAAAAAAAAATATTATTCCCCTAAATACATTTCTTTATCTAAATTAAAAAAACAAAACAATAAAAGTACACATATTTAGTATCGCCGCGTCCTTAACGGCCCAACCTATAAAACTGGCCCACTAGTTAACCCCTTCAGTAAACACCGTAAGAAAAAAAAAAAAAAAAAAACGAGGCAAGAAACAACGCTTTATTATCATACCGCCGAACAAAAAGTGGAATAACATGCGATCAAAAAGACAGATATAAATAACCATGATACCGCTGAAAGCGTCATCTTGTCCCGCAAAAAACAAGCCGCCATACAGCATCATCAGCAAAAAAAAAAGTTATAGTCCTGAGACTAAAGCGATGCAAAAATAATTATTTTTTCTATAAAATAGTTTTTATCGTATAAAAGCGTCAAAACATAAAAAAATGATATAAATGAGGTGTCACTGTAATCGTACTGACCCGAAGAATAAAACTGCTTTATCAATTTTACCAAACGCGGAACGGTATAAACGCCTCCCCCAAAAGAAATTCATGAATAGCTGGTTTTTGGTCATTCTGCCTCGCAAAAATCGGAATAAAAAGCGATCAAAAAATGTAACGTGCCCGAAAATGTTACCAATAAAAACGTCAACTCGTCCCGCAAAAAACAAGACCTCACATGACTCTGTGGACTCAAATATGGAAAAATTATAGCTCTCAAAATGTGGTAACGCAAAAAATATTTTTTGCAATAAAAAGCGTCTTTTAGTGTGTGACGGCTGCCAATCATAAAAATCCCCTTAGTTAGGGAAAAATTAAAAAAATGTATTTATTTCCATTTTTCCATTAGGGCTAGGGTTAGGGCTAGGGTTAGGGCTAGGGTTAGGGTTTGGGCTAGGGCTAGGGTTAGGGCTAGGGTTAGGGCTAGGGTTAGGGCTAGGGTTAGGGCTAGGGTTAGGGCTAGGGCTAGGGTTAGGGTTAGGGCTAGGGTTAGGGCTATGGTTAGGGCTAGGGTTAAGGCTACAGTTAGGGTTGGGGCTAAAGTTAGGGTTAGGGCTATGGTTAGGGCTAGGGCTAGGGCTACAGTTTGGGTTGGGGCTAAAGTTTGGGTTGGGGCTAGGGTTAAGGCTACAGTTAGGGTTGGGGCTAAAGTTACGGTTAGGGTTTAGATTACATTTACAGTTGGGAATAGGGTTGGGATTAGGGTTAGGTGTGTGTCAGGGTTAGAGGTGTGGTTAGGGTTACTGTTGGGATTAGGGTTAGGAGTGTGTTTGGATTAGGGCTTCAGTTATAATTGGGGGGTTTCCACTGTTTAGGCACATCAGGGGCTCTCAAACGCGACATGGCGTCCGATCTCAATTCCAGCCAATTCTGCGTTGAAAAAGTAAAACAGTGCTCCTTCCCTTCCGAGCTCTCCCGTGTGCCCAAACAGGGGTTTACCCCAACATATGGGGTATCAACGTACTCAGGACAAATAGGACAACAACTTTTGGGGTCCAATTTCTCCTGTTACCCTTGGGAAAATACAAAACTGGGGGCTAAAAAATAATTTTTGTGGGAAAAAAAAAGATTTTTTATTTTCACGGCTCTGCGTTATAAACTGTAGTGAAACACTTGGGGGTTCAAAGTTCTCACAACACATCTAGATAAGTTCCATGGGGGTCTAGTTTCCAATATGGGGTCACTTGTGGGGGATTTCTACTGTTTAGGTACATTAGGGGTTCTGCAAACGCAATGTGACGCCTGCATACCATTCCATCTAAGTCTGCATTCCAAATGGCACTCCTTCCCTTCCGAGCCCTCCCATGCGCCCAAACGGTGGTTCCCCCCAACATATGGGGTATCAGCGTACTCAGGACAAATTGGACAACAACTTTTGGGGTCAAATTTCTCCTCTTACCCTCGGGAAAATACAAAACTGGGGGCTAAAAAATAATTTTTGGGGGAAAGATTTTTTTTTTCAATTTTCACGGCTCTGCGTTACAAACTGTAGTGAAACACTTGGGGGTTCAAAGCTCTCACAACACATCTAGATGAGTTCCTTAGGGGGTCTAGTTTCCAAAATGGTGTCACTTGTGGGGGGTTTCTACAGTTTCGGTACATTAGGGGCTCTGCAAATGCAATGTGACACCTGCAGACCATTCCATCTAAGCCTGCATTCCAAATGGAGCTCCTTCCCTTCCGAGCCCTCCCATGCGCCCAAACAGTGGTTCCCCCCCACATATGGGGTATCAGCGCACTCAGAACAAATTGGACAACAAATTTTGGGGTCCAATTTCTCCTGTTACCCTCGGGAAAATACAAAACTGGGGGCTAAAAAATAATTTTTGTGGGAAAAAATTTTTGTTTTATTTTTACGGCTCTCCATTATAAACTTCTGTGAAGCCCTTGGTGGGTCAAAGTGCTCACCACACATGTAGATAAGTTCCTTAGGGGGTCTACTTTCCAAAATGGTGTCACTTGTGGGGGGTTTCTACTGTTTAGGTACATTAGGGGCTCTGCAAACGCAATGTGACACCTGCAGACCAATCCATCTAAATCTGCATTCAAATGGCACTCCTTCCCTTCCAAACCCTCCCATGTGCCCAAACAGTGGTTCCCCCCACATATGGTGTATCATCGCACTCAGGACAAATTGGGCAACAAATTTTGGGGTCCACTTTCTCCTGTTACCCTTGGGAAAATACAAAACTGGGGGCTAAAAAAATAATTTTTGTGGGAAAAATTTTTTGTTTTATTTTTACGGCTCTGCATTATAAACTTCTGTGAAGCACTTGGTGGGTCAAAGTGCTCACTACACATCTAGATAAGTTCCGTAGGGGGTCTACTTTCCAAAATGGTGTCACTTGTGGGGGGTTTCAATGTTTAGGCACATCAGTGGCTCTCCAAACGCAACATGGCGTCCCATCTCAATTCCTGTCAATTTTGCATTGAAAAGTCAAACGGCGCTCCTTCCCTTCCGAGCTCTCCCATCCGCCCAAACAGTGGTTTACCCCCACATATGGAGTATCAGCATACTCAGGACAAATTGTACAACAACATTTGGGGTCCAATCTCTTCTCTTACCCTTGGGAAAATTAAACATTGGGGGCGAAAATATAATTTTTGTGAAAAAATATTATTTTTTATTTTCATGGTTCTGCATTATAAACTTCTGTGAAGCACTTGGTGGGTCAAAGTGTTCACTACACATCTAGATAAGTTCCGTAGGGGGTCTACTTTCCAAAATGGTGTCACTTGTGGTGGGTTTCAATGTTTAGGCACATCAGTGGCTCTCCAAACGCAACATGGCGTCCCATCTCAATTCCTGTCAATTTTGCATTGAAAAGTCAAACGGCGCTCCTTCCCTTCCGAGCTCTCCCATGCGCCCAAACAGTGGTTTACCTCCACATATGGGGTATCAGCGTACTCAGGACAAATTGTACAACACCTTTTGGGGTCCAATTTCTTCTCTTACCCTTGGGAAAATAAAAAATTGGGGGCGGAAAGTTAATTTTTGTGAAAATTGAAAAGTCAAATGGCGCTCTTTCGCTTCCGAGCTCTGCCATGCACCCAAACAGTGGTTTACCCCCACATGTGGGGTATTGTCGTGCTCAGGACAAATTGTACAACAATGTTTGGGGTCTATTTTCTCCTGTTACCCTTGGTAAAATTAAACAAATTAGAGCTGAATTAAATTTTTTGTGAAAAAAAGTTAAATGTTCATTTTTATTTAAACATTCAAAAAATTCCTGTGAAGCACCAGAAGGGTTAATAAACTTCTTGAATATGGTTTTGAGCACCTTGAGGGGTGTAGTTTTTAGAATGGTGTCACACTTGGGTATTTTCTATCATATAGACCCCTCAAAATGACTTCAAATGAGATGTGGTCCCTAAAATAAAATGGTGTTGTAGAAATGAGAAATTGCTGGTCAACTTTTAACCCTTATGCTGATGTAAAGTAGACATGTGGGAAATGTTACTTATTAAGTATTTTGTGTGACATATCTCTGTGATTTAATTGCATAAAAATTCAAAGTTGGAAAATTGCGAAATTTTCATAATTTTCGCCAAATTTCCGTTTTTTTCACAAATAAACGCAGGTACTGTCAAAGAATTTTTACCATTGTCATGAAGTACAATATGTCACGAGAAAACAGTGTAGAATCACTGGGATCCGTTGAAGCGTTCCAGAGTTATAACCTCACAAAGGGACAGTGGTCAGAATTGTAAAAATTGGCCCGGTCATTAACGTGCAAACCACCCTTGGGGGTAAAGGGGTTAATAAGTAACATTTCCCACATGTCTACTTTACATCAGCACAATTTTGGAACCCCAATTTTTTTTTTTTTGGGAGTTATAAGCGTTAAAAGTTGACCAGCAATTTCTCATTTTTAGAACACCATTTTTTTTTAGGGACCACATCTCATTTGAAGTCATTTTTAGGGGTCTATACGATAGAAAATAACCAAGTGTGACACCATTCTAAAAACTGCACCCATCAAGGTGCTCAAAACCACATTCAAGAAGTTTATTAACTCTTCAGGTGTTTCACAGGAATTTTTGGAATGTTTAAATAAAAATGAACATTTAACTTTTTTTCACAAAAAATTTACTTCAGCTCCAATTTGTTTTATTTTACCAAGGGTAACAGGAGAAAATGGACCCCAAAAGTTGTTGTACAATTTGTCCTGAGTATGATGATACCCCATATGTGGGGGTAAACCACTGTGTGGGCGCAAGGGAGAGCTCTTTGACCCATTAAGTGATTCACAGAAGTTTATAATGCAGAGCCGTAAAAATAAAAAATCATATTTTTTCACAAAAATGATCTTTTCACCCCCAATTTTTTATTTTCCCAAGGGTAAGAGAAGAAATTGGACTCCAAAAGTTGTTGTACAATTTGTCCTGAATACGCTGATACCCCATATGTGGGAGTAAACCACTGTTTGGGCGCAAAGCAGAGCTCGGAAGGGAAGGAGTGCCGTTTGACTTTTCAATGCAAAATTGACAGGAATTGAGATGGGACGCCATGTTGCGTTTGGAGAGCCACTGATGTGCCTAAACATTGAAACCCCTCACAAGTGACACCATTTTGGAAAGTAGACCCCCTAAGGAACTTATCTAGATGTGTGGTGAGCACTTTGACCCACCAAGTTCTTCACAGAAGTTTATAATGCAGAGCCGTAAAAATAAAAAATCATATTTTTCACAAAAATGATCTTTTCGCCCCCAATTTTTTATTTTCCCAAGGGTAGGAGAAGAAATTGGACCCCAAAAGTTGTTGTACAATTTGTCCTGAGTATGCTAATACTCCATATGTGGGGGTAAACCACTGTTTGGGAGCATGCCAGAGCTCGGAAGGGAAGGAGCGCCATTTGACTTTTCAATTCAAAATTGACTGGAATTGAGATGGGACGCCATGTTGCGTTTGGAGAGCCACTGATGTGTCTAAACATTGAAACCCCCCACAGGTGACACCATTTTGGAAAGTAGACCCCCTAAGGAACTCATCTAGATGTGTTGTGCGAGCTTTGAACCCCCAAGTGTTTCACTACAGTTTATAACGCAGAGCCGTGAAAATTAAAAAAAAATGTTTCCCACAAAATTATTTTTTAGCCCCCAGTTTTGTATTTACCCAAGTGCAAGAGAAGAAATTGGACCACAAAAGTTGTTGTCCAATTTGTCCTGAGTATGCTGCTACCCAATATGTGGGGGGAACCACCGTTTGGGCGCATGGCAGAGCTCGGAAGGGAAGGAGCGCCATTTGGAATGCAGACTTAGATGGATTGGTCTGCAGGCGTCACGTTGCATTTGCAGAGCCCCTGACGTAACTAAACAGTAGAAACCCCCCACAAGTGACCCCATATTGGAAACTAGACCCCCCAAGGAACTTATCTAGATGTGTTGTGAGAACTTTGAACCCCCAAGTGTTTCACTACAGTTTATTACGCAGAGCCGTGAAAATAAAAAATCTTTTTTTTTTCCACAAAAATTATTTTTTAGCCCCCCGTTTTGTATTTTTCCAAGGGTAAAAATTTAAATTGAACCCCCACAATTGACCCCATATTGGAAACTAGACCCCCCCAAGGAACTTATCTAGATGTGTTGTCAGAACTTTGAACCCCCAAGTGTTTCACTGCAGTTTATAATGTAGAGCTGTGAAAATAAACAATCTTTTTTTTCCACAAAAATTATTTTTTAGCCCCCAGTTTTGTATTTTCCCAAAGGTAACAGGAGAAATTGGACCCCAAAAGTTGTTGTCCAATGTGTCCTGAGTACGCTGATACCCCATATGTTGGGGTAAACCCCTGTTTGGGCGCACAGGAGAGCTCGGAAGGGAAGGAGCACTGTTTTACTTTTTCAGCGCAGAATTGGCTGGAATTGAGATCGGACGCCATGTCGCGTTTGGAGAGCCCCTGATGTGCCTAAACAGTGGAAACCCCCCAATTATAACTGAACCCCTAATCCAAACACACCCCTAACCCTAATCTCAACGTTAACCCTAACCACACCTTTAACCCTGACACACCCCTAACCCTAATCCCAACCTTATTCCCAACCGTAAATGTAATCCAAACCTGAACCCTAACTTTAGCCCCAACCCTAACCCTAACTTTAGCCCCAACCCTAACTGTAGCCCTAACCCTAGCCCCAACCCTAACCCTAGCCCTAACCCTAGCCCTAACCCTAACCCTAACCCTAACCCTAGCCCTAACCCTAACCCTAACCCTAGCCCTAACCCTAACCCTAGCCCTAACCCTAGCCCTAACCCTAGCCCTAGCCCTAAACCTAACCCTAGCCCTAACCCTAACCCTAGCCCTAACCCTAGCCCTAACCCTAATGGGAAAATGGAAATAAATACATTTTTTTATTTTTTTTATTTTTCCCTAACTAAGGGGGTGATGAAGGGGGGTTTGATTTACTTTTATAGTGGGTTTTTTTACCGGATTTTTATGAC
The DNA here is from genome assembly GCF_032444005.1 of Ranitomeya imitator. Taxonomy (NCBI): domain Eukaryota; kingdom Metazoa; phylum Chordata; class Amphibia; order Anura; family Dendrobatidae; genus Ranitomeya; species Ranitomeya imitator. The sequence goes on along the minus strand of NC_091288.1, from coordinate 179,526,338 downwards.
TGGCAGCCGTCACACACTAAAAGACGCTTTTTATTGCAAAATATATTTTTGCGTTACCACATTTTGAGAGCTATAATTTTTCCATATTTTGGTCCACAGAGTCATGTGAGGTCTTGTTTTTTGCGGGATGAGTTGATGTTTTTATTGGTAACATTTACGGGCATGTTACATTTTTTGATCGCTTTTTATTCCCATTTTTGTGAAGCAGAATGACCAAAAACCAGCTATTAATGAATTTCTTTTTTTTAGGGGGGGCGTTTATACCGTTTCGCATTTGGTAAAATGGATAAAGCAGTTTTATTGTTCGGGTCAGTACGATTACAGCGATACCTTATTTATATCATTTTTTTATGTTTTGGCGTTTTTATACGATAAAAACTATTTTATAGAAAAAATAATTATTTTTGCATCGCTTTATTCTGAGGACTATAACTTTTTTATTTTTTTGCTGATGATGCTGTATCGCAGCTCGTTCTTTGCAGGACAAGATGATGTTTTCATCGGTGCCATGGTTATTTATATCTGTCTTTTTGATCGCGTGTGATTCCACTTTTTGTTCGGCGGCATGATAATAAAGCGTTGTTTTTTGCCTTGTTTTTTTTTTTTTACGGTGTTCACTGAAGGGACAGTTTTATAGGACGGGCTTTTATGGATGCGGCGATACTAAATCTGTGTACTTTTTTTGTTTATTTAATTTAGATAAAGGAATGTATTTATTGGAACAATATATATATTTTTTTATTATTTATTTAGGATTTTTTTTTTCACACATGTAAAATTTTTTTTTTTACTTATTTACTTTGTCCTGGGGGGGAGGGGGGCGGGCGGGGGGGGAGGCATCACATTTTATTGACAGATCGCTGATCTTACACTTTGCTGTGCACTGTGTCAGATCAGCGATCACACAGCCACAGCAGGGACACTTACCAGCGCTTGCTCTGAGCAGGCGCTGGTAAGCCACCTCCCTGCAAGACCTGGACGCAGCCCCGTGGCCATTTTGGATCCGAGCCTGCAGGGAGGAGGAGGTAAGAGACCCTCGCAGCAACGCGATCACATCGCGTTTCTCCAAGGGTCTCAGGGAAGCACACAGGGAGCCCCCTCCCTGCGCGATGCTTCCCTATACCGCCGGAACACTGCGATCATGTTTGATCGCAGTGTTCCGGGGGTTAATGTGTTGGGGGCGGTCCGTGACCATAGTGCTGGATGTCAGCTGCGATAGTCAGCTGACACCTGGCCGCGATCGGCCGCGCTCCTCCCGTGAGCACGGCTGATCGCGCTGGACGTACTATTCCGTCCTTAGGAAGTAGGGCCCACCCCACATGGACAGAATTGTACGTCTAATGGCAGAAAGGGGTTAATTACCCTACACAAGCTCTTGATCTGGGCAGAATGTCTCTGCAATACAGAATACACCATAACGACATGGTGTTATTGTGGCACCCCAGGAGTTCAGGTACCACAGTGGTATTGTCTTCCTTTCGGGGAGGGTAAAGCCATGCCTGGAGACAGGAGGAATCCCTTTGGCAGGTAACCTTACATGCAACACATTCTGACTCCAGGCCAGAAGGGGGAGCTCTACACCCGACTTGAGGGGAGCGGATCTCTCTGGTTGGGAGGATGAGTCAGTTGCTAGGCAGTTGCTAGGCTGTCAGTTGCTAGAGAAAGGAGCTAGAGAAAGACTGCTACTGGGCCTCTCTAAGCTGAGCACAGAAACCGGGTATCGAGAGCCCGAGGCTGAGGGGGACTGCAAGCCCCACGGCAGAACCGGAGGGCAGGAAGCTAAAAGGGACTTGCCCACATAATACCTGAGGTATAGCAGCAATCAGAGTCCAGAGTAACTGTGAACAGAGACCCAAAAGAAATGGCTCAAGGTGCCTACCGTGCAGGTACTGTACCTGGACAGGGAAGAAAGAGGTCCTTGTTAGAGAGCTAAAGGCAGCAAGGGACCACAGACCAGCGCATAGTGGAAGGCTCCCAAACTGACCTGTCAAGGGGATTTCCATCTGTCTTCAGGCTGCCTGGACTCCAGCTACACCTGTTACCGGAACCCTGGACTGAGGCTGAATACCATCTCAGTAAACCAGGTAAAGACTGCAACCCTGTGTCCTCCAATTATTTGCGGCATTCACCATCAAAACCAAATTCACCGGGAGCCCTGGGGACACCGCTTCACCTGTGGGAAGCGACACCATCTTTGCTGCAGCACCATCACCCCCAGAGGACCCCTTTAAGCAGCGTTGGTCACTTCTGACTGAGAACCACAGGTGGCATCACAAACTTTCCTTATTTCCACAACCCCTTTAAAGACGTCTCTTTCACTTGGGCGCCCAGGGCCACGGACCGGGTTGCTGCCACCGTGACCACCCCTTTAATTGCGACCGGACCCGGTACCGAGTACCCCACAGCCCTGACGGGTGACTCATATTTTTTTAGCAGATATCCAATTCCCATAGGTGGCGATGATGACACTTTAGCGCTCCCAATTTCCTTCCATAAACCACTTATAACCTCTTTGAATGTGTATATAACATGCATATTTATATTGCCAAATGCATAACTTTGCATGCCTCTCCGCCGAAGATCATCTGTCACTGCTGCAATTACAGACAGCTCAATGTTTTAATGACGGCGTTCATACCTGTATGTCGCATATACAGTATAACCTAGTTAGTTTGCAGCTGGAATTCTTCATTCAACAGACCTCGTGTTGTTATATTTAGGTGCTGATTTTAGACCATTAAATATAATTTTTAGTTCTGTACTTCTGTCAAAATCATGCACTGAGAGGATGTAATTAACGCCAGTTTACCTATTTCCATGTTGACATGTTGATTGACGTCTAGTGAGTCTTTTAGTTCTGGAAAGAAGAAGCAACATCTTGAACCTTCTACTGATAAACACAAGGGGATTTGTAATAGGTTTTGTAAGAGTTTTTTCTGTAATGCTGCAGAATAAGGAAACAAGAGTAAATGTACAAGGTACAAGAAGGATAAAATTGACTGGAAAAGATGCATCATATTCGACAACTCTCCCGGGAATGTCTGAGAGACTCAAAAAAAAAGGAGACCTTCCAGACGGGATATAAGAGGAAGTGTGCACACAATCCACCTAGCCAAAAAATAACAACAAATAATCCGAAAGATCTGGTTGTTGAAGATATACTGTACATGTGAGATTTGGTTACATTGGTTCCTTGATAGAATCTGTTCAATGTTGATGATAACTGATATACACTATGCGACCAATTGTATGTGGACATGTGACAATCATGAAGATATGGTATGAGAAGAGGTGAGTTGCAAACTCAGGCACCAATATTGGATGAGAAGGTTCCGCTTGAAATTTACGTTCCAGTTCATACCAATCGTGTTCGATTGAGACTAGGTCAGGGCTAAAGATTCTCCACAGCAAACTGATAAATCATGTCTTATTTGACCTTGCTTTGTCCATAGGGGCGCAATCTGCTAAATCAAGAAGTGCTATTCCCTAAGCTGTTGCCACAAAGTTGGAATCCTTCTAAGATATTTTTGGACGTTGTAGGTTTACCCTTCACTGGACATATGGGACATTGCCCAAACCTTGAAAGGCAGCCCCACCCATAGCTGAACCACCAGGTCACAGTGACCCAGAGATACGGCATTACAGATGGGTTGTAGCCCAGAAGTGAAAAGGGTGGGTTGTCAAAGGGTGAGGTGTGCAGTTTTCACTTACTTGGAATTTGATCGGGTAGTCTCGCCATCAGTCACTAATCTGTTAGTCTAAAGGTACCTTCACACTAAACGACGCTGCAGCGATCCAGACAACGATCCGGATCGCTGCAGCGTCACTGTTTGGTCGCTGGAGAGCTGTCACACAGACCGCTCTCCAGCAACCAACGATGACGGTAACCAGGGTAAACATCGGGTTACTAAGCGCAGGGCCGCGCTTAGTAACCCGATGTTTACCCTGGTTACCATCCTAAAAGTAAAAAAAAACAAACGCTACATACTTACCTACCGCTGTCTGTCCCCGGCGCTCTGCTTCTCTGCTCTGGCTGTGAGCGTCGGGCAGCCGGAAAGCAGAGCGGTGACGTCACCATTCTGCTTTCCGGCCGCTGTGCTCACAGCCAGAGCAGAGAAGCAGAGCGCCGGGGACAGACAGCGGTAGGTAAGTATGTAGCGTTTGTTTTTTTTTACTTTTAGGATGGTAACCAGGGTAAACATCGGGTTACTAAGCGCGGCCCTGCGCTTAGTAACCCGATGTTTACCCTGGTTACCAGCGAAGACAACGCTGAATCGGTGTCACACACGCCGATTCAGCGATGTCAGCGGGAGAGCCAGCGACCAAAGAAAGGTCTGGCCCTCTAGCCCCGACCAACGACATCACAGCAGGATTCTGATCGCTGCTGCCTGTCAAACTAAACGATATCACTAGCGAGGACGCTGCAACGTCACGGATTGCTAGCGATATCATTTAGTGTGAAGGTACCTTTAGTGGAGAAAGAGAGATGAGGCTTTAGGTGGGAGATCTAACTGTATGTCCTCCTCCTTAGCATACAATCAATCTTGACTCTTGGACTGCTTGTAGGAAGTCAAGAGATGGGCAGCCTACCATAATCTGGCACAGATGTTGGTTATATCTATGGGTAAGTTCACATTTGCGTATCTGTGCACAGCGTATCATCTGCATGTAAGTTTGCATGCTTACGCAGTGGTTTTTATCCGCATCAGCGTGTGCATCACGGCAAAAAAACGCTGATGTGCATGCGCTTGTATGCATTTTTTGCCTGCCTTTGCATTTTTTATGCGCACGCGCTCGATATTTCCAGGAGTGACAGAAAAACGACTGGCACATCCAAACTAGTGTGAATAGGTGCATACCAGGAGAAGCTACCTCCATATATAATATACAAAAAAAGGTTGCACTCTATCGTGCCAAAACACATCAAATATGAAATACATGAAATATGAATAGAAAAAGCTTTTTGAACATTAGGAATTTTTTTTTTTGAGACGCTTAGCACAGAATTTGGCCAAATAGTGTGAGCCCATCAACCATCGTCAAGGTGGTCTCATTAAACTGATGGGTCCCTGATCTCCCTGTCCAAATGTGAACACTTACCGAAGGCTAATGTCTGTATGCCTGGGTGAATGTGGACACCTCTCTCAGCAAAGCCCACACATGGGTTGGCCGGAACCAAGTGTGATTAGATGTAATTAAAAACCAGATGGTGAAGGGAGGAGTGCTCAATCCTCAGCTAACATAGAAATGACAGAAAAACGACTGGCACATCCAAACTAGTGTGAATAGGTACATACCAGGAGCAGCTACCTCCATATATAATATACAAAAAAAGGTTGCACTCTATCGTGCCAAAACACGTCAAATATGAAATACATGAAATATGAATAGCAAAATAGCTTTTTGATATTTACAGGAGGGTGTGTCTTAATGGGCATGTCTCAATCAGTTCCTGCATGTAGAAAAGCCGCGAAGACACCATCACGTGTTTCCCAACGCAATCAATAAATAGCCAGGTCTTTCACCGGGAAGGAAAAACCACGGGAAGGGCAGCATCCAAAAAGGAAAACCACCTATGCCAAAACATGGTATCCATCCACACACAGCTGTTTCAGGCTATTTACCCCTCATCAGTGTGGAGTAGGAAACTGGCTATTAGGAGCAGTGCCTAGTAAAAGGACTATAAACAAAAGGATGAATGACTTCGGGAAGATCAAAACATCCAACACCGCGGAGACACCATCACGTGTTTCTCAACGCAGTGATCCAGAACACTGCCCCCATCCCTTATGGGAAATATGCAAATGCATGTAGAAAAGCCGCGGAGACACCATCACGTGTTTCTAAACGCAAGAAATAAATAGCCAGGTCTTTAACTGGGAAGGAACAACCACGGGAAGGGCAGCATCCAAAAAGGAAAACCACCTATGCCAAAACATGGTATCCATCCACAGACAGCTGTTTCGGGGTATTTGCCCCTCATCAGTGTGAAGTAGGAAACTGGCTATTAGGAGCAGTGCCTAATAAAAGGACTATAAACAAAAGGGTGAATGACCTTGGGGAGATCAAAACATCCAACACCGCGGAGACACCATCACGTGTTTCTCAACGCAGTGATCCAGAACACTGCCCCCATCCCTTATAGGAAATATGCAAATGCGTGTAGAAAAGTCAGACAGCTGTTTCAGGGTATTTGCCCCTCATCAGTGTGGAGTAGGAAACTTTTTTACATGCATTTGCATATTTCCCATAAGGGATGGGGGAAGTGTTCTAGATCACTGTGTTGAGAAACACGTGATGGTGTCTCCGCTGTGTTGAATGTTTTGATCTCCCCGAGGTCATTCATCCTTTTGTTTATAGTCCTTTTACTAGGCACTGCTCCTAATAGCCAGTTTCCTACTCCACACTGATGAGGGGCAAATACCCCGAAACAGCTGTCTGTGGATGGATACCATGTTTTGGCATAGGTGGTTTTCCTTTTTGGATGCTGCCCTTCCCGTGGTTGTTCCTTCCCAGTGAAAGACCTGGCTATTTATTGCTTGCGTTGAGAAACACGTGATGGTGTCTCCGCGGCTTTTCTACATGCATTTGCATATTTCCCATAAGGGATGGGGGCAGTGCTCTGGATCACTGCATTGAGAAACACGTGATGGTGTCTCCGCGGTGTTGGATGTTTTGGTCTCCCCGAGGTCATTCATCTGTACCTTCACAGCCTTTTACTAGACACTGCTCCTAATAGCCAGTTTCATACTCCACACTGATGAGGGGCAAATACCCAGAAACAGCTGTCTGTGGATGGATACCATGTTTTGGCATAGGTGGCTTTCCTTTTTGGATGCTGCCCTTCCCATGGTTGTTCCTTCCCGGTGAAAGACCTGGCTATTTATTGCTTGCGTTGAGAAACATGTGATGATGTCTCCGCAGCTTTTCTACATGCATTTGCATATTTCACATAAGGGATGGGGGCTGTGTTCTGGATCACTCCGTTGAGAAACGCGTGATGGTGTCTCCGCGGTGTTGGATGTTTTGATCACCCCGAAGTCATTCATCCTTTTGTTTATAGTCAATCAGTTCCTGGACATGCACAGTCCGAAGTACGCAAGCGCATCAAACGCATGCGTACGTAAAGACATGCGTATGCATGCTTTCCCATAGACAGTAATGCATTTTTATGCACTCATCCACAATGCGCATGCCTGCACATATTTGACGGATTTTTGACGCTTCCAAAAATACAACATGTTGTGTTCGCCGGACCCCGTCGCACACTGAGAAACAACGCAAGCATACGCAGACGCATGCAAACTGATGCAAACGCATGTCCATGCGTATACCATGTTAAAGATAGGTATGCATGACGCATGCGAATCTGTGCCGGTGATATGCTGAGCACTGAGATGCAAATGTGAAACCACCCTATCAGCTTTGTTATTTTGGCAAGCTTGCATCAACTTTCAGACATTCAAACTCCAACTTCTCCAGACATCCTACAATGCAATACAAGCCTGGTGACAAACCTAAAGCCTGAGGTGTTGCCTCCATTTTCCAAGGCTGTAAAGTTTGTTTTTGATATACTTTCAGAAGATGCAATCCATAATTTAGAGGCATAAAATCAAATAGGCACACAGGGTTCCTGAAATAAAACCAGCCAACAGGGCAAATAAATCAAATCCACTGGAGCCAATCAATGAGGAGAGTGAGTGATTCTTTTTCACAGCAGGTGAGTGGTTGACCACAAATCATGCACATACTTTTGTTTTTATTTTAAGACCAATTAGAAATCAAACATTTACAGTTAAGTGTAAAGAGGTGTTCTTAAGTAGTCTCTTGAGCAGATCAGGGCTCTGTAGTCTCCTTATAGTCTCTTCACTTCCCTGTTTCTGGTAGAGTGGGCTCTCCTTCTTGAGTGGCAGTTCTGGTGAGCACAAGACCTGAAGTATTAGTAGATCTATGTAAAACTCAGTGGATCTGAGTCTACACTGTTATCACAGTATTTACATATAAAGATGACAAGGCATTTGAGCAAGCACACGACTCCGGACAGTAAGAGCCGTAATTAGGACACCTGCTCTGAAAGCTGCAGGGCTTGCGAGTTTGCAAGATTTCTAACAGGAGTTAAGAGGAAGAAGGAGGTGAGCAGCTAACTGCTATATAGAGATCAATCGGCAGAAGAAAGGTGGCTTATATGTTAGAAGGTAATCTCTCTACTGTAATATAACTACTGTGTGCACTTGGCAAGACTTTGGGCATGCAGCGGTGCCCGAATGACATGGAAACCAGCTCTACAGCATGAAAGATAAAAACTAATATTGCAGGAGAATGTCCACAGATGGATAAAGTAAATCAACTGCAAACTTGCTTATGTCACACTGTCTAATTCAAGAAACATGAGAATACCATTTTGAGTCACAACACTAACTTGGACTGCTAGCGCAGTTGTTATGAGTTACTTAAACGGAATGGGTCATCTGAAAATAACCTAAAACATGTTTGGTATTTTCTTCATATCACAAACTGTATTACCAAAAAAAAATCCTGTAATTTTTACAATTTTCACACTGGCCCTAGGGCTATCCTAAACTCATAATTCATGTTCTTTCAGGAAATCCATGTGTCTGTTAACAGCAAAAGACTGACTCAGACCCTAGAAGATGAATATAGCTTCTCATGGACAGGTGACTGAACAGTCGGACCTTGTCGTGCTCCGCCCTTATTTACATTGAGGTTGGCTGACACATGGTAAAGTTTTAATACCAGAGACAGGATAGGACAGTCCATAATGATGGGATTGTCAGTAGAAATGACTGCATAAGGCACTTGTCAACCTGACACCAGCCCTAAAGCTAAGCAATAAACACCAACTACAAAAACAACAACAACAACAATACCAACAACACCTCATCATAATGAAAGCGAGAAACTATTTGCCAATTTAGCTAGGACTTTCATGTTAGCAAACAATTCTTTTTGTCAATTGCTAGAAAATCGAGGAAACCATGGGCTAAGTGGATTTCACACGTCTTTCTACAAATTGGTTGTGATGCATTCAGATAATTTCTATGAAGTGACTCTATTCATCTGGCCCCGCAGAACAGCACAGATAAGAAGAATAAATAGCAAAACGAAAAAAAAATGTGGAGTTTGGGAGACAATAGGCTTATGTTGTGAGCTAATTAACTGAAGGAATACAGCAGACATGAGATGGAAGGGTTCAGGAGGCAAATCTTACCTTAAAAATAAACAGAATTATGCTAAGAAACGCTGCGGCTGTGTAAACAACACTAATGCTTAATCATTACAGTCAGATGTGGCATCGTGTTTGTTAACATTATACATGCATTAAAATACCCACTTATGCAAATGCTAACTCAGTAATATTCCATTCAGCGCCGCTGCTCATTCTGGGTTTTATTTGCTGTCGTTGTAATTAATTATTTTTTCCCCTCACAGCAGCATTGAGAATTATTTTGCTTTTAATGGGAGGAAAGAAAAGCTTTCATCTCGCTACATTTAATTTCCATTTCTTTATACAATGCAGTACTTTACTGATACAGGAGAGGTTGAAAAGATTATGGCGGGTTGTTGTGTTAACTAAGGCTATGGATGTTGACTGACTGACCGATGAAAATGACTTATAACAGGTCTCTGATAGGGTTGGTTGAGCAAACGTGCTCGGTGATACTCGGTTATCACTCAAGTATCACGGTGCTAGGATGTGCTCGTTACTCAGGGAGTAATGGGCGCTGCTCTATGTAAAACTCAAATCCCCACTCTGCATCTTTGGCATCTGTTACACAGCCAGTAAGCATACGGAGATTACCTGTGAGTCACTGTCATGCTGTAGCCATCTTGGTTGTGGCATAACTGTGATTGTCTCGCCATCTGACGTCATCAGGGATTATAAAAGAACAGGCGCCGCCTGCTCGGGACACTGACGCCATTACACAGCTCTGTGACACTTCATATTGGAGGGAAGGAGTGCTTGTCTAAGCCTGTGTGTACAGTATAAAGAATCAGAGGCCTGTAGTGTTGATACTGGTGCTGAAGCTGAGAGATCAGACTAAAGGCCATTCTAAGGGCTAATTGTTTGCTTTGCTGTTTGTATCACATATAATATGCTAGGGAGGGAGAGTACAGCAAGTACACTTTTAAAATATTTGAATGAGGCCCACCAGTTGTTGCCTTTCAGGCATCTATGGATGAACCTCCTCATTATTTTTGTCTGGCTTTGTACTTTCTACAATGCCTTTATGAGTGTGCAAATACATGAAGTACACTTTCAAAATATTTACCATATATACTTGTGTATAAGCCGAGATTTTCAGCACTTTTTTTGTAATGAAAATGCCTGCCTCGGCTTATACACGAGTCAGTGTCCAGTGGGAGAGGGAAGCAATGGAGCAGTGGCAGGACCCGGCAGCTGTGACATCATACTCACCCTCCTTGGGCCTTCGCTGAACGTCCCTGCATCTCCTTGTCCCGCTGCTGCAGCGCTTCTTGTGCTGAGCGGTCATGTGGTACCGCTCATTAAGGTAATGAATATGCCTGCGTCTCCACTCCCATAGACATGGAGCGCATATTCATTACCTTAATGAGCGGTACCACGTGACCGCTCAGCAGAGGAAGAGCTGCCGCATCAGGACAACGGAGATGCAGGAACATGCAGCGACCGCAGAAGGAGGGTGAGTATGACGGGGAGGACCAGGGGAGCTGAGCCGAGCCATGCATACAAGGATGGGATGGGGGAGCCCAGCCATACATACAAGGATGGGATGGGTGAACCGAGCCATGCATACAAGATGGGATGTGGGGAGCCGAGCCTTGCATACAAGATGGGATGCATACAACAGGGGGAGCCACACAGAGCAGGACAGGACAGGGAGCCACACATAGCAGGACAGGGATGAGGGGACAATACATACCCGACTTATACTTGAGTCAATAAGCTTTCCCAGTTTTCCGTGGCAAAATTAGGTGCCTCGGCTTATATTCGGGTCGGCTTATACTTGGGCATACAGTACAGACCAAAAGTTTGGACACACCTTTTCCTTTAAAGATTTTTCTGTATTTTCAAGACTATGAAAATTGTACATTCACACTGAAGGCATCAAAACTATGAATTAACACATGTAGAATTATATACTTTACAAGAAAGTGTGAAACAACTGAAATTATGTCTTATATTCTAGGTTCTTCAAAGTAGCCACCTTTTGCTTTGATGACTGCTTATCAAATAATTATAATAATATCAATATCAATAATAATATAATAAAGAATAAAGAGGGCTTCAATGTAGAGAAAATCCTTAGGGCTGAAATAGAGCAAAATGCTAGAAGGGAGTCCTAGCCATTAAAGAGTAGATGGGCAAGGTACAGCAAATATCTAAAGAAGCATACCCAGAGGCCAGTAAAGAAAGAACCGGTGTGATGATACTTAGACAACCATGTGATGGGGGAGCCTGTGGAGATGCCCAATTTGATTACTCATCCATAGAGTATTACGTGCTTTCTGTGACATTTTTGGTGGTATATAACAATGTAATAAAGCGTTCAAAATTTTTGCTTGCTTGTTTACATTTCTTACCCGTACACTATTCTGTGTTCTGGGGTACATTTTTCTGATATATAACACAAAAAAAAATAATTTCAACATTTTTCTGGGTTACATTTCTCAGTCATAATATATTCCGTTTTCTTGGGTACATTTCCTTGGTATAATATAACTCTCAAAAAACTTGTTTTCAAATTTATCGGTATTACATTGCTCACCCAGAGGGTATCATGTCTTCTTGGGTGATTGTTGCTATCTAAGCCTCTGCAAACTTTTTCAAAAATTTATCAGTATTATATTTCCCATCCATACAGTATTACGTGTTCTCTTGGGTACATTTCCTTGGTATATAACCCTCAAAAAACTTGTTACAAAATTGACCTGTATACTATTTTGCTCATCCATAGACTTTAACATATTCTTGTGTAGATTTTGTTGCTATATAAGCCTAAAAAACTTTCTGCAAAATGTTTCGGTATTATATTGCTCATCCATAGACTTTTACATATTCTTGCGTAGATTTCAGTGGTTTATAAGCCTCAAAAGGCTTGTTAAAATTTTTTATTGGTATTATATTGCTTATCCATAGACTATTCCATGGTATGGAGTACATTTTCTTGTGTATATAAGACTAAAAATCTTGTTCAAAATGTTATCGAAATTATATTTCGATATATATCCAGACAGTATACATAAGCCTCCTAAAATGTGTTAAAAATTTTAGGCTGTGTGCACACCTTGCAGATTTAGTACACTTTTGTTGCATTTTTTCAGCTCAAATTGGTGACCAAACCTGAAACAAAACATGATGGCAGCAAAGTGAATCAGAAACCTGAAGTGTCAAGCACACGCTAAGTGTTTATGACTTGCAGATTTGATGCAGAAACTAATCTATAGCGTGTCAATTCTATGTTCGTTTTTAACCTCTGTTTTTCCATGTTGATTTCATTCAAATCAATCAAAAGCGCAGGAAAAAAACAAAGGCAAAAAGAGCACCAAGAATGTGTTTTTTTCAGCTGCATTTTTCCTGCCAAGAGATGCAGAAATGGTGTAGAAATTTTACTCAACATGTGCACATACCCTTATGCCTAATACAGGGTGTATCTGAGTCCCTAATTTTTGTCAGTTCTTGCTTCTTTCATAAATTAAACTGAAATTTCCTATTTTTTTAATGGAAAATGTTATTTTGGTGTGCTTAAATTAAGTTTTTACATCTCTTTAAAAGTTTGCCATATTTACCAGTCATTATACAGGAAAAATGTTTCTTAACATTTTTTTCCTGTAAAATGCAATTTCTCATCTGTTTGGAATGTTTTATTGTCAGTCCTTAAAGTGGAGTAAAAGTGTGACACCATTGTTCTCAGCAGCGATCTGGGAGTCAGAGATGCTACCAGGGGTCATCCCCATGCTGTTCTCCTTCCTTTCAGCACTTTTTCCATCCATTTGAACATTTTCACTGCCCCCAAGACCTCTTTGTAGGGTATGCCAGAAAACATCTTGGCTTTGCCATTGACTCCCATGATACTCGTTACTTGAAATGAGCATGCGAGTGTTAGGAATTGCTGGGTTCAAGCAACAAGCATCCAAGCATTTTAGTGCTCGCTCATCTCTAGTCTTCAACTAAAATTTAAAATAATAAAGGAAATGATCTTTGCCGATCCCTCGAGAAGGTCTTGAGGCTCAGTGAGCCTCCATTGGACATGATGATGACCCCCTTCAACAAGTGATTGGCTGTTCAATCATGAGCCCTTTCCATGTGTGTGTATATGGGCCTGGAATACAGACCAGCAAGCATAGTCCAAACACCAGAATGGGAGTTGCAGTTGGTTCCTATGGATCTTACAGTAGCTCTTCTAAAACAATTTTATTTATTCCCTGTCCAACTTTGATTAAAGAAGTTAAATGAGAAAATATTTGTTTCCCTTTTTCTTCTTCAGTGACATACTTTATATATGGATGTGTATGGCATTGCAGCTTATCTCTGTTGCAGATTTATGCCTCATTCACACATCAGTGCGTCACGGTTTGGCAGCGGATCTCTTGTCCCAATCTTGACAGCGTCATAGCCATAACAACAGTCACGGCTAGTCTGTGCATGATGGTCTGTAATCAGCAGAATGATCAGCATTCATTAACTACTATTTCATCATCACCTAGATCAGGGGTCTCAAACTTTGCTAGATATATGGGCCGCACATAGAAAAAAAATTGAATTTGAAGGCCCGCATTATTTGCACGATGAGATTACATTTTCAGGGATAGCATTTTTTTCGATACAACTTTTTGATCATTTTCGGCACTTCTTTTTAAATTCCATTTATTGTATTAGTTATGGTACAATTTCATAGCTATTTACCTTAATATAGCAATGTCCCCATCCTGGTCACCTTTGTGTAGCCATGTCCCCATCCTGGTCAACTTTGTATAGCTATGTCCCCATCATGGTCACATTTGTGTAGCATTGTCTCCATGCTGGTCACCTTCTTTTAGTAATGTCCCCATCCTGGTCACCTTCTTGTAGTAATGTCCACATTCCAGTCACCTTGTTGTAGCAATGTCCCCATCCTGGCCACCTTCATGTAGCAAATGTCCCCAACCTGGTCACCTTCATGTAGCAAATGTTCCCATCCTGGTCATCTTCTTGTAGTAATGTCCCCATGCTGGTCACCTTCTTGTAGTAAGTAATGTCCCCATGCTGGTCACCTTCTTGTAGTAATGTCCCCATCCTGGTCACCTTCATGTGGCAAATGTTCCCAATCTCCCAATCTGGTCACCTTCATGAAGAAAATGTCCCCATCCTTGTCACCTTCTTATAGCAATGTCCCCATTCTGGTGTAGGAAGATGGACTAGAATAGTGGTCCCTCTTGCGTGTTCGTGCCGGAACTGTTGGGACTGTCACCATTGAAGCACTTTCTGACCAGAGCAGAACTTTGCACCTGACTGTTTGGGACGGGTGTCATATAAAAGAGACTGCGTGAGCAGTTGCGGGGATTTTGGTGGGGACCTAGCGTGTGCTACAGGAGAAGGTTGACTCCCTATCCGCTGACTGATGCCAATTGACAGGCCCGCTTTGCAGCTTGCCATCCCCAGATCATACAGACTGTGCCTCTATCGAGACTGACTCCCCGTTATTCTCCGACCCAAACATCACTAACCGGTAGGTGCATCTAACATCTGCAGACTCACTCTCTTGGTAGTGCTGATCCGGCGTTGCATGCGGCTCGCAGCGGTGAGACTGCGGCCTCCAGTCTGGGACTTTGTACTTCCTCAGCTGTGCAGCAGACCGTTCACCATTCCGCACCCCGTTCCAGAATCACAAGGCCATGTGAAAGAAGACCAGATACTTCATTGCCATACAGAGACAGTACTACACTTTTCTACAGAACCGGCTCAGGGAATTCTCGTGTCACCTATGGCGCCATCGTGGGATTTTCCAGCCACCATCGTCCAGGAACCAGAAACTGATAAGTTAACCTGTTATTTCACCCGTTATAATTATTTAACGGTTAGATACACATTGTGGGCCTGTATATTTACAACCTCTCACTCCCTGCGTGGAGTATTTACTGCTGAGATAATCATATATATAAAATTCGTTAACTCTTGCTCTGCCTCCTGCAGAACCATACACTGGTCACCTTCATGTAGCAAATGTTCGCATCCTGGTCACCTTCATGTAGCAAATGTTCGCATCCTGGTCACCTTCATGTAGCAAATGTCCCCAAGCTTCCCTCTGTTCTGGGAGCGTTTGCATGTCTGTCCTTTAGGCAAACTGAGGAACCAGAGACGGGGTGTGAATGCCACCTCTCAACCACTCTGTATTTCCAAGCTGAAGCTGCATTCTAGATGGTTTTGGGGCCTTCAGTATAATTCACAGACACCTGGGCATTTTTATTAAGGCTGGGGCTACACAACCAAAAACATATGTGAAGTTGTCTGCAACTTGCTGTCGTGTGAATTTATTTTAGAGCTGTGGTTTTTCTGGAAAAAAAAGGGCCTAATTGAAGATAGTCTCACACAAGTTGCATGTGACTTGCATATGGCAAGCGAGTCACCTGCAACTTGAGACAGAAAATAAATCATATTTGTAAAGATTTGCGACTCAGTGTTGCAGTCGCAGTTCACAATGTGACACCATACGAGACCATTCGATGCGAATTTGCAACGTGTCACTGTGATTTTCGTGTAGTTCCAATGTTATACTGGCATGCCGCAGAGTGCTTTGTCAATATGGCTTCAAGCACCTCCCCTTGAGAAAGCGAAAGCGAAACGCGCGTCTGGGCAGCCTCACACTCCATGGGTAAGTTATGGGTCTTATTACTTATCTTTGACCAGTTGTGATTTAGGCTATATATGTGAGAACTTGAGGCATTATTACAGGCTGAAATATCCTTAGCGCACAATCCTGCATAATCTACACTTTGTAGCACACTGACATTTACACACGTGTTCAAAATTGTTGGTACCCCTCATTTAATGACAGAGAAACTTTCATTTGTTTATTTTCATAGATTTTTTTATTTATTATTACTTTTGTCAGATTCAAGTTATTTCTGTGACCATTGTGAGTTTTTCTGTCAAAAGAGGGGTACCAACAATTTTGACCACGTGTGTATATAGGTCTGTGTATTTACCTTCTTTCCCTTTTCCCTACATGCACATGCACTTTATTTGGTAAAAAACTATAAAGGACCTTCCAGCCAATTTAGACTTGTTTCTCACCACCCAGATATATCACTGAATTACTTGTTACGTACTGTCCCATGGAGGATATATGTGATGGATAAAAATGCACCCCCTTGTACTTGTTGTTCCTCCTTTGCTACAAGACCTCCTGTCATTATTTGTTTGTTATGCTATTTAATGTTTTTATATATTGTATTTAATAAACTTTATTATCCTTTTTACTCCCTTTTATGGTTTTTGATTACTCCACTTTTTTTCTCTCTCTTGTAGTGATGAGCGAGTATACTCGTTGCCTGGGTTTTCCCCAGCACACTCGGGGGTTCTCGGAGTATTTTTTAGTGCTCGGCGATTACGTTTTAATCGCCTCAGCTGAATGATTTACAGCTATTAGCCAGCTTGAATACATGTGGGGATTCCCTACCAACCAGGCAACCCCCACATCTATTCAGGCTGGCTAATAGCTGTAAATCATTCAGCTTTTCTCTTTCTTGTAGTGATGAGCGAGTATACTCGTTGCTCGGGTTTTTCCCCAGCCCACTCGGGGGTCCTCGGAGTATTTTTTAGTGCTCGGAGATTAAGTTTTCATCGCTTCAGCTGAATGATTTACAGCTATTAGCCGGCTTGAATACATGTGGGGATTCCCTACCAACCAGGCAACCCCCACATGTATTCAGGCTGGCTAATAGCTGTAAATCATTCAGCTGCGACGATGAAAACTAAATCTCCGAGCACTAAAAAATACTCGGAGACCACCCGAGCGTGCTCAGGAAAACCCGAGCAACGAGTCGCTCATCACTAATCTCTTGCACTCAATATGGATTCTTAGTGCAGTGTGCACAGTACTCTACAAAATATTGAGGAATAAATGAAAAATATGGTACAGCTACTGAGCCCTGCCATACACAGTCAAGGGGAAAACTGGACAAAAACACTTAGAAAATATTTTGCCATGTGTGCAACTTGCAAGCCATTTGTCCTTTTCTTAATAGATAAAAAAAAGAAGGGACTCGATAGACATTTCTCACTACACTTCTCACACTCACTACAATAGTTAATTATTTAATCAATCTTGTTTTTGCGGAAATGCATCACATCCACGATTAATTACCCTCATAATGGTTATTAAATCAGATTTAACTACTGTACAAATAAATGGTAATTGCAAAGAAGAGCTAGTTCACACATTATGCTGTGATAATGCATTAATAGCCATTATCCCACAGAATCCAGGAGCGAGCTTCCAGAATCTCCGTACAGCGATCCAGACCAACTCTATTAATAGCTGATTAAATCCCCTCGGCTGCCCCCTCCTGTATATCTTCTAGCACTGGGGATAGAGGTTAACAGCATGTAAAATATAGACCTGATAGTCTGTGCGATGGCTACTTCTAGTTGGAGAAAGCACAATTGGACTGATGAGGACAATGCATTGGATTGTGATTAAGGACGGCTGTCCAAGGTATTTCAGGGGTCCTTGAGAATAAATGCTACATTCAGACAGAAAATAAAAATGACAGCTGAGTGAATGGATAGCATAAAAGCCTTTGATAAAAGTGAGCTCAGATTATCTAAGAAGCTGTAAGGCTACGTTCACACTAGCGTTCGGCTAGTGTGCGTCGCGCTAGCCTTGGGGCGACGCAGCGGCGACGCACGCGTCATGCGCCCCTATGTTTAACATGGGGGATGCATGCGTTTTTGCTTGTTGCGTTTTCCGACACGTGCGTCTTTTTTGACGCTAGCGTCGGACCAAGAAAACGCAACAAGTTGCATTTTTCATGCGTCCGATTTTCGTCAAAAAACGACGCACGCGTCGAAAAACGCAGCGTTTTTGCGTTTTTCGGTGCGTTGTGCGTCGCGTCGCCGACGCAGCGGCACACAACGCTAGTGTGAACGTAGCCTCAGTAATCTGCCCCCAAGGTCAAATTGGGTCAGTAGAAGACAACTTCAGGACTGTGTCTCTGTAGGAAGAACAGCATACAGAGTCGAAATTGCTAGGCTGGTAAGCCATTTCCAGACTCCTCTCTAGGCTCCTTGCCTCTGTTAAAAAAGGATTAGGATCAAGTCCCATCCCTTTCGCCTTTGACATCTGAAAAAAGTTATTATACTCAAATACTCTTTAGATGGATGGTTGGTCCCACCAAAGTTGGCGATGTGATCTGATGGAAGGAATCGATGTAACACATGAACACGTTATGGCATAATGAATTGCAAAACTAGAGATTATTTTATAATTCGATCTGCAAGCAGCAACTGCCCAAGTGTTTTTTTCACTTTAAAGGGGTTGGCCGGTATTAAGCTACAAGTTTGCAGTCAAGTTTTCCGGTTCCGGGAGTGGGCTGTCATATGACGGCATATACGGCATATACACACCTGGCCACATTCCGACTAGATGGATATCTCGAGTCGCAGTGATGCGCCCTCTGCTGGATGTCCTCATATGAACTCGAGCCTGGGAACTTTTCAGAATATTTTCCCAGGCTCGAGTTCATATGAGGACATCCAGCAGAGGGCGCATCACCGCGACTCGAGGTAACTACAGGTCATTCCCATGCATTCCATTTATTCCCCGGGTTTTTACAGCCACGGGCACAGCTGCATTAGCAGAGCTCCTGGGTGTAAAATGATTTAACCCCTTCAGATGGATTTACAGCGTGGGACAAGCCTGAACGACGGAAGGTATGGAATATTGTTGTTTGTTTTTTTAACTTTGTTCCAGGTGACAAGGGCCTTCAGGTGGATTAAGAGTATAATAAAATATTAAAACACCCTGTGTCTTTATTTCATTAAAATACTTTGTAATAATGTGTGTGTTTTATTAACCATTTCGTACTATTGGATTAATAATGGATAGGTGTGATAATTGACGCCTCTCCATTATTAATCTGGCTTAATGTCACCTTACAATAGCAAGGTGACATTAACCCTTCATTACCCCATATCCCACCACTACAGGGGAGTGGGAAGAGAGAGGCTAAGTGCCAGAATAGGCACATCTTCCAGATGTGATTTTTCTGGGGTGACTGGGGGCAGATGTTTTTAGCCGGGGGGCCAATAACCATAGACCCTCTCTAGGCTATTAATATCTGCCCTCAGTCACTGGCTTTACTACTCTGGTGGAGAAAATTGCGCGGGAGCCCACACCAATTTTTTCCACGATTTAACCCTTTAATTTAATAGCTAGAGCCCCCAAATTTTACACCAAGACACTTCTTACATTACTAAAGAGGAATATGTAATAAAAGAAGGGATATGAGATGGTTTACTGTATGTAAACCATGTCTCATATCATGTCGAGTTTGAGAAGGAGATAGGAAAAGCCGGCAACTGAATTACCGGCTTTTCTGCTATCTGGCGCTGTATAAAATATTATTATATATATATTTATGTGTCTCACTGACATATATATATATACCCCTGTACTATGTGTAGACATTTATTTTAGCTATTCTAGTCTAACCTGTCAGTGTGATTTTACTGTACACCGCACTGAATTGCCGGCTTTTCTATAGAACACCGCAGCGTATTTCTCGCAAGTCACACTGCTGGTCCATGTGTAATCCGTATTTTTCTCGCCCCCATAGAATTTCATTGGCGATTTTTTTTGCGCAATACGCTGACAAACGCAGCATGCTGAGATTTTCTACGGCCGTAGAAGACCGTATAATACGGATCAGTAAAATACGGCAGATTGGAGCTGGGGCATAGAGAATCATTGTACCGTGTGCAATCCGTATTTTCTGCACCTCTCATACGTCCGTAAAACTCGATAGTGTGACGCCGGCCTTAGAGGGCAAGTTTGCACCCTTCCCCCTGCTACGAGTCGGAGCGGAGAACTGCTAAAATGCAGGTTTTCATGCTCTGTCATTCATCTGGATGGCTTGTATGTAGTATTATATTTCTATATATATATATATATATATATATATATATACATACAGACTATTCACCGGGGGGCTGAGAAACTGCACTAGCAGCAATCAGTTGTTCATACAGGTTGCCCTCACATGGGTTTTTTATGATGCGATCACCCCTGTACATGTAAGATGTTGTGATACAGCTTGTACGATCTGTGTGAATAGGACCGCATACTCCGTAGATTCATAATCTCCCATTCTTCTCCAACCGCAGTGGAGCCTGCTCAGCGGAGACGTCGGTCCCAGCGTCTGGCTCAGGCAGATACTCTGCATCTGGCTACTGCTGTTCTTCCAGGCTCTGCCATTAAAGCTAGTACTGGTCAGCGGCGAGGACTCGCTTCTGGGACTAAGTCCTGCTTTCTCCCTTCTGAGCATGCCCAAAGGAAGACCTCTCATTGGAGTTCAGGGGTCACACGCTCAGGTCCTGAAGCAACTCCCTTTGGTCCTCTAGGAAGGTCCTGAAGTTGCTGCAACTATAAAAGGTTTGCATGGCCGCATGGTCATGTGCTAGTATCAATCTTTGATATGAGCTTTGCGCCAGTGTGGTCATGTATGCTTGTGGTCAGGGCTAGGCTGAAATAAGCCACTAGAATACCTGCACCTCCGGTGAGGAGTTTGCTTGTATTCAGGGCCTGGCTGAAATAAGCCACTAGAATACCGGCACCTCCGGTGAGGAATTGTTTGTGTGCTTCTCTGACTGCATGACCACTGACTGCTATCAGCTCAGCAGTTAGCCGTGTACTCCTGTGAGCTTAACAGGACACAGTGCTTTTCTATCACGGTGACTCTGTGAAGTAACAGAGCTCACTTATACCGCCATATAGTGCCATTTGCTAGCAGCAGGTTCTCCTCATGCACGGTGGACCCTGGGCTGCGAACGCACCAATAATAACATCTACATTTACTAGGTGCGTTCCCCCAGCCCTAACATCACGTCTCAAAAAGATCTGGACATTTTAAAAAATCTCTTTCCCTCTTATCGAGTCAACAGAGACTGAGTATTTCCATATCACGCACAGGTGAATATATAATCATCAGATGATTTCATGGCTGTCTTGCTGCTCATCTCCCCTGTTCTAAGCTGGAATGGATTTATTTCTTCTCTCTCCTTCCTATGCAAATGTAACATTCTTCAATTTACTACTGAGATTTGTTTGTCTTACTGATGTCTTTTCATTGTACACAAAATGTAATAAAGAATACCTAGGGGAGAGACTAGATTGAATTTCAAGGCAGATGAAGGATTTAATAAATGTTAGGTAGATTGGAGGACGAATATGACATTTATTTAACTTTGGGCTTGTTTGCCAGCTTTGTTTTTCTTCCAAATATAACCCGATGCACGCAGCAGATACGGATACATTGGGGAAAAGGCACAGGCATTTTACATTATACTCCCATGTGGACAAGATGGTACTTAATGGTTGCCGTGAGCATGAGAGACGCTTCTTTTAATAAGGGCTAACGTGATAAATCCCATTACATGAATAGGGATCACATGCTTTCCATCTACAGGGAGGGATTAACCTTTTTGGTGGAAAATCTTTTGGGAATGTTGCTATGAATTGTTTTCTCTCTGGTAGCTTTTGCTTAAAAGGAGTCTATTAGCAGGGTTTTGCTACATCTGTCAGTATTATGTAGCGTCAGAGACGCTGATTCAGCTATGTATTTATTCGTTTACTGGGTGCAGCAGTTGTGATAGAATCACAGTTTTCTCTTACTTAGTTCAAGCAGAGCTCAGAATGTTGATCCCTGTGCAACCCCGCCCATATCACTGATAACAGTGTACAAAGAAAGCTGCCATTTTGACAGAAAGCTGCTAATCAGTGGTGAGTGCCTGGTTGAGCCAGGAGGCATGAGACACCTAGTCCTGTAGTAATAATCTCCTGCAGATAATACAATGATTGTGTTGAAGCAAAACGCAGTGTCATAACTCAGTTTGGGGATTCGATCCGGTGACCTGTTGCTTCATGGTCTTCTCCTCTGTTTGCTGAGCTATTGCCCTTTCTTCCCTGTCCACATGTTTCTATTGTCTTTGTTTTCTTTTCTTGGTTTGCTCCTCTCCAGGTGTTTCTCGTGTTCCTGTTTTAGTTTACTCTATCACGTTCTGCGTGAGGCTTTATATGTTCACCCTTCACTGTACTTCCTTGCTGGCTTTATCTCTTAGTGGATGTATGTTCTGGAGATCCAGGGCTTCAGCTAAGTTGTTTACCTTGTTTGGTACACTCCATTTGATTTCTTGTAGTGCGTCTGTTTGCTTTACTTCCCAGCACCTTTTCCTTTTACCACTGTTAAGTTTCTGGGAGGTTACTTTTTCCTTTTCCTTTGGTTGTCCTTATTTTTCCCTCTCAACCCAATATGGACATGTTTTAGTTTCTCACCCTGGGTTTTCGCATCATACTTCACACTTTCCTTTCCCCTTGTTGGCAGTGTGTATCGTCCTCCCCTCTGGTTCCTCTGGTGGTACGAGAAACCCCTCGATGGCCTTTTAGGAGGTTAGATCCAAGGTGGCGTTTTTAGCTGTGTGGCTAGTGCCTTTCTAGTTTGTACAGGGACCAGTTGGGTTTAGGTCTGGAGTCTCCCTGAGGTTAAACTTCCCTTTTTCGATTACCCATGTGTGAGTGTGTACACTTTCACAACACACAGCCTAGTTTATGACACACCCCTAGAATCAAGCTCTCATAACCTACACGAGGGTGCTCACTGATTACATAGCAACCTGCTGACAGATTACCTTTAACATTCTAGAAAATAAAGGGACTTTAGCATCAGGTTCCAGTTTGGTGGTTGCCATTTCCAGGGCAGCTGCTATTTCAATGTATTTCTGTGTATACTGCTGCTAGAAAGGTTGTGCATCTTCAGTAAAGAGTAACTTATTATTATTACTTATTAGGTGTTTCTTATATAGCACTATCATATTCTGCAGTACTTTACAGGCATTATCTTCACTGTCACCATTGGGGCTCACAATCTAAATTCCCTGTCAGTATGTCTTTTGAATGTGGGAGGAAACCGGAGAACCTGGAGGAAACCCACACAAACAACTTGCAGATGTTGTCCTTGCTGGCATTTGAACCCAAGACTCCAGCACAGCAAAGCAACAGAGCTAATGTACACATGTAATTTTCAGAAACATTACAACGGGGTTAATTATCTAATTTTGCCTCCTTTTAGAAAAAAATGATGCATAAATGTTTCCCAAACTCAATATTAGTAACATAGTAACATAGTTAGTAAGGCCGAAAAAAGACATTTGTCCATCCAGTTCAGCCTATATTCCATCATAATAAATACCCAGATCTACGTCCTTCTACAGAACCTAATAATTGTATGATACAATAATAGTAACATAGTTAGTAAGGCAAATATTGTGGGGGAAGATCATTACACTATAGTACATAGTTATTAAGGTTGAAGGAAAACTTTAAGTCCATCTAGTTCAACCCATAGCCTAACCTAACATGCCCTAACATGTTGATCCAGAGGAAGGCAAAAAAACCCATGTGGCAAATAGTAAGCTCCACTTTGGGGAAAAAAATTCCTTCTCGACTCCACATACGGCAATCAGACTAGTTCCCTGGATCAACGCCCTATCAAGGAATCTATTATGTATACCCTGAAACATTATACTTTTCAAGAAAGGTATTTAATCCCCTCTTAAATTTAAGTAATGAATCACTCATTACAACATCATACGGCAGAGAGTTCCATAGTCTCACTGCTCTTAAAGTAAAGAACCCGCGTCTGTTATTATGCCTAAACCTTCTTTCCTCCAGACATAGAGGATGTCCCCTTGTCCCTTTCTTAGGTCTATGATTAAAAAGATCATCAGAAAGGTCTTTGTACTGTCCCCTTATATATTTATACATTAAAATAAGATCACCCCTTAGTCTTCATTTTTCCAAACTAAATAGCCCCAAGTGTAATAACCTATCTTGGTATTGCAGACCCCCCAGTCCTCTAATAACCTTGGTCGCTCTTCTCTGCACCCGCTCTAGTTCAGCTATGTCTTTCTTATACACTGGAGACCAGAACTGTGCACAGTATTCTAAGTGTGGTCGAACTATTGACTTGTATAGAGGTAAAAATATGTTCTCCTCATGAGTATCTATGCCTCTTTTACTGCATCCCATTATTTTATTTGCCTTTGTAGCAGCTGCCTGACACTGGCCACTGAACATGAGTTTGTCATCCACCCATACTCCCAGGTCTTTTTCATTGACGGCTTTGCCCAGAGTTTTAGAATTAAGCGCATAGTTATACATCTTATTACTAGGGTTGAGCGAAACAGATTGGCCAATTTCAAAAGTCGCCGACTTTTGGCAAAGTCGGGTTTCGTGAAACCCGACCCAATCTCACTGTGGGATCGGGTCGGCGGTCGGTGATCTTCGCTCCAAAATCGGGTTTCATTTCTTATATATATATATATATATATATATCATTGAGACACACATATATATATATATATATATATATATATTTACTTCAGTGCGATATAGCAGAAAAGCCGGTAATTCAATTACCGGCTTTTCATTTCTCCTGCCTAAACCCGACATGATATGAGACATGGTTTACATACAGTAAACCATGTCATATCCCCCCTTTTTTTTGCATATTCCACACTACTAATGTTAGTAGTGTGTATGTGCAAAATTTCGGCGCTGTGGCTATTAAATTTAAGGGGTAAATCGTGGAAAAAATTGGTGTGGGCTCCTGTGCAATTTTCTCCGCCAGAGTGGTAAAGCCAGTGACTGAGAGCAGATATTAATAGCCTGGAGAGGGACCACGGTTATTGGCCCCCACTGGCTAAAAACATCTGCCCCCAGCCACCCCAGAAAAGGCACATCTGTAAGATGCGCCTATTCTGGCACTTGGCCACTCTCTTCCCATTCCCGTGTAGCAGTGGGATATGGGGTAATGAAGGGTTAATGTCACCTTGCTATTGTAAGGTGACATTAAGCCAGATTAATAATGGAGAGGCGTCAATTGTGACACCTATCCATTATTAATCCAATTGTATGAAATAGTTAAAAAAAACACACACACAATATTGCAAAGTATTTTAATGAAATAAACTCACAGGTTGTTGTAATATTTTATTGCTCTCTCAATCCACCTGAAGACCCTCGACCTGTAACAAATTAAAAATAATAAACCAACAATATACATACCTTCCGTAGATCTGTAACGTCCCACAATGTAAATCCATCTGAAGGGGTTAAAATGTTAAAATATTTTACAGGCAGGAGCTCTGCTATAACGCAGCTGTGCTTGTGCCTGTAAAGCCCCGGGGAATGAAGGTAATGTAGGTCAATGACCTATAGTTACCTTCAGTCACGGTGATGCGCCCTCTGCTGGATGTCCTCATATGACCTCGACAGTGGGAAAATATTCAGAAAAGTTCCCAGGCTCGAGTTCATATGAGGGCATCCAGCAGAGGGCGCATAAACGCGAATGAAGGTAACTACAGGTCATTGACCTACATTACCTTCATTCCCCGGGGTTTTACAGGCAGGAGCACAGCTCTCAATCACAGTGGAGAATGCTATAACTATATATGTTCAGAAAAAGGCTGGAATATTTGATGGACCTCAAATAAGAACACTTATGAGAGACCCAAATTTTATCACATCAATGAATGAGACAGAAGAAAGAGCTTGGAATGCATTTTGTAATGTGATGCAGAATTTTCTAGGGAATAAGAAAGCAGACAACTATGAATAGATTGTGGAAGAGCTACTAATGAGTCTGCAAAATATTGGATGTAGAATGAGTATCAAGATTCACTATTTACACAGCCATTTGGACTTTTTTTTTCCAGAGAACCTTGTGGATGTGAGCGAGGAACAAGGGTAGCGTTTTCATCAGGACATTAAAACAATGGAAGAACGGTATCAGGGCCGGTGGGACTCACATATGATGGCTGACTATTGCTGGAGCTTGATGAGAGACAACCCAGAAGCTGTACATCACAGATCAGCCAAGAAAAGAAAGTTCAAATAACTGCCATTGTCATTCATTTGTGTGCCATATATATGTTTTTATATTTTTCAGTTTAATTCTGTAAATATACTAGATTGTACATTGACTTTGTAATCTTTGTTATTCCTTGATTAAACCCCTTCCCGACCTATGACGCATATGCTGCGTCATGAAAGTTGGTGCCAATCCGACCTGTGATGCAGCGTATGCGTCATTGCAGGAACGCGTTCCTGCAGGTCGGGTGAAAGGGTTAACTGAAATTTCACCCGACCTGCAGGTACAGAGGAACTTGTACTTTAGCCCAGGGGGGGTGGCTTAGCAACCACTTGGCTATGATCGCCCTGGTGACCACTTTGTCACCACCCTCCAGATCTGATTGGAGCTAGCGTCCATGTGATGCTAGCTCTCCATTCAGATGTGAAGGGGCGGAGAAAACCATGGCTGCCTCACTCTCCAGCTTCATGCCTTCTGTGGAAGCTGACCAGCGAGGTGCCTGCATACTGCCCTGCCACATACCTCGATCGCCACCGCTGCTGCAGTCACCGCCACCACCAGGTACTCCCCTCTGCTTCTCTTCCCCCCTTGCCTTGCGATTCCAAGCCCCCAGACCTTCGCTTTCTCTCCCCTGCCCCCCCGTGATCACCACCTCCCCCCTGCCCCGGAGATCACCCCCTATGTTGCTGCCGGCTCCATTTCCTCCTTCTGCTGCATTTCACCTGACAGCCCCCGCCCCAGTGATCCCCCTGATCTTCCCTCTGATCTTCCCCACTGATCTCCCCCCTAATCGCCCCCCTGTCCTGTGGATCGCACCCTGCCACGCTGATGTCCTCCCTTGCCCCGTTGATGTCCTGCCCTGCCCCACTGATGTCCTCCCTGCCCTGCTGATGTCCTCCCTGCCCTGCAGATCTCCCCCCTGCTCCACAAATCTCCCCCCTGCCCCACTGATGTCCCCTCTGCCTCGCAGATCTCCCCCCTGCTCTGCAGATCTCCCTCCTGCCCCACGGATCTCCCTGCCCTGTGGATCGCCCCCTGCCCTGCTGATGTCCTCCCCTGCCCCGCAGATGTCCCCCCTGCCCCGCAGTTCTCCTCCTACCTCGCAGATCTCCCTCTTGCCCCGCTGATGTCCCCCCTGCCCTGGAGATCTCGCCCCTGCCCTGTCGATCGCCCTCTGCCCCAGTGATGTCCTCCCCTGCCTCGCTGATGTCTTCCCCTGCCCCGCTGATGTCCTCTCCTGCCTTGCAGATCTCCCCCCTGCCCCACGGACCTCCCCCCTGCCCTGTGGATTGCCTACCTGCCCCGCTGATGTCCCCCCTTGTTGTGAATTCTGTTTTCGAACTCCCTCCTGTGGTCATGAATGGTACTTCGGCGAGTTCTGTCCATGGACTCCCTCTGGTGGCTGTGAGTGGAGCTGCTGCTTCTGAGGTTCCTTCCACAGGTGACGTAGTTTATTCTTTGGCTGGCTGTTCTATTTAACTCCACTCAGATCGTTACTCCATGCCAGCTGTCAATGTTCTTGTACTGGTTCAGTTCGCTCTTGGATCTTTCTGGTGACCTGTCTACTCCAGCAGAAGCTAAGTCCCTGCTAGTTATTATTTGTTCATTGTTTCCTTGTCCAGTTGGCTTTCATGATTTTGTCTTGCTAGCTGGAATCTCTGGGATGCAGAGTGGCACCTCCGCACCGTGAGTCAGTGCGGAGGTCTTTTTGCACACTCTGCGTGGTCTTTTGTAGTTTTTTGTGCTGACCGCAAAGATACCTTTCCTATCCTCAGTCTGTTTAGTAAGTCTGGCCTCCCTTTGCTGAAACCTGTTTCATTTCTGTGTTTGTGACTTTCATCTTAACTCACAGTCAATATATGTGGGGGGCTGCATTTTCCTTTGGGGAATTTCTCTGAGGCAAGGTAGGCTTTATTTTCTTTCTTTAGGGCTAGTTAGCTCTTAGGCTGTGAAGAGGCGTCTAGGTCGTGTTAGGTACGCTCCACGGCTATGTCTAGTTGTGTGATAGGATTAGGGGTTGCGGTCAGCAGAGCTCCCACTTCCCAGAGCTTGTCCTGTGTGAGTTTAACCATCAGGTCGTTCCAGGTGCTCCTAACCACCAGGTCCATTACACCCCCTGCCCTGCTGATCACCCCCCAGCCCAGTATTCCCATTAGGGTCAGGGTTGGGGCTAAAATTAGGGTTGGGATTAGGGGTAGGGTTAGGATTAGGGTTGGGATTAGGGGTATTGTTGGGATTAGGGGTAGGGTTGGGATTAGGGGTAGGGTTAGGATTAGAGGTAGGGTTAGGATTAGGTGTAGGGTTGGGATTAGGGGTAGGGTAGGTATTAGGGGTAAGGTTGGGATTAAGGTTAGGGGTGTGTTGGGGTTAGGGTTGGAGTTAGAATTGGGGGTTTCCACTGTTTAGGCACATCAGGGGCTCTCCATATGCGACATGGCGTCCGATCTCAATTCCAGCCAATTCTGCATTGAAAAAGTAAAACAGTGCTCCTTCCCTTCCGAGCTCTCCCGTGCGCCTAAACAGGGGTTTACCCCAACATATGGGGTATCAGCGTACTCAGGACAAATTGGACAACAACTTTTGGTATCCAATTTCTCTTGTTACGCTTGGCAAAATAAAAATTTGGGGGGCTAAAAAACCCATTTTGTTGGAAAAAAATGATTTTTTGTTTTCACGGCTCTGCGTTATAAACTGTAGTGAAACACTTAGGGGTTCAAAATTCTCACAACACATCTAGATAAGTTCCTTGGGGGTCTAGTTTCCAATATGGGGTCACTGGTGGGCGGTTTCTACTGTTTAGGTACATTAGGGGCACTGCAAACGCAATGTGACGCCTGCAGACCATTCCATCTAACTCTCCATTCCAAACAGCGCTCCTTCCCTTTCGAGCTCTGCCATGCGCCCAAACGGTGATTATGGGGTATCAGCGTACTCAGGACAAATTGGACAACAACTTTTGGGGACCAATTTCTCCTGTTACCCTTGTGAAAAAAAAATTGCGGGCTAAAAATCATTTTTGAGGAAAAAAAAAGATTTTTTATTTTCACGGCTCTGCGTTATAAACTTCTGTGAAGCATTTGGTGGTAAAAAGTGCTCACCACACATCTAGATAAGTTCCTCGGGGGGTTAGTTTCCAAAATGGGGTCATTTATAGGGGCTTTCTACTGTTTAGGCACATCAGGGGCTCTGCAAATGCACCGTGATGCCCACAGACCATTTCATCTGCAAAGTCTGCATTTCAAAACGTCACTACTTCCCTTCCGAGCCCCGACGTGTGCCCAAACAGTGGTTTACCCCCACATATGATACCCACATATGGGGTATCAGCGTACTCAGAACAAACTGGGCAATAACTTTTGGGGTCCAATTTCTCCTGTTACTCTTGTGAAAATAAAAAATTGCTTGATAAAACTTAATTTTTGAGGAAAGAAAAATTATTTTTTATTTTCACGGCTCTACGTTGTAAACTTCTGTGAAGCACTTGGGGGTTCAAAGTGCTCAATATGCATCTAGATAAGTTCCGTGGGGTGTCTATTTTCCAAAATGGGGTCACTTGTGGGGGTTTTTACTGTTTAGGCACATCAGGGGCTCTCCAAACGCGACATGGTATCCGCTAATGATTGGAGCTAATTTTTCATTCAAAAAGTCAAATGGCGCTCCATTCCTTCTGAGCCCTGCCGTGTGCCCAAACAGTGGTTTACCCTCACATGTGAGGTATCAGTGTACTGTGGAGAAATTGCCCAATAAATTTTAGGATCCATTTCATCCTGTTGCCCATGTTAAAACAAAAAAATTGAGGCTAAAAGAATTTTTTTGTGAAGAAAGGGACTTTTTCATTTTTACGGATCAATTTGTGAAGCACCTGGGGGTTCAAATTGCTCACTATGCATCTAGATAAGCTCCTTGGGGGGTCTAGTTTCCAAAATGGGGTCATTTGTGGGGGAGCTCCAATGTTTAGGCACACAGGGACTCTCCAAACGCGACATGGTGTCTAACTATTGGAGCAAAATTTTCATTGAAAAAGTCAAATGGCGCTCCTTCCCTTCCGAGCCCTGTAGTGCACCCAAACAGTGGTTCCCCCCCACATATGGGGTATCAGCGTACCCAGGACAAATTGTACAATAACTTTTGGGGTCCAGTGTCTCCTTTTACCCTTGGGAAAATAAAAAGATTGTTGCTAAAAGATCATTTTTGTGACTAAAAAGTTAAATGTTCATTTTTTCCTTCCATGTTGCTTCTGCTGCTGTGAAGCACCTGAAGGGTTAATAAACTTCTTGAATGTGGTTTTGAGCAGTTTTTAGAATGGTGTCACTTTTGGGTATTTTCAGCCATATAGACCCCTCAAACTGACTTCAAATTTGAGGTGGTCCCTAAAAAAATGGTTTTGTAAATTTCGTTGTAAAAATGAGAAATCGCTGGTCAAATTTTAACCCTTATATCTTCCTAGCAAAAATAATTTTTGTTTCCAAAATTGTGCTGATGTAAAGAAGACATGTAGGTAATGTTATTTATTAACTATTTTGTTTCCCATAACTCTCTCGTTTAACAGAATAAAAATTCAAAATTTGAAAATTGCTAAATTTTCAAAAGTTTCGCCAAATTTCCATTTTTTAACAAGTAAACGCAAATATTATCGATCTAAATTTACCACTAACATGAAGCCCAATATGTCACGAAAAAACATTCTCAGAACCGCTAGGATCCGTTGAAGCGTTCCTGAGTTATTACCTCATAAATTGACACTGGTCAGAATTGCAAAAAACGGCCAGGTCATTAAGGTCAAAATAGGCTGGATCATGAAGGAGTTAAAAATATACAAAATGTAGTACCAAAATCATGTGATTTTATAAAAAAACATTAGGAGTAATTTTCATCAAAAATTGAAAATATCTCGAAATCCTTATGTGATAGCCAAAAACGGAGTTCATATTCATAATCAGCAGCCAAAATTGACTTGAAATATGTTTTAGAACCTTTTGCCAGAAAAATTGCGCTGAACAGTGTAATAGTATTATCTCCAAAATGAATAAAAACTCAGAATGCACTGTTCCAAATTATTAGGTGCAGTAGAATATCTAAACATTTGATATGTTTTAAAGAACTGAAAATGCTCATTTGTGGAATTTGCAGTATTAGGAGGTCACATTCACTGAGCAAAAAAACTATTTAACTCCAAAACATCCTAACAGGCCAAGTTGCATGTTAACATAGGGCCCCTTCTTTGATATCACCTTCACAATTCTTGCATTCATTGAACTTGTGAGTTTTTGGAGAATTTCTGCTTGTATTTCTTTGCATGAAGTCAGAATAGCCTCCCAGAGCTGCTGTTTTGATGTGAACGGCATCCCACTCTCCTAGATCTTTTGCTTGATGATACTCCAAAGGTTCTCTATAGGGTTGAGGTCAGGGGAAGATGGTGGCCACACCATGAGTTTATCTCCTTTTATGCACATAGCAGCCAATGACTCAGAGGTATTCTTTGCAGCAAGAGATGGTGCATTGTCACGCATGAAGAGGATTTTGCTCCTGAAGGCACGTTTCTGCTTTTTATACCATGGAAGAAAGTTGTCAGTCAGAAACTCTATGTACTTTGCAGAGGTAATTTTCACACCTTCTGGAACCTTAAAGGGCCCTACCAGCTATTACCCCATGATTCCGGCCCAAAACATGACTCCTCCACTTCTTTGCTGACGTTGCAGCCTTGTTGGGACATGGTGGCCATCCACCAACCATCTACTATTCCATCCATCTGGACCATCCAGGGTTGATTGACACTCATCAGTAAACAAGACTGTTTGAAAATTAGTCTTCATGCATGTCTGGGCCCACTGCAACCATTTCTGCTTGTGAACACTGTTTAGGGGTGGCCAAATAGTAGGCTTGTGCACCACAGCAAGCCTTTGAAGGATCCTACACCTTAAGGTTCGAGGGACTCCAGAGGCACCAGCAGCTTCAAATAACTGTTTGCTGCTTTGTAATGGTATTTTGGCAGCTGCTCTCTTAATCCAATTAATTTGTCTGGGCAGAAACCTTTCTCATTATGCCTGTATCTGCATGAACTCTGCACTCTGTTTCAGTCACAAATCTCTTCACAGTATGATGATCACTCTTAAGTTTTCATGAAATATTAAATGTTTTCATACCTTGTCCAAGGCATTGCACTATTTAACGCTTTTAAGCAGCAGAGAGATCCTTTTTATTTCCCATATTGCTTGATACCTGTGACCTGCTAAATAATGTGAAACATCATTTTTAAGTAGTTTTCCTTTAATTAGAATCACCTGGAAAACTAATTATCACATGTGTTTAAGATTGATTTCAGTGATCCCTGAGATACAATACCATCCATGAGTTTATTTGTAAAACAAAACAATTAAATCTTTATGACACTTAAATCCAATTTGCATAATAATTTGGAACACAGTGTACAGTCCAGTCTCCCTGAGCAAACTTTGCAAAAATAAGATGTACGATCTCAACAGTCTTGGCATCACCTTCAGCCTGAGCTTCAGCGGTTTCCAGCTCTAAAGAGAAGTGTTCAACTCCATGGACAGTTCACAATGAGCAGGCTGCAGCTCCATCACTTTACTCTGCAGCTCCAACATACAACACAAGGGTCTACGTGTTCCGAACATAACCGCTAAACGAGCAGTTATGTTCAAAACGCGTAGACTGGTGTCCTTTTATTCTCTTTGCTTGGATTTTTAATTTTTCCCTTTTTAACCATGTTGTTAATAAAATAATGTTTTACTATACTTACCTCATTTCCTGCAGATGATGGATTTTTTTCATTTTGCTGCTATATCTATACCTAAAAGTTGGTCTGGAGCATAGGTGCACCGCACCTCGATTCAAGGCATTTTTCAACAGTTCGTGACCCGATATACAACTTTACTATTTTTTTTTCAGTGCTGGAGTTTTGCTCTAAGTGTAAGCCCTCCACCCCATTCTTATTCTAACCATTGGCGGGTTCACCTTTTACCGACACCGCGGCTCCATCTTGTGCTAATAACTTCTGACTGTCCAGGAAGCCAGAATGTGGCTTCCATAGAAAAGTATTGAAAAGTGACTTCCCGGCGTGTTCCATTTAGCTATATTATCATGTCTGATGATTTCCCCCGTTATGTAAACACTTGAAAAAAATCTAATTAAAATTAATGAATTAATAGTATAAAAATGAGGAAATTGAAGAAAACTTGTAATGGTCTCATGTTCTCTTGTATTTGATTTTTGTTAACATTTAACCTTGAAAATTGTGTGTCTGCTCGTGAGCCCTGATTATGTCTCCTGGCATCTTTTGGTGATATCCTTAGATCTGACACATATCTAGCAGCACATACTTGCATCAATATTCTGTTTTTTTCTCTGCTGTCAGGGAATTAAAATAATTGAGAGAAAATTGAAGTTTGGCACAATTGGGATAGCCATTAATAATCTAGGTAGTAGGCTGACTTCTGTTCCGAGGGAATTGTGGGCAATCAATATGGAGAGACGAGAATCAGGGAAGAGCAATGGAGGCTTTACAAGGAATGATGTGGCCCCGGTATTATTGGTAAAGAACACAAGATAAACACATTTATTGATTCTGCGTTTGGACTGGCAGTACCGGGTGAACCGACTGTGACCTGCATCATCAGAGATAATCTGTCTTTAATTCATTTTTTAGCTCTGCTCTTCTTTCAAGTTGTCTATGTTATGAAAACATAGACTTAGAGTATAGGATGAAAAACTCTAAGGGGCCGATGACCTCTTTTCAGATAGGTTACAAGACTTTTTTTTTTGTTCGTCTTGTTCAATGTTTTTTCTATTGTAGTTTATCGATGACTATACATTTACTTGAAATGGTCACAACAATATATAGAACACCAAAAATAAATGCAGACTGTTATGAACCCCATCCACACCTATCCCCACCCCACATATACACTTCAATCCCTGGAAAAATAAATAAATAAAGGTCCAAAGACCGTAACTCAGGGAAAAGACAGTGCGTCCAAACATGGACGTCAGGGAAGCAGCATGCATGAACCAGATGATCGGGAATAAAGTTACACCCGTCTATCTAACATCTAAGGTGCAATAGTGCATGGCAAGAAATGCAGCACTTACCAACAGATGAGTGGAAACAAGGAGGGGGGTGGATGGAGGGTCCCGACGAGCGTTTCGCGGCAGCTAGAGGCTCTAGCTCTTGGCTATCACTCGCCAGCAGAAGGATTGTTTTTTCTTCAATCTGTGCAGGTATTCATTATGCAAACTAGGGGGCAGGTCAGTGAGGGATCAGTGACCTGTCAGCAGTCTGCATTATGAATACCTAATCAGAGCACCACATGAAGACCCCCCACAGGCCGCCCCGAAGCACGTGCATATCATTAACTCAAAATTGAAAATAAAGATTAAAGTACAACCATAAGGGTACCGTCACACTGAAACGACGCTGCAGCGATACGACAACAACAGCTCTCCAGCGACCAACGATCCCAAAGTCCCCTGGTAACCAGGGTAAACATCGGGTTACTAAGCGCAGGGCCGCGCTTAGTAACCCGATGTTTACCCTGGTTACCAGCGTAAACTTAAAAAAACAAACATTACATACTTACATTCCGTGTCTGTCCTCCGGCGCTCTGCTTTCCTCTGCACTGTCAGTGCCGGTCAGCTGTAAAGCAGAGCGGTGACGTCACCGCTGTGCTCTCCGGCTGGCCGGCGCTGACACAGGATGCAGGAGGAGTGCAGAGAAGCAGAGCGCCGGGGACAGACAGCTGAAGGTAAGTATGTAATGTTTTTTTTTTTTACGTTTACGCTGGTAACCAGGGTAAACATCGGGTTACTAAGCGCGGCCCTGCGCTTAGTAACCCGATGTTTACCCTGGTTACCAGTGAAGACATCGCTGAATCGGCGTCACACACGCCGATTCAGCGAGGTCAGCGGGAGATCCAGCGACGAAATAAAGTTTCAGACGATCTGCTACGACGTATGATTCTCAGCGGGGTCCCTGATCGCAGTAGCGTGTCAGACACAGCGAGATCGTAACGATATCGCTGGAACGTCACGGATCGTGCCGTCCTAGCGATCAAAGTGCCACTGTGTGACGGTATCCTAAGATGGATTTTATTAACCAAGGTATCATTGTAATCAGCATATCGGCACCGATCTGACACTGTCTGTAGGTTACTTTACACAATCCTGCTGACAGGTTCCATTTAAGGCTATGTGCACACGTAGTCTTGGCCACTTTTTCCGTAGCAGATTTGATAAATCTGCACGGCAAAAACGCTGCACTTTTGCTGCAGATTTATCGCGGATTTACCACGGTTTTTCTGCGGTTTTCACTGCGGTTTTACAACTGCGGTTTTCCATAGCGGCAGTTGTAAAACCGCTGCGGAATCCGCAGAAAGAAGTGACATGCTGCGGAATGTAAACCGCTGCGTTTCCGTGCGTTTTTTATCCGCAGCATGTGCACAGCGTTTTTGGTTTCCCATAGGTTTACATTGAACTGTAAACTCATGGGAAACCCTAACCCTGTGGAAACGCTGCGGATCCGCAGCAAAATCCGCATCGTGTGCACATACCCTAAGAGTTAATAAAAGGGAAATCTTAAATTTTGGACCTTGTCAGTCTCTGGAGGTGCAGCTAACTGCGGTTCTGGACATTTATTTTCTGGAGAACCTCCTTCCATAAATTTGAAGCCATTGCAGTGATAACAGGTAAGGTTTAGTTCTTTTTTTTGGTTTATTCTTTAATTTTCTGTAATTGTGTATGCTGTATTGTTTTGTTGCCTTTGTAAAATCTGTTGTACATATTTTTTATAAACACTGCTTATCTTTCTGGATTAAATATAAAATCTAATAGTTCTGTTCCTTTTGTTCTGTAAACCACACTCCTGAAAGCCATATGCTACCTGTCAGGTGTCAAGACCAGTGCTGGAAAGTCATCACAGGACCGAAAGCGGGTAAGTAAATTTCAGTTTGTTAATTTAATCATCACTGATTAAGGTAGGTAAAATTGTTGAAAAGGAAATAACCATTTGAGCTCTTTCTTATCACAACTATGGTGGTGACCATGCTATGGGGGGACGTAACCGTACGTGCAGAATCCGCAGACTTACAGTAGATTTCACCCTCTACATTACAAAGCTGAAATCAGTATAAACTGACGGCCACACGAGAAAGCGAATAAATCTCCGAATTTATGCTGCAGATTTCCTCCAGTGTGCGGATGAGATTTGGGAAAATATCGCCCACAATGGCGGTCCTGCAGAACGCAGCCGATTTCTGTCTATAGTTGATGCATATGAACAAGCCATAGGATTTATCCACTCAGGACTGATCTGCTGTGTGATTTTTTTGTGGCAAATCCGCAGCATAATCTGGACTGTTGCAGATTTCGCATCCACACCGCAGGTGAATTTTCTTTGCAGATTTTTCCACATTGTGTGCTGGTCCTGTGATGGCGGCCATAATATCACCCAGCTTCCCTAACCCAATGCTGCAAAAGACTTTGCTTTATGGCTAAATTCCCACAGTGAGGATGTTAGGTTCTGCAGGGTCTCCGCACCATTTGGCCACGTTAGGTCACTTACCTTTGGTTTTTGTCTCCTTTTGTTACGTTTTATATTAAGCTGCTTAGTTTTGGATACTTTTTGTTACTTTGCTTTGATAAAACTTTATTGATACAGTCATGTATTGATACAGTCAAGGTAATAGTGCCTTTCTGCTGCGTGAAGGCAATAAAACACCAATGCATTTTTCATCTGCAGATTTTCTCATCTCATCCACATCTATGGGGAAAATCAGCAGATAAAAATGATATATCCCGCAAAAGAAATTGATCTTACAGATTTCACACTCACTCCGGAGTTCAGTGTACACTGCGTAAAAAAAAAAGTCCAGGGCGAGATCTGTATAAATCCGTGTTCTGGAGCCGTAAGACGCAGCTTCAGAGACTCGCTGTGGGAACTGAGGCCGACACCAGTGGCTCCTCCATTCGCCGCTGTGCTGCCATTCTTATTTTGCTCATTTGGGACCTCCAAGTGAACCGGTGTGGCCCCTCCATCGGCCCCCGCACGCTGTTAGCTCTGATTTGCGTTTCTATGGAGCCTCCAACCATGCAATGGGTTAATTCAGCAGAACACCTGCAGCGCTGCAGACACCGGACCATGGAGGAGGCTCAGGAGATGAATGGGGGCGCTGAGATCTGCTGGTGGTTGTATTCGAGCAGGACCCCGCTATTCTATTGTCACGCTGGCATCTCCATAAATAAAAGGCGCACCGTCCCCCCTGCCGAAGACCACAGGAGGTTAACAGCTGTACATGGCATGACAAAGTGAGGCCCATTCATAGGAGCAAAAGAGAGAGCGTCCGAACTACAGGGGGGTAACAAGGCCGAGCAGAGGGGGCAAAGATGTAAGAGATCTTACAATTAATGGCACAAAGTCAATGGAGAGCGAGAGGCGTCCCGGCCTCTCCGAGGTGGAGTCCAGCGGGGGAGCGGTTTGGTGCTGGCACATAATGAGTTAATTCCCGAATGGAAAACTGCAATTATTAATAAATAAATAAGAAGATCAGATCCCAAAAGAATCAACAAGACGGAAATGGATCGCCAGGATTCTGAAGAAATCACTAATAGCCCGCCGTCAGATCCCAGATGATCCACTGCTGACAACCGGCAGCAAGTCCAGCTGTTAGTTAGGGGGTTGTCGGTTGTCAGGTTTGTAACTTTAACCATTTAATAACCAGGGAATTTTGTTTTCTTTTCATTTTTGCACTTTAGTTTTTCCTCGCCTTCATCCAAGAGCGTCGACGCAGACATATGAGGCCTGTTTTCCAGGACGAGTTTTTATTGGCTCCATTCCTTACAATGTAGTGAAAAAAGTGGGATAAATGCAGTTCTGCCATTGAGTGTTTTATTAATTGTGCTGATTAGGTTATTCCCGGGAACCTGCAATCGTCTGCAGAATCTAGGAAACATCATGGTCTCCTCCTCAGGGGCCAGCGATCACGATGTGGGGGGCCTCTCAGAGATTGGCAGCGGCGGTCGGAGCGCGGCTTTAGCTGCGGCGGTCGGACACATATGGCGACTATGTGACGTAGCCTCAGCTCCCGAGCCCCCCACACCTGTGGACCCCTGCACAGGACTTTTATGCATGTCCTAATGCGGAAAGGGGTTAGAAGAAGAAAAACTCTTTTGTGTTCTCTTTTTAGGCCACACTTTCGGCTTTTTAATTAAACACGGCACCAAAATGTAAATAGTTGACTAAAGGGTGGGAGCCCCTGTGTGGGGGGAGTATTCATTACGACGGCACTGTACTCCCGGGGTTAATGGAGGGGTGCGCTGGGGTAAGAGGTGCCCACTCCTTGCTCAGTGGCGCCTCTCCAGAAATACTACTCTAGTGGCAGACTGGAGTAACATTTCTACCGTAATTTACACCTCTGAGGTGGCGTCACCTATAGTGAGCTCGGCGGGCACCGCCACATCCCATACTGCCCAGAAGTGGCCGGGACGAGCGACAAAACCCCCAAAGCCTTCTCACAGTGGTTTATGCCCTGGTGTAAACCCTCCAGTGATTCCAACACTTTCTCTTTCAGTGTCTCTGCTTGCTTTCAGGAAACGCTTACCTGGGGATTTATTATGATGGAATATAGGCTGAACTGGATGGACAAATGTCTTTTTCCGGCCTTACTAACTATGTAACTACCTCTATTCAACTGTATTTGGGTCAGAGATTTAACACGTCTTTTTCTAATTTGAGTCTATTTTCACGCTTGGTAAATACAACATTTGCAGTACTTCTGGCTATCATTTTGGACTCAGTGATGGATTAACATTTTTTTTTATCTCATCTTTAATTCTCTTCATTATTAAGGAAATTTGTCACTCTGCCAAAGCACTTGTCAATAGAGTTATCACTTCATGTACCTTTGGCGTCTGTTCAACAGGCTGGATGTCTGAGAGAAACAAAATGTGTCATCGTATCCTCTGGAGCTGCACAATCAAATTAAAGTCCCATTTCGTAAGGCATGGAGAGTTCATGACCTTCATCGCCTGCCTATTGCTTTCTTTATGATGAAACACTGATACCATATATATCAAACTTTATTAAAGTAACCTCTTCACCTGCCCCCTTTAGCTGCAGTTTGTCTGGTTCCAGTACTTTGCATAAAGCTATTTCCAAGAATTATATCACCAGTGAAAGTCATATTTAGCTATAACTGATGATAAAAATGATATATGGAGGTTAACTTTTTTATAACTACAAAAAAAACACCTAAAAGAAAAAAGAATATCTAGATAAAATTTAGAAACCTGAAGAAATTATATTTTTCTTTTATTTGGTGTATGAATTTTGTAAAGCGGATTGAGAGATATAACAGTAATACATTATACTTACTACTTCTTTTAGACTTTCAAATTTTGATTAGAATTAGACTAGACTTAAATATATCACAGCGGGTCATGCTCAAGGATAAATTTGGTGCAGCTTTAGATTAGAGATGAGCAAACAATTTTGAACAGAATTATATTTTACTAAAATTTAACAAAATCTGCATTTGACATCTGCGCAGAGTTAAGGTACCTTCACACATAACGATATTGTTAACGATATCGTTGCTATTTGTGACGTAGCAACGATATCGTTAATGAAATCGTTATGTGTGACAGCGACCAACGATCAGGCCCCTGCTGGGAGATCGTTGGTCGCTGAATAAAGTCCAGAACTTTATTTCGTCGCTGGACTCCCTGCTGACATCGCTGGATCGGCGTGTGTGACACCGATCCAGCGATGTCTTCACTGGTAACCAGGGTAAACATCGGGTAACTAAGCGCAGGGCCGCGCTTAGTAACCCGATGTTTACCCTGGATACCATGCTAAAAGTAAAAAAAAACAAACACTACATACTTACCTACAGCCGTCTGTCCTCCAGCGCTGTGCTCTGCTCTCCTCCTGTACTGGCTGTGAGCCGGAAAGCAGAGCGGTGACGTCACCGCTCTGCTTTCCGGCTCCCAGACAGTACAGGAGGAGAGCAGAGAAGCAGAGCGCAGCGCTGGAGGACAGACGGCTGTAGGTAAGTATGTACTGTTTGTTTTTTTTTACTTTTAGCATGGTAACCAGGGTAAACATCGGGTTACTAAGCGCGGCCCTGCGCTTAGTTACCCGATGTTTACCCTGGTTACCGGCATCGTTGGTCGCTGGAGAGCGGTCTGTGTGACAGCTCTCCAGCGACCAAACAGCGACGCTGCAGCGATTCGGATCGTTGTCGGTATCGCTGCAGCGTCGCTAAATGTGAAGGGGCCTTTAACAAAATGCATTGTTCTGGACCGTAAGAGAAAAGCCTTATACTCACCGCTGACCTTCGGTCCTCACCTGTCTGGACCTCACCGTATCCGCTGATAATCACCACATGTGCTGAAGCTCTGAGCCTCTCACACTAGGCCAGGACTTCCAACTGATAAGGCACAGGACAGTTCTGCGCATGCACACATAAGGTCAAAGTGCAAGTCGTGACGTCTCGATGGCATGAACCCTCCTGAAGACTTCCGGCTGTAATCATGTGATCACTAGGTTGCAAAGAGGACCTTACGAGTATTGGTGAGGAGTCGGAGAGATTAGTGGCAAGGTGAGTTTAAGGATTTTTTTATATGCTATGTTTATTATTATTTATTATTATTAAGGTAATATTGTCGGTTTACCCTCTGAAGTAGGAAATGCATGGCAAGGTTTCAGTCCATTGCATAATCCAAAGATAGGATAAGCCAAATCAAAGAATAAAACCATTTAATTTACTTAGCAGTAAAATAGTACACAAACCATATAAAAAAAAACACAGGACAAAGTATACACTGAATTACACCTTTCAGGTTCTTTAAGCCCTTAATGACTATGACACTATGTCTAAGGGCTGAAAGACCTCCTGACGAAGCCACAGATGTGGTGAAACGCGCGTCGAGGTGTAGCTTTTACGGGATCATACTAAGAACGCCATGACTGCAGGTATAATATGATTGCTATTATAGCTGGACTATCCTATGGGATGTATATGTGAATATAGGCTATAGGGTGGTGTGCAATAATTGTGGTTACTGTGTATTGGATATTTTGAGTGACTTTTTTTAGGATTTGCACATTGCACTTTTATCCCTTTGATGCCAGTAATTGTGTTGTTACCCATGGATCGTTGTGACAGGTTTACGGCTGCGAGCAGTCTATAAGATTTGAGAATGGTTACTTGGTTTTTAGTTCTATGATCCTGTATATTCTCTCTCTCTGCCAAAACCTCTGTACAGATGGACTTACCGTCTGTGTTGTACTCTTTTCACTATATGTGTTCATAATTAATTTTGTACTGTAATAATTGTATGGAGAATAATTAATAAATATTGTAATACTGGGAACTGCTCCTTCAATTGTCTCTCTATTGGTATATATTTAAATGTGAAGGTATACCCCCCTTTTTTTTCTTCATGAGTATATGAAGTGCACTCTCTAAGTATAAGGGCTGAAAGAGCCTGAAACGTGTAATTTAGTGTACACTTTCTCCGGTCTTTTATATAGTTTGTGTACTATTTTAATAAGAAGAAATTAAAATAGTTGTATTAGATGATGCTGGCTTCTATCTGTAGAAGAGGAAACACATTAAAAAAGAGTGGGTGGAAAGTTGCAGAGCAGGAGTATTAAGAAAAAAAATCCTAGAATATTAGACTAGCATGTGCATCACAAGCTGCTTTAGTTCGGTGTTTTGGGAGAAGCCGGTTTTCTACTGGTTTTGTGAAATAATCCCTTTAACTTGCAGGAAACTATTTCTGAAATATGCTTTACAGTCGGGAAGCTATGCTTTACACACAGTCAGATGCACAATGGCATCAGAAGCTATCACAGCATGCAGCGAAATGCGTTGAGTAGATGGACCACGTCCTGTGTTTCTTCCCACCATTTCTGTGTTTCCATTAAATGTTCTATCTGTCAAAAGTCTTTGCCATTGTTCTGCCTGAATGGTTAATACATCTATGAAGCAGCATCGAGACTTGATTAAATCCACCATGAGTGATAGTTGTTCCCTGGTAAAGTCAGAAAGAATGGAAAAGAAAAAAAATGATACGTAATAAAGCATACTGAGGACACTGTTCTATGCATTTATAGAAGGCACCATATTTCTTCTAGATGACGACACCGTTCGAGTCGTTCACCAGGAAGGACGCGCTGAGCAGACCCGCTTCATTAATGAGAAGTTTACAATAGACTAGAAGTGTCTAAATATGCAGTCACTGAAGTGGATATGTTGAGATAAGTGACTGCAGTCTGTGAGCGCCTTGCCATTAAAAACTACAATTGGCTTAGAGACGGGCTTTACGATGGGTCGTCACCACAACATGGCCCGGTAAGGTCACCCGAAACATTATCAATAAAGCATAACTAGATTTGCATTGTCAAATTGCCTTATCTTTCACGTTTCCTCCAAATGATCTGTAAACTCCATCTCCCGCATACAAAAAAAAAATAGAGCATCGTACATTATACAGTCCTGACTGTGTCTTTCTCGCTTGTGTTCATTCATTCAAATACAATGGGAAAAAAATGAAACTTATACATTCGCTCCCTCTCTACGCTTCACTGTAGCTTAGATTCTTTGCATACAAATGTCCAAGAAGAAAACCGCAATGAATATTTTTCATTTTCTATTTTTTTTATAACCTCCGCTATCACTTCAGAAAAGCTTGGATCTGTGAAACGAACTACTATAAAGTGCCAGCGGGGAGCATAGACCAGACTGATAAATAAGCCATTTTGGTTTTAGTGGATTATTTTGCCTATAAACTACATCTAATCACGGGTGATTACAAATATCTCCCCCCAATAAATGCCTTTTTAATATACTGACAGATGTTTATAATAAGCAGTAAACATTCCAATTTGATAAATGTTCTTCTGAACCATTAAGATAAGCGATCTTGTTTATGCAGATGGATATTTATTGCCTGAATCCTAAATTTAACAAGCGGGAGACCAAATGCAGGTATTACCACTCGAATATAGCATTGTCCTGAATGCGCTCAGTCAACCTTTCATGACCGAGTGCCATTCAGGACAAATATCACTATTTTTTATATGTATTGATTCAATTGTGTTTTATCCTATCGTTTTACTACTAAATTTGCTTAGCTGTTTCTGTCAGCTCCATAAATCTGTAATGGAGGGGCAGTATGCTTGTTTGACCACTCCTCTGTAAAAAGGTCACGAGATGCCACACACAAATAAGAGCAAGGCGGA
This sequence comes from Ranitomeya imitator, assembly GCF_032444005.1. Classification (NCBI taxonomy): domain Eukaryota; kingdom Metazoa; phylum Chordata; class Amphibia; order Anura; family Dendrobatidae; genus Ranitomeya; species Ranitomeya imitator. The sequence goes on along the minus strand of NC_091288.1, from coordinate 179,482,951 downwards.
AGTAACCAACGTGACTGTTTATTTCCCTAATGCGGGAATAAGGCTGGTGTCAGATTTGCGTTTTTTTGCCGCTGCTTTTTAACGCAAAAAAACACATGCGTTCTTTTCCCCTATATTTAACATTAACAACGCATGCATTTTTTTGTATGCGTTTTGCCGGGTTTGATGATGCATGCGTCGTTTCTATGCTTGCGTTTTGTTGCGGAAATGCAACATGTAGTAATTTGTAGAGGCGTTTTTTGGCCGCAAAAAAAAGTATTGCTGTCTATGTAAACGCATGTGTTTTTAAGCACATGCGTTTGGTTGCGTTTTTTAACGCATGCGTTTCCATTGAGAAAAACAAGTCTACACACTGATAAGCCACCCCCCACCATCAAGGTGATAAAGGGATCCAAACCCTAACCCTAACCCTAGCCCTAACCCTAACCCATCAAGGTGATAAAGGGATCCAAACCGTAACCCTAACCCATCAATGTGATAAAGGGATCCAAACCCTAACCTATCAAGGTGATAAAGGGATCCAAACCCTAACCCTAACCCATCAAGGTGATAAAGGGATCCAAACCCTAACCCTAACCCATCAATGTGATAAAGGGATCCAAACCCTAACCCTAACCCATCAAGGTGATAAAGGGATCCAAACCCTAACCCTAACCCATCAAGGTGATAAAGGGATCCAAACCCTAACCCTAACCCTAGCCCTAACCCTAACCCATCAAGGTGATAAAGGGATCCAAACCCTAACCCTAACCCTAGGGATCCAAACCCTAACCCTAACCCTAGCCTTAACCCTAACCCTAACCTTAGGGATCCAAACCCTAACCCTAACCCTAGCCATTTCTATTTATAGTGGGTTTTCTAGTTGATTTTTATGATTGCCAGCTGTCACACACTAAAGACGCTTTTTATTCCAAAAAATATTTTTTGCATTACCACATTTTGAGAGCAACAATTTTTCCATATTTTGGTCCACAGAGTCATGTCACACGCCCTCTGTAGTCCCATTGGCGGTGTCTGGATCTTGATTTTTCTCTTGTGAAATTTCTCATCATGCTTTTAAAAAACGCAAACGCGTTAAAAAACGCATGTAAACGCGTAAAAACGCGGCATTTTTTTACCGCATACGAAAATGCATGCGTCTAAAAAATGCAGCATTTGAACGCGTTTACATGCGTTTTTTTCACCACCTGCAGATGCGTTTTTAACGCTGCATTTTTTAACGCAAATGTGAAACTAGCCTAAGAAGGATTGGTTTAACAGGAGGATAGGATATATAAAACAGAGTAAACACAGTATGAAACATACAATGTTATCAGCACACAATGATTCCTATAGAAAGTTTTTATAATGTCTAGTTAATCCCCGATGAGGATAGTGTCCACAAACATACAGTATAAAATATAATCACAATGCTGCCCTTTCTTTCATCTAGGTCCTCGCGGGGGTCCCTGGTTTTACCCGTTTTGCCGCAAGTCCTTCTGACAAAGTCAACCAATATTCTCTGGTCCTCTCTCACACAGGCCAGTCACTGTACAGTCTGCTGCACTACCCCACACTGCACCCTGTACTGTACGTCAGTGTTCAAAGTAATGGCCCAGCTCACTCGCGCCTCCGATTCAAAGCCAAGGATGTCCACTTTTGGGTCAGGGTCCCCATGGGATCTTCGGTGCTTGACTTGTGACATTCGTCTATTGGGCCTAGGCAAATAAGGGATGGGTCCCGGGTCTTGACAGGGGCAGATTGGTTCCCAGATTTTGCCAAGCTCGGATCTGGACCTCAGATATTGACTGGCATGGTGGGGTTCACAGACCTTGACTAGTGTCATCTGTACTCTGCTCCCGGGCACACCATAACTTGCTGGTTCCGTGATCTCAGCCTCAGCGTCCCCCTGCACACATGTCCTGCTTGTCTCACCGGTTGGTCCAAAATCCTCTCCCACCTTGCCAATCACGACCCTTTTATCGGGGAACTGCAAGTGTGACACCCCAGGTTCCCGGTTCTCTCAGTGGCATTGCTTTCCTCACAGGGAGAGTGATGTCATGCTTGGAATTGATGGAAGATTCCTCTTAACAGGTAAAGAGCACATACAACACCATTCTGACTCCAGGCCAGAAGGGGGAGCTCTACACCAAAAATCAGGTAGCTGCTCTCTCTTCAGTCGGGAGGAGGAGTTAGTTGCTAGGCAGTTGCTAGGCAGTTGGGAAGATTTAGACAGTTGGTGCCGGACAGCAGACTGGAGCAGTCTAAAGCAGAAGGATGAGGAAAGGGGCCGTACAGCCTGAAGTGCTGTAGCTCCTAGATGACGAGATACAGAAAGAAGAACAGCTTTTAGCTAACATGCCAGAGAGAGAAGCACAGGAGTGTAACAACAGGGGAGAATAGCTGGGATTGGGCTACACCCTGATTGAGCGCAGACACCGGTAGCCGGAAGACCGAGGCTTTTGTGGGACTCTAAGACACAGCAGAAACAAGCAGGACAGCTTGATTATACATCACCTGTTCGCCCTAACACCCAGGAGACACAGTGACACTTAGAGCTCGGGTCGTGATAGAGACCCTGTAAAAAGGCTTGAGTCACCTGTCATATGGGTTTTTGTCCCAGTTCAACAAAGGACAGAGATAACTGAGAGGACCTTGCTACAAAGCCATAGGCAGTAAGGGACTTTAACAACACAGCACTAAAGGAAGGCTTTTAACTCTACCTGGTAAAGCTGGACTCTGAACTCGCATCCAAGCTGGCCGGACCCTGCCTGTACCTGTGATCTGGTGAACTGGACTGTGGCTACCTGCTACCATCAGTAAACCAGGTAAAAAGACTGCACAACTGTGTCCTTCATTCTTTACTGCAACACTCAGCATCCTCCATCTATTCATCGAGAGCCCAGGGGACCTACTTCAACTGTGGGAAGTTATACCGTCCAGCTGCCATAACATCACCCCAGAGGACCCCTTTAAGCAGCATCGGTCTTCACAGACCAAATACCACAGGTGGCGTCACAAACTTTCCTAATTTCAAAAACCCCTTTAAAGACCTTCCCTTTAACATGGGCGCCCAGGGCCACGGACCGGGTCGCCGCCGCCATGACACATCCCCTTAAAGTAACGGACCCGGTACCAAGTACCCCACGGTCCTGTCGGGCGTTCCACATCATCAAGGCCACATGACCTGGTGCTCTGTCTAGACTCTTCCTCCCCAAAACTCTTCCTCTTCCCGTAAATTCTGCAGGCTTCTGATCGGGCAAGTAGGTGGCAGTCTCTGGACATAAATGCTGTATACCACTGGGAAATGTCATCCTTTGTGGCACATCTTTTACAGTTTAACTAAGGACCACATTTTGTTAGTGCAGGAGCACCCAGGAGCAGTGGCGTAAATTGACTTGCCAGAGTACATGGCAAGTCAAGTATTACACCCCCTTATCTCAGTAATAATGCTCCCTGAGTGCGGCCTTAAAACGAATAATGCAACCAGACTGCATCCTTTGGAAAATAAGAATGCCTTCTTAGTGCCCCCTTAAAAAGTAAGTTTACCCTCTGAAGGTAATAATGCCACCTCTGTACTCTCCTAATCCAAATGACCAAGTCCTCTTCTGCAATGAGAGTGGCCTAGTCCAGGTGATATAATTGAACCACCTGCATTAGGGAATTGAGGTCTTGTAAATCCAATAGAGTTGGGGTGTGGAACCTATGGCTTCCTGTTCTACAATGGGATCCAACTGTATATCATATACATATATTATTAAAAATTCAGTTCATAATTAGATGGGTGTCCTGTTTTTATTACACCTATTTTTTCATCGTCACATTTGATTCATCTTTATGATCGATCCTTAATTTCTGAAGTATAGACATACGATTTACCTCTTTCACGTTTTTACAATATTTTTGCTTTTCATGTTTTTTTTCACTTTTTTTCTTCTTTAGCACTTAGTTTTGGTCAATTTCACTTGGTATAATAAATAACATTCATTAATTTTATCACTTATTCATAGTAATTAAGAATCAATTAACAATAGTCTACAACAATGGAGGTATGATTGTATAATAAGACTTACTAGTCACTTATTTTTTATTTACTCACTTCTTTTTAGGTCTATAGTCTTATTTCTCTATATTTAGGCGGTTGCAAATTGTTTTTTACTTATAGAATTATTTTGTATTTACATTTTTTATTATTTTTTTCCTTTCTCTTTATATTTATTCATTTATATTTTTTCATTTTTATTTATTTTTTATTTATATTTTCCTTATCATTACTTTTGTTTTTCATTTATGTACAGTACAGACCAAAAGTTTAACCAAAAAAGAGTGAAAGTCAAGCAGCACAGCCTCCAATGGAACCCGGTGTGTAATAGGTCCTTTAACACTGGAAAAATTGCCATTCTCGGGAGGTGCTCGCGTATGAAAGCAGGAGGAAAACCATGTAGTGAAAAGAGAACAAAATGCGGCAACACTCACCGAGCCTGTGATAGGAATTCGTCTTTATTGCAGCATGCGTACACGTATCTTCACGGCATGGGGGAGTAGAACAAGGAAAGAGGGGAGCATCCTCTTTCCTTGTTCTACTCCCTCGTGTCGTGAAGATACGTGTACGCATGCTGCAATAAAGACGAATTCCTATCACAGGCTCGGTGAGTGTTGCCGCGTTTTGTTCTCGTTTCACTACAGACCAAAAGTTTAGACACACCTTCTCATTTAAAGATGTTTCTGTATTTTCATGACTATGAAAATTGTACATTCACACTGAAGGCATCAAAACTATGAATTAACACATGTGGAATTATATGCTTAACAAAAAAGTGTGAAACAACTGAAATTATGTCTTATATTCTAGGTTCTTCAAAGTAGCCACCTTTTGCTTTGATGACTGCTTTGCACACTCTTGGCATTCTCTTGATGAGCTTCAAGAGGTAGTCACCGGGAATGGTCTTCCAACAATCTTGAAGGAGTTCCCAGAGATGCTTCGCACTTGTTGGCCCTTTTGCCTTCACTCTGTGGTCCAGCTCGCCCCAAACCTTCTCGATTGGGTTCAGGTCTGGTGACTGTGGAGGCCAGGTCATCTGGTGTAGCACCCCATCACTCTCCTTCTTGGTCAAATAGCCCTTACACAGCCTGGAGGTGTGTTTGGGGTCATTGTCCTGTTGAAATATAAATGATGGTCCAACTAAACGCAATCGAGATGGTTTGGGGTGAGCTGGAAGATTGTTGGAAGACCATTCCCGGTGACTACCTCTTGAAGCTCAACAAGGGAATGCCAAGAGTGAGCAAAGCAGCCATCAAAGCAAAAGGTGGCTACTTTGAAGAACCTAGAATATAAGACATAATTTCAGCTGTTTCACACTTTTTTGTTAAGTATATAATTCCACATGTGCTAATTCATACTCTTGATGCCTTCAGTGTGAATGTACAATTTTCATAGTCATGAAAATACAGAAAAATCTTTAAATGAGAAGGTGTGTCCAAACTTTTGGTCTGTACTGTATATTTATTTTGATTGTAATTAGCTATTTATTTACTTGCAAGTAACAATATTTCGGATATCCTGCCGTATTGCAAAACATTTTTTTGCATGATCGGTATGTACATGTTCTTGTTGTAATAATGATAATAATTAATAATTATTTTATTTAAATAGTGCTGTGGAATTTGTCGGCATATTTACATTTTACAGGGGACTTGTACATACAGTAGACATTACAGTATAACAATGAACACATAAAATCAAAACAGATACCAAGAGGAATGAGGGCCCCGCAGATGCAGACCACAAATTTTCCACTTTTTTATACTGTCAGTGATTCACGGAAGCATTTATATGGTTAAACAACAGCGAACAGAGCTAGCTCCAATCATTGCTTTTACTGGAAAATGCAGTTTGCGTCTGCCCAGGATGGTGCAGGTTGTTAACTATCTATGATTTTTTGTGAGGAAACTCTCATGAACCCCTATACAGATGCTGCAAGCTGCAGAGGACATTCCTAACCGCTGAGCCACCTTGTTGTCCATGACAATTCTAACCTCTGAGCCACGATAATTCTTGTAGATAAATGTCTATAAAATAATTGATAAGCTCAAATTAGGTCCTCTTAAGGCAGGAACGGACAGCTGTAGCTTCTCAAGTGGGCCAATTATGCAAATAACAGTGTGACCAGAGTGTGAACCAATTCTCTGGATTGAGGAGTAGATGGAGAAAAAAAATTCTCTGTCTTCTCCATTCTATGAGGTCGTGGAAATCTGACTCCACTCAGGTGTCTTTCAAGTACAGTCTGATGGTTTCCACACACTCATTGACTTACAAGGCCGAGTGTGATCTGAATATTGGATCAAACTCCGGCGTGCAGCAATTTTTTTTTTCCAAACAAACATTGTGCGAGGAAACAATCGGACTTGTCCACTGCCTTATTGAGTAACATGAGGATGAGTGCTATCCATTAAAACAACGGGTAGCACTCGTCCGATTATTACGGTCGTGTGCATGATCCTTTATGATGTAAGTAAAATATTCTTAACCCTGCTGTTGTCTTTGGTCAAAAACGACCGACCTTGAACTTCAATATTCTTTAAAATATTCAAGATGCGGCTCTGAAACCCGTGGCCGACCGACCCATCCTCATTTAAGTCAATCAACCACAAGTTTCAGAACCGCATCTTGAACACCCTAAAAAATACCAAAGTTCAAAATCGGTCTCCCCAGACCGAAGACAACAGCAGGGTTATTAATGAGCACATATCTGCGGATATCTACTGATGTATTGCTTTTCCAGGGAAACAATGTTGACAAAGTCTAAAGCAATCCAGCAACGAACAAGCAAAGCACGCTTTAATTGAGGGGTTGAATAATTTATGATGGAACATCTACAGAAGCCGAATCACCATGAATGTTGAAAAGTTCCATAAAAAGGAGTGTACATTGATTTAAAAAGAGGCTTTCCATCTCATAAAAAGTTGACCTATCATCCTTTTATCCCTGCACAGTGGTCCAGAGGCAATGACTTGTGTAAGGAATTGCAGATCAACCCTAAATCAGCCTGACTGAACGCTCCTGCACAGCACACCCGGGTGTTCAAGAGTCCAGCTGTATTAGAAAAAAATAGGGTGAATGGTTAGACAATAGGGCTAGACTATCCCTGTTTTCTTGTTCTGCATCAATAGCTTTGTGCATGTCATTCATGATCTCTTCCTGAAGGAGATAACAGGTTGTCAGGTGATTTATTCATCTTTTCCCCCTTTTCTTGCCGTTGACAAGGTTGTAGACCTGTATAATTTTCTGGCTATGTTGAGGAGACACGAGCACAATTTCATATTTCTTATTTATCCTTCAGTTATTACATGTTTGACTTTTTGATGAACGTGGTTTGGCTTGTCCAAATCGTTTAGCTCTTCCTAGCTATTAGCCTTGTAATGAATTGATTCATGGCATACTGCTTGCAGAAAATCAAACCTTTAGCAACCGATGGCTGAAATATGAATAATGAGCTACGTGCTATCCGGTCCGTCATCACATGTGAGGACAGCTCTGTAATGTGACATTGCTAATCTCTTCCGAGGCTTGCACAGTTCGAAAGCCGAAGCATCTTCTCATAGTGACTGCAGCAAATTCCTATTAAGATAAAATTTATATTTAAGATTTTCAGCATAATTCAAGGCCTGAAGATATATATTACAATTGTTAAAATCCTTTTTTTGTATGCACTGAAGTGTAAGTTGATGTTTGGGCTCTAGAAGAAGTGAAGTAGCTCCCAATCCTGGTGACTAAAGGGGGCAAAAAGGCATGCAACATGCATAGTAGGTGTGTAAGTGGTTAACGTGGATCAAAAACGTGGACCAAGCAAACTCGAATATAATTTCTGAGCAGTCCCAGATTCTCGGATTACACCGAGCATGCTCAGGTAAGACGTTATCCGAGCACATTCCCTCATCACTACTGGTCACTTGTCTCGTTGCGTCATTAGTCATGTGTCAATGGCAAGGTCACGGTAATGACACACATGCGCACATCCTGTCACATGATCGGCCCGGTATACGCATAGGTAATTTATACAAGCAACCTGGTGCTCATGAAAGAAAGAGGGGTGGTGCTAGATATTCTCTGGTGGTCAGAAGAAGACAATAAGGGCAGGTTCTAGTGGATCACATGACCATGATGTATAGCGGGCTATGGAGCTAACTGCACATTAGAGAGCCCTGCCATACTAAGCTGAGAAATACAGAACACACATAGGAACTAGAGCGATTGATAATTCGCAAGCACAAAAATAATTACATAATGATCAGTAACAAATAATATTAATCTCAGGAATAAACAAACTATTGAAATAGAACATTAAGATGAGGATTTATACAGGAGGTTTCATATATTTCTAATGCATATATAATTACAACATACATAGATTGTAAGCTTGCGAGCAGTGCCAGCTGATAAAGAAACATCAAATGCCGGAGATAATGTAAAATAATGTTGTTTTTTTTTACATTTTCTACGCCTTTTGAAGTGTAGCCCACTTTTTCTTCAGGAAACAAAAACAACATGATACATCGAAACACATGAAAAAATGTAAAAAAACCAAAAGTGTTATTTTACATTATCTCCGGCATTTGACGTTTCTTCATCAGCTGGCAGCGCGGCTACAGACCACAAACTTTTTACTTTATACGTATTATTCTGGTGAAAATCACCGGTAGATCTGTGGCAGCAACACAATCTGCGGTCAGGACAGCATATATTGATACAATCCTTGATTATTATTCCCGGATAAGACCCTATCTTTTCTCCTCTTTTGGTTTATATCAATCCTTGACAGTAACGTTTAAAATACGAGATTACTGGATCCCGAAACCCACCTCCTCTCAATGCAATCACAGGGTGCTAATGGGTTTCTCTGGCAGCCAGTGGCCTACTAAAGCCCCCCATGGCCGTCATCTTGGTTCCACTGTGAAGACTAGCCTGCAATATAGTCAATCCAATCCCCTAATGTGACTAAAATCTAAAAAAATATAACAAAATGTTTAAAGTATAAAAAAAAATTACAATTTTATTCACCCCCTTAACAAAAAGAAATAAAGTACACATTTGGTATCTGTAAAAGTCTAACATATAGTAAATGCTATAAAGAAAAATAAAGAAAAATGCCGGAATTGCAGTTTTTATTATCACTATAACTGTCTAAAATTTGCAATAAAAAGCTATCAAAATATAAATCACAAATCATACATAAATCGTATATACTCCAAAATGGTGCCATTGAAAAATCAGTCCACCTCACCATGCAAAAAAACAAGTCGTACAGAGCTCTATTGATGGAAAAATATAAACTAAACCACTTTTTTTTTACACCACTTAATTTAAAAAATAAATAACGTATGTGCGTTTGTTATAGCAATAATTGTACAGACCTGGAGAATCACGTTGATAAGTCATTTCTACTGCACAGTGAACACTGTAAAAACAAAAAAAGCAATGTCAAAATTGAGATTTTTCACCATTTCACCCCATTTCGATTTTTTCCCTGCATTTGTCAGTATATTAATATATTATCTGATATTGTGAATGGTAAAATTCTCAATAATTCAACTCGTCCCTAAAAAAAAATCACTCACATGACTATGCCAATGAAAAAAAAAAGAAGAAAAAGTATCACTGTTGAAAAAGGGGAGGAAAAACACGAATGTGCAAAAATAAAAATTGGCTGCGGGGAGAAGGAGCTAAATTTTCTCTCTGCGCCGCAGAATATACTGGTGCTATAGAAGCTGTGAGAAATAAATAAGTGATCAGAGCGGTGCAGGAATGTAATAATAGTTATAAGTATCTCTTAGCGTTGGAACAATATAAGAAAAGACAAACGATGTGACCGGCATTCACTAAACATGGATTCATTATGAAGCAAGGTTACTTCACTGTCATCCCCGGTGTCAATAGAACAAACGAGCGGTACAGTGTCCTTGGTTTGTCATAACGTTAACTGATTTAAGGATTTCTCTGAAGATGAGCAGACCACAGGCTGAATTAACAAGACATTGATAAGGTTTATGGATTTAAGCAAAGATTAGTGGCGGTGAGCTCCTGTGTCTTTCATGTAAACTGTAGCCACCGCAGTTGGGCTTTGGTTTTAACGATTAGAAAAAACATTGATTTGAAAACACAAAGAAATGTTTCAGAACAGAAGGATAAAAATAACAAAACGTTCAGTTCATTGCTTGACTAGGTTTTGTTTAAGGGCGGTTTCACACGTCCCGATATTTCGTGTCCGTGTGTCCATGTGCTTGTGTGGTACATCCGTGTGGCACACGTGTGGCAGCCGTGTGCCATATCAGTACCACACGGATGGCCATTGGGAAACGGCGTTACAGTACAGTGCTGAACACGGCTTTCATCCGTTGTCACCTGCTCCACCGGCAGCAGGGAACAATGAATGAAAGAAAACCCGACGTGTGGTCCCCCTCTATAATTTTCCAACCAACCCAGCAAAACTCACAGGTGCAGGCTGCTATTCTCAGGCTGGTAAGGGGGCCATGGATATGGGCCCCCAGCCTTAAAAAAGCAGCCCGCAACTGCCCAAAAAGGCGCATATATTAGATGTGCCAATTCTGGAGCTTTGCCTGTTCTTCCCACTGCCCTGTAGCATTGGCATATGTGGTAATAAGGGGTTAATGTCACCTTGCTATTGTAAGGTGACATTAAGCCGGCTTAGTAATGGAGAAGTGTCAATAAGACACCTATCCATTACTAATCCCACAGTTGTTAAAGAGTTAATAAAACACGCACAGTGTAAGAAAAAATTATTTTAATGAAATATTGAAACACATAGGTTTTTAATATCTTTATTGCACGATCATTCCAAGCAAAGCCCAAGCAAAATAAAAAAGCAACAATATCCCATACCTGTCCGCCGTACAGTCAAGTACGCCAGGGGTTCTCCAAAAATGACATGACACCCGCACACAATTCCATCAAAGTCTGCATTCCAAAACATCACTACTTACCTTCCAAGCAGTTCTATGTGCCCAAACAGTAGTTTTCCTCAACATATCAGCGTGCTCTGTCAAAATTGCACAACAAATTGTTAGTGCAATATTTCCTGTTTTCCTGTTTTATGAAAATGATAAATTTTTGTGGGAAAAATATGATGTTTTCATTTTCATGGCTCAATGTTATAAACTTCTGAGAAGCATCTGGGGGATCAAGGTGCTTACCACACATCAAGATAAGTTCCCTGAGCAGTCTAGTTTCCAAAATGCTATCACTTGTTTTGTTTTTTTCACTGTTTAGGTACATCAGGGGTTCTCCAAATGTGACATGGCATCTGCTAATTATTACAGCAAATTTTGCATTTAAAAAGTAAAACAACGCTCCTTCCCTTCCAAGCTCTGCCGTGCACTCAAACAGTGGTTTTCCCCCACATATTGGGCATCGACATGCTCAGGAGAAATTTCACAACAAATTTTGTAGTCATTTTTTTCCTGTTACCCTTGTGAAAATAAAAAAAAATCGTTTCTAATATCAAATTTTTGAGAAATAAAGTTAAATGTTCTTTTTTTCCTTCCACATTTTAAAAAATTCTGTGAAGCACCTGAAGGGATGATAAGCTTCTTGAATGTTGTTTCGAGCACTTTGAAGGGGTGTAATTTTTAGAATGGTGTCATTTTGGAGTATTTTATGTAGACCCTTCAAAGTCACTTCAAATATAATGGTCCCTAAAAACAATGGTTTTGAAAAATGTTGAAAAAATGAGAAATCGCTGGTCAACTTTTAACGCCTATAGCTTCCTAGCAAAAAATAAATGTGTTTAAAAAATGGTGCTGGTGTAGAGTAGATATTTGTAAAATTTTATTTATTAACTTTTTTATGTGATATAGCTCTCTGATTTAAGGACATACAAATTAAAAGTTTGAAAATTGCAACATTTTCAACATTTTTGCGAAATTTCCATTTTTTTCACAAAAAAGCTCAAATCATATCAAAGAAATGTTACCACTGGCATGAAGTACAATGTCACAAAAAACATTCTCAGAATCAGTGGGATCTGTTGAAGCAATCCAGAGATATAACTTCATAAATTGACACTGGTCAGAATTGTAAAATTTGGCATGGTCATGAAGGTGTAAACAGGCTTGGGGGGTAAAGGGGTTAAACAATAGTAATTAGTAGTTGTAGTATAGACAATAATAAGCATTATTCCTACAGTTAGCCATAGTAGAGCCAGGCAGTGTATAATTCTCCTGCAGCTTCTAAAAAAATGATTCAGTTATGTTTTATTCAGATGATAATTCCAGTCGCTGTGCTGCCCGCTGTGCACACAGCACACGGAGCAATGTAAGTCAATGGCATAAATAAGACAAACACTTTCCCAAACAGACACATGTGGGAAAAGTTCCTCCGTGCACTAAACAGGATACAACGGAGAATACATGAATTCTCCACAAGGCATCCATTTTTAATGAATCAATTGCAAAAATTACACAGAAGTCAGAATTGAAACTATTTTTTGGGCAATTATAAAAAACAGATGTCATATCAATAAACAGACACTATGATCCTCAATTTTCATAACTAGCTAAAGAGAAAATAGGCTTTTTTGCCCACTGCAACCAATCACTGTACAGCTTTCATTTCATAAATTTATTTAATATAATGAATGCCGCTTTGTGATTGGCTGCTGTGGGCAAAAAAGACAGTTTTACTTTGACTTCTGTTCCATTCAGACTGGGATCTGCTGAGCCCCATTTTTAGATTTGTAAGGGGGTCCCAATGATGAGACACCAGTGATTAGTACCTTACCCTCTATCATATTTATAGGGGATTACTCACAGTACAACCATTTTAAGAACAAAAGAAAATTATGACACGAGTCTGATGTTAGGTGTTAAATATATATATATATATATATATATATATATATATATATATATATATATATATATATTTAAGTGTGTGTCTCATCAGAAAATGATGTACTGTTTAAATCATGTTTGGATGTTTATTGTATTTTTTTTTTCATATCACTATCTGTATGCAAAAAATAGAAATATTTCAATTTTCTTCATGACCATTAGGGCTATTTTAGACTCATATCTCCTGTTCTTTTCAGAAGTCTCACTATCATTACAGACAGGATTACAATGACAGGAAATACTTCTATGCACAGTTCCTGGCGGGCATGTTTCTTACCAGACTGATTGTGGCATTGCGGCTGAGGGTCTGCTGCCCAGCACTGTGCATCAAAATTATTTGGTTCAACACTTGCACCCTGTTCTCTTAGGGCTTGTTCAGACAAGCGCAGAATATAGATACAATATGTAATGTCTGAGCAAAAATCTGACAGCACACTGGCCAATGTAATTCAATAGGGCTGTTCAGATGACAGTTTTTTCACATGTACTCCCCAATCAAGTCTATTCGTACGCAAAAAAATTCAGATCCCAAAACGTAACGTCTGTATTTCATATGATTTTTATGGACATATTGTCATTGCTAACCTGGGAAGCAGTGTGTGTGATAAATGTACACTTTAAAATACTGTTTTAAAAATGGATGTCACACTGATGTTAAATACAGACACGCGGATGGCACACTGATGTAAAATACGGGCACGTGGATGTCACACTGATGTAAAATACGGGCACGTGGATATCACACTGATGAAAAATACAGATACGTGGAGGTCACACTGATGAAAAATACAGACACGTGGAGGTCACACTGATGAAAAATACAGACACGTGGAGGTCACACTGATGAAAAATACAGACACGTGGAGGTCACACTGATGAAAAATACAGACATGAGGAGGTCACACTGATGAAAAATACAGACACGTGGAGGTCACACTGATGAAAAATACAGACACGTGGATGTCACACTGATTTAAAATACAGACACGAGGATGTCACACTGATGAAAAATACGGGCACGTGGATGTCACACTGATGTAAAATACGGGCACGAGGATGTCACACTGATGTAAAATACAGACACGAGGATGTCACACTGATGTAAAATATGGGCACGTGGATGTCAGACTGATGTAAAATACGGGCACGTGGATGTCACACTGATGTAAAATATGGGCACGTGGATGTCAGACTGATGTAAAATATGGGCACGTGGATGTCACACTGATGTAAAATATGGGCACGTGGATGTCAGACTGATGTAAAATACAGACACGAGGATGTCACACTGATGTAAAATATAGACAGGTGGATGTCACACTGATGAAAAATACGGGCAAGTGGATGTCACACTGATGTAAAATATGGGCACGTGGATGTCAGACTGATGTAAAATATGGGCACGTGGATGTCAGACTGATGTAAAATACGGGCACGTGGATGTCAGACTGATGTAAAATACGGGCGTCAGGATGTCACACTGATGTAAAATATGGACAGGTGGATGTCACACTGATGAAAAATATGGGCAAGTGGATGTCACACTGATGTAAAATACAGGCACGAGGACGTCACACTGATGAAAAATAAGGGCACGTGATGTCACACTGATGAAAAATACGGATACGTGGATGTCAACCTGATGTAAAATATGGGCATGAGGATGTCACACTGATGTAAAATACGGACATACGGATGTCACACTGATGTAACATACGGATACGTGGATGTCAACCTGATGTAAAATATGGGCATGAGGATGTCACACTGATGTAAAATACGGACATACGGATGTCACACTGATGTAACATATGGATACGTGGATGTCACACTGATGTAAAATACGGGCATGAGTATGTCACACTAATGTAAAATACAGACATACGGATGTCACACTGATGTAAAATACGGACTCGTGGATGTCACACTGATGTAAAATACGGACATACAGATGTCACACTGATGTAAAATACGGGCACGTGGATGTCACACTGATGTAATATATGGGCACGTGGATGTCACACTGATGTAGAATACAGACACGTGGATGTCACACTGATGTAAAATATGGGCACGTGGATGTCACACTGATGTAAAATACGGACACATGGATGTCACACTGATGTAAAATATGGGCCGTGGATGTCACACTGATGTAGAATACAGACACGTGGATGTCACACTGATGTAAAATATGGGCACGTGGATGTCACACTGATGTAAAATACCGACTTGTGGATGTCACACTGATGTGAAATACGGACTCGTGGATGTCACACTGATGTAAAATACGGGCGTGAGGATGTCACACTGATGTAAAATATGGACAGGTGGATGTCACACTGATGTAAAATACGGGCACGTGGATGTCACACTGATGAAAAATACAGACACGTGGAGGTCATACTGATGAAAAATACAGACACGTGGAGGTCACACTGATGAAAAATACAGACACGTGGAGGTCACACTGATGAAAAATACAGACACGTGGATGTCACACTGATGAAAAATACAGACATATGGATGTCACACTGATGTAAAATATGGGCACGTGGATGTCACACTGATGTGAAATACGGACTCGTGGATGTCACACTGATGTAAAATACGGGCGTGAGGATGTCACACTGATGTAAAATATGGACAGGTGGATGTCACACTGATGTAAAATACGGGCACGTGGATGTCACACTGATGAAAAATACAGACACGTGGAGGTCATACTGATGAAAAATACAGACACGTGGAGGTCACACTGATGAAAAATACAGACACGTGGAGGTCACACTGATGAAAAATACAGACACGTGGATGTCACACTGATGAAAAATACAGACATATGGATGTCACACTGATGTAAAATATGGGCACGTGGATGTCACACTGATGTAAAATATGGGCACGTGGATGTCACACTGATGTAAAATACAGACACATGAATGTCACACTGATGTAAAATATGGGCACGTGGATGTCACACTGATGTAAAATACAGACACGTGGATGTCACACTGATGAAAAATACAAGCACGTGGAGGTCACACTGATGAAAAATACAGACACGTGGAGGTCACACTGATGAAAAATACAGACACGTGGAGGTCACACTGATGAAAAATACAGAAACGTGGTGGTCACGCTGATGAAAAATACAGACACGTGGAGGTCACACTGATGTAAAATACAGACACATGGAGGTCACACTGATGAAAAATACGGGCACGTGGATGTCACACTGATGTAAAATACAGACATGAGGATGTCACACTGATGTAAAATACCGACATACGGATGTCACACTGATGTAAAATATGGGCACGTGGATGTCACACTGATGTAAAATACCGACTTGTGGATGTCACACTGATGTGAAATACGGACTCGTGGATGTCACACTGATGTAAAATACGGGCGTGAGGATGTCACACTGATGTAAAATACGGGCGTGAGGATGTCACACTGATGTAAAATATGGACAGGTGGATGTCACACTGATGTAAAATATGGGCACGTGGATGTCACACTGATGAAAAATACAGACACGTGGAGGTCATACTGATGAAAAATACAGACACGTGGAGGTCACACTGATGAAAAATACAGACATGTGGATGTCACACTGATGAAAAATACAGATATATGGATGTCACACTGATGTAAAATATGGGCACGTGGATGTCACACTGATGTAAAATATGGGCACGTGGATGTCACACTGATGTAGAATACAGACACATGGATGTCACACTGATGTAAAATATGGGCACGTGGATGTCACACTGATGTAAAATACAGACACGTGGATGTCACACTGTTGAAAAATACAGACACGTGGAGGTCACACTGATGAAAAATACAGACACGTGGAGGTCATACTGATGAAAAATACAGACACGTGGAGGTCACACTGATGAAAAATACAGACACGTGGATGTCACACTGATGAAAAATACAGACATATGGATGTCACACTGATGTAAAATATGGGCACGTGGATGTCACACTGATGTAAAATATGGGCACGTGGATGTCACACTGATGTAAAATACAGACACATGGATGTCACACTGATGTAAAATATGGGCACGTGGATGTCACACTGATGTAAAATACAGACACGTGGATGTCCCACTGATGAAAAATACAAACACGTGGAGGTCACACTGATGAAAAATACAGACACGTGGAGGTCACACTGATGAAAAATACAGACACGTGGAGGTCACACTGATGAAAAATACAGAAACGTGGTGGTCACGCTGATGAAAAATACAGACACGTGGAGGTCACACTGATGTAAAATACAGACACATGGAGGTCACACTGATGAAAAATACGGGCACGTGGATGTCACACTGATGTAAAATACAGACATGAGGATGTCACACTGATGTAAAATACCGACATACGGATGTCACACTGATGTAAAATATGGGCACGTGGATGTCACACTGATGTAAAATACCGACTTGTGGATGTCACACTGATGTGAAATACGGACTCGTGGATGTCACACTGATGTAAAATACGGGCGTGAGGATGTCACACTGATGTAAAATATGGACAGGTGGATGTCACACTGATGTAAAATATGGGCACGTGGATGTCCCACTGATGAAAAATACAGACACGTGGAGGTCATACTGATGAAAAATACAGACACGTGAAGGTCACACTGATGAAAAATACAGACATGTGGATGTCACACTGATGAAAAACACAGACATATGGATGTCACACTGATGTAAAATATGGGCACGTGGATGTCACACTGATGTAAAATATGGGCACGTGGATGTCACACTGATGTAAAATACAGACACGTGGATGTCACACTGTTGAAAAATACAGACACGTGGAGGTCACACTGATGTAAAATACAGACACATGGAGGTCACACTGATGAAAAATACAGACATGAGGATGTCACACTGATGTAAAATACCGACATACGGATGTCACACTGATGTAAAATACGGACACGTGGATGTCACACTGATGTAAAATACGGACATGTGGATGTCACACTTATGTAAAATACGGACACGTGGATGTCACACTGATGTAAAATACAGACACATGGAGGTCACACTGATGAAAAATACGGACTCGTGGATGTCACACTGATGTAAAATACGGGCGTGAGGATGTCACACTGATGTAAAATATGGACAGGTGGATGTCACACTGATGTAAAATATGGACAGGTGGATATCACACTCATAAAATATGGACACGTGCATGAAAATTGTTTGAGTTTTCTGGATGAAGATCTCACGGCTTTTCTCATCTGATGTTGGTCTTTCTGAGACCTGGCTACCCCTAGGGGTTTATGTGGACATCACAGAGGATAGTTACTTGAGATTCCTTTCTATAAGTTAACTTGCAGAAAGCCATAATGCACACAGTGATGGGCATGGTAAGACAATGCATTGGCATTTCATAATCTACAAAGTCGTGTATTGTCCAGTATCCTGCAAATACCTGGAAAAAGCAAATAATACCAATAGTTTTTTTTTCTTCCAGTGAAATATATTGTATTACATGTGAAATAAATGAATATTAGCATTCCGTGACTCCACTTTAAATACACAGTTCATATTAATATTTTACTAAACTTCCTACTGATGTAAAATGAATGCACACTAGAAGAACCTTGGCATTACCCTGCAGCCGGATTCTGTGTTATTAGCGCTTGCTGGGTGCAGCCCGGCTGCTGTGATGGGAACAGCTGAATGTCTTGTAGGAGCTTTGAAGAAAACTGTATGCAAAGCAATTTGCAACTGTGAAGATATGAGACAAAAGAAGTTATAAGAAACCATCTGTAGCACACAGATCTAGGGAGGGAGTATAATAAAAAAAAGGACCAAAGCCGTGAAAGCAAACTGCAAAAACCAATTTGTGCCTTTGTATTGTTTTATCTTTAACATATTGAGGCGCCAAGTACGGGAGTAATATACACCTTCTCTGGGAAACGTGTGAAAACTCCAGTTTAAGATTAGCTATCATGACTTAAAGTGCACATGCTTTTAAGATACTCTGCCAAGAATCGCAAAGGCCCTGCATGTAAACGGAATCTGTCAATAATCTCGACATGTCGGTTTAATACATACGTGTTCTCTCATGAAATAAATGTTTTGGGATCATCGTTTGTTAAATAACTACATGTGTTATTCCTCCTGGAAACATACAAAATATCAATCATTGATTCTGTCATTTGTTTGTCCCGATGTGGTGTCATCCGAGCATTGTTGGATGCTATCAAAGTGTCTTCGGCATGCTCGAAAAACATGTTTTGAGTCCTCGCGCCTACATGTCTCACGGCTGTTCAACAGTCGAAACACATGCAAGGATTGCCTAACAAATCTTCTCTTTTGCAGCACGTGTCTCTGTGGCATGTCTGAAATGCACGGCTCTGACTAGCGGTGGATACAGCGTCTCTGACTGCCACGCCGGCAGGCCGCCCACCTGGGCTCCCATGCATTACCGGTTACCCGGTCTTTGAACATTTGCGCTTCCCTGCAGATTCACTCTGCTACAGTGCTGATGTGGGACACTTTTACATGCGGTCTTTCATGCATATCTCTAACCCTGCACATTGTTACTGAAGAAGGCCGTCTATTGTTGCCGAAACGTTTAATTTGATGACTACATTAAATCATAAAATTCCGCAAAGTTGAGTTCCTACGTTTATTTTCTCGTGTCTGAAATGCTGACTGGAGTAGCATTTGTGGCCTACAAAAAGCCAACATTACCTTGGCTCCCTCCATTTTGGTGAAGCTGGTTCAAACTGGTATTAAAATGCTAAAATTCGGAATGCTTTTGTGGCATGCAAGCTTTAAGAAATTGGCCCCTAGTCCGCAAAGATACATAGCATTTGAAAACCCCACAATGAGTATGTGTTCTAGCCATGAAAAATGCGAGTACATACGTGAAAAATGGAGTCAGGAGAGCTCTATCTTAACAAGGGGGTGAAAACCGAAAAAAGCAAAATTTCACACAAGGCCAGATAAAAGACTATATGTATCTTTATTCCAAACTAAATAATCATTAAAATCAAGGCAGATACCAAAAGTACAGAAGACAGGAAAAGGTGGGATACCTACAAGAAACGCCCCTAAGCCATAATTGGCAAAACAATATAAATATTACATGTGGAATATCATAATACAGCAGAATAGTTCGCTCTTCCTGCGTAAGCACAGGAAAAAGTACACAAAATTAATATAGAGGTACGATCAATATAATAATGATGGTAGAAATATACAAGTGTAATATAATTTAGTATAAACAGATACCTATACTGGTGTACGAAAGGCGAAACACATAATGTCAATAAGATATATACATACACAGAATAAATAGTATAAATCAGGTATAGTTACCAAGAGAGGCGCACTCGAGGGACCCACCACACCCGACGCGCGTTTCGCATTGAAATGCTTCATCCAGGGGTGGCCCTCAAAGGATTCTTGAGCCATTTTAACCCCTTTCCAACATCGGGCGCAATAATATTCCAATGTCGGAAACCCTTCCTTTGATGTGGGCTCTGGCCTTGAGCCCACATCTTTCTGGCACTTGTCAGTTGTTTTGAACAGCTGACATGTGCTGCTAACAGTCGTGGGAGGAATTGTGATCCTCCGGCGGCTGTTAACCCCGTTAAATGCTGCTGTCAAACTCTGATAGCGGTATTTAACACGTGCTTCCAGCAAGCGCGCTGGAAATCCCACCCCTCGGTGGCCGTGTCACATGACCGCGGGTCGCTGATGGGTTGGCATGACAACCCGAGGTCTCCAGCAGACCTCTATGGTTGTCACTGCTGGATTTCTGTGAGCACCGCCTGTTGGTCGGCGCTAATAGCAAGTCAGCAATTCTGCTATTTACAGGCGATCTGATCATCGCCTGTATGTAGCTGAACCGATTGGGTTATGGCAGCTTCTAGTCTCCCATGCAGACTATTGAAACATGCCAAAAGTAAAAAAAAAGTTTTTAAAAATATAAAAAAATAAAAAAATATAAAAGTTCAAATCACACCCCCTTTAGTCCCATTCAAAATAAAACAATACAAAAAAAATCAAACCTACACATATTTGGTATCGCCACTTTCAGAATAGCCATATCTATCAATAAAAAAAGGATTAACCTGATCGCTAAACGGCTTAGCAAAAAAAAAGACAGAACACCAGAATTACGTTTTTTTGGTCGCTGCAACATTGCATTGAAATGCAATAACGGGCGATCAAAAGATCGTATCTACACCAAAATAGTATCATTATAAACATCAGCTCAGCATGCAAAAAATAAGCCCTCACCCAAACTGTGTTCACGAAAAATGGAGACTGTACAGGTGTCAGAAAATGGTGCATTTTTTTTTCTTTAACAAAATTTGGAATTTTTTTTCACCACTGTGGTGATAGCGCTACCTGAGTGTGTTGGGGGACACTCGCCTGGCACGGGATTCAAGCACTCAGGCACGGTTTCTCCACATAAGTCAGTCTATTTGATTTATTAATCATTATAAACCACAAAGTTCATTTCATTACATTCATGAACCTAACACAACCTCCAGTCTTTTCATGCAGCAGATAAACTTCTCTGCCATATATTACAATCCCCTTTGTCCGGGGTTACCTTCCAGGAGCTCGTTGTCAATCCAGTCTTTGACAACACAGATGCAGTCCCAGGCTCTGTAGGTCCACGGTCTCTCCAGGTGCTTCCAGGCAGACTCCACTCACAGGAGCTTCCAACACAGACCTTCCAGGTCCACGGTCTCTCAGGTGCTTCCAGGAAGCCTCCACTCTGTTAGGGCTAGCGGAACGCACCGAGAAAATAGAGATGTTTATTATAAATGGAGCGTTCGCAGCCCAGGGTCCACCGTGCAGGAGGAACTTGCTGCTAGCGAATAGCGGCACTGTTAGGCGGTACAGGCTAGCTCTGTTACTCCACAGAGCAGCCATGAAAGGGAAGCACTGCGCCCTGTTAGCCTCACAGGAGCACAAGCTTACTGCCAAGCTGATAGCAGTCAGTGGTTATGCAACATGCAATCTCCTCACTGGAGAAGCCGGTATTCTAGGGGCTTATTTCAGCCAGGTCCCTGAACACACTCATACAATCTCCTCACCGGCGGTGCCGGTATTCTAGGGGCTTATTTCAGCCGGGTCCCTGAACACACTCATACATAACCACACTGGCGCGAAGCACATATATGAATTGATACTAGCGCATGGCCGTGCGGCCATGCGAACCTTAAATAGTTGCAGCACGTTTAGGAACTTTCAAAGAAGGACCAATGGAGAGCTGCAGTACCTGAGCATGTGACCCCAGATCTCCACTGAGAGATCTTGCCCTGGGCATGCTCAGAGTGCAAAGCAGGATTTAGTCCTAGCACCTACAAGGACCTTAGCTGCAGTATCTGGTCATGTGACCCTCGATCTCCACTGAGAGATCTTACTCTGGGCATGCTTAGAATGTGAAAAGCAGGACTTAGCCCCAGAAGCGTCCGCTCGCCGCTGCCCAGCACTGACTTCAATGGCAGAAGCAGGAAATGCAGCAGTAACTCTTAGCACAGAGTCAGACTGAGTGAGACGCTGGGATCGACGTCACCGCTGAGCAGGCTCCACTGCGGCAGTAGAAGAATGGGAGACCGCAGCGGAGATGGCCCGAGATTCCCCCTGTGCAGAGGCAGGAACTCGACCCCTAACACACTCACAGGAGCTTCCAACACAGACCTGACCTTGCACATGGACCAAACAGTTCCATACACTCGCCATCATGTGTCCCACACCCTGGTCACATTATGCAGCTGTAACCACCCCCAAAGGTGGGTGATGTGTGTGGTTAGCCAGTCCCGCCCAGCTCACCAGCTAACCCTATAAGCCCGCCCTTATAAGTAAACACAACAAACTCTTGTGGAACTATAAGTCCCAGCATAGCCATATAATTTTGTGCTTACAGCGCAGAGCACCTCTGCGACACAAATCGGCCATTTGCAGTCCTGCCGGACTTTGTCTCATCACCATAATTATGCCTCCAAGCGCATCCTGAAGCACACACACAGCGGCCCCTGGCTGTAACATGGGTCACCACACCACTTACATAAAAAGCAACCTATACATGTTTGGAGTCTATGAACTCATAATGACCTGGAGAATCACAATGGCACGTCCGTTTTAGCATTTGGTGAATATAGTAAAAAATAAATAAAAAACACTTGTGGAATTGCACTTTTTTTGCAATTTCACTGCACTTGGAATTTCTTTCCCTTTTTGAGAACATAATATGGTAAAACCAATGGTATTATTCAAAATTACAGCTTGTCCCGCAAAAAACAAGCCCTTCTTGACAGAATGTTAGGAGTCAAGTTCCCACCGCTTCACAGGGGGAACCTCAAGCCATGTTTGCTGCGGTCTCCCATTCTACATCAGCCGCAGTGGAGCCTGCTCAGCAGAGACGTTGGTCCCAGCGTCTCACTCAGCCTGATACTGTGCAAAGGGTTAATGCTGCCTTTCCAGGCTCTGCTGTTGTAGACTGCACTGGTCAGCGGCGAGCAGGCTTTTCTGGGACTAAGTCCAGCTTTGCACACACTGAGCATGCCCAAGGTAAGACCTCTCATTGGAGGTCAGGGGTCACATGCTCAGGTACTGCAGCAGCTATCATTGGTCCTCTAGGAAGGTCCTGAAGTTGCTCAGGTACTGTAGCAAACTTCCATTGGTTCCCTAGGAAGGTCCTAAAGTTGCTGCAGCTATAAAAGGTTTGCATGACCACACGGCCATGCGCTAGTATCACCTCATGTCATGAGCTTGTTAATTGTGGTCGCGCCTGTATGTGTGTGTTCAGGGACCCGGCTGAAATAAGCCCCTTGAATACTGGCACCTCCGGTGAGGAGTTTTGCATGAATGTATTCAGGGACCTGGCTGAAATAAGCCCCTAGAATACCAGCTCCTCCGGTGAGGAGTGTTTGCATTCTTTTCTGGGTACGTGACCACTGACTGCCTCCAGCTCAGCAGTTAGCTATGTTCCCCTGTGACGCTAACAGGGCACAGCATCTTATATCTAGCGACTCTGTAGAGTTAACAGAGTTCGCTTATACCGCCATATAGCGCCACCATTTGCCAGCAGCAGGTTCCTCTCCTGCACGGTGGACCCCGGGTTGCGAACGCGCCTATATATATATATATATATATATATATATATATACTTGGTGCGTTCAGCCAACCCTAACACAGAAAAATAAAAAAGTTATGGCTCTGGGATAAAGGGAACAAAAAACAGAAACGCAAAAATGAAAAAGGGCTCCGTCATGAAGAGGCTAAAGACCTGTAATAGTTAGGGAAGAACAGTAGAAAACCCTCCAAAGTGACCTCATTTTGGAAATGACTCCTCTTGGTGCAGAGACTATTTGGGCTCCACGAGTGTTTTCTAGACAAAAAGTACATAGTGGGTGTTGTAGAGTGAAAATTACATATATGCCATTACAGTGCTCGTACATTGTGGTGGCCAAAAATTTGTGGCCAGCTTGTGCTTTTGGAGACATGCACCCTATAAATTGTTAGGTGGGTAAACATGTGGCCGCTTACTGCAATTTAGGGTTTGCTCACACTGGTATATAAATTGGATGAGTGCAATGAGATAAAAAAAAGGATTGCAATCAGACCAATGGTATTCAATGACGCAGTGCAGATCTACGAATTTTTTTCAGCTGTATTCGGCTTGAGAAAAAAAATGTAGCATGCTGCCATTTGACTCCGAAATCGAATGGGTGCCATACAGACCATCAGTGCGGCATCCAATTTTTAAGGATACACTACACAACTGTAAATGATCCTGTAAAAGATTAATAGCTGATGAGCTAAAAAATGAATTGTACATGGATGAAAAGTGAGAAAAAATTGTCCTACTCTCCTGGATGAGAATGAGACCGATATTTTATATGCCACTGTGAGCAATCTCTTAGGTACACTATGGGGCTCAGAAAGGAGGGAGGCATTTAGATTTGGGAATACAGATTTTACTGGATCTTATTTGGTGTGTGGGAACCATATTCTATTTCCAGAACCTTTGTCCTACCAGTAACGTAAAAACTGTCCATTTTTCCATGAACAGATGAAGAATGATGAATGGGACTTTATATTTTTTCAGGATGAGTTGAAGTTTTTATTGGTTGCATTTTGTTGTACATAACATGTTTTATTCGCTTTTAAGACTAGTTTCCCATTTATCCTGTGCTCTACACTCTATGCTTTTGTTGGCGTTTCGATCTAATTCCCCAAAAACATGATTCAGACAAAACCCCAAAACAGAACTAGTCACTATAAGGAGGTGGTTTGAGACACTGTGGATTCCGTCTGGCCTCTGATCCGGTAGTGACCCATCATTTTAGGTGTGCACTAGTGTTGAGCGATACCTTCCGATATCGGAAAGTATCGGTATCGGTTGGGATCGGCCGATATTCAAAAAATATCGGATATCGCCGATACCGATACCCGATCCCAATGCAAGTCAATGGGACCAAAATATCGGAATTAAAATAAACCCTTTCTTTCCTTGTAGGTTCATTCTACATCAAGGAAAACAACTAAGAATAATGTAGGATGTATTGTGGGAGGTGGCGGAGACATTAAAGGCAATGAGGATTAGCCCAATCAAATAGAATAGCATGTTTTTTTTTTTTTTTTAAGACGTTCGGAGTGAAAAAGATATTGAGTATGTAAATTTTTTTTTATTTTGTCAGATATTGATGTTTCACTATTCCACGCCCTTCCCCTTCTTTTTTTTTCTTTTTTTTTTTTACTTTTCCCACACTTTCATCTTCATCATCATCAGCATCTTTGACATCAACTTCTTCTTCACCTTATTCATCTTCTTCTTCATCTTCTACCTATTTTTTTTTTTTATTACATTCTTCATATTCATTTTATTCAACTATTATTATTCTTCCTATTCTACATATTCTTTTTATTCCACTGTTATTATTCTTCCTATTCTACTTCTTCATCATATTCTCATTTGTGACAGGCATTCCCGTAGTTGTTATCTATAAAAGTTGGAAGATTACACCTTCCGTTCTGCCAGTCACAAAAGTTACATTTGTCCGCGTTCAGTTTGGCCTGCAGCATCAGGCTTTATCCAGGGGCACCACGAGGAGGAACGGACTCACCCCCATACACTGCTTAGTCTTCTTCTGCATATAATTTAGATAATATCTTTTGCTCTGATATTAAGTCTTATGCTTAATGTTCTTCTGCTCTTTGTTCTGCAGCCTCTTGTTCTTCTGCTTCTCGGTCTTCCATGTCGTCGTCTCCAGGGTCGTCGTCTCCAGTGTCGTCATCTCCGCCGTCGTCGTCTCAGCCGTCGTCGTCTCCGCCGTCGTCGTCTCCGCCGTCGTCATCGGGGTGGTCTTCCGGGTCGTCGTCGTCGTCATCGGGGTGGTCTTCCGGGTCGTCGTCATCGGGGTGGTCTTCCGGGTCGTCGACTTTAGGGTCTTAAACTTGGAAATGTAGCAGAAGGTACAAGAAGGCTGAGAAAATGCCAAGAACCAGCTGATGGAACTGGAACTCGGATGGCTACCCGAAGGTTCAAGAGCCTATGGAACTACCGAGGACCAGCTGACGTTACTGGAACCCGGTTACTAAGCAGGAGGTACCCGTGCTAAAAAGCACTACCAAGGACCGCCTGGCGTTGGCGGAACTCGGATACCCAGAAGGAGGCACCTAAGCCAAAGGCTCTGCCCGGAACCAGCTGACGTTACTGGAACCAGGATGGGGAGCAGAAGGTACAAGAGCAAAAGACACTGCCGAGAACCAGCTGACGGTACTGGAACCCGGATGGGTAGCCGAAGGTCCAAGAGCCAATGGAACTACCGAGGACCAGCTGACGTTACTGGAACCCGGTTACTAAGCAGGAGGTACCCGTGCCTGAAAGCACTACCAAGGACCACCTGACGTTGGTGGAACTTGGATACCCAGAAGGAGGCACCTAAGCCAAAGGCTCTGCCCAGAACCAGCTGACGGTACTGGAACCAGGATGGGGAGCAGAAGGTACAAGAGCAAAAGACACTGCCGAGAACCAGCTGACGGTGCTGGAACCAGGTGGTGGACCCGAAGGCCCACAGGAGAGGAGAGAACAGCTAGGCCGCGAGGCAGCCGCAGTTACCGAACCCCAACAGTCCTACAGGGGGAGCTGGGCCTACTGGCACTACAGAACCAGCCTTGACTACCAGTTCACGCAGCCCACATAGGAAGCTCCTAAACTGGAGGCACCCTGGAGTTGGCTAACCCGACCGCACCACGACGGGGCAAGCATAGGCGTCTCAGTGAGCTTGACACAACCCGGAAACAGCTGACGGTGCTGAAACCAGGCTTGGCACGAGGGAGTACCTGTGACAAGAACACTGCCGAGAACCAGCTGGCGGTGCTGGAACCCAGATGCGTTGCCCCAGTGTGCAAGAGCCAATGGCACGACCGAGGACCAGCTGGCGGTGCTGGAACCCGGTTACTAAGCTGTAGGTGCCCGCGCTTAAAAGCACTACCAAGGACCGCCTGACGTTGGCGGAACTCGGATACCCAGGAGGAGGCACCTAAGCCAAAGGCTCGGCCTGGAACCAGCTGACGGTGCTGGAACCAGGTGGTGGACCCCAAGGCCCACAGGAGAGGAGAGAACAGCTAGGCCGCGAGGCAGCCGCAGTTACCGAACCCCAACAGTCCTACAGGGGGAGCTGGGCCTACTGGCACTACAGAATCAGCCTTGACTACCAGTTCACGCAGCCCACATAGGAAGCTCCTAAACTGGAGGCACCCTGGAGTTGGCTAACCCGACCGCACCACGACGGGGCAAGCATAGGCGTCTCAGTGAGCTTGACACAACCCGGAAACAGCTGACGGTGCTGAAACCAGGCTTGGCACGAGGGAGTACCTGTGACAAGAACACTGCCGAGAACCAGCTGGCGGTGCTGGAACCCAGATGCGTTGCCCCAGTGTGCAAGAGCCAATGGCACGACCGAGGACCAGCTGGCGGTGCTGGAACCCGGTTACTAAGCTGTAGGTGCCCGCGCTTAAAAGCACTACCAAGGACCGCCTGACGTTGGCAGAACTCGGATACCCAGGAGGAGGCACGTAAGCCAAAGGCTCGGCCTGGAACCAGCTGACGGTGCTGGAACCAGGTGGTGGACCCCAAGGCCCACAGGAGAGGAGAGAACAGCTAGGCCGCGAGGCAGCCGCAGTTACCGAACCCCAACAGTCCTACAGGGGGAGCTGGGCCTACTGGCACTACAGAACCAGCCTTGACTACCAGTTCACGCAGCCCACATAGGAAGCTCCTAAACTGGAGGCACCCTGGAGTTGGCTAACCCGACCGCACCACGACGGGGCAAGCATAGGCGTCTCAGTGAGCTTGACACAACCCGGAAACAGCTGACGGTGCTGAAACCAGGCTTGGCACGAGGGAGTACCTGTGACAAGAACACTGCCGAGAACCAGCTGGCGGTGCTGGAACCCAGATGCGTTGCCCCAGTGTGCAAGAGCCAATGGCACGACCGAGGACCAGCTGGCGGTGCTGGAACCCGGTTACTAAGCTGTAGGTGCCCGCGCTTAAAAGCACTACCAAGGACCGCCTGACGTTGGCGAAACTCGGATACCCAGGAGGAGGCACCTAAGCCAAAGGCTCGGCCTGGAACCAGCTGACGGTGCTGGAACCAGGTGGTGGACCCCAAGGCCCACAGGAGAGGAGAGAACAGCTAGGCCGCGAGGCAGCCGCAGTTACCGAACCCCAACAGTCCTACAGGGGGAGCTGGGCCTACTGGCACTACAGAACCAGCCTTGACTACCAGTTCACGCAGCCCACATAGGAAGCTCCTAAACTGGAGGCACCCTGGAGTTGGCCAACCCGACCGCACCACGATGGGGCAAGCATAGGCGTCTCAGTGAGCTTGACACAACCCGGAAACAGCTGACGGTGCTGAAACCAGGCTTGGCACGAGGGAGTACCTGTGACAAGAACACTGCCGAGAACCAGCTGGCGGTGCTGGAACCCAGATGCGTTGCCCCAGTGTGCAAGAGCCAATGGCACGACCGAGGACCAGCTGGCGGTGCTGGAACCCGGTTACTAAGCTGTAGGTGCCCGCGCTTAAAAGCACTACCAAGGACCGCCTGACGTTGGCGGAACTCGGATACCCAGGAGGAGGCACCTAAGCCAAAGGCTCGGCCTGGAACCAGCTGACGGTGCTGGAACCAGGTGGTGGACCCCAAGGCCCACAGGAGAGGAGAGAACAGCTAGGCCGCGAGGCAGCCGCAGTTACCGAACCCCAACAGTCCTACAGGGGGAGCTGGGCCTACTGGCACTACAGAACCAGCCTTGACTACCAGTTCACGCAGCCCACATAGGAAGCTCCTAAACTGGAGGCACCCTGGAGTTGGCTAACCCGACCGCACCACGACGGGGCAAGCATAGGCGTCTCAGTGAGCTTGACACAACCCGGAAACAGCTGACGGTGCTGAAACCAGGCTTGGCACGAGGGAGTACCTGTGACAAGAACACTGCCGAGAACCAGCTGGCGGTGCTGGAACCCAGATGCGTTGCCCCAGTGTGCAAGAGCCAATGGCACGACCGAGGACCAGCTGGCGGTGCTGGAACCCGGTTACTAAGCTGTAGGTGCCCGCGCTTAAAAGCACTACCAAGGACCGCCTGACGTTGGCAGAACTCGGATACCCAGGAGGAGGCACGTAAGCCAAAGGCTCGGCCTGGAACCAGCTGACGGTGCTGGAACCAGGTGGTGGACCCCAAGGCCCACAGGAGAGGAGAGAACAGCTAGGCCGCGAGGCAGCCGCAGTTACCGAACCCCAACAGTCCTACAGGGGGAGCTGGGCCTACTGGCACTGCAGAACCAGCCTTGACTACCAGTTCACGCAGCCCACATAGGAAGCTCCTAAACTGGAGGCACCCTGGAGTTGGCTAACCCGACCGCACCACGACGGGGCAAGCATAGGCGTCTCAGTGAGCTTGACACAACCCGGAAACAGCTGACGGTGCTGAAACCAGGCTTGGCACGAGGGAGTACCTGTGACAAGAACACTGCCGAGAACCAGCTGGCGGTGCTGGAACCCAGATGCGTTGCCCCAGTGTGCAAGAGCCAATGGCACGACCGAGGACCAGCTGGCGGTGCTGGAACCCGGTTACTAAGCTGTAGGTGCCCGCGCTTAAAAGCACTACCAAGGACCGCCTGACGTTGGCGGAACTCGGATACCCAGGAGGAGGCACCTAAGCCAAAGGCTCGGCCTGGAACCAGCTGACGGTGCTGGAACCAGGTGGTGGACCCCAAGGCCCACAGGAGAGGAGAGAACAGCTAGGCCGCGAGGCAGCCGCAGTTACCGAACCCCAACAGTCCTACAGGGGGAGCTGGGCCTACTGGCACTACAGAACCAGCCTTGACTACCAGTTCACGCAGCCCACATAGGAAGCTCCTAAACTGGAGGCACCCTGGAGTTGGCTAACCCGACCGCACCACGACGGGGCAAGCATAGGCGTCTCAGTGAGCTTGACACAACCCGGAAACAGCTGACGGTGCTGAAACCAGGCTTGGCACGAGGGAGTACCTGTGACAAGAACACTGCCGAGAACCAGCTGGCGGTGCTGGAACCCAGATGCGTTGCCTATTAAAGATTGTCTTCCTAGAGCCCCAACTAGCGGTGTTGGAGCTAAGGGTAAGCAGGGGGAGCAGAGTGTAGGCCGAAGCCTGCACTGGAGGCAGCTTTGTGTCTGCGTTGCGTTTGCAGGACACTTTGCCAGTGGGGGAACAGCTGGCGTTGCTGAACCCCACTAACACAATGGCGTGTGTTTTTCTCTGTGCAGCTAGCACTTGCGGTCAAAAACTAGCGATGTTAGAGCCCGTGTTGAAGCAGGAGGAGGAGGAGAGGAGCAGAGTGTAGGCCGAAGCCTATTTGAACCAATTTCAAAGGAAACCATTAACCCCCCCTCAGGTGTTACAAAGTACAAGAGACACACCTTGTGCAGTATTAATGCTGCACAAGTGAAAGGTTGCTCTATTAATTTGTCTACTTGCACACGCTGAATGAAAGACGTACACAATTTAGCCCATTCTACAGTCAAACTGTAGTGGATGCGTGACTTGGCTTTTTAAGGAGACGCAGCACAGGTGTCCCAAATAACGCCTTGGTGCTTGGCGCAGCTTCCTGAGCGTTGTTATTTGCTGTACAGGAGTCTGCGCTCTTGTGTTATCCCTTGGCAATGCCCTGTTAGAGCTGCCCGTCTTATGACCTCATTTCATGTTGGCCGGTGCGGTTAACGATGGCCATAAATCCCAGACCCACAGTGCCTTTTCATAAAGTCACACTGCGGTGCTGTGATTCGTGGCCTTGAGCAGTAAATATTTTGGCCGCTCACACACGTCCTTACACCTGCTTCAGACTGGGCGGCCTCTGCTGATCCCTTCTCGCATGCCGCGGCCATGAGGCTGCACAGTCTGAAGAAGGCGGAAGGAGATGAGTTAAGAAAGGTGAAGATATGCACTGCTCGTGCCCATCAATCACACCCTCGCAGTCAAAATAAGACAACGAGGAGCATTGTTTCAGGCAGGGCGGACGCACAGGCGCAACAAGCCAACCAATGATGTCAGAAGACGGGAAGCGCTACCAAGGGGGGTGCTGCGTATCATTAGAAAGGAAAGTCACACCTCAGGGACAGTGGAATGGTCTCAATGAGACACATTTTGTACGTTTTGAGTTCCACGTGGGCAAGGACAAAAAGTCAGCCACCTTGTACAAATGCAGCAGTACTGCTGTACAAGGTGGCTGTTATACATAGAAACACCTGGGGGTGGGGGGCAGGCTCCCTTCAATTTCAGTTCATGTGCCTGCGTGGCGTTTGCAGGACACGTTGCCAGCTACACAGCAGGGGAACAGCTGGCGGTGCTGAACCCCACTAACACATTGGCTGGTGTTTTTCTCTGTGCAGCTAGCATGTCCGGGCAGAAACTGGCGTTGTTTGAGCCCAGGGTCAGCAGGAGGAGGAGAGGAGCAAAGTGTAGGCCGAAGCCTGCACTGGTGGCAGCTTTTGGTCAGTTGTGCCAGCGTGGCTTGTGCTGGACACGATGCCGACTACACAGCAGGGGAACAGCTGGCGGTGCTGAACCCCACTAACACATTGGCTGGTGTTTATCTCTGTGCAGCTAGCATGTCCGGGCAGAAACTGGCGTTGTTTGAGCCCAGGGTCAGCAGGAGGAGGAGAGGAGCAAAGTGTAGGCCGAAGCCTGCACTGGTGGCAGCTTTTGTTCTGTTGTGCCAGCGTGGCTTGTGCTGGACACGTTGCCGACTACACAGCAGGGGAACAGCTGGCGTTGCTGAACCCCACTAACACATTGACTGGTGTTTTTCTCTGTGCAGCTAGCAGTTCCGGGCAAAAACTAGCGGTGTTTGAGCCCAGGGTCAGCAGGAGGAGTAGAGGAGCAGAGTGTAGGCCGAAGCCTAGTTGAACCAATTTCAAAGGTTACCTTTAACCCCCCCCTCAGGTGTTGCAAGGTACAAGAGCCACACCTTGAACAGCATTAATGATGCACAAGTCAAAGGTTGCTCTATTTAATTTTGCTCCTTGCACACGCTGAATTAAACACGTACACTATTTAGCCCATTATACTGTAAAACAGTAGTGGAGGCGTGACTACTAGTCTTTTTAAGGAGACGCAGCACAGGTGTACAAATTTACACCTAGGTGCTGTGCGCAGATTCCTTACCGTTGTTATTTGCAGTACAGGAAACTGCGCTCTTGTGTTATCCCTTGGCAATACCCTGTTAGTGCAGGCCGTCTCATGACCTCATTTCATGTTGGCCGGTGCGGTTAACGATGGCCATAAATCCCAGACCCACAGTGGCTTTTCCTAAAGTCACACTGCGGTGCTGGGATTCGTGGCCTTGTGCAGTACATATGTTCGCCGCTCACACATGTCCTTACACCTGCTTCAGACTGGGCGGCCTCAGCTGATCCCTTATCGCATGCCGCGGCCATGAGGCCGCACAGTCAGAAGAAGGCGGAAGGAGGGGAGTGAAGACAGGGGAACATATGCACTGCTCGTGCCCATCAATCACACCCTCGCAGTCAAAATATATGAGACAACGGGGGGCGTTGTGTCGGGCAGGGGGGACGCACAGGCACAGCCAGCCAACCAATGATGTCAGGAGACGGGCAGCGCTAACAATGGGGGTGCTGCGTGTCATTAAAAAGGAAAGTCACACCTCAGGGACATTGTAATGGTCTGTAATGAGACACATTTTGTACTTGTTGAGTTCCACGTGTGCAAGGAGAAAAAGTCAGCCACCTTGTACAAATGCAGCAGTACTGCTGTACAAGGTGGCTGTTATACATAGAAACACCTGGGGGGGTGGGGGGCAGGCTCCCTTCAATTTCAGTTCATGTGCCTGCGTGGCGTTTGCAGGACACGTTGCCAGCTACACAGCAGGGGAACAGCTGGCGGTGCTGAACCCCACTAACACATTGGCTGGTGTTTTTCTCTGTGCAGCTAGCATGTCCGGGCAGAAACTGGCGTTGTTTGAGCCCAGGGTCAGCAGGAGGAGGAGAGGAGCAAAGTGTAGGCCGAAGCCTGCACTGGTGGCAGCTTTTGGTCAGTTGTGCCAGCGTGGCTTGTGCTGGACACGATGCCGACTACACAGCAGGGGAACAGCTGGCGGTGCTGAACCCCACTAACACATTGGCTGGTGTTTTTCTCTGTGCAGCTAGCATGTCCGGGCAGAAACTGGCGTTGTTTGAGCCCAGGGTCAGCAGGAGGAGGAGAGGAGCAAAGTGTAGGCCGAAGCCTGCACTGGTGGCAGCTTTTGTTCTGTTGTGCCAGCGTGGCTTGTGCTGGACACGTTGCCGACTACACAGCAGGGGAACAGCTGGCGTTGCTGAACCCCACTAACACATTGACTGGTGTTTTTCTCTGTGCAGCTAGCAGTTCCGGGCAAAAACTAGCGGTGTTTGAGCCCAGGGTCAGCAGGAGGAGTAGAGGAGCAGAGTGTAGGCTGAAGCCTAGTTGAACCAATTTCAAAGGTTACCTTTAACCCCCCCCTCAGGTGTTGCAAGGTACAAGAGCCACACCTTGAACAGCATTAATGATGCACAAGTCAAAGGTTGCTCTATTTAATTTTGCTCCTTGCACATGCTGAATTAAACACGTACACTATTTAGCCCATTATACTGTCAAACAGTAGTGGAGGCGTGACTACTAGTCTTTTTAAGGAGACGCAGCACAGGTGTCAAAATTTACACCTAGCTGCTGTGCGCAGATTCCTGAGCGTTGTTATTTGCTGTACAGGAGTCTGCGCTATTGGGATCCCTTGGCCATGCGCTGTGAGCGCTTCCTGTCTTCTGACCTCATTTAATGTCGGCCGTTACGGTTAGCGATGGACATGATCCCAGACCCACAGTGTGTTTTCAAAAAATCACACTGCGTGGCTGGGATTCGTGGCCTTGTTCAGTAAATATGTTTGACGCTCACACATGTCCTTACACCTGCTTCAGACTGGGCGGCCTCATCTGATCCCTTATCGCCTGCCGCGGCCATGAGGACACCCAGTCTGAAGAAGGCGGAAGGAGATGAGTGAACACAGGCAAACATATGCACTGCACATGCCCATCAATCACACCCTCGCTGTTCAAAAAAATAAGACACCGAGGGGCGTTGTTTCGAGCAGGGCAGACGCACAGGCACAGCCAGCTAACCAATGATGTCAAAAGACGGGCAGCGCTAACAAGGGTGGTGCTGCGTATCATTAGAAAGGAAAGTCACACCTCAGGGACAGTGGAATGGTCTCAATGAGACACATTTTGTACGTGTTGAGTTCCACGTGGGCAAGGAGAAAAAGTCAGCCACCTTGTACAAATGCAGCAGTACTGCTGTACTAGGTGGCTGTTATACATAGAAACACCTGGGGGGGTGGGGCCAGGTTCCCTTTAATTTCAGTTCATGTGCCTGCGTGGCGTTTGCAGGTCACGTTGCCGGCTACACAGCAGGGGAACAGCTGGCGTTGCTGAACCCCACTAACACATTGGCTGGTGTTTTTCTCTGTGCAGCTAGCACTTCCGGGCAAAAACTAGCGGTGTTTGAGCCCAGGGTCAGCAGGAGGAGGAGAGGAGCAGAGTGTAGGCCGAAGCCTGCACTGGTGGCAGCTTTTGTTCTGTTGTGCCAGCGTGGCTTGTGCTGGACACGATGCCGACTACACAGCAGGGGAACAGCTGGCGGTGCTGAACCCCACTGACACATCACCTAGTGT
Organism: Ranitomeya imitator; assembly: GCF_032444005.1. NCBI lineage: Eukaryota > Metazoa > Chordata > Amphibia > Anura > Dendrobatidae > Ranitomeya > Ranitomeya imitator. Next base: position 179,447,789 of record NC_091288.1, on the reverse strand, counting down.
TTTTTCTGTGTAGACAACACTTCCAGGTGGCAACTGACAGTGTTGAAACCCAGGGAATCAAAGAGGAGCAGAGTGTAGGCCGAAGCCTGCAGTGGAGCAAGTTGAAAGGGAACCTTTAACCCCCCCCCCCAGGCATTTGTTGCTGAAAGAGCCATCATGTACAGCAGTAATACTGCACATGGAAAATGGTGGCTCCGAAAATTATGCTCCTTGCAAACGCTGAAGTACACACTCATATAATGTGTCCCCTCACACCGTCAAGCCATCCCGGAAGTGGGACTTTCCTTTGTAATGTGACACAGCACAGCCGTCATTCCAACCCCCTTGGTGCCGGTTCTGTCACGGAGCCCGCGCTGTAATGTTATCCCTTGGCCATGCACAGTTAGCGGTGCCCGTCTTCTGACATCATGTAGGTGTCAGGCTGGCAGTGCCTGTGCGTCCAAGCTGCCCGAGATCCAACCTTGCAGTGTCATCTAATGTAGTCCCACTGCGGGCCAGGGATCCATGGGCATGCGCAGTGCATATCATCGGCTCTCACTCACCTCCTTCCTGCTTCTTCAGACTGTGCGGCGTCACGGCCGTGGCATGCTATTAGGGATCAGCTGACGCCGCCTAGTCTGAAGAAGCGTGAAGAAGGGGAGTGAGAGGTTAGTATATGCACTGCGCATGGCCATGGATACCAGGCCCACTGTGGGATCACATTAGATGACACTGCGAGGTGTGATTTCGGGCAGCGTGGACGCAGAGGCGCAGCCAGGACGACAACAAATGATGTCAGAGGACGGGCAGCGCAAACTGTGCATGGCCAAGGGATAACATAACAGCGCAGGGTCCATGACGGAATCAAACAACGCTAAGGAGGCAGCGCATGGTGCCAAGGGGGTAGCAATGACGGCTGTGCTGCGTCACATTACAAAGGAAAGTCCCACCTCCGGGACGGTTGGACGGTGTGAGGGGACACATTACATGAGTGTGTAGTTCAGCGTTTGCAAGGAGCATAATTTCAAGAGCGACCTTTCCCTTGTGCAGTATTAGTGCTGCACATGGTGGCTCTTTCAGTAACAAACGCCTAGGGGGGGGGGATAGGTCCCCTTACATTTTAGTTGTGCCAGCGTGGCGGTCGCATGACACGTTGCCGGATACACAGCTGGGGATCAGCTGACGTTACTGAACCCCAATAACAGAGGAGCGACTGTTGACTGTGCACACAGCACTTCCAGGCACCAACTGGCGGTGTTAGAGCCCAGGGACAGCAGGAGGAGCAGATTGGAGGTATTGCCGCACACACAGCTGGGGATCAGCTGACGTTACTGAACCCCAATAACAGAGGAGCGACTGTTGACTGTGCACACAGCACTTCCAGGCACCAACTGGCGGTGTTAGAGCCCAGGGACAGCAGGAGGAGCAGATTGGAGGTATTGCCGCACACACAGCTGGGGATCAGCTGACGTTACTGAACCCCAATAACAGAGGAGCGACTGTTGACTGTGCACACAGCACTTCCAGGCACCAACTGGCGGTGTTAGAGCCCAGGGACAGCAGGAGGAGCAGAGGAACAGAGTGTAGGCCGAAGCCTGATTGGAGCAAGTTGAAAGGAAACCTTTAACCCCCCCCCCCAAGACGTTTGTAGCTGAAAGAGCCATCTTGTGCAGCACTAAGGATGCAAAAGGAAAAGGTTGCTCTTTTAATTATGCTCCTTGCAAACACCGAAGTAAACACTAAAAATGTGTCCCTTTATACCGTTAAACCGTTCCGGAGGTGCGAATTTCCTTCGTAATGGGACACAGCACAGCTGTCATTCCTATCCCCTTGATGCCGTGCGCTGCCTCCTCAGCGTTGTTTTAAGCTGTCACGGAGCCTGCGCTGTTCTGTTAGCCCTTGGCCATGCTCAATTAGCGCTGCCTGTCTTCTGACATAATTTGGTGTCAGGCTGTCAGTGCCTGTGCGTCCACGCTGCTCCAGATCCCACCTCACAGTCTTGTCTAACGTAATCCCACTGCGGGCCTTGGAACCATGGGCATGCACAGTGAATAACCTCGACTCTCACTCCCCTCCTTCCCTCTTCTTCAGACTGTGCGGTGTCACGGCCGTGGCATGCTAGGGATCAGCTGACGGCGCACAGTCTAAAGAAGGCGGAGGGAAATGAGCGAGAGCCCGAGGGGAAGATATGCACTGCGCATGCCCATGGATCCCAGGCCCGCAGTGTGACTCAATCAGAAGACACTGCGAGGCGGGATCTCGGGCAGCGCGGCCGCACAGGCGCAGCCAGCCTGACACCAAATTATGTCAGAAGACAGGCAGCGCAAATAGGGCATGCCCAAGGGATAACAGAACAGCGCAGGCTCCGTGACAGCTTAAAACAACGCTGAGGAGGCAGCGCATGGCACCAAGGGGGTAGGAATGACGGCTGTGCTGCGTCACATTACGAAGGAAAGTCCCAGCTCCGGGACGGTATAACGGTATCAGTGAACACATTTTATAAGTGTTAAGTTCTGCGTGTGCAAAGAGCTAAAAAAAAAGAGCTACCTTTTCCTTGTGCAGCATTACTGCTGCACAAGATGGCTCTTTCAGTAACAAACGACGGAGGGGGGGGGGGGGGACAGGTTCCCTTACATTTAGGTTGTTGTGCCAGCGTGGCGGTCGCAGGACACATTGCCAACTACACAGCTGGGGATCAGCTGACGTTACTGAAACCCAATAACACTGGGTCGTATGTTTTTACTGTGCAGCCTGCACTTCTGAGCCGCAACTGGCGGTGTTGGAGCCCAGGAATAGCAGTTCAGGTGGTAGAAAGATGAACACAGCAGGAGACCTGGATGACACCCAATTACTTAATCAGGCAGAGGAGTGGCAAATTCCTGCGAGATCCAGGCCTGGTTCATTTTCAGGAAAGTAAGCCGGTCAACGTTATCGGAGGATAGTCGCATGCGACGGTCTGTTAGTACACCACCTGCGGCACTAAAGACACGTTCCGATAAGACACTAGCCGCAGGGCAAGCCAGCACCTCCAATGCATACTGGCTTAGCTCTGGCCATGTATCCAGCTTAGAGACCTAAAACTTGAACGGGGAAGAGCCGTCTGGGAGTACAGTAAGAGGGCAAGCCATGTAGTCTGTCACCATCTGACGGAACCGTTGCCTCCTGCTGACTGGAGCCGCCGGTGATGGTGTAGACATTTGGGGCGGGCACACAAAAGTGTGCCAGAGTTGTGCCATACTGGGCTTGCCTTGGGCAGAGGCACTGCTTCTGCTCCCTCTTTGGGCAGAGCCTCCCCCACTGCCTCGACGCACTGAGCTGCTTTGTAAAGCACTAGCAGCACTCCTCTCAGTTGGACAGGAGAAGATGATGGAATTCACCAGTGTGTCGTGGTACTCCCGCAATTTACGCTCCCGGGTCAACGCAGGGATGAGGTTTTGGACGTTGTCCCGGTAGCGACGATCGAGGAGGGTGAACACCCAATAATCAGGCATGTTGAGAATGTGGTCGATGTGGCGGTCGTTTCTCAGGCACTGCAGCATGAAATCCACCATGTGCTGCAGAGTGCCAACTGGCCCAGAAACGCTGTCCCCTGCTTGAGACATGATCTCTGCCCGCTCGTCATCACCCCACCCTCGCTGTACACACTGACCACTGGACAATTGTGTCGCTCCCTCCTCTGGACGGAGCTCTTCCTCCTCCATTGACTCCTCCTCATCCTCCTCACAAATTGGCCCCTGCGTACCCCTTTGTGAGGAACCACGTGGCGCTGACTCTCCAGAAGCTGATGGAAAAGGTGACTCCTCATCCTCCACCTCTTCCACAACATCATCCCTTAACCCTTGCAAAGTTTGCTGAAGCAGGCAGATAAGGGGGACAGTCATGCTGACTAGTGCATCATCTGCACTTGCCATCCACGTGGAATAATCAAAAGGACGCAAAACCTGGCAGACGTCCTTCATAGTGGCCCACTCTGTGGTTGTGAAGTCTGATCGGCGCTGACTGCGACTTCTTTGCGCCTGATGCAGCTGGTACTCCATAACTGCTTGCTGCTGCTCACACAACCGCTCCAACATATGTAACGTGGAATTCCACCGGGTAGGTAGGTCACATATGATGCAGTGTTCCGGAAGGCGGAAACGGCGCTGCAGAGCAGCAATGCGGGATCTGGCCAAGCTGGAACGCCGCAAGTGAGCACACTCTAGGCGGACCTTGTGCAGCAGGGCATCAAGATCCGGATAGTCCCTCAGAAAACTCTGCACAACCAAATTGAGCACATGTGCCAGACATGGGATGTGAGTGAGGTTGCCAAGGGCCAAAGCTGCCACCAGATTTCGGCCATTGTCACACACTACCATGCCTGGCTGGAGATTCGCTGGCAGTAACCACACATCGCTCTCCTGCTTGATGGCATTCCAGAGCTCCTGCGCTCTGTGGCTTCGATGCCCCAATGAAACTAGTTTCAAGACGGCCTGCTGACGTTTGGCCACGGCTGTGCTCATGTCGGTCATAGGTAAACGTTCACGGGTCCATGTGGAGGTGGACTGTGACGGATCCTGCAGAGAGGAATCAGAGGAACTGGTGTAAGAGGAGGAGTCGATGCGTACAGACTGGATTCCTGCAATCCTTGGAGTGGGCAGGACACGTCCTGCGCCACTCGCACGATCTGTACCTGGCTCAACAACATTAACCCAATGGGCAGTGAGGGAAACATATCGCCCCTGTCCATGCTGACTGGTCCACGCATCGGTGGTGAGGTGGACCTTGCTACTGACGGCGTTCAGTAGCGCATGTTTTATGTTTGCCTCAACATGCCTGTGCAGGGCAGGGACAGCCTGCCTGCTGAAGTAAAAGCGGCTGGGCACCTTGTACTGTGGGACTGCCAATGCCATCAAGTCACGGAAGCTGTCAGTCTCCACCAGCCTGAACGAGAGCATTTCCAGGGACAACAGTTTGGCAATGCCTGCATTCAGAGCCTGTGCTCGGGGGTGGTTGGCCGAGAATGCCCGCCTTTTCTCCCATGCCTGGACTACCGATGGCTGTAGAGTAGACTGGGAGTGTGAGGATGACTGGGAAGGTGGTGCTGTGGGTGGAATTACACTAGGTCTCTGGACAACAGTGGAGGAAGAGGCAACACGAGATGAAGAGGTGGTAGCTGCCGCTGTTGGTTGGCCTACGTCTTCACTGTGTTTCTGTAACTCCACCGCGTGCCTGTTCCGCACATGTTTCCACATATTTGTGGTATTGAGGTTGCTGACACTTTTACCTCTTTTTACTTTCTGATGACACAGCTTGCATTTGACAAAACAAATGTCATCTGCAACTGTGTCAAAAAAGGACCAGGCACTGCAAGTCTTGGGAGCGCCCTTTTTGGCTTTGGAAAGAGACAGGCTCCTAACGGGTGCCAAAGTGGAGGCTACAGGCTCCGCAGTCTTTCCCCTCCCTCTCCCTCTTTGGCCCGTAAGGGGAAGCTCTTCCTCAGAGCTGCTCCCACCACCTTCCTGTTCCTCACGCCACGATGGGTCAAGGACCTCATCATCTCCACTACCCTCTGCCACCAACTGCTCCTCCTGGGTAGTCTCGGCAGCACAGTACGCATCAGAAAGCGGCACCTGAGTTTCATCATCAGATGCGTACTGCGCTGTGGTCACCGGAGGCACTGGCCCACCTGCCTCTTCAGAGTCAGAGAGATAAAGCTTTTGGGCATCACTGCACACTGCCTCTTCTTCCATTTCTCCAATGCTGCTTGGCTGGCCCCCTGTTTCCAAGCCAAGAGATTCAGAGAACAGAAGTAGAGACGGCTCCTGTCCTGGGCTCTCTGACTGCCTGGCCAATTTGGCAGGTGGTGAAGAGACAGATGGCTGCTCTCCAGTGCTCTGTGCCTGAGAGGATGTGGCACTAACTAAAGTCGATGCCGAGGCGTTAGCTGCCATCCACCCGACAACGGCTTCAATTTGGTCTTCACGTAGCAGCGGTGCACGGCGCTCTCCGACAAAGCTGCGCATGAAGGACTGTTCCCTGCTGAAACTGAGTGACGACGAGTCACCGGCGCCCGCAGCAGGCACAGAATCACCACGTCCTCTCCCTGCTCCTCTCCCTGCTTCGCGCCCACGCCCACGTGCCTTACTCCCTGCCCTCTTCATCTTGGTTGACAGATAAAGATAAGCAGAAAAGTACTAAGGCCTTAGTGTGCTTATTCCTGAAATGCTCCTCCTAACAGGTGTAAGAAACACTAATGTTGTAAATTGTGGACTAAACTTTATTATTTTTCAAATGTGGCCTACACAAGTGTTAAGTTGTGTTTGGTGAACTTAACTTTTTTTTTGGTGCAGATCGGGCTACAGAGCTAGTTTAAATCACACGGAGACCGTGTAGACAGCCGTAAACGGTGCTGCAAGGCCAAAAAACCCTCCTCTCGGTTATCCTATATAGTGTTTTTCCACTATTTAGCTGGATACGAGTGGAAAGACACTAATAGGAATTTTTTTTTTCAAATTTTAAACTGGCTGCACTATTTGAAAAAAAGGAAATTGTTTTTCAAGGTATGAGGCAGTAACGCACCCTGAGCTGAATCCAACCGGCTATGGCTGCACACAGACTACAGGGCGAGCTGCGCTCACACAGAGACCGTGCAGACAGCCATAAACGGCGCTGCAAGGCCAACAAACCCTCCTCTAGGTTATCCTATATAGTGTTTTTCCACTATTTAGCTGGATACGAGTGGAAAGACACTAATAGGAATTTTTTTTTTCAAATTTTAAACAGGCTGCACTATTTGAAAAAAAGTAAAATTTTTCTCAAGGTATGAGGCAGTAACGAACCCTGAGCTGAATCCAACCGGCTATAGCTGCACACAGACTACAGGGCGAGCTGGGCTCACACGGAGACCGTGCAGACAGCCGTAAACGGCGCTGCAAGGCCAAAAAAACCTCCTCTAGGTTATCCTATATAGTGTTTTTCCACTCTTTAGCTGGATACGAGTGGAAAGACACTAATAGGAATTTTTTTTTTCAAATTTTAAACTGGCTGCACTATTTGAAAAAAAGGAAATTGTTTTTCAAGGTATGAGGCAGTAACGCACCCTGAGCTGAATCCAACCGGCTATGGCTGCACACAGACTACAGGGCGAGCTGCGCTCACACAGAGACCGTGCAGACAGCCGTAAACGGCGCTGCAAGGCCAAAAAACCCTCCTCTAGGTTATCCTATATAGTGTTTTTTTCCACTATTTAGCTGGATACGAGTGGAAAGACACTAATAGGAATTTTTGTTTTTCAAATTTTAAACAGGCTGCACTATTTGAAAAAAAGTAAAATTTTTCTCTAGGTATGAGCCAGTAACGAACCCTGAGCTGAATCCAACCGGCTATGGCTGCACACAGACTACAGGGCGAGCTGGGCTCACACGGAGACCGTGCAGACAGCCGTAAACGGCGCTGCAAGGCCAAAAAACCCTCCTCTAGGTTATCCTATATAGTGTTTTTCCACTATTTAGCTGGATACGAGTGGAAAGACACTAATAGGAATTTTTTTTTTTCAAATTTTAAACAGGCTGCACTATTTGAAAAAAAGTAAAATTTTTCTCAAGGTATGAGCCAGTAACGAACCCTGAGCTGAATCCAACCGGCTATGGCTGCACACAGACTACAGGGCGAGCTGGGCTCACACGGAGACCGTGCAGACAGCCGTAAACGGCGCTGCAAGGCCCAAAAACCCCCCTCTAGGTTATCCTATGTAGTGTTTTTCCACAATAGAGCTGGAGACTGGTGGAAAAACACTAATAGGAAATTTGAGAAAAAATGTGCAGCAGGCTGCACTAAGAGCAAAAAAGGACAACTGTGTGAGGCAGTGTGAACCCCCCCCTGAGCTGAATACAACCGGGTATATGGCTGCACACAGACTACAGAGTGAGCTGCACACACACACACACAGAGACCTTGCAGAACGCTGTTAAAACAGCTCTGCAAGGCAAGAGCAAGGTGAACAGTGAAGAACACACAGCGTTTTGCTAAATTAGCCTTTGGAAAGGAAAATAAAGCAATTAGCTAGCTCGACTGGCCCTCAGTTAGAACACAGCGTCCTGTCCCTAACTGAAATCACAGCAGAGTGAGCGCAAAATGGCGGCAGCGTTTTTTATAGTGCAGAGTGACATCATTTCAGCAGCCAATCCAAGCCTTGCCAGTACTTACATGCCCACCATGCTAAACAGGATGTGCCCACACTTCCAATCATTCCTCATTGGCTGCTGCGTTCAGTTTGAATTCTGGGAACTTCCGATTCCGGTATCCGATATGCGGGAAGTATCGGGATTCGGTATCGGAATTCCGATACCGCAAATATCGGCCGATACCCGATACTTGCGGTATCGGAATGCTCAACACTAGTGTGCACACAACTGAGGTTGGTCACACTTTTTGCACTAAAAAAAGGTGTTGAATTAAGGAGATCAGAAAGAGCCCACAGTGACACAACTACCTCATTATAGTAATGGTTCTGTTGGTAGTTTTGATGAATCAGATTTTTGGGGGATTTAGACGAGAAAACAGAGGTAAGTGCGCAGCATAGAACACAGGATTACTGTATACTGAGACTAAGGGCTTATTCAGACTAGAGTATGATACGGATAGTGCTGTGCTGTCCAATGTGGTAGTGCACATTGCCAATTTTCCACAGAGATCAAGGGTTGGCATGGAAAAAAAATGGCATGTGGACATGCATGGCGTAAGTTTTACTACTGCTGTCTGAGTTTTGGGAGGCAAAATAAACTAATAAACAGCAGGTCAAAATGTTTTTATTTTATTTTTTAACACCATTCACTATGCGGTATAAGACTTAAAACGGCTATTTTTTTACTGAATTTACTGAGTGAGAAAAATAATGTGACATTTTTGTAGTCCGGGTTATTCCAGATGCGGCAATACCAATTATGTGTATGTATTTCGGGGTTTTTTTGTTTTTACAACAAAGTTGCCTTCAGTTTTCCTCAATTTTTTTCAAGCTTTTGTTTTTACATTTTTTTTGATATATTTAAATTTTTACCTAATCCTACTGTGGGACTATTTTTTAATTTGATTGCAAGTCTTATGTTTTGCAGTGCATGGGAATTGTCATTTGATTTGAAGGCCAGGGTCAGACAAAAGTATGAAAGGTCTTTAAACTAGAACGCTGCTTAAGGCCTCTTTCACATGTCAGTGTCTCCGGTACATGTAGTGACAGTTTTCTCACGTACCGGAGACACTGACACACGTAGACCCATTCAAATGAATGGGTCTATGCACATGTCTCCATGTTTTCACGGATCGTGTGTCCGTGTGCAAAACACGGAGACATGTCCGCTTTTCTCCAGCAGCACGGTCCGCAAAGCGTCCCTCACACGTGCACACGGAGAACAGTGTGCACTCTCCTCCGTGTGCACGTACCGCCCGCAGGAGAGACAGTGTTACAGTAAGCGCTGTCCCCCCTGCATGTGGTGCTGAAGGCGGCATTCATCTCTTCTCCACTGCAGGAGAGAAGAGATGAAAAATCAAGTTTTTGCTTTTTTTTTGATAAAAATAAAGTTTGGGGGTCACCTTCCGCCTCCCACCCCCCGTGCGCCCGCCCGCTTGCAGAGAAATACGGTGAGCTCCCACGATGCCTACTCTCAGCGCTGGCAGCTTGCGCTGTGTGAGCGGTTTCGTGGTACCACTCATTACAGTGATTGATATGCGCATATTCATCACTGTAATGAGCGGTACCACGTGACCGCTCACACAGGACAAGCTGCCGGCGCTGAGAGGAGGCATCGTGGGAGCTGGGTGAGTATTTCTCTGCAAGCGGGCGGGCGCACGGGGGGTGGGAGGCGGGAGGTGACCCCCAAACTTTATTTTTAACAAAAAATGATTTTTCATCTCTTCTCTCCTGCAGGGGAGAAGAGATGAATGCCGCCTTCAGCACCACACACAGGGGGGACAGCATTTACTATAGCGCTGTCTCTCCTGCACAGTCCGTGTGGTCCTCAGGAGGCACACGGGCGGCACACAGCTGCCACACGTGTGCCACACTGATGTGCCACGTGAGCACACGGACACATGGACACGGATAAGTCTGGTACTGTTTTCTCCGTTACGGAATTATCTGGACGTGTCAAACCGGCCTAAAGGGAATCTGTTGTAGGCTCAACCCTCCTGTAACAACATGTAACGAATGAAAGTCTGATCTCCATATGTTCATGTCTCACACTGGTAATGCCCTTTTTATTTAAAATAAGCTCTAGAGGCAGATTCTCAGAGAGTTCTACGTCCGGCTCATAGATCTTAACAGCTCATTTACTTATTAAGAAAACCATATATTGCTCAGGAATAAGACATCAGATCACAGATATCAAGTTATCATGTTATTCAGCTTCCTATGACCTACATGCTCATATAGACGGCTTAGCAGGGTTGATCCACCAGATTCCCTTTAAGCAATGCTCTAATTTAAAGAACTTGCATATAGCAGCCCACCTGTCTGCATCGCGGTATAATTTAGGTTCTTTAAGACTATGTGCACACACAAGCTATTCGAGGCAGTCAAAAACAATTTTTTTAGTGGAAACCATTTCTCTTTGGAGAGTTTTGGGAGGAGATTTTATTTCCTGAAGCGGTTTTGGAAGAGTTTTCTCTTGAAGTGGTTTTTACATGCTTCTGATTTGACAGAAATACTTTTATGGTTGAAATCTGCAAGGAAAAAATAAACAGTGGGTGTATGAGATTTCAGAAATCTTATTTCATTTGCTGTTGCTGTAAAATGGTAAGTTTTTTTTTTGTGGCAAAAAGAGGCTGAAAAATCAAAGTATGAACAGGATATGAACGAGCCCTAAGTTGGTTGTCTGAGCATAATGAAAGGAGGATAGTCACAACATAATCTACAATACTTTTTGGGCCCAATTTATCATTTGTGATTTATTGAAATCACTTGGCTTTTTTGTCTTGTGGTATTCACTGATGTTGATCTACTCCAAATTCTTCAAAATGGGGCACGCGGTTGATGACTGGTGTATTTGATGGAAAATTAAAAAAAGGTTAGTTATTTTTGTTTTTTAACATTTTATGTGATTATTCAGCACCAAAAGTTGATAATTCTTTGAAAAGTCGCAAACCTGGGTGCAAATTGAAAGCTCCTATAGAAACCTTCTACCAGCTAGAGGACTGGAGTGAGATTTGCCAAAAATGTGACATTTGGTAAAAGTCTCATTTCATTAATCTGTCTAAAACAGAGGGATAAGCAAAATTGTCTAGGAAATATAAAAAATAGAAAAAGAAAGCGCAAATAATAAAATAGCTTAAAAGGAGCAAACTATTCCAGAAAATTGAAGAAATAGCAATGATGAATTGGGGCCTTTGTTTCTGTCTGTACAATATTCACTTGGAAAACCTCTGAGTCATGCTACCTAGTAGTTTTCAGATGTGGAGGAGACATTTCTATATGCAGTATCTGCTATGTAAAGTAATTAGTTTTCCTGGCAATACATAGACATACCCAGTGAGTTGAAACCTATTAGCTTTTTTTGCAGTATTATGTTATCTGATGCTTATTGGGCACAAGGTAATTCTAACTGAATATGTACATGTAGCCCCATGGCTTGTTCATTTACCCCTGTACTTTCTTATCTGCATAACTGTAGGTCATGACTGTCCCATATATCTACCTCCTTTGTTCAGTAGATCATCACTTCTCTTTCACATTTTAATTATGTCCTTCTCTGTCTCATTTTATTGTAACTGATAAGATTACATGTGTTGAAAAACTCGCCAAGAAGTCCCACCGTTTGTATTTTTTTAAAGAAAAAATCGTATTGCTCTGTTTTTTGCTGAATTCTTCAAAAGCAAATAAATTTTTTCAAAATGCGTTTTCAGCATTAGAAGCCATGTCATTCATGTATTAACATAGTAGTCTTATGGCCTGGTAGAAGATGATTCAATCAAGCCTCTTTTTGCTTCACCATTTCTATGGGTTGCAATTGAAATCAGTCCACTTTTCAAGTGAAGCACTAAGAAGTTAGATAAGTGCAATGGGCGCTCTCAGACTCAGACTGGGCCATAGGGGAACAGATGAATCCACCGAAGGTCCGCTCTGCAGGTGTAGGCCACTTACCCCCGACATGAACAGTAGTTGACAGAGTACATTTGATTCTCTACGGACAGACAAAAGCAGCATGTCATCATTCATTAAACAAACTAACTAGTTTACTAATATTTTGAAGCAGAGGTAGATTTGAGAAAGAGGATAATGTAATATTAACCTTCAGCTTAACAGTGGGCCCTCAATGTCAATGTTCCTGATGGCCTTTGCCAGCTGAGTCTGAAACTGGTGAAGTGGAAACCCTTTTGTAGGAAAAGCTTTCAGAGTAACTCAAAAATCTTTCACACATTTACCAGTTTTGATCTAATCATTGATCGATCAAAGGCAAAGGCATACAACCAGTGTCTGTTAGTGTACCAAGGTTGTCTGAATCTCAGAAGCCCAGTCACAAGTATTTATTACAACCACAAAGAAAACGGGAATGGCTTGATACATTTCCCAAGGAAAAAGAAACGCAAGTTGGGAATAGCAAAGTTGTAAATTATGGATTCTGCTGAATTCCTTCAAACTAGTTCTGTACAGTTTCCTATACTTTTAGCAACAAAGGAAAGCTTTACACAAAGACATCTCTGTGTCAGAGACCATGCCATGTGTTATCTCTTTTATGAATAACACTTTGTTGGTAATGTAAAAGTACTAAATTATCCAAGAAGTATAGGTATGTAAATTGTCTGAATCAAAGCAAAGTATAAAATAAATGTGATAACACTGGACATTCTGCACTTGGTGCTATAGACAAACACAATAATCAGAAAGCAAATATTTGTATAAATAGCCGAGAGCATATTCAATAATGATTGCTCTCCCAAAAATCAAAAGAAATATATATATTTGTAGGGGCACTACTCCAAGGAGAACATTCAAAAACCAGCGGAAGGGAATATACACACTAGATTATCATAAAATGTAAATTTTTTATTCCATTGTTTTTAAAAAATATAATATAAAGATTCACACATGACAGAATACATATAAGATCCAACATGCCAAAAGGAGGAAAGAACCAACTGATACACTAAAGGTAGGACACAAGTCCACAGTATGACCAGGGTGAATAGATGAAAAGTACTTAAGTATTAATAGTCGCAAGCAAGTGCTATCCATTCATTAAAGACAATTAGACAATAATGAGGTCCAGTCAAATTTACCCTATACTTGCACATAATTAGATAAAATGTATGCTCACCCATAGTTGGTCCGGACTTATAAGTGGCCTGCCCACAGCCCCTGACGCGCGTTTCGCGTGATCGCTTTCTCAAAGGGGAAGTGATAGTGATGTCTCGTCCCTACCGCACTATTTATAGAACACCGGCACGCCAATCTGGTCGGCGTATGCGACCGTGATACCCCACACATCAAAATGCGCACTCTGCAGGCGTCGTCATGCCACGCGCGTGTGGGCGGTATAACACCCATGGTACCAATATCCATCGCGCTGCATGTTTGGTAGAGGCCAGCCAGAGATTAAGCAGTGTCGAGTGACTCACAATGCGCACGCGCACTATCAGCGGCCATATTCCCTAAGATCCACCATGGAGTTAGCCCTAATTCATTCAATATCAGGTAGGTCGCAGTGCGCATGCGCATCGCATCGCTAGCGGCCATATTTCTGAAGATCGACAACGACACTAGCCAGGAGCTGCGTGACGCCAAATAAATCACAGTGCACATACATGCAACCAGCGGCCATGTCACCGGGGATCAACAGTAGCACCAGGCAAAGATTAACCAGTTTCGAGGAATCACGATGCACATGCGCATCACCAGCGGCCATATTTCCGAAAATCAAACACATATATCTGGCACAAAAACCATCACAAGCGATCATCTATTGTCCAAAAAGGTGGTTAAAAAATCCCCTATGGTAGGATTAATCCACCACACACACACTAATGATAGCGAGGACAAATCAATCAGACCTACCCATGGATGAAAGGGAGGAAAAAGAAGGGAAAAGAAAGAAGAAAAAGAACAGTGCAAATACATATAACAATATAGGAAATAGAATAAGTGAAAAATAATAAAAATATATAGATGCAAAGAATCATGAATAATATATATTAATAAGTGAGCAATACACAGTGAAATGGATACGAATATACGGTAATCCTCAATATATATCCCATAATAATAACAATGGCACATATAAAAATATCAGTGAAGGATGTGTACAAATTATAGTAGAGTGCAGTTCCTTGAAAAAAACACATAATATTCAATAAAGTGAAGACATAATCCCTCCCTTCCCCATATGCAGTCTGAATCTAAAAGAGTCTATATCCTTGTAAGGAAATATCGTAGTCCTCCAACGACGTGCACAAACTTGGCGGCCGGGGTCCAAAATAGGCAGAATGGATTCATCAACAAATCGCATATATCGAATTATGCACCAATACTAAATGTAAAAGACAAAGACAAAACATAAATTAAAAACAAGAAGAGCAAGAATTCCAGGGTATAAGTATTATTTACTATATAAAGTCCAAATGCACAAAAGAAGCTGTGGGGACGTGGCACCCCAATCCCAGATAGCCAACACACTTCTGTCATTAAATGAAAAAATCACAAAAAAGGTACAAAAGTTAATTTTTCATTCAATCCCTTAGGGGATATAGTGTGACAATCCACCTACACTCCCGTTGGACGAGAACCTGTTTGAGGTTGCCACCTCGGACACCCCCATGAATACAATCAATTCCCCTGACTCACAAGCCGCCAGGATCCGATCCATGATACTCCCTCAAATGTTTTGGTAGAGTCTTGAGCATTGAAATATCTAATGCCTCTTTTGCAGCCCTAATATCACGGATGTGTTCCCGAGTTCTGATTTTTAACTCTCTTGATGTGAGACCAACATATATCAGGGAGCAGGGACAAGAGATGTGATCCCTGATTTTAAATTCCCTGCTCCCGTCAGATGATTTAAAGGTCCCACATCTCACTATATTAGATATGCCACACATGAACCACATGGGAAGCAGCCGTGCTTGGGGCCACTCAGGTTAAATATCCCGGCTGTTTTGCCACATAGTGGCTATTCATCAAGTGGTCCCTCAAATTCCTGCTTCTCCTTTGTGTCATATGTGGAAAGTCTGTTAAGTGGGCTGCTAACACATTGTCGCTGCGTAATACCGGTCAATGTTTCATCAGGATATCACGGACCCGATCCCGGCGTCAATTAGACGTGGAGATGTAACTCAACTTGTATTCACATCCCTTACTTTTTTTTAAAGGGCTTCAATAAATCGTCTCGCCCCGTGGATCGAGCTCATCTATACCCCGATTTAATGCAACGGGCACTCTATCCCCTGGCTTTAAACCTATCAGTCAGAAGAATAGACTGTTTCTCAAATCGGGTCTCCGTGGAACAAACCCTCTTGTTCCTAAGATACTGTCCAACTGGGATGGCCTTGATAGTAGTAGCTGTGAGCCGAGGAGGCATGTAGGAGCGAATTCACAGATGTTTCTTTTCTGTATAAATCAGTTTCTATCCATCCATCCTCCCCCACCCACAAGCTAATATCCAAAAAAATCAATATGTTTTTTATGCCACTGATAGGTAAATTTCAAATTAAACGAGTTATCATTCAACTGCCACATAAAATTATATAGGCTGGTCTCGCTATCCTCCCAAACATTCTATTTGGTGCCATAGAGTCTACAGTATGGTGATTTGTATAATATTTACCAGGCTGCACCACTAGTACAAATGTACACCAGGACACAACTATTGTTCAAAATAAGGCCAGTCATGTGCAAATTGTGGATGTAGCTGTCTGCATGTGTAGTTCCATATGCACGTATGTTTGTGGACAGGTGTAGGTGTAAAAAGAACCAGAATAGCGCAGAATTTAAAAAAAAATGTTTTTCACAAGGGCCATCAGTCTGTGAGGAAAATTGCTTGTGTGCAGTGACTTAATGATTAATATTGGCTAGCATGCTGTCCATTGCGCATACAGAACAATGATCTGAATTGGCATAATACAGGGTCAGTAAAAGGTGAGTAATGAAAGGTCTTTTAAAAAGATAATGTAGATTAGAGAGGTATTCTTAAGTTTCCTTCCGATAGGAAATAACTTCTCAATTGCTGGTAGTCCAATTGATGCGACCCCCCCCCAGTCCCATATGAATGAAGTGAAGGTCAATCATGAGCACTTCAGCTTCATTCAGTTTAATGGGAGTTTGAAAGATGAGCTGAGCACATGGTCTCATTAATAATGACTGGAGCAGCAGTGTACATAATCGATCTTCACTTCATTCACACCTGGGGTCATGTGTTTACCGTGACAGAGAGGAGCCAGAAGACCGCAGTGTCTGAGTTCTCCTACTCCTGCACTGAATAGAAGCACTTCACCTTCTTATTAAACTGTGTAAATTTCTTTGGGCAGTGCAGGGGTAAATCTGCTCTGTTGGGAGCTCTTAGAGCTAATCCTCCCAGCTGTGCACTGTTAGCCACTCCCATCTCCTATATAATCTGGGTCCTGACTAAGACACATTGTCAGAGGTAGCTTATGCTGCATGGCTAGGGGGATAAGTGTTGGTGTTTGAGTAGTCCATTGGTGGATTATCTGTGACTGTTGCTTGGTTTTTGTGAGTGTGATAATTCCCGTTCTTCTCCTACTTTGGTTTAACACCATCCTCCACTCCCCAGTGCATACCTCTGTTATATGTGAGTATATATTTGTATGTTTCGTATTTTCCATTTCCCCTATTCATATTTCCTTGCTCGTCTGGTTGGTGTACTATGGTGCACTACTCCTCCTTTCTCCCCTGAGTGGGGAAAGGGTACAGACTTAGGGCAGATTCAGGGGCTAAAGCAAGGTATGTGCTCCCAGCATCTTCACCTTCAGAAGTAATCAAGGGAACATGGCAAGCTAGGGCATTGGGGATCAGGAAGGAGCCCCTGGTCACGGATAACAGAGTCGTGACACCTGGTTTTCTGGACTGTGGGGGATCAGGGTTCGCACCCCTAGTGATAGAAAAGTTATTATTTTAGTATTAAGTCTTTTGTTGTTTAGCTAGTTTTCTGATTTTTATGTCAATGTGGCTTTTCTAGATGTCTTAGACAGATTTATGAAATATGTCATATTAAAGTCGTAATATTTGGCTCAACTCTATTTTATTTCCCCCGGAGAGACTTTTTAAAACGCCATTTATTTTGGTCCCTTTTTTTTGCTGAATCATTACTTTTCCAGCTAAAAAAACAGTTAAAGACAAAGATAAAAACAATTTTTAGGTTTTGTGCAAAATTCATCGCATGAACCATTTTGATCAATTTAGTGCAAAAATTGTCAGCGAACACCATAGGACAAAAAAGTAAAGTGACTTAAACCCTCCATTCAAATGATGAATTGTAACCCAAGACTATAAAAGTAGGTTCATTGGTAAGGTTGCTGAATGAAATCCATAATATCATGTTGAGGTAATGTAAGGAGGTTGCTTTCCCTGCTCCTTACCTGGAACCACTTAGTCAGACAGCTGGGTTGTTGGGGGGAAGACTTTCTGCCCTGGACAGAAGGGACCATGTGACTGCTGGGGGCAGAGAGGAAGAGAGGGGGTGTGGTCAGAAAAGAGCGGAAGAGCAGAGTGCACGAGACAGAGGGGACAGCGTGCCAGACAGAGAGCAGACTGCAGCGCCGCGCTCCGCAAAAGAGAGTGCTCCCCGTGAGGGCACTGAGGCTGAGATACCAGCCATAGTGGAGGTTGGATGTGAGAGTGTGGACTTGGAAGCCTCCGTAATCAGAGAAGACATATCCCCTGGCAGTGACCTGAGCACGCAGCCCTGGTAACCGCAGAGACAAGCCAGGATCCCTGAGTGTGACAAAGTAAACTGCTCAGTGTGTGTGTAGCATTGCTGCTGCAGAGAGAGACTGCCAGCCTGATATACAGAGACTCGCAGCAGAGTAGCCGAGTAACTTCCTGCTTTCAGCTTCACTGGAAGAAAAGACTGCAAAAGACTTAACCCCAGAGTCTCCAGTTCCCAGGAGACAGAGGAGAGACTTCAGGATCTCAAGCGCTGCTGGTGACTGTACCCACGTTGGAATAAAGGTACCGTCACACTAAGCGACGCAGCAGCGATACCGACAACGATGTCGATCGCTGCAGCGTCGCTGTTTGGACGCTGGAGAGCTGTCACACAGACAGCTCTTCAGCGACCAACGATGCCGGTTCCCTGGTAACCAGGGTAAACATCGGGTTACTAAGCGCAGGGCCGCGCTTAGTAGCCCAATGTTTACCCTGGTTACCAGCGTAAAAGTAAAAAAAAAAAACACTACATACTTACCTTCCGCTGTCTGTCCTCCGGCGCTGTGCTTTCCTCTGCACTGTATAAGCACAGCGGCCAGAAAGCACAGCGGTGACGTCACCGCTGTGCTCTGCTTTCCGGCTGGCCAGCGCTCACAGTGCAGAGAAGCAGAGCGCCGGGGACAGACAGCAGAAGGTAAGTATGTAGTGTTTGATTTTTTTTACTTTTACGCTGGTAACCAGGGTAAACATCGGGTTACTAAGCGCGGCCCTGCGCTTAGTAACCCGATGTTTACCCTGGTTACCAGTGAAGACATCGCTGAATCACACACGCTGATTCAGCGATGTCTGCAGGGAGTCCAGCGACGAAATAAAGTTCTGGACTTTCTGCAGCGACCAACGATGGCACAGCAGGATCCTGATCGCTGCTGCCTGTCAAACTCAACGATATCGCTAGCCAGGACGCTGCAACGTCACGGATCGCTAGCGATATCGTTCAGTGTGACGGTACCTTTAGGACCCTCCAGTCAGGACCTCTCTGGACTGATAAGTTACAAGAACACTCGTTAACCCTTTTGATTCTGCTTAACTGTTTACTGTTTGATTTACAGTATTTCTATTAACCCCCTATTTACTCCCTGCGAGGAGAATCTTACTCCTGTTTATAAATTCCCCTCAACAGTTGGTCTGTCGGTTCCATGGTGACATACTCAACCCTGCAGACTATTACAGTTAGGTCTATGGTTTGCTTCTTGTTTACAGATAGTAATATCATGCAAATGGCAAGCAAAGTTTTCACAACAAGTTTACACCCCAATTTACACCTTTGTTCTGCTGAAAATGGGCTAAATGGTGTAAGCTCATAAATAATAAAATGCTGCCTTATCATCCAGACTACCTTATTGATACGATTTAATTTTTAATTTGTGTGATTCGTAAACAAAGAAATAATTAAGTGTATATTGAGGTGGAAACAAGAGTCCTACTGCTAAGAGAAGAATGTACAGGGGCACATGTGTTCATTATATATATTATAAAAATAAAGATAAAGATTATATAGACTGGTGCCGAAGCCAATTCTACCGAGCAAATGGTCAGAAAATGCCCAAATATGCCAGCATAACAACAGTCCCACATCCTGCCATGCTGCATCAAAATAAGTAATAAACTGTCCACCTATCCTTTAATAGTACTCATATGGTATACAGCACTCCATGCCCACATAGAACTATCCACCACCTACTTTGGCCCCATGGTACCTGAACAGGTAGAACTCTCATACATAGGACTTACTCACATCAGTGTATAAATCAGACTAGCACTACCCGATTTTTCACTGGATAGCAATCGGACCAGTGTTAGTCAATGGGGCAGTGCTGATGACCGATTTTCTTTTTACTGACAGATTCTGCTGCAATTTCACTCCGAGATTGGATGGGTGCTAGAAAAAATTGGATGTCAAGTGAGAGTGAAGTGGCTACTGATTGGCTGCAAGGTTGACGTGGCATAACAATGTCATGCAAGCCACAAGAGACCCAGTGCAGTCACCGCTAGAATGGTGCCAGGACCAAAGGTGAGTATACACTGCTTTTATTTTTGATGGGGGAACATAGCAATGGAGAAGGTGTTGACCAAGAAGTGGACCACTCCTTTTAGTTCTGAATTCACCAAGCTTACTTGCATAGGTTTCAGTTGTACAGTACAATAAGCGCTATAGCTAACAAGGCAAAAACCTTATTAATTTGTTTTCAGGATTGAAAGGGTTGACCATGACTTGTATAATGGTGACCTATCCTTCAGATTAAAATGATGGAGGTCTGAAACCCAGCACATCCAGCAATGAGGTAGCTGAGCAGCAGTTCTCGAGAATGGACACTACTGTCATGTGTCTGGGTTCGAACCCTTAAGCCTGT
The DNA here is from genome assembly GCF_032444005.1 of Ranitomeya imitator. Classification (NCBI taxonomy): domain Eukaryota; kingdom Metazoa; phylum Chordata; class Amphibia; order Anura; family Dendrobatidae; genus Ranitomeya; species Ranitomeya imitator. The sequence continues at coordinate 179,427,557 of NC_091288.1, read as the reverse complement.
GCTTGGCTTCTCTGTTCACTGAGCCACCACAGTTATAACTTTTCTCCGGGTGTTTATTGTCTGTTATCCTTGCTTTAACTGTTTTAGATTAACAGGTATTTTCATGTATTCTTTTGTCTGCCCCATCACCTTTTGGGTGCAGCTATATATACTTCCCCCTTCTGGTATTTCCTGCTGGTGACCTTTCTGACGGCACTGCGAGCATGAGAACTTTCTCACGCTCGTGGTGACATCAGTGTAGTCAAAGGAGTTCATTGGATATGAACTCCGCACAACTTTAGCACGTCACCGCGAGGCACCGAGCTAGCAAGAAATGGCAGCGCAGTGTTTCTGTTGGATGGCAGGCTGTATAGTCACATCATAAATCCTCCTATTATGCCCCAAAATGTTACATGAATGAAAGTAGAAATCAGATTGTTAAAAGTTACAAAGCTTTATTTCTCATTTATCGTATATTAAAAGCAACAAATACAAGACATATACATTTGGTTAAATGTTGATGAAAAAGGACAAGTGGAACAATGTAAAAATATTTGATATCACTATAACAATTTTTAGAACAGTTTCATCTCACTGCATGTCTTTAGAAGCAAGAGTGCTTTGTGGAGACTAAGGAGTGGGATTACATGTGTACACATAAAAAGAAGGTGCTTTCACATAATCGCCAAATGGCATAAGAATAGTGTCTCCCAACATGCCCACAGGCCTTATCCACACTGCAATTAGAATGAACACAGAGGGAAAAAAGTACAGATGCTTGCATATGAGTAAAGTGCTGAATATAGTGCTTACCCATATGCTATAACAGCTAGTACACGCTGTGGTCCGTAACCCCGACGCACGTTTCGGAATGGAGTCAATATCCATGGCCCCTTCCTAGGCTATTAATATCAGCCGCAAAATGTGTGTTGTCAGATCTCATAAGACAAAATTACACATACATGTTCACCACCAGTAGACTAAAGATAATAAAGAAAGAAGTAAATGTGTAATTAAAAGCTAACTTTTATTTCCATATAAATTTAAGATTTTTGAAAAATTATTTCATATATATCATTAAGATGTACAGTATATTGGATCACAGTTATAAGATGTTATAGTCACTGCGATCCACTAGATCCCGATTAATGTTAGACGTAGCCTCAATAATTATAATCTTAATTAAATGTGGTTCCTGACTATTGTCCCTCACAAATTACCGTATTAGTCAAGTGAATACCCGTATTATAGATACCAAGTATTGCCCATTTAGAGGTAGATGATATAGAATATGAAGTTAGGGATGCTTTAGAAGGTACTTGCTTAGATTTGATGGGACTCTAAATAAGAGCACTCAATTCACTGACAGCAAATATAGAACTCAAAATAATTAATTTCCTCTTGACAAGACACTGGGTGCAAGCATTACGTTTAGGATTTTTCTCGCTTTCTATATTTTATTTTTGTTATTTTTTATTTGGTTCCATTAATTCAGGGGGAAAGCTGAGCGAAAACCAGGCGAATAGTTTCATAATGCATCCAATAAAACAGACTGCGTGGCATACAATGAATTTAAAGAGCATTGCTCACTCGAAAGGCTTTTTACAGTAATGTCTCTGCATCTCAAATGATTTCACCATCCCAGTTTAACCAAATAGGCTTTTTAATGGCTCATGTTTGTTTCTATAGAGCAGAGACTAAACTGTGAGTGATACAGAATGTCCAACTCATTACAATAGCACAGGAAATATCAGGCTGCAATCTATTTTATCAGCGCTTTATAGGAAGCTGTTAGCTTGTCCATCAAGTGCACATGTTTGTACGGTTGCCAGGAGTTTTAAAAGGGAAAAATAGATTATAACAATTGCACTTCTGCAAAATTCAATTTGGACTGCTCTTAATGAATAGCACCAGCTGCCTGCGTTACATTCTGTTACTTATCAAATGTTCCATCATTAGGCTGCCATGTTATGGTGGTTTTATGGAGCTATGTTGTAGGGTGCTGAATGAAGATATGTGTTAAATATCATGCATACATGTTCTATACATGACACTGTGGAGAGAATTGATTTTCATTTTTTAAACCCCTCTCAAAATGTTACATTTAGTCAATGTCACATTTTGGCCAACAAGGAGATTGTTGGCCAAAATCTCCTAATACATGACCCCATTCATCCTCCTTTCAATACGGTGCAGTCATCCCTTTTGCAGAAAAGCAGCCACAAAATATGATGTTTCTGCCACCATGCTTCATGGTGGGGATGGTGTTCTTGGGATTCTACTCATCCTTCTTCTTCCTGCAAACAAGGTGAGTGAAGTTGATACCAAAAAGTTCCAGTTTGGTCTCATCTGACCACATGACCTTCTCCCATGCCTCCTCTGGACCATCCACATGGTCATTGGTTCAAATGGGCTTGGACATATGCTGGCGTGAGCTACAAGATTTTAATCCATGACGGCATAGTGTAATGTTTTAAACTGTCCAAGCTCTCTTCAGGTCATTGACCAGTTCCTCCCCTGTAATTCTGGGCTGATGTCTGACCTTTCTCAGAATCATCCTTACCCCACGAGGCAAGAACTTGAATGGAGCCCCAGACCGAGGAAGATTGACAGTCATCTTGTGTTTCTTCAATTTTCTCATAATTGCACCAACAGTTGCCTTCTCACTAAGCTGCTTGCCTATTGTTGTGCAGGTGTACAATTTTGTCCCTGATGTCCTTAAAAATCACACAATGTAATTTTCTGGGTTTTATTGTTAGATTCTGTTTCTCACAGGTGAAGTGTACCTACGATAAAAATTACAGACCTCTCCATTCTTTGTAGGTGGGAAAACTTGCAAAATCGGCAGTGTATCAAACATTTGTTTCCACCATTGTGCTTGTGGACTTGGGACTACAAGGAATATCACAAGAAAAGTGAGAACCTCCGGTATCAGTGTCAAAATGTCAACTGATATAACAATTCATTTCTTACCCTTTACATACACTGGAAGTAGGGGAGCAATTGGTATTGTTTGTATTTTCATTCTGGTTTTGAAGAAAATCATGACATTGCTCCAAGTTGCACATATGAGCATCTTGGTGACTCAGTGGCTAGCACTATATTTTTGCAGTGCTGGGGCGCTGGGTCCAAGTCAAACCAAGGACAACATGTTTGACTTGTAAGGAGTCTGTATGTTCTCCCTGTATACCATGTTGATGTGGGTTTCCTCCCAAAGACTTGCCAGTAGGGAATTTAGATGGTTTGCCCCAGTGATGTGCAATATGATGGCGCTATAAAGGAAGGCATAATACATCTATACAGAAAAATTGTCCGCTGAGGTGGCGAGTCTACAGTACACAGTGAAAGCGCTGTGGACAAATCTTAAACTAATCTGAAACAGTCTAGTTGCCATGTTCTCTGTATTATGTCCCACAATATTTGCAATCCATATTTGTAATGTTGTCTTGATAATTGTTTTATAATGGAATAAAATTTGATATTATGATTTTGAATATTTTTGATCAATGCTCCTTCTTTGGACTATGACAGTTTGACATGGTTGCCATGTAAATTCTACCAACCTCACATAAACAACTGTAACTGTTAAGGCTCATTCAGATCTCCGATTTTTGCGTAAGAGTGATATAAAAAATATAGATAGTATTCATACCAATGATATTCTATGGGATCAGTTACATGTTCAATTTTTTTCTCTGACCAAGTTGTCCGCGGCAAATATTGAAGACATGTCTGATTTTTATCCAAGGCAATGCAAGTCTATGGGTTCGTGAAAATTTGTATTAATTATTTCCTTTACTCGGATAAGACAACATTCACGCTTTTTCTTGCTCTTAGTTTCTTCAAAAATTATGTCCGACAGAGCACAAAGAGACTCTGTCTGCATCATTAAGGTCAAAGGCTTTGTCAGTGCATAAATCCAAATCACATTTATAGGGCTTCAAACTTAAAAAAAATAAATATAAAAAGGAGAAATTAAATATACAAAAATGAAAACATTATTATTCTTTTTCCTTTTTATATACTGTATACAGTGGGGAAAAAGTATTTAGTCAGCCACCAATTGCGCAAGTTCTCCCACTTAAAAAGATGAGAGAGGCCTGTAATTGACATCATAGCTAGACCACAACTATGAGAGTCAAAATGAGAAAACAAATCCAGAAAATCACCTTGTCTGATTTGGCAAGATTTATTTTTCAAACTATGGTGGAAAATAAGTATTTGGTCATTAACAAAAGTTAATCTCAATATTTTGTTATATATTCTTGTTTTCAATGACAGAGGTCAGACGTTTTCTGTAAGTCTTCACAAGGTTGGCACACACTGTTGGTGATATGTTGACCCATTCCTCCATGCAGATCTCCTCCAGATGATGTTTTGGGCCTGTTGCTGGGCAACACGGACTTTCAATTCCCTCCAAAACTTTTCTATGGGGTTGAGATCTGGAGACTGGCTAGGCCACTCCAAGACCTTCATATGCTTCTTATGAAGCCACTCCTTGTTGCCCTGGCGGTGTGCTTGGGATCATTATCATGCTGAAAGACCATCCATTGTTTCAACTTCAATGCCCTGGCTGATGGAAGGAGGTTTGCACTCAAAATCTCACCATACATGGCCCCATTTATTCTTTCATGTACACAGATCAGTCATCCTGGTCCCTTTGCAGAGAAACAGCCCCAAAGCATGATGTTGCCACCCCCATGCTTCACAGTAGGTATGGTGTTCTTTGGATGCAACTCAGCATTCTGTTTCCTCCAAACATGACAAGTTTTGTTTCTGCCAAACAGTTCTACTTTGGTTTCATGAGACCATATGACATTCTCCCAATACTCTTCTGGATAATCCAAATGCTCCCTGGCAAACTTCAGACAGGCCCGGATATGTACTGGCTTAAGCATGTTTGAGTAGTCTGCATGAAAAAATTGGACAGCGCTTGGATGAATTGCTGTCCATTTTTCATGGACTGCTGGATAGGACAAGGTAGAGAAACTATTTTTTTGGTTTCTCATCTGAGAAAAACTGATGAAACTTTTATGTAAATCTGCACAAAATCATTGAGGAAACTTTTGGGTATTTTTCGTCATATAGACCCCTTAATGCCACTTCAAATGTGATGTGGTCGCTAAAAAAATGGTTTTAGAAATATTGTTAGAAAAATTAGAAATCGCTGGTCAACTTTTAACCCTTCTAACCTCCTAACATAAAAATGTTGCTGATGTAAAATAAATATGTGGGAGATGTTATTTATCAACTATTTTGTATGCTGTAACTCTCTGGCTTAAGGGTATAAAAATTAAACATTTGAAAATTGCGACATTTTCTAAATTTTTGCCCAAATTTCTATATTTTCACAGCTAATCGTACAGAATATCAACCTAAATTTACCACTACTGTAAAGTAAAATGTGTCACTAAAAAACAATCCCAGAATCAGTGGAATATGTTGAAGTGTTCCAGAGTTATTTAATTTGGTAAAAATTGTAAAATTTGCCCTAGGTGGTCAGGAAAGCGAAAACAGGCTCGGGATTAATGGGGGTATGGGTTGGCTTCCCGTCCAGCCATCAGGCTTGATAAAGAACTGTTAGTTACAGCTGTTTATTACAGGAATGCAGGTAGATTTTTTGATTGCTGCACATATTTTTTTTTTTACTTTTTTCACTCTCCAGAAGTACTAAATAATTGGTTTAGACCTCTGATGCAGTGATCATAAATCACTATTCATCACAGGGAACAAAATTCTGCATTTTTGGTAAGCTGATCACAATTTTTTTCATACTGTAAACATTGATAGGAAATGTAGCAAGCCTATAATCAATCAAAGCGATTAGTATTCGTTCACGTATACGCTTTTTTATATATACTTGTTAGGCTTTCTCTGTATACTCTATGGAGAAAATTCTAATTTCCTGACTCATCACCCCAGAGATCTTTTGTGTGATATACAGCATTAATGCTATCACTCATTATTTTAAAGAATCAGCATAAAACGCTCACGCTTGGTATTGGATGTTGTGAGTATCGGTGAATAATGATCATTCACTGTCATAGCTGTGTGCTAAAAAGGGGCCCGGTGTGGGAATAAATAATGCAAATTTGTCAGACGCTGTCGAAACCTTTTGGATCTTCCTTGACGTAGGACAATGAGTCACATCCTTTTGATAAAGTACATCCTACCTCTATATTATTAGCAAATGCAGTCAAGTGCATCAGACTGCATCTGCCAGCGAGAATAGAGATGCTTGTTTGGAGGACAGAATTAGATAATTCTGTTCCCAGCATGATGTGTTTATGGTTCAAAAACCAAAGTACAGATTGGAGATTTGTCCCAGGTCAGCGTCTCCTTGACAGCCGGTGCGGCGTTGCATACTAAATGTGTGTGCATTAAAAGTTTGATGACAAAAATAAACAGAAGTTACTCCAGGGTACGAGGCGGGCAGCGATATAATACACCTTACAGATATCAAGCAGAAAGCCAAGGGAAGGGAAAGATGACAGAATGATGAATGGACCATGAAGGTGTAGACTGAGCTGCGAGGAACAAGAGGAGCTTTGTTAAGGAACGTGTACCATAGTCATTTAATAAAATGTTCGAGCGATAAAACTATAAATGTGGCCACTGTGGCCTTTAAATATTTCATATTAGAAGAACAGATTTATAGATTAGACAATTTCTCAGGCTCAAGATGGGTCGTTTTGCCAGTCTGTAAGTCTATTTGTACGTGATTAGGCTTGAGCGAAACGGATCGGCCAAATTCAAAAGTTGCCGACTTTTGGCAAAGTCGGGTTTCATGAAACCCGACCCGATCCTAGTGTGGGATCGGCCATGCGGTCGGCGATCTTCGCGCCGAAGTCGCGTTTCGTATGACGCGTTTGGTGCCATTTTTTTAGCCAATGAAGGAGCGTGGGCAGAGTGATGACATAGGTCTCAGGGGCGTGCACGCCTATCGTCATCTTCTCGCTTGTGCGCTGTAGCGATTTGCAATGTGTAACACCAGCTTTCCTGTTCAGGGACAGAGGAGAGAGAGAGAGAGAGAGAGATTTCCCATTGACTTTGGATTGGGTTTCGTGTTTCGGTCGATCCCCGACTTTTCGCGATAATCGGCCGATTTCACTCGACTCGACTTTTGAGATAGTCGGGTTTCGCGAAACCCGACTAGACCCTAAAAAAGTAAAAGTCGCTCAACCCTATACATGATATCTGTGGTTTCCTTCATATCATGTTCTTGGGTCAACTCCAGTGAGGCACTGCCAAGCAATGAACCCATTATTAGACCAAGAAGTTAATATGCCTAGGTTATTTGGTGCCACCTATGTCCCCGAATCTGCTGCTGTAGCTACATTGATGCTAATCTGGCCAAAGGGCGTACAGGAGGCCAGCCTCACACAAAAGGGCTCATGTTCATGACCGATAATATTGGACAAATGCTATTCATGCATCCAAAAAAGCGAAAAAAGCTATAGCCTTAAAATACAAACGTTTTATTTCAATCAATTGTTAAAATCAACACATTGTATAAAACAGAGAAATAAGAAATTGCGAAGACACTGTACAAACTGTATACGGACCAGCCTACGGATAAATGGCGCTATGGGCTTGTGTGAAAAAATGAGCATATAGGTATACAGAAAAAAGGTGTGTAAATCCACAGTGGGAAAAAGGGGGTAAGAAGGGGGTGAAAAAAATCCCCCCTACGGCTAATGTATCTGTACCTAAATGAATTTGATTAGGGTTATAAAAGGCCTAAGTGAAGTTATGGCCGAGTAGAGTAAAAATGCTCATATATATGCTCGTATATATACTTACCCCTTGATAAAGCTGCACGCGAAACGCGCGTCGGGGAACCGGTCCACGCCAACGGAGGTAATGTGCCTACGCCACTGAGCGATTTAACTCTTGGGTCTTTATGTGATAGGGTAATTTAACCCCTTGATCCCCTATTAAGCTGCACTTGCACCTTATTAATCACTAATCTCACCTCTCTGAGCATTTTAACTCTACTCGGCCATAACTTCATTTAGGCCTTTTATAACCCTAATCAAATTCATTTAGGTACAGATACATTAGCCGTAGGGGGGATTTTTTTCACCCCCTTCTTACCCCCTTTTCCCACTGTGGATTTACACACCTTTTTTCTGTATACCTATATGCTCATTTTTTCACACAAGCCCATAGCGCCATTTATCCGTAGGCTGGTCCGTATACAGTTTGTACAGTGTCTTCACAATTTCTTATTTCTCTGTTTTATACAATGTGTTGATTTTAACAATTGATTGAAATAAAACGTTTGTATTTTAAGGCTATAGCTTTTTTCGCTTTTTCGGATGTATATATTTTTCATGAGCTGCCTGAACCTAGGCATGGCATATCTTTGAGGTTATTAAATGCTATTCATGGTTGTAATGGATAGCACTTGCCACCATGATATTTTATGGAGATGTCCACATGTCCGTTTTTTCCCTCAGAGCAGGTGGTCCAAGGAAAACATAGGAGACATGTCCGATTTTCACGGACTGACAGAATGGAGAGGGCGGAGAAACTTTCTTTTTACTCTACATCTCCAAGAAAAACTGATCCCGCTCTCATCAAACTCCGATCAAACTCCGAGTGATCTGACCGGTTTTCTTGGATGCGGGAAAAACGGTTGTGTGACCCTACCCTAATGTCAACTAAATCCGCAAGATTTTAGTCGAACTTTCCTATAGTCACATGTATATTTTATGTTGAACCGATGTTCCTTTGGTCTAAGAAAAAAGGACCAAACATGTTAAGATGCTTTTTTTTTCTAACAAATATTTCCGGGGTAATTGATATTGGAAATATGTTACTACTGTTACTCTTGTTATTCTCTGAAGAAGCATAAGTAGAGAAAACCAAGGGGTGATTGAATAGTGTAACTATACCCTTTTTTCTAGATTATCTCACTCCCCCACACCTGAGATGATACGTTCTTCTGTCTTCTTACCTAGTTCAATATGAGGAACTACATCTCTTCCAAATTTATCAATAATGTCCGGTTTTTTATTGTGCAGTTGCCTTTTAAAGGGAATCCATCACCAGGTTTTGCTGTGTAATCTGAGGACAGCATGAGGTAGCAGCTGAGACACTGAATTCAAAGATTTGTCACTTTCTTTGGCTGTGTGCTGTTGTTTACTTACAATTTAGGTTTTATCACTAGGAGATAATCACTACAGCAGTGCCTGAGCACTGGTCCGGCCGCGCCTCCTACTGTGATAAGCAGCTCACTGTCAACAGACAATGTACATACAGAGCCTGGTCTGGGCGGGGTTAGCTTTCTGAGCTCTGCTTCATGCTGCATCTAAAAACTCTGATAGTATACTGGATGCATTGTGAAACAAAGTGATATATTGCTGGAATCAGGGTCTCTTGCCTAACATTATGCTATTTTCAGATAAAATAGCAAAAACCGGCTGATAGATTCCCTTTAATAATATCATACAGTATTGTTACATCACAATAGTAGAAACCTGTGGATTAAATCACTGAAAATAAAAAAGCAAAACAAAAACCACAATTGGCTATTAAAAGTAGATTCAGAGATTAAAAAGTAATAAAAAAACCTCAGTGCCATTTATTTGCATATAGAGACCAAATTTAAACAATAAAACATGTCAATACAATGACAGCGCAATGACCTCTGTGTATTGTCAACCTAGACACTAGTAAACCATGTATCAAACTCATGTGCAACTTCGGTTAATCACAGGAAACTAACTAGGACTAAGTGATCTAGTATTCTATAAACGGGTGTTGACAGTTAGTTATAAAAATATGTAACAAAAACACATTTATTGGTCAATGTCATGTCAACAAGCTTTGAATAAATCAATAGTACAAACTAAAATACTAAACTTTGCAACAGACAATGTCGTAGAAACCTGTTTTTTTCTCCACTTTCGAGCCACTTCTCCTCTTTCCCCAGTTTGAACTTTTCATTGAAACTAAAAAACTGCTACATTTCTTCTTGAGCAAAACAAAATGGATTGACAGCTCATTAAGAAATCAGATGAAAGCTGCCTATTGAAATTATAGAGAAGTGGACGAGTAGAGCAAAAGAGGCACAGAGATTATGCTGCTAGATCTATTATTTTTTATTACCCAGAGCTGGATTCACAAGTACACTGCTCAGTACTGTTGTACAGTGTCTTCAATGCGGATGTTTCTCAATATGTGCAAGATAGGGCCAGAAGAGCAGAAATAACTGATGTCTGTGAGAGCTGTGTAAAGGAAGCATCAATAAAAGCAACTGTCCACCTACAAGCTCAGAGACAACTGAAACTTAAAGATAGATCCACAGAAAGGAAATGTGGTGAAAAATACAAGATACTGTTAGGGTACACCTGCTTAGATGGATCCACTAAGCCACAGGTCAGAATAATTACACTGACTGAAGGTGATGGGCATAATGGCGAGGACCGGGGCAAGGTGCTACTCTGGAGAGCAAGGAAGAAAGTGGAGAAGGACACAGCAAAAGGCACCCGAGCAAGAAATGAAAACAATCTCAAGAAAGCAGATGATGGGTTGAGTGGAAGGTTTGAACCAGGAGAGAAATACAAATTGAATAAGGAATTAACAGAAATGTTTGCATCATAATAGGAACAACCTCTGAATAACAGTTTGTAAAGCATGCAGCAGGTGATGGGTTAATCAGCAGGTCTGAGGAGCAGTTGATGCAGGTTGTAGAAACCACAGGGATTTACATAGATAACTTTAATATGGTCTATAGAGGTTTCAGAAAAGTTCTGCAGACTGTGCTATACTTTATGTACCGAAATAGTTGGCGGACAACCCACTAAGGGAGTCTTAAACGGCTGTCCTTAATCAGCCAGTTGTCACTTGTTCACGTGGGGTCCAGTTTCTTCTTCCTCCCACTGTGGATTACCCATCTCATTATTGCTATATTGTCTATGAGAGTGGAAGAGTAAGCCGAGTACAGCGCTTTACAATCTCTAACATGCGATAGACAATAAATGGAACATTAGCACAAAAATGTCCTAAATACATGTGGAACTGGCACTTCAAATTAATATTACAACCACCATTCTGATGACGATCATCAACAGAAACATGAAGAAATACAGAATACATAAAATATCCAATTTTTATTAATAATAAATTAAAAAATGACATCAATAGGGAGATTAAAAAAAGTAGAAATGCTTCACAGCAAGAGGCGCCATAAAATCAATACAAATAATTAATTAGTATAAATATCTGAGTATAACCAGGTATAACTGCCAATGAATAAGAGTATTGCACAGTAAGACCCAAATGGCGCAAGCAGCCCCCAAATGCTGAATGAGCAAAAAGAAACTTAACAGTGTAAGGGGAAAGAATGTGGCCAAAGAATGAGGTATATGCAGTATAGCTACCTGGAGGTAAGAATGGCAACTTCCCACCCCGACGCGCGTTTCACCGCTGGCTTCTTCTGGGGGCGTCACTTGTAGTGAGGCATTTCTGCTTTTTTTAAATCTCACTTTTGATGTCATTGTTTAATTTATTATTAATAAAAATTGGATATTTTATACATTCTGGATCTCTTCATTTTTATGTTGATGATCGTCATCAGAATGGTGGTTGTAAAATTGTATTGCATTGTATAAACGGAACATTTCATAGTGCTGTGAGGATCCTTGGGGGTCCCAGTGGTCAGACGCTCTATGATCAGCAAGTTATCATCTGTCCAATGGAGAGAATCAACGATGAAACCACTGTGGTGGCGATGCACTTAGGGACTCCACATACTGCAAGTAACACATTTTTCTTTATTTTTTTTAGCTGTTTTGGGTGGTTCACTTGATACTGTTTTTATTCATTTAAGTATTTAGCCACATTATCATTGTTGTGTGTTGTTTTATTTGTGATTTGTCTGTGTATGTCCCCTGTCTTATTGGGGTCGGTGCATATCGCACTTTTTAGTGCAGTTTTAGGTCTTTTTACTTGTCTGTCTTGTATTGCTATATTTACAAATATATTCATGGTCTTTTATATTCATGTGTTTTTTTGCTCAGGGACTCCAATCTCAGAAAAGTCTGCAACCTCAAAATCTCATACCAGTGGTATGGTTTTAGGGGAGATTTAACAAATAAATTCCCATATAGATTGGAAAATCCCATTGCAATTCTGCATTGTTATTAATTGTCTGAATTGTGTTGCTAATCTCGCGCTAATAAAAGCAAGGAAAGAAATTCGCTGCTGAAAGTATTTCATAAATATTTAATTGCTAAACAAGTTATTAACGCATTCCAGGATAATTAATAGGCGATAAATTCCGGCAAATTTATGATTCATTGTGCTAAGCAAATCAGGACAATTACTGTTTATAATATTAATCCCACAAGTCAAATATTACTGGAGTAATGACCATTAAGCCACAGATTAATTCCTATAGACTATTTGCTTTTAGATCTACAACAAGCCATAGATTATTTTAATTAATTTGCACAATTTACTTACATATATTGAAATCACATTTGTGCTTCCCATTTCTATACATTCATATAAACTCAGAGGAGCTAGTCCAGTAGAGCCAAAGTATATATATATATATATATACCTAGAGCATGGCTGATTCACCTATACCCACCAGCCATACCCTCTCTCTACAGAAAATACTCCGTCATTTTATTAGCCTGGTATCCAAACATTGAACATTAAAGGGGTTCTCCATAGTTAGAAAAATATTATTATTTTTGACCATCACCAGCCCCATAGGTTGTGCCTGGTATTTAAGCGAATGTGGTTGAGCTGCAATACCACACACAACCTGTAGAGAGGCGCTGTTTTTGAAAGAAATTGTTATTTCAATCCTGAACAGCTCTTTAATTTTTAATGTAATGTATAAAAGGAAATGGGATGTGATTGGACAAATAGAAATTAATTTTTTTATGAAAGAGTGAATCGGACTCACCCTGCCATTCAAAAATGACCTTAAATCTATTTTTTAAATTAACCTTCTATTTTTTTTACTGTGCATAAAAAACAGAAGACTTTAGAAAACTTAACCTGACAGTTCACAGAAAAACTTGGATGATAGGATGGCCTTGGTGCTGCCATACCCTACAACTTCAAACTGCTTTTGGTTCACATACTAGTATGATATGTCTTGCAAATGTTTCTTGTGCTCTGAAAATTTCCATCTAAATTTTAGAGGGCATTCTGCCAGCACAATAGGAGCAGGAACTTTCTTTGTCCCTCGTGAAGTTATTAAAATTAAAACTTCCCAAATATCATCACCCAATAATTCATACCAATCCGTAAGTCCTGTACAATTGCAGACTTGCCAGATTAGTGATCATGTAATAGTGCCAACCGCAGTGACTGTAAATGAGTCCTTGCCAGAGTAGCACTATAGTAGAACTTGCCATGGTGTGTTGCTCATAGATCATCAGATGTCTTTCTTGTCACACCTTCAATGGTGATTATCCAATTATGGTCTATTTCGAGAGGGAAACCATGATAATAAATCATGTCTGCCATCTCTGTGCGGTGTTGGTTCTGTCTATGGGACTTTCACATATATGTGTATTTTTGCGGATCAGCGCAAAATCAATGAAGCATAAAAGAAGGAAGTCTTTCCAAAAACTGCAATGCCGTATCTTGGGACTGTGGACACTAACCAGGTCCCTAGAACCAGGGGTGTCTTAGTCTATCCCTGTCACCTAGATTACTCCTGAAAGTGGGGACGCCGGGTTCACGTATCTTGCTATGGTCCTGTATCAACTCTTATCTGTCCCCTCCCCCCACCCATGGAGATGGGAAGCTGAAGTGTATAGGATAACACTAACTAGACAAACAAGGGAAGACTGAACGGGATAATTGAAAGTATCAATCATACTAAATACACTCACCAATCAGAGTAGAACACAAGGTACACTCACCAATCAGAGTAGAACCCAAGGGAGTAAAATGAAGGAGAAAACAAATAGGAGATGATGAGGATGTGCCCACAGCCAAAACACCAAGCAACAGTTTCCTGAACAATACTCCAAACTCCAACTCCAACCACGAACTACACCTCTAGCTCCAAACCAGGCAGTAAGAACTAACACTGGCAATTCCTAAGTGGCAGAGGCGAGCATATATAGCAGAGGGGAGTTTCCAACTCTAAACAGCTGAGACAATTCAGGTAGGAAAGTTCCAGGAGTTTCAACTGAACAGATCTACCCTTGCACTGCCAGCAAGGAAGAAACCTGCACTGTTTAATAAAATGGTGAAGAACTTCTAATCAGTGTAGTAGTTGGTGAAGCCAGATGCCGCAATCTTCTGACCCCTCTCTGTTGCAATATCCCTGTGACGGAACCAGTGAACACCTATTACGGTGGATGAAAGACGATTCTGGCAGCTATAGTAAATAGAAAAAGATTCTTTACAGTTAGAGCAGGCACACGGTGGAATGCTCGATCACAAGTGGTAGTACTGGCAGACACTGTACGAATTGGATGCTTTTCTTACAACAAATGGCATTGTGGGTTATAGAGATCTAACGATAGAGAATGTAGAACTGGTAGAGAGAGGTTGAAATTGACTGACCTATGTCTTTTTTCAACCTACGTAACTAACTATGTCTGATCTTGATCTGATTCTCATATTTAAAGCACCAATGCAAATCTATGGGCCCATGAAAAGTTCGCACCACACTATGGAGGTAATCTCCTCTATAACATAAAGGAATCTAACACAATTCGAACAATTGGAGGGACATTATGGGCCAACTGAATCCTAAGGGTACTCTTTAATGGCTCAACACAACTTGTGCATTATACCTTAAAGGGAACCTTGCCTTGCGCAGGCATGTACTACGGAGGACAGAGAATGAACTTCAATCCAATATTGCGGCCAGCATGTAGCCAGCGGGTAAGGAAAGGGTGAATCAAACACCCGAAAACTCCGCCCATATGACCCCAAACCGGTCCCGCCAAATTCAGGTGACAGGTTCCCTTTAAGTTGCACGAAAATGAAAATCGATGAATTTGGTAGATAAGAAAGATGAAAAATGTCAAAGTTTTCATTTTCTGCTGTTAGCATATACAGGGTGTCCTTAAAGTCTGGACACATAGAACACACAGGCAACAATACATATTTTCAAGAAATTAAATGTTTTAACATTTTATTCAATTGGAATATTAAATACCTGTATACTATGAAAACAGAAAACTGGAAATAGAAAGTGTTAAATAATTATAGAATATACCACAAAAATCACATCTGTAAAATAATATCACACGACAACTAGGTATTTGTTAAATGTTATGTGGTCCAGGGCTTAGAACGTCATATCCATAAGCCGCATGAGAATATCTAAGTAACGCGAAGATCTATTGATTGTGGACCTGAGGGTTTAATCTATTCAACGGGATATAGAAATGTCAACTGTACATTCATATCAAAATCAGGCTTCTTATTGATTGCAAAGTCAAATTCTTTCATTACATAATTATTAGTAATTATAATCTTCCCCCTGGAGCATATCACCTATCACATTGCTGAATACTGACGGAAGGTTTAAACAAAGCCGAAACCTTAAAGCTGCATATGATACCGGGCCGCGATGGCTTGTCCTTTCTTCTTTCTTAAAGGCACAGAGGGCATCTGAAACATGTTCTAATATTTTATTTTATTTATTTTGCAAACAGTTGGAATCAAAATGATTTAACTCTCCACCTTCCCCACTCCAAATTAGTTTTTTTAGCAAACTTCACAAACTTTTGTTATTTGCAATAAACCAAGCATACAAGAAAAAGGTATAAATGAGCTAAAAACAATATAACAGGTGGTTTCTCAAAATTCAACACAAAATACAACTTTATATCAATACGTCACATCATATTTTAGGTGCCTGTGAATAGAAGAGATCACACTTTATAAGCACAGCCATTCTTCGTAACTGTGATGACCTAGAGAACCATGTTGTCTAGTGATTTTTACTATACAATGAGTGCCATAAATATAAAAAGCAAAAAACAATCACAAAAGAACATTTTTGTCACCATTTCACAACATTTTGATTTTTTGCCCCAATTTCCACTTCAATATAAGGTAAAATTAAAAGGTGTCATTCAAAACTACAACACGTCCTGCCAAGAAAAAATATCCTCTGCAGAAACATAAAAAAGCTATTGATTTGTAAGAGAGGGAGGAAAAAGAAATGCACAAAAATGGAAATTGTCCAGACTTTGAAGAGGTTGAATGGCTTTAGGATACAAGATTCTTTTCTCCGGGCCTGCCGCCAGGAGTGGCGGCTGCATGACAGCAAGTATGTGATATGCATACATACGGTTACATGCAGACTAGACATGCGTGGCCTTGCTCAATGCAAGTGTATTGAGTGAGGCTGGACACGTCTAGTCAGAATGTGGCCGGAAATATGCAAATCACATACTTGCAGTCGCAAGACTGTCCGCTCCCGGTGCTGGCATCGGAGAATCCTCAAAGCACGTAGAGTGACTTCAGGCTTAACCCTAAAGCCAGACAACCCCATTACAGGGTTATGACTACTGCAGTTTTCATAAAAACTGAAAATATTCAACCTCTTCGTGACAAGCGTCTTTAATACTTAGGAGAACACATTTTGCTGTTAGGAGCTACTGCAAATGTGATTCATAGCCAGACACCAGCTTTTGGCATTGCTCCTGGGGTATCTTAGCCCATTCCTCATGGGTAATGATCACCAGTTAGTAAATATTCTTCAGTTTATGTGCTACAACCATCTTGTTTAAAGAAGCACTCCCATCAAAGTTTTTATCCTCTGCGCAGCTAATTCTTCACTTTCCCATTAGGTCTATGGCATCACGTGATTAATAACTGACTAGCTGAATCCTTCTAAGCTCTATGTAGAAACAGGAGGCCAATTTTCCCTGTATGAGTCTCCAGTTCATTTGAGGCTTGTGTGGGCACTTAGAGAGGGGAATCATTAGACTTAGGGGCCATCTATGTTGTGGTCACCTTGTCGTGGTTGGATGGTTATAACAAAAACTGTTAACTAAGCAAGTCTTGTTTTTTATGTGTATAGCAATAGTGAAACTCATGTATTCATGAATTGCAATGTGCTGACGCACAATGTATGTATATGTTTGCATTTTGGCTGCATATAGTTTTTGTGTACCTTATATTAATATTTTAGTTTATAAGTAAGTCGGCCATTTTGTTTCCGCGCTTACAACAAGCCATAACAGCATAAAGGTGCTCTTCTAAGTATTAAAGATGAATGGCATGAAGAGTTTGAATACTTCTGAGATGGCAGTAGTCAATAAAGGGGTTTTCTCAACTTGATTTTTTAGAAGAACGATGGACCATTTAGACCCATAGTATGGTGGTGCTGGTCCAAATTGTAGTGTCTGCAAGGCTGCTAGCAGGGACAATTTTGCCTCTGTAAAATGTGAGAAACACAGAGGAACTAAAGCTGACAGGATCAAGGGATCCGCAAGTGTCAGAGTGGAGCGAACAGGCTGTAAATCATAAAGCTTACTCACACCACATGCTCCTTAAATTGGTAACCGACCACACCGAGACTGCAGGTGTCCAGTAGATATGAGTGGATTGCTTCACGTAACCCCATCCACTGTCCAGGGCAGTGCTCTTTGGTTGTGAACATGAGCTGCACGAATTACATGGGATTGCGTGACGGGATCTGCTTATCTCTAGTGGTCAATAATCTTGGTAACGTGCTGTACACTATAAGATCAAAGATCATCATTATGTATTGCTTGTATAGCGCCATCATATTCCACAGCGCTTTACAGACATTATCATCACTGGCCCCAATGAGGCTCACAATCTAAATTCCCTATCAGTAAGTCTTTGGAGTGTGAGAAGAAACCAGAGAACCTGGAGGAAAGCCAAGCAAAATCACTGCAGATGTTGTCCTTGGTGGGATTTGAACCCAGGACTAGAGTTGAGCGAATTATTCAAAATTCGGTTCCGATTATGATTGATATTGTATTTGCAATATTCGCCATACAAAGCCGAACGTCATTGGAGTCAATGGGAGTAGAAATGACCGAATATGTTCGGAATCAATCTTCATACATAAATTCGCCACCAATAGGGTACCAATATGGTACGGATATGGCAAATTCAGATTCGGTGACCGATTCCGAACATATTCGCTCAACTCTACCCAGGACCCCAGCACTGCGAGGATTGTTGTGAATTCTGCTCTTGGGTTCCCTCCAGTGGTTGTAGGTGGGAATGCAGTTGTGTCTGACTCGCAGTCCTGGCCAGGTGTATCGGATGATTACAATTCTGACTGGGATATTTAGGTGTGCAGGATCCTTTAGCCCTTGCCAGTTGTCAATGTTCCTTGTGAAGTGTTGGATCACTTTCTGGCTTCTCCTGCTTGCTGCCAAATTCAGCAAAGATAAGTGTTTTGTTTTTGTATCTGTGGCACACTGCCAGTGTGCTTGTTTCAGTTTTATTCCTGCTCTGTTTGTAGGATTCACTGGAGTTGCAGATTTACGCTCCTACATCTTTTAGCTAGATGTAGGAAGTTTTTTGTATATTCTGCTGTGGATGTTTTGAAGGGTATTAATACTGACCGCACAGAACTCTGTCCCATCCTGTCCTATCTAGCTAGAGTGGCCTCCTGCGCTAAATCCTGTTTTTTCTGCCTGTGTATGTTTTTTCCTCTCCGACTCACCGCCAATATTTGTGGGGGCTGTCTATCCTTTGGGGATTTTCTCTGAGGCAAGACAGTATTCCGATTTCCATCTTTAGGGGTATTTAGTCCTCCGGCTGTGACGCGGTGTCTAGGTGTGTTAGGTACACTCCACGGCTACTTCTAGTTGCGGTGTTAAGTTCAGGTTTGCGGTCAGTACAGTGGCCACTTTCTCCAGTGAAAGTTCTCATGCAGCTCCAAGGTCACCAGATCATAACAGAGGATACAGTGCTAACCTCTAAGCTGTCCTGAGAATGTAGAGGACTGTTAATAAGGAGTGAATTGCAAAGTTACTTCTTTTCATAAGGGCTTGGCAATTTTAGCCATTTATGAACTCGAAACAACTTCTTTAAAAGTGGCATGTTTGGTTGAATTTGGAGAAACCACTTGTTATATTAGTTGTGTAGAGCTATTTGAATTGATTTAGTTTGATTGGTTTATTAAAAAAAATGTAAATTTTACTAGTAATACTATAATTTGCAATGGGATTGAATAGTTTTCATTGCAACTGTAAGTCTTTATTTTGCCCCAATATGTAATTCTTCTTTATTGTCCTACTGTTGTATCTTTTTTAACCATGTTACAATAAAGCTGTCGGATATCAGTGTGCTGTTTGCCATTTATGCTGTTACTTTCCTTTGTTCTTATCTGTTGAATTTCCTAGCAGGTCATATTTTATTATCTGCATTGAGTGTCATTCCTCCAGCAGAGCTCAAGATGAGTCTAAATATTTCTCATCTATTGCTATAGAGCCCCCGCGGTCTCCACTGTCCCGACCTGACTCTGATTGTCATCGCCTGTAGGATCTTCACAATGTAGCTTCAAGATACTGGAAGAATGGAACATTAGGCTATAATTCAGTGCAAATAGCAGTAGGAGGTTACCTGATGAACATATAAAGGCAACTAAATAAGCTACTCCGGAGCGGGCAGACAAATGGAAAATGCCACAATGGTTTAGCCAAGTCACAGTGCAGGGAAGTGGCCGCTTCTCATTTCGTTTTAGCTTTGTAACTTCCCAGACAATGAAAATAATTGACAAGAATACTGATAACGTGGAAAATCACACTCTCAGTCTCTTGGTTTATGAATAATGGGGCTATTTTTATTATTTCAAGACACAAAAGAGCATAGTAGAACCAAAAACACTCAGTTTAAAAAAAATCACAGTAATCCGCAAGTGCTAGTAAAAGATGTAAAAAACAGGGTATATGGTTGATACGTTTTTTTGCAAAAAATGTATACTAAGCTGCTCCACCAAACGTCATGGTATACCCATATCAGAGCAGTCCTAACTGATGTATGCAATCCCTATCTGATGTATTTAAAAACCTGATCATCTGTATATTACCTGTGTGAACAGGGTTCAAAGAGGAAAAGTCCATGTGGACATGCTGAGTGGAACAGCTTTTGTGCAGATAGCCCAAGAGGAGTGGTGGGTAACTCCCCAGTCTTGTAGACACAAGAGAACAATTATGGAAACAGGAACACATGGGCTACTCCGCACAGTGAACAAGTCTGTAGGAACATGCTCACACACCACCAAGAAACTTGAAGACACAAAAGAGCATAGTAGAACCAAAAACACTCAGTTTCAAAAAAATCACAGTAATCCGCAAAAGCTGTTCCACTCAGCATGTCCACATGGACTTTTCCTCTCTGAACCCTGTTCACACAGGTAATATACAGATGATCAGGTTTTTAAATACATCAGATAGGGATTGCATACATTAGTTAGGACTACTCTGATATGGGTATACCGTGACGTTTGGTGGAGCAGCTTAGTATACTTTTTTTTTGCAAAAAACGTATCAACCAAATACCCTGTTTTTTACATCTTTTTACTAGCACTTGCGGATTGCTGTGATTTTTTTGAAACTGAGTATTTTTGGTTCTACTATGCTCTTTTGTGTCTTCAAGTTTCTTGGTGGTATGTGAGCATGTTCCAACAGACTTGTTCACTGTGCGAGTAGCCCATGTGTTCCTGTTTCCATAATTGTTCTCTTGTGTCTACAAGACTGGGGAGTTACCCACCACTCCTCTTGGGCTATCTGCATATCTGCACAAAAGCTGTTCTACTCAGCATGTCCACATGGACTTTTCCTCTCTGAACCCTGTTCACACAGGTAATATACAGATGATCAGGTTTTTAAATACATCAGATAGGGATTGCATACATCAGTTAGGAGGACTGCTCTGATATGGGTATACCGTGACGTTTGGTGAAGCAGCTTAGTATACATTTTTTGCAAAAAACGTATCAACCAAATACCCTGTTTTTTTACATCTTTTTACTAGCACTTGCGGATTACTATGATTTTTTTGAAACTGAGTGTTTTTGGTTCTACAAAGCTCTTTTGTGTCTTCAAGTTTCTTGGTGGTGTGTGAGCATGTTCCTACAGACTTGTTCACTGTGCGAGTAGCCCATGTATTCCCGTTTCCATATTTTTATTATTTTACAGTATAGTGACTAGTGATGAGCGAGAGTACTCGTTGCTCGGGTGGTCTCCGAGTATTTGTTAGTGCACTGCTCGGAGATTTAGTTTTTGTTGACACAGCTTAATGATTTACAGCTGCTAGCCAGTCTGAGTACATGTGGGGGTTGCCAGGTTGCTAGGGAATCCCCACATGTATTTAGCCTGTCTAGCAGCCATATATCATGCAGCTGCCTCAACAAAAACTAAATCTCCGAGCACTAACAAGCACTCGGAGATCACTCGAGCGTGCTCGGGAAAACCCAAGCAACGAGTATACTCGCTCATCACTATTAGTGACATATTTTTACAGCACCTTAAAATTCAGAGGTTACATGCATCATACCGGTTCTCCAATCAGTTCATCTATCATCTTTTTTCTTTGAAGGGTAACCACTAACACAACCCCATAAAGTATACACAAGAAATGCTAATATTGCGGGAAACATAAATTCAGGTGACCAAGGATATAGGGGTCCAAATGAGAGGACTGAGCATGGGGCTAACGGCACAGCAAGTAAAGAAAGAAAAAAAAAAAGAAAATTTAGAAAAATAAGACCACTTTCTCTTCTTTGTTTGCCATACCATCTTTTTTCTTGGTTCTTTCTTCTTTTCTTTTGCAGTTCTTCAGCTCTGCCATTATCTTAGGCGTTACGCATATCAAGTGACTGCGTCTGGCGCTATGCATGTCTTTAACTTGCATTAATTTGGGTAATTAATTTAGTGTGAATCAACAGTGCTAGAGGTGCAGAATAAGGAATGACAACAAGGTATAAGACAGAACACCTGATAGGAGGATAAGCAGCATTGGGAGAAGTATAAGGGTCTCTGAGGACAGTTGAGTGTAAGATTTTTATTTAACTTCTCACTGGCCTTCAACATCCAGAAAAGTGGCAACAGTCTGGAAGCCATTGTTATGGAAATTATTTGAATTTGCAAATAAATTCAGATTTTTCTTTTCTTTTTTTAGGGGGGGGGGATTCATAACACATTTGACTCATTCTGAATGTTTTGTACAATGACCCAGCATCTTTTATACTATAGTACATGTGAATATGTGTATCTATACATATGAAATGCATAAGTAGTGCAATGAGTCTGGGCGATACTGTTGAAAAGGAGGCCCAGATTCTGAGAAATAAGGCCTGAATTTATGGGCAGGTAGGATCCTGCTGTAATTAAAACTGCAATAGGCTGGAGGACAGAGTACTTGGTCAGAGAACTAACATACTGTTAGGGCTAGCGGAACGCACCAAATAATAAGACTGATAGTGTACGGTGCGTTCGTAGCCCGGGGTCCACCGTGCAGAGATGGAACCTGCTGCTGAGTAATGACGGACTATATGGCAGTACTCATAAGTATACTCGCGTGGGTTAAACTTCACCCAACGTGAAGGAAGCGATCCTGTTGCGTCACAGGGTCGTGGTACCGCACATAGAAGGCGAGCAAGCAGTCAGCGAACTTAACCCCAACTAGGATTGAAGTCCGATTAGACCCTTGCTGGCACAACACCGCAACAGGGTGTGTTAGGTAACTCTTATAATTAGAGCACCGAAGTGCGAACTGTGCCGTGCTGGCAGGCACCACTAAGCACCCAGACGTGGGTCAGGAAGCGCACTACTGGCGCGTGGCGCCGCACTGGCGGTCACAGCAATAGACGCTGATACGTGTGTGACACGTTGAGTGATTTGTCGGGCGCTAGATAGCAGCCATACTCCATACGCGAACAGTCATACAATAGGGTAGGGGTATTTAATGAACGACTTGCACTCACAACAAACACACGTATTCAATTGTACACTAGCGCATGGCCGTGCGGTCATGCGCAGTTTATATAATTGCAGGACAGGAAGTGGCCACAGAAACTTTGCCCTTCCAAGACCTGCCAAGAGGATCAATGGAATGCGCTGCAGAACCAGAGCACATGACCCTCGATCTCCAACGGGAGATCTTGCTCTGGGCATGCTCAGTGTGCGCAAACAAGGACTTAGTCCCAGGGAAGTCCGCTCGCCGCTGACCAGCACTGACTTTAATGGCAGGAGCTGAAGAAGCAGCAGTAACTCTCTGTACAGAGTGAGAGCAAGCAAGACACTGGGAGCGACGTCCCTGCTGAGCAGACTCCACTGCGGCTGGAGGAGAATGGGAGACCGCAGCGGAGACGGATCGAGATTCCCCCTGTGCAGCAGAGGAAACTCGACTCCTAACATTACCCCCCCTCCCAGGGTACCCCCCTCCCTGGGCCTCGCTACGCTCGAAGGCAGCAATGAGCTGTGGGGCCCGAATGTTTTCAGCAGGCTCCCAAGACCTGTCCTCTGGACCATAACCCTTCCAATCCACCAAATAAAACTTTTTGCCGCGTACCACCTTGCACCCCAAAATAGCGTTCACCTCGTAATCGTCCGTAGACGAACCCGATGTCCCGGCAGATGACTCGGAAAACCGGGACATGTATACGGGTTTCAAGAGGGACACATGAAAGGTGTCGGTGATACCCAAGCGTGGAGGAAGAGCCAGGCGGTAGACCACAGGATTAACCTGTTCGAGAACCTTGAAGGGACCCAAGTAGCGAGGAGCAAACTTAGTGGACTCAACTCGCAGCCTGATGTTACGGGCGGAGAGCCACACCAAGTCGCCAGGGGCAAAAGTCGGAGCGGGGCGCCGATGAACATCGGCGGAGGACCTCATTCACTCCTTGGAGGCCCGAATGGCATCCTGCGTGCAATCCCAAATGTCCCGTGCCTCCACAGCCCAGTCTGCCACCCTGGGATCAGCGGAAGACACAGGCATGGGCACAGGAACACGCGGATGCTGGCCGTAATTTAAGAGGAATGGAGTCTGACCGGTAGAGTCGGCTACGGCATTGTTAAGTGCAAACTCTGCCCACGGTAGCAAGGATGCCCAGTCATCCTGTCTGGCAGAAACAAAATGTCGCAGATATGTGACCAAGCTCTGGTTGGCCCTTTCTACCAACCCATTCGTCTCGGGATGATATGCCGAAGAGAGATTTAACTCAATACTGAGTAGACGACATAGCCCCCTCCAGAATCGAGACGCAAACTGGGGACCCCGGTCACTAACAATTTTGTCTGGCATGCCGTGTAAGCGAAAGATATGCTTAATAAACAAGACAGCCAACGCCCGTGCAGATGGTAGCCGTGGAAGAGGCACCAAATGCACCATTTTGGAAAAATGATCGGTGATCACCCAGATAATGGTGCAATTACGAGACTTGGGTAAGCCAACCACAAAGTCCATCCCGACCATCTCCCAGGGCCTGTCAGCCACGGGCAGAGGATAAAGCAACCCAGCTGGCCGTTGCCGAGGAGTCTTGTTCCTGGCGCAAGAGACACACGCCCGAACGTACTCCGCGACATCACGAGCCATATGCGGCCACCAGTATGTCCTCGCCAGTAACTCTGATGTCCTTTTAGTACCAAAATGTCCACCCACCCTGGACGAGTGCGCCCAAGAGAGAACCTCCGGTCGCAAACTAGATGGAACAAAAGTCTTGCCCAGGGGCACAGACTCCAGCGAAACCGGGTCCACGGTTCTCAAACTCTCGGTGGGGACAATAAGCCGAGTCTCCTCCTCCTCCTCCGCAGATGACACAACGGAGCAAGAGAGAGCGTCAGCCCGAATGTTCTTCTCCCCAGAAAGGAAACCGGGAGAAGAACAAGGACCATCTGGCCTGGCGAGAATTCAACCGCTGAGCTGTCTGCAGATACACCAAATTTTTGTGATCTGTGAAGACTTGGAAGGGAAAACGTGCTCCCTCCAAGAGATGTCTCCACTCCGAGAAAGCCAACTTCATGGCTAGCAACTCCCTGTCCCCGATGGAATAATTCCTCTCTGCTGGTGCAAAGGTCTTGGAGAAAAAGAAGCAAGGATGCTTCCGACCTTGAGCATCCTTTTGGAAGAGGACTGCTCCAGCACCAACAGAAGAGGCATCCACCTCCATGATAAATGGCTTATCAACATCGGGGCGATGAAGAATGGGAGCGCTAGCGAAGTGTGACTTTATAGAGATAAAAGCCTTGGAGACTGTTGTGAATTCTGTGGCTGAATTCACTCCTGTGGTCACAAGTGGTACTGCAGCTTCTGGGCTTCCTCCCTCAGGTGTTCTGGTGAGCTCGTTGGCTGCTTTGTTATTTAACTCCACCTGATTCTGTCTTCCTTGCTCCTTGTCAATGTTCCAGTGTTGGATCTGAGCTTCTGGATCTTTCCTGTGGCCTGCTGCTCTGCTTAGATAAGTGCTTCTTTGCTTTTGTTGCTGTTTTTTCTGTCCAGCTTGTCTATTCGTTTTTGCTGGAAGCTCTGAGACGCAAAGGGTGTACCGCCGTGCCGTTAGTTCGGCACGGTGGGTCTTTTTGCCCCCTTTGCGTGGTTTTTTGCTTTAGGGTTTTTTGTAGACTGCAAAGTTCTCTTTGCTATCCTCGCTCTATCTAGAATATCGGGCCTCACTTTGCTGAATCTATTTCATCCCTACGTTTTGTCTTTTCATCTTGCTAACAGTCATTATATGTGGGGGGCTGCCTTTTCCTTTGGGGTATTTCTCTGAGGCAAGTCAGGCTTGTATTTCTATCTTCAGGCTAGTCAGTTCCTCAGGCTGTGCCGAGTTGCATAGGTAGTGTCAGGCGCAATCCACAGCTGCCTTTAGTTGTGGTTAGGATAGGTTCAGGTTTTGCGGTCTACAGAGATTCCACGTCTCAGAGCTCGTTCTATTGTTTTTGGGTTATTATCAGATCACTGTATGTGCTCTGATTGCTGGCACACTGTGTCACTGGATTGCCTACATAACAGTACAAGGAGCCAAACTAATGATTCTCAATAGAGGGAAAAAAGAAGTTCTGACATCATTTTTTTTTCTCAGCTCTGTGTTCAGTCGTTTTTTTCCCCTAGACATTTGGGTGCTTCAGGACACAGCTGTGGACATGGATATTCAGGGTCTGTGCTCTTCAATGGATAATCTCATTATAAATGTACAAAAGATTCAAGATACTATTGATCAGAAATCTATGCTTGAACCAAGAATTCCTATTCCTGATTTGTTTTTTGGTGATAGAACTAAGTTTCTGAGCTTCAAAAATAATTGTAAGCTATTTCTGGCCTTGAAACCTCATTCTTCTGGTAATTCAGTTCAACAGGTTTTGATTATTATTTCTTTTTTGCGCGGCGACCCTCAGGACTGGGCATTTTCTCTTGCGCCAGGAGACCCTGCATTGAGTAGTGTCGATGCGTTTTTCCTGGCGCTCGGATTACTGTACGATGAGCCTAATTCAGTGGATCAGGCTGAGAAAAATTTGCTGGCTTTGTGCCAGGGTCAGGATGATATAGAAGTATATTGTCAGAAATTTAGGAAGGGGTCAGTACTCACTCTGTGGAATGAATCTGCGCTGGCAGCTTTGTTCAGAAAGGGTCTCTCTGAGGCTCTTAAGGATGTCATGGTGGGTTTTCCTATGCCTGCTGGTTTGAATGAGTCTATGTCTTTGGCCATTCAGATCGGTCGTCGCTTGCGCGAGCGTAAATCTGTGCACCATCTGGCGGTATTGTCTGAGGTTAAACCTGAGCCTATGCAGTGCGATAGGACTATGACCAGAGTTGAACGGCAAGAACACAGACGTCTGAATGGGCTGTGTTTCTACTGTGGTGATTCCACTCATGCTATTTCTGATTGTCCTAAGCGCACTAAGCGGTTCTATAGGTCTGCCGTCATTGGTACTGTACAGTCCAAATTCCTTCTGTCCATTACCTTGATATGCTCTTTGTCATCGTATTCTGTCATGGCGTTTGTGGATTCAGGCGCTGCCCTGAATCTGATGGATTTAGATTATGCTAAACGTTGTGGGTTTTTCTTGGAGCCTTTGCGGTGTCCTATTCCGTTGAGAGGAATTGATGCTACACCTTTGGCCAAGAATAAACCTCAGTACTGGGCCCAGCTGACCATGTGCATGGCTCCTGCACATCAGGAAGTTATTCGCTTTCTGGTGCTACATAATCTGCATGATGTGGTCGTGTTGGGGTTGCCATGGCTACAAACCCATAATCCAGTATTGGATTGGAACTCTATGTCGGTATCCAGCTGGGGTTGTCAGGGGGTACATGGTGATGTTCCATTTTTGTCTATTTCGTCATCCACCCCTTCTGAGGTCCCAGAGTTCTTGTCTGATTATCAGGATGTATTTGAAGAGTCCAAGTCCGATGCCCTACCTCCGCATAGGGATTGTGATTGTGCTATCAATTTGATTCCTGGTAGTAAATTCCCTAAAGGTCGTTTATTTAATTTATCCGTGCCTGAACACGCCGCTATGCGCAGTTATGTGAAGGAATCCCTGGAGAAGGGGCATATTCGCCCATCGTCATCACCACTGGGAGCAGGGTTCTTTTTTGTAGCCAAGAAGGATGGTTCGCTGAGACCGTGTATTGATTACCGCCTTCTTAATAAGATCACTGTTAAATTTCAGTATCCCTTGCCATTGTTATCTGACTTGTTTGCTCGGATTAAGGGGGCTAGTTGGTTCACTAAGATAGATCTTCGTGGTGCGTATAATCTGGTGAGAATCAGGCAAGGAGATGAATGGAAAACTGCATTTAATACGCCCGAGGGTCATTTTGAGTATCTAGTGATGCCGTTCGGACTTGCCAATGCTCCATCTGTGTTTCAGTCTTTTATGCATGACATCTTCCGTGAGTATCTGGATAAATTCCTGATTGTTTACTTGGATGACATTTTGATCTTCTCAGATGATTGGGAGTCTCATGTGAAGCAGGTCAGAATGGTTTTCCAGGTCCTGCGTGCTAATTCTTTGTTCGTGAAGGGATCAAAGTGTCTCTTCGGTGTGCAGAAAGTTTCATTTTTGGGGTTCATCTTTTCCCCTTCTACTATCGAGATGGATCCGGTTAAGGTCCAAGCCATCCAGGATTGGACTCAGCCGACATCTCTGAAAAGTCTGCAAAAGTTCCTGGGCTTTGCTAATTTTTATCGTCGCTTCATCTGTAATCTGTAATTTTTCTAGCATTGCAAAACCATTGACCGATTTGACCAAGAAGGGTGCTGATTTGGCTAATTGGTCTTCTGCTGCCGTGGAAGCTTTTCAGGAGTTGAAGCGTCGTTTTTGTTCTGCCCCTGTGTTGTGTCAACCAGATGTTTCTCTTCCGTTCCAGGTCGAGGTTGATGCTTCTGAGATTGGAGCAGGGGCGGTTTTGTCACAGAGAGGTTCTGGTTGCTCATTGTTGAAACCATGTGCTTTCTTTTCCAGGAAGTTTTCTGCTGCTGAGCGTAATTATGATGTGGGCAACCGAGAGTTGCTGGCCATGAAGTGGGCATTCGAGGAGTGGCGTCATTGGCTTGAAGGAGCTAAGCATCGCGTGGTGGTATTGACTGATCATAAGAACCTTACTTATCTCGAGTCTGCCAAGCGCTTGAATCCTAGACAGGCCTGTTGGTCATTATTTTTTGCTCGCTTCGATTTTGTGATTTCGTACCTTCCGGGCTCTAAAAATGTGAAGGCGGATGCTCTGTCTAGGAGTTTTGTGCCCGACTCTCCGGGTTTATCTGAGCCGGCGAGTATCCTCAAGGAAGGAGTCATTGTGTCTGCCATCTCCCCTGATTTGCGGCGAGTGTTGCAAAAATTTCAGGCGAATAAACCTGATCGTTGTCCGGCGGAGAAACTGTTCGTCCCTGATAGGTGGACTAGTAAAGTTATCTCTGAACTTCATTGTTCGGTGTTGGCTGGTCATCCTGGAATCTTTGGTACCAGAGATTTAGTGGCTAGATCCTTCTGGTGGCCATCTCTGTCACGGGATGTACGTACTTTTGTGCAGTCCTGTGGGATTTGTGCTAGGGCTAAGCCCTGCTGTTCACGTGCCAGTGGGTTGCTTTTGCCCTTGCCGGTCCCGAAGAGGCCTTGGACACATATTTCGATGGATTTCATTTCTGACCTTCCCGTTTCTCAAAAGATGTCAGTCATTTGGGTGGTCTGTGATCGCTTTTCTAAAATGGTCCATCTGGTGCCCTTGGTTAAATTGCCTTCCTCCTCTGATTTGGTGCCTTTGTTCTTCCAGCATGTGGTTCGTTTGCATGGCATTCCTGAGAATATTGTTTCTGACAGAGGTTCCCAGTTTGTTTCAAGGTTCTGGCGAGCCTTTTGTGGTAGGATGGGCATTGACCTATCTTTTTCCTCGGCTTTCCATCCTCAAACTAATGGCCAGACCGAACGAACCAATCAGACCTTGGAAACATATCTGAGATGTTTTGTTTCTGCAGACCAGGATGATTGGGTGTCCTTTTTGCCGTTGGCTGAGTTCGCCCTTAATAATCGGGCCAGCTCGGCTACCTTGGTCTCTCCATTTTTCTGCAATTCTGGGTTCCATCCTCGTTTCTCTTCAGGACAGGTTGAGTCTTCGGACTGTCCTGGTGTGGATTCTGTGGTGGACAGGTTGCAGCAGATCTGGACTCAGGTAGTGGACAATTTGACCTTGTCCCAGGAGAAGGCTCAACTTTTCGCTAATCGCAGACGCCGTGTGGGTCCCCGACTTCGTGTTGGGGATCTGGTTTGGTTATCTTCTCGTCATATTCCTATGAAGGTTTCCTCTCCTAAATTTAAACCTCGTTTTATTGGTCCGTATAGGATTTCTGAGATTCTCAATCCTGTGTCCTTTCGTTTGACCCTCCCGGACTCCTTTTCCATACATAATGTATTCCATAGGTCGTTGTTGCGGAGATACGTGGCACCTATGGTTCCATCTGTTGAGCCTCCTGCCCCGGTTTTGGTGGAGGGGGAATTGGAGTATATTGTGGAGAAAATTTTGGATTCTCGTGTCTCTAGACGGAAACTCCAGTATCTGGTTAAATGGAAGGGTTATGCTCAGGAAGATAATTCCTGGGTTTTTGCCTCTGATGTCCATGCTCCAGATCTTGTTCGTGCCTTTCATGTGGCTCATCCTGGTCGGCCTGGGGGCTCTGGTGAGGGTTCGGTGACCCCTCCTCAAGGGGGGGGTACTGTTGTGAATTCTGTGGCTGAATTCACTCCTGTGGTCACAAGTGGTACTGTAGCTTCTGGGCTTCCTCCCTCAGGTGTTCTGGTGAGCTCGTTGGCTGCTTTGTTATTTAACTCCACCTGATTCTGTCTTCCTTGCTCCTTGTCAATGTTCCAGTGTTGGATCTGAGCTTCTGGATCTTTCCTGTGGCCTGCTGCTCTGCTTAGATAAGTGCTTCTTTGCTTTTGTTGCTGTTTTTTCTGTCCAGCTTGTCTATTCGTTTTTGCTGGAAGCTCTGAGACGCAAAGGGTGTACCGCCGTGCCGTTAGTTCGGCACGGTGGGTCTTTTTGCCCCCTTTGCGTGGTTTTTTGCTTTAGGGTTTTTTGTAGACTGCAAAGTTCTCTTTGCTATCCTCGCTCTATCTAGAATATCGGGCCTCACTTTGCTGAATCTATTTCATCCCTACGTTTTGTCTTTTCATCTTGCTAACAGTCATTATATGTGGGGGGCTGCCTTTTCCTTTGGGGTATTTCTCTGAGGCAAGTCAGGCTTGTATTTCTATCTTCAGGCTAGTCAGTTCCTCAGGCTGTGCCGAGTTGCATAGGTAGTGTCAGGCGCAATCCACAGCTGCCTTTAGTTGTGTTTAGGATAGGTTCAGGTTTTGCGGTCTACAGAGATTCCACGTCTCAGAGCTCGTTCTATTGTTTTTGGGTTATTATCAGATCACTGTATGTGCTCTGATTGCTGGCACACTGTGTCACTGGATTGCCTACATAACAGGAGACCTCCTCAGACCACAATTTGGGATTCGCCCCCTTCTTGGTGAGGGCAACCAAGGGAGCTACCAAAGTTGAGAAATGCGGGATGAACTGGCGATAATAATTGATGAACCCCATAAAGCGCTGCACCGCTTTAAGAGAATGGGGTTCCTGCCAGTCCATCACAGCCTGTAGTTTGGCAGGATCCATAGCCAATCCCTGGGCTGAGATGATGTAGCCTAGGAAAGGTAAGGACTCCTGCTCAAACATACACTTCTCCAACTTGGCATAGAGGGAGTTTGCCCGTAGGAGGTCGAAGACTTTGCAAACATCTCTCCGGTGGGAGTCAATATCTGGAGAGTAG
Organism: Ranitomeya imitator; assembly: GCF_032444005.1. Classification (NCBI taxonomy): domain Eukaryota; kingdom Metazoa; phylum Chordata; class Amphibia; order Anura; family Dendrobatidae; genus Ranitomeya; species Ranitomeya imitator. The sequence continues at coordinate 179,396,332 of NC_091288.1, read as the reverse complement.
ATGAGAATATCATCCAGATAGACTACGACCGAGGTGGAAAGCATATCCCGGAAGATATCGTTCACAAAGTCTTGGAAAATGGCTGGGGCATTACACAGCCCAAAGGGCATCACCAGATATTCATAGTGCCCATCCCTGGTGTTAAAAGCCGTCTTCCATTCGTCCCCCTCACGGATGCGAATCAGGTTGTAAGCACCCCGCAGATCTAATTTAGTAAATACCCTTGCTCCCCGAAGCCTATCGAACAGTTCAGATATCAAAGGCAAAGGGTATTTATTCTTAACGGTGATGGCGTTAAGACCCCTGTAGTCTGTGCATGGACGCAATTCCCCACTCTTCTTCTGCACGAAGAAGAACCCTGCCCCAGCAGGTGACACTGACTTCCTGATGAACCCTCTTGCCAGATTTTCCTGGATGTACTGTGACATTGCCTCCGTCTCCGGGAGAGATAGCGGATAGACTCGACCCCGGGGAGGCTCAGCACCAGGCAAGAGGTCAATAGGACAGTCATAGGGGCGATGGGGCGGAAGGGTCTCCGCCGCCTTTTTGGAGAATACGTCTGCATACGACCAATACTGCTTGGGGAGAGAGGAAAGATCTGCGGGTACCTCAGTTGTAGCTACCTGAACGCACTCCCTCTGACACCTACCCCCACAAGATTCACCCCATCCCAGAATTCTGCCCGAGGACCACTCGATATGAGGAGAGTGGTACCGTAGCCAAGGTATTCCCAACAGGACTTCATCAATTCCCTCTGGAATGACGAGCAGGGAAATAATCTCCTGATGAGATGGCGACATGGACAGAGTAAAAGGGATGGTCTGGTGAGTTATCTGTGAGGGCAGAGTCGACCCATTCACCACTCGTACCGTTACAGGTTGAGCTAGCATAACCAGAGGTATTGCGTGGCGTTGGGCGAAGGCAGAAGACATAAAATTGCCCTCCGCCCCAGAATCCACGCAGAGCTCTACCGAGTGGGAGAATGAGCCTATAGTAATTGTCCCCTTAAAGGACAATTTAGAGGCAAACGTCGCCGTGTCTAGTGTACCTCCACCTACGACCAGTAGACGCTGACGTTTCCTCGACCGCTGAGAACATCTGGTGGCTAAATGTCCAGACTGCTGGCAAACATGACAGACCCTGAGTGCACAAGCGGTCCGGGACTTAGGTCCCGCTTGTGACACTTTCCTGGCCTCATGTGACTCAGGAACCAGGACCGGAGATTCCAGAGGTTTGGCGAAAGTAGGAGCCAGCCGAAACCTCTGCCTACACTGGGCTCGCTCTAACCTCCGCTCGTTAAAACGGAGGTCAATTCGAGTGGAGACTGTTATTAACTCCTCCAGTGTGGCAGGAATCTCCCTAGTGGCCAGAGCGTCCTTTACATGGTCAGCCAAGCCCCTCCAAAATATGGGGATAAGAGCTTTATCCGACCATTCCAGCTCAGATGCTAAAGTGCAGAATTGGACGGCAAAATGACTGACCAAGGACTCACCCTGAGTTAATGCCAGCAGTTGGAGCGCAGTGTCATGGGTGACTTGAGGTCCTAAAAAGACCTGTTTTAAAGTGCTCAAAAACAGAGGAGCACTCTGCACCACATGATCGCCACGCTCCCACAGCGGCGTAGCCCATTCCAACGCCCTGTCCGACAATAGAGACACAATAAATCCCACCTTAGCCCGCTCTGTGGGGAAACGTGCAGCCAGAAGCTCGAGATGAATAGAGCACTGACTCACGAATCCCCTACAAAATTTGCTATTACCAGAAAATTTTTCTGGCAGCGGGAGGCGAGAAAATGTCGGAACAGGGGTGGCAATGGACAAAGTTGCTGCAGCCACGCTGGCAGCCTGTACAGCAACTGCGGTAACATCCACAGCTGAGGTTGCGCTCTCGAGAGCCGCCAACCTACCCTCCAGCTGCTGTATATACCGCAGGGATTGCTGTTTGTCACTAGCCAGACCCTGGCGCTAGTGTAATGTTAGGGCTAGCGGAACGCACCAAATAATAAGACTGATAGTGTACGGTGCGTTCGTAGCCCGGGGTCCACCGTGCAGAGATGGAACCTGCTGCTGAGTAATGACGGACTATATGGCGGTACTCATAAGTATACTCGCGTGGGTTAAACTTCACCCAACGTGAAGGAAGCGATCCTGTTGCGTCACAGGGTCGTGGTACCGCACATAGAAGGCGAGCAAGCAGTCAGCGAACTTAACCCCAACTAGGATTGAAGTCCGATTAGACCCTTGCTGGCACAACACCGCAACAGGGTGTGTTAGGCAACTCTTATAATTAGAGCACCGAAGTGCGAACTGTGCCGTGCTGGCAGGCACCACTAAGCACCCAGACGTGGGTCAGGAAGCGCACTACTGGCGCGTGACGCCGCACTGGCGGTCACAGCAATAGACGCTGATACGTGTGTGACACGTTGAGTGATTTGTCGGGCGCTAGATAGCAGCCATACTCCATACGCGAACAGTCATACAATAGGGTAGGGGTATTTAATGAACGACTTGCACTCACAACAAACACACGTATTCAATTGTACACTAGCGCATGGCCGTGCGGTCATGCGCAGTTTATATAATTGCAGGACAGGAAGTGGCCACAGAAACTTTGCCCTTCCAAGACCTGCCAAGAGGACCAATGGAATGCGCTGCAGAGCCAGAGCACATGACCCTCGATCTCCAACGGGAGATCTTGCTCTGGGCATGCTCAGTGTGCGCAAACAAGGACTTAGTCCCAGGGAAGTCCGCTCGCCGCTGACCAGCACTGACTTTAATGGCAGGAGCTGAAGAAGCAGCAGTAACTCTCTGTACAGAGTGAGAGCAAGCAAGACACTGGGAGCGACGTCCCTGCTGAGCAGACTCCCCTGCGGCTGGAGGAGAATGGGAGACCGCAGCGGAGACGGATCGAGATTCCCCCTGTGCAGCAGAGGAAACTCGACTCCTAACACATACAAATAACAAAAAACTGACTGGCACTTCTAAATCAGAAAACTGGAATGTAGAGGAGTAGCCGGACGGCGGTCAACTTTCTACCAAGTGGTGTCCTTTTGACCCCTCTACCTCACAACTGTGCTATCCACATTTATGATGAGGGTCTTATTGACTCAAACAACACATATACATGTATTTAGATTGCCCATCTAAAAATCTGTATACTTTTACTAATATGGTAGAATGTTTAGTTTACGCAAGCTTCTCACAGTATCATGACCAAGAAATAGATTAAAAAGCAAAAAAAACAAAGTTGCACTCTGTAGTAAATCTATAATATATGAAATATGAATAACATTACTGCTCTAGATAATAAGAAAAAATGGAGATACTTAGCACATAATTTGGCCAATTCATGAAAGCCAATTGATAAAATTATGTGCTAAGGTTCTCCATTTTTCTTTGGCCAAAGAGAGGTGTTCACGTCTTTAGTTGGCAATTCCAAACTGAGCTGCCAGCAGCGGATCTTGATGATTTGTGTTCCCAAATGCATGCAGCGTGGCAGAACATTCCTCAGACAACCATTAATAACATCATTGATAGCATTCCAAAGTGTGTACGGGTAGGCAATTACGCATCTGGTGCTCATACTTGATACTGAATAAATGAAGATGTTTTGAAAATTATGTCTTCATCCTGTGATTTCCATAATTCCACAATAATTCCTTCTTGGTGTTCTAATTTCAATGTTGAGGAGTGTCGATTAGTAGGGAATTTAGATATCTGAATAGAACATAATCTAATAGAGAAGCAAACGTCATTTAGTATTTAAGGGTTCATCTCTCTGCGAAGAGAATGGATAGGTCTATTAGTCTAATGCAAATGCGAGTTGTAGGAAGCTATGCTATGTGTAAGAGCGAAGGGTTTGAAACGCGTTGGCTGATGGGATCACACTCCCTTGTTTTTCTGCGCTATGCTATAAAGTTGAAAATTATGCACTTTTAATACAAGCATTGAAATGCATTGAATGATGGGATCACACACCTATCTCTCCACTCCATACTTTAAAGTTGAAAAATATGGACACTTAATACAAGCATTGAAACGCTTTGGATGATGGGACCATGCTAGCTTCTGCCTGCGCTATGCTTTAAAGCTGAAAAATATTGACTTAATACAAGCAATGACATGCGTGTAAAGATTTTTTGGAATATGTTGGCGCTATATAAATAAAAATTATTATTATTATTATTATTTGGAAAGTTTTATTTTCCCCTTCAAGTTGGCAGATTTCTTCCATTAGAGGATGAGGCTGTGCGGTTAAAAGCAATGATGACGTGGAACACGAATGATAATTCTTTTGACGTATTGATTTTTTTTATTCGTCCTACACCTACAGTTAGATGCGTATAATAAATGGTGATTTGCACTCGTTGACGGCAGGCAGAGATCTTAAAAATGGTAAGGAAACAGAAAACAAAGTTTGCTTGAAAGTTATATTATTCAAGGATCAAGGTTTTATTTACAACTTGAAAAAATCCCTTTAAATCCACCATTTAATGTTTCAGACCTTTCGGTTACAGTCTTTAATTGCAGCACATTTATCACAGCAGGCCCATCACGACAGCGAGATTACAAGTCAAGAGACTTATTTTCATCACCAAGGTAACCCTGTCATCCTGAGGACTTTCCTGTGCCCGCGACGTAGGACTTCACTTATATTGATGTTATTTTTCCACTTGCCACAGTTTATATGAATACTTTTGTTCTTCACTTTATACTTTATTATACTTATTATTGTATTATTACTTCTAGATTCATTTTATGTGAGATGCCACCTGGTATATACTAAGTTCTGGCTACTTCTTCATGGATTTGTATTCCTCCTTTAGAAACCATCATGACAAACAAATGACTTTTGTCCGACTAGTGATAAATTTGCAATCCGTCAATCAATACTTCTGAGCAATAGCTGACGCGGACTATGCCAGCAAAAGGATATATTTCCTGCTCCGCTTTGCCTACAGCCAAATTCACATTTGTAACTGTATATAAAAATAATAAAAGAAAATGATTTGGTTTATTGACCACTTCTCTTTTCACTTCCAGGAATAAATTGTTCTTAAGTTGTGGAAAGTGGAAAACATTTGAGAAACAAAAAGGGTCTCAGGCCACGAAAGTCTTAACGTAATGCATGGATGACTTTTTTTTGTATTATTTAGGCTTTGTTTACACTTTTTTTTAAGGATTATGATAGAAAGGTAAACTTGACCAGAAAAAAAATAAAGTATCCCATTGCATTTTGTAATAAAGCTTATAGTTTTCTATAGGCCTTTGGTGTGCCAAGAGATTGAACTTGATGTACACCTTTTGGCATACATTTAACAGGAAATCATGCAGAAACAACACAATTTACATTACTACAAAAATGTATATAATTGTGATATACCAGTTTTACCATAAAAGTAATTGGCGCATATGTGCAACATTTTATTTTTACGAGCAAAATGAAAAAGATAAAATACTTATATCTTAACTATCTACTCCAATTCTTCTGTCTCTGTTGGACTCTCAGTGTCTTTTTCCCCTTTAACTGGAGCTCCTATAGATAACCCAGTTACAGCGGAAAAAGTTTACAATAAAAATATAAATAGTAAATATATGAAGAGTTATACAGCACAAATAGTCCACATAGTTTCCATAGAATTTCAGACTTTATAAGTTAAACATTAGAACTATCTGAATAAATAGACACAAAAGAAAAGTAAGAAGACAAACAAAAATTCCATGAGTAAAGTTTAAAAGTAGTGATGAGTGAGTGTACTCGTTGCTCGGGTTTTCCTGAGCACACTCGGGTGACCTCCGAGTATTTGTGACTGCTCGGAGATTTAGTTTTCATCATGGCAGCTGAATGATTTACAGCTACCAGCCAGGCTGAATACATGTGGGGGTTGCCTGGTTGCTAGGGAATCCCCACATGTACTCAGCCTGGCTAATAGCTGTAAATCATGCAGCTGTCGCGATGAAAACTAAGTCTCTGAGCAGTCATACTCGGAAGTCACCCGAGCGTAGTCAGGAAAACCCGAGCAACGAGTACACTCACTCATCACTATTTAAAAGCAATTAATAATATTTTGTTAGCCCAAGAAATAAAAAAAAAATTCTAGCTGTTAACACTCCACATGAGCAAAGTCTCTATAGAGTCTGTCACATCTACACCAGGTCCTGCACCTGCAACATCTTCTTCTGACCCCAGACACCGTCGTATTCATTCTGGGGCTGGACTGGTTAAAGTACCGACGTTGGAACCAGAAGCTCTGGACGGCGCAGGCTCTGTCTTGCCATTTAGAGTAGGATGGCTGGGACTTTTAGTGGTGTCCAGTCTGACAGTATGGGTGTATGTACTGTCCAGCTGGAGTTATCAGCTCCCTGCTTCAGCCAATTGCAGAGCACCACACCATACATTAGCTTCCAGCTTATCTGTTTAGCTTCTTGTCGTGTCATTGTTTCTTATTTTGACATTGGCTTGTGTTTCTGACGATTCTTATGGATTCTGATTTTATACTTTTCAAAGCCCAATTGGTTCTAACCCGGCTACCTGACTATTCCTGCTAGCCTGTACCACCAAACAGCAGCTTATTCCATGGCTTCAGCCTAGGGGTCTCTTTTTAAGTCCAGATCCCTGCACAGGGAGGGTGAAGGCCTGGCAACCCCTGGCATCTTTTAAACTTGTCTGTGGTACCCATTTAAGTGCTAACAGATGACCACTGACAAAAGTCCTTATAGTCTCTTTCTATTTAGGGTATGTGGACACTATGTATTTTTCAGGTGGATTCCATCTGGAACAAAAAGATGGAGAGGAAGAGGACCAGAACTCTAGTGCCACCTATTAGAGGTAGCCATCCTGTCAATACTGACATTTTAGTGAGCTTTGCAATATGACTTAAGATAAAAGGCAAATCAGATTCTTAATAATCAGACACGGTGCTTTTTGGTATTGTGCCTCATCAGTGAAAAGTATGAGATCTGATTTGGCTAGATGAGAGGCTAAGACTGGGATCTAAGGGGTAACGTTTCCCCTTTTATTGAGAGTGACATGGCAGGTTTGGCACTCCAGTATGAGGAGACTTAAATGCCTTGCATGCTTTTCTGGGAAATAATATATTCTAATTGTCTCTCCAGAGAGGAAGAGGGTGAGAACTCTAGTTCCACCTATTGGGAGAAGCAATCCTACAAGTCAATATTAATGATTTAACAAGTCTTGCAATATGACTTAGAATAAAAGCCAAATCAGAATCTCAATTTGCAGACAGTGTTTTGGGGTATTGCCCCTCATCAGGGCAAAGTATGAGATCTGATTTGGCTAGGTGAGAGGCTAAGACTGGGATCTAAGGGGTAAGGTTTCTTTGTGGAGAGTGACATGCCAGGTCTGGCACACCAGTGTGAGGAGACTTAAATGCCTTGCATGCTCCTTTGGCATTTTAGCCTTACCCCTTAGATTCCATGGCAGATATAGTAAATTATGCTTTTGCATCCCTGTTAGTTTTTGCGGCAGCTCTCTAACACCAGGATTTTCTTGACCATTCTCCTACAGACCCACCTAATACTGTCCAATAGAGTCCCATTTTCTCAGATTTTTGGCCATGATGGCCTTAAAACCTCTATCCAGAACCCCAACTTGGTCCTATCTATTTTTGCGCACTGTGCTTTCCAAATGTTGTGGACACCTCCTCCCAAGTGACTGAGATTTTGACTTGTGGATTTTGAATAGACCTTTACTTCAGATGCCAACCAGATATGGTATACTATTAGTTCCTATTAATTATTCAAGACAGTTACATTCCGTAGAACCATCATGCAACAAAGTCCTGTGGACAGCAGAGATTATTTAATCCAAAATCAAAGTTTTGGGAAAAGGCAACAATTTTTTTCTCAGGGTATTATTATGAAAACTTAAATTGTGATTTTTTTTTTCCCAAAAATATTTTCATCCTTGGAGGTTCATGTAAGGAGTGCTTTGCCTTTATGTTATTTGGTTCTTCTGTATAGTTTAATCATGTTAGTGCTATTCTTCACATTCAGACATAGATATTGGTATCGGCCTCATTTGGCTTGGTATAATGAAGAGTAAATGGAAAAAATATCAAAACTCTTAGACCTGTGTGTCATGACCTCCCGACTGGAACGCAACAGTCTCATGGGCATATATGAGGCAGTCAATGTGGCCAGTCCACATAAATCATAGTCCATACTCTAACTGCCACACAAAGATGTGTGAATTTGGCAGTAGAATTTTTGTCAAGATCTTTTTGGCACTTTTGTTTTTATGCATATTTAACCGGTATTTATAGTCAATGTCCACAAGGCCGTCAGTCATAGGGCCTCATTTGCAACTAAATGGAGCATTGCAAAGTAATTTCCTAGAGTTAATTAGGATTTTTTGCAGAAACACTTGGGGTCACAGCACAAAGGGCAGGCTCATATTCTGTATGATCAAAATGTTCTTTTGTATCTGCGTCTCTCATCTTCCTGTGAAAGAGAAGGGTACAATGTATGTAGGCACCTTTTTGTAGTTTTGAAGATGGCAATTAAAGTGTTGTAACAAAATAAGACTTTGTTCCCCCTTGCATTCAATTTGCTCCTGTATAATCGCATTGAAAACCTACGCTACTACAACCCAGTAGAGGCATTTTTTTCAGATCTCAATCTTTAGACCTCTTTACCCATTTGCTCTATAGTAAAAGCATGTGAAACATAATTTTAACATATTATCAAAATATTTTCCGAAAATCAAATGTGGGATTTTTCTTAACCCCTTTATGATGAATGACAGACATAACATGTCAGGAGTGGGTGTCAGTTTCCGCAGCATGACATGCTATGTCTGTGCTATGCAAACACGCAGTGACAGTTCCGTGACGACAGCTGAGCGGTAACAAAAGAAATTTGGGGACCCATACCATTGCTCCCTGCACTCAAAGAGCTGAGATCGATCAGTCAATCTGACTCATGGAAGGAAAAAGTTTATCCAGCTTCTGATGCACAGTTCATGGAGATGTGGTTAAAATCATGATGTCATTATTCCAAAAGAATTAAAAATCTGTAGAAAAATTGGATTAAACCAAGTCTAAGAACACACTTGTGTTCGAAACGCATCTGATACCCTTATTTTTTTGTGTCCCCTCTACTACTCGTCCATCATAGAGGATGTTTGTTTCCTGCATTTTGTATTTTTGAATTTTTCTTCATGAACTGTGGATCAAAAGCTTTGTAAATTTTTTCTTTCCCTGTATCTAATTAACGTTGTGTGATGGCGTGGATCATAGGTTTCTGTGCAGATCAAGCCACATTTAGGGGTGAGCTGTTTTTTTCCTTTTTTTCCAGTCAATCTGACTTAACAATGGCAGCACGATCACACAGGAGGTGCTGAAATTTCAGCACCCGACACCCAATCACAGAAGGAGGACAGCTGCCAATAGTTCATGGCTCCATCACGAGGGATACTGATTTGTCATTCTACAGGATGCCAACTTAGGGGACCAAGGCCCCGGCTGGGAGAAAAAATAAGATCTGCTCCATTGAACATTGCAAATCTATGGATATGTTTGTGAAAGCCAAGAATGGGACCCGTCGGTCACCTGGCTCCATGGAGATATGTTCAGTGAAGCCAGGTTATGACCCTCCAGTCAACTGGCCTTGTACCTGAATGCACTGTCATCTTCCTAAGCTTGTCATTACCTTCTCTCTGTGCATGCCACAGATGGGGTAGTTGGCCCTGGAAGATGAAGCCAGGTTGTGACACTCCGGTCATCTGGCCTTTTACATGAATGGACTGTCATCTTCCTACGCTTAAGGAATTAAGCTGGGAAGAAAAAAGCATAATAGGGTCTTATCCAATGACAATGGGGGGTCAAGCAAAAGGGGAGATACACTTACCTTGCTGAGTTGCTTAATGGTAACACATAACCAGCATATATCAGCTGCTGCACAGATACTTGTTGAGTGGACAACCACAGGTATAAGGAAAATGATGGGAGGTATCACTCATGCGCTGATGAGATAGAATCCTTAAAATCAAATTGTTTATTAGAGCAGGTTTACAAGTTAACGTGTTTCAAGGTCACGCCAGACTTCTTCATCAGGACAAACCTAATGAAGATGTCCGGGGTGACCTTGAAACTCGTTGACTTGTAAAACTGTTCTAATGATTTCATTTTAAGGATTCTATCTCTGCAGCGCATGAGTGATACCTCCCGTCTTTTTCCTTATCTTTCTATGCTTGTTGTTACCTCTTCTCTGTGTGTATGACACAGGTGGGGTAATCAGCACTGAAAAATATATAGTCACAGCTGCTCTTATCCTGGAGTGTCAATGGAAGGGTGAGAGTCTGTATCCATCTTGGGTATTTTGCTGGGATTATCCTATGTATTATCTGCCTGTTTTGTGGTTCAATAAAGTATTGCTACACTGTTTTACGCTCACCCTGTGTTGCCTGAGAAGCGATAGGCCCACATTAAAAGTAGAGTTGGCGTTTGGTGGGACAATCCCTGGTCCATGCGGTTTTGGCTAGCAGACCGGGGCGCCCGCTGACCCCCTTTGTATCCACCGTTCCCTTTCCCCATCCATGCAGTGAGGCCAGCAAACTCACCACCACAGATGAGCGGTTAGCACATCTCCCTGCTTTCTTTTGGCTGTGAACGCCGTACAGACTTCCCAGTGTTTTGTCTAATGCGTACGTTTGCATGAGCTTCCCTGCTCTTAAAGGTAATCCATCACCCACCAGGATGTATATGATCTATTAATATGGGCAGTCAGATAACGGAAATGTTAAGCTAGTCCTACCTGTATGCCTCATGTTAATGGTTTTGTTGCTGAGAAATGTTTACTTTTTCTTTATGTTAATGATTTCTTCCAGACTTCGGGGTGTGTGAAATACCTGCCTCCTGTCTTCATTGTAATTCTTACCTCCTTCCATCAGCATCAGTTATGGCCCCAAAATCCTGTGCCCGACACTCCGTCTAAAATACATACCTCATCCTCCCTTCTGTGGGCAATACATTTGGGTATCTTCTGTGCAGGTGACGGTGAGTCATTGTAACCTTCAGTGTGCATGCCAATAATATGCTCTCCTCACTTCCTACCTGCACAGTCATTGCTAGATATCATGTGTACATGGTCATAACTATGCCGGGAGGAAGTTGTGAGAACACCTTATCGGCGCACACACCGGAGGTCACCAGCGCCTGCACAGAAAATCCCTGAATGCTGTGCCCACGGAAAGGAGGGTGAGGTATGTATTTCTTAGGGAGTGCAGGGCGCAGGCACAGGATGCAGGGGCCCTAACTGATGCTGATGGAAGGGGGTAAGTATTACAATGAAAACAGAAGGCAGGGATTTCTTCCATGCACCGCACACCCTGGAGCCTGGAAGATATCATTACAATAAAGAAAGAATATAACATTTATCCTCAACAAGATCATTAATATGAGGCATACAGGTAGGACTAGTGTAACATTTCTATCACCTGTATGCCCATATTAATAGGTCATATACGTCCCGGGGGTAGGGGGGATACAAAGGCAGATTGCAAACTTTGAAAATGAACCCAGCCAATAGCTGGGAGGCATATTGTATAAATGGCACCCTCCATAGTAGGAGTAGGGAGGTTCCTGAGCAATGTTATTATTATTATTATTATTTATTGTTATAGCGCCATTTATTCCATGGCGCTTTACATGTGAGGTGTTACCCCATTAGTGAATGTTTGTGTAACTAGTGAGATGCCAGGTCCCAGTCTCTGTACCTGAATACCCTGGTTATTGTGTGGCCAGAGCCCGAATCCAAACCCCTGGTCCTTGTGTGAACTCCTGGTCCTTGAACCTGAAGCCACACCTGCGGTACCTGTGAACACTGAAGTCGCTCTGGTGGTACCTGAATCCTGAAACTGCATTCAGCAGTACTTGAACCCTAAAGTCGCTCCAGTGGTTACCTGAACTCTGAAGCTGAAGTGGCAGTATCCACACGTGAAACCATTCAGTACTAGAACCTGTACCTGTGTCAGTCCTGGTTAGACTTTCTGAGTCCATACTGTTCCAGGATCTGAATCCAGCCCTGTCTGTGACTCCGTGCCAGTATCCATTCTGTTCAAGGATACAGAACCTGTGCAGTCTAAACATAGTCCTTATTCTATCTTGCCAAGATACTCCAAGCTCAGTCCGTGTCAGCATACCTGCTGGGGTCAGCAGCTACAGTAACAGGGACTGCCTAGGAGTGGTACCTGGATGCTATCTGCAGTTAAAACCTGACTGAACCATCAGGAGCTCTAGTAAATACTAGGTAGCAACTTAGCTACTCCCCTTCTAGGTAAGCCCGACTTTGTGGGTCCACGAACCACATGCACCACCTGCGTGTTTGACATATTCCGTTATCATACCGCTGTCGGTAGGATAAGGATTCCTATATGCTTTTCACTGGAGGAAAATTTTGGGATAATGGAATCTTACCAAGCAGTCTTTGAGGGCATCTCTCTGTCCCCTCCTCAGTCCTATGTTTGAAGCCAAGCTCTTGCAGGATCAATTTTCCTCTAGGTAAAGTCTGGACCCCATCTATCAGACATTATCTCAAACTATGTCTCCCGAGGCCTCTTATTGTACACTCATAATGCACCCATTGTTTGCGTACATGCTATATGGTAAATCACCCCATATTTGGTCCAATCACCTCCTTTTAAAGACATTTTAGCACTTTTACAAAACAAAGCCAAGCAGGACCCTATCCAATCAGCCAACCCAACCCATGAATCTTGGTCAAGCACCATTTTTCATTTGACTCATTAAATATAAGTCAACAATAGTTGACATGAACATAGCACACAAACTAGTCGTCATTGAAACATCATATGCTCTTTAATCTACTGTCACAGGACCACCAATCAAAAGCTGTATTAGGCTACTTTCACACTAGCGTTTTTTGCAATACGTCGCAATGCGTCGTTTATGGGAAAAAACGCACCCTGCAAAGTTGTTTGCAGGATGCGTTTTTGCCCCATAGATTAACATTAGCGACGCATTGCGACGCTTTGACACACGTCGCAACCGTCATGCGATGGTTGCGCCGTATTGTGGCGGACCGCCGGGAGCAAAAAACGTTACATGTAACGTTTTTTGCTGCCGGTGGACCGCTTTTTCAGACCGTGCATGCGCAGCCGAAACTCCGCCCCCACCTCCCCGCACCTTACAATGGGGCAGCAGATGCGCAGGAAAAATGCATCCGCTGCCTCCGTTGTGCGGCGCATTCACTGCTAGCGTCGGAACCTCGGCCCGAGGCACTGCGACGGGCCGAGTCCGACGCTAGTGTGAAAGTAACCTTAGACATTTGGCCAGCCATTGTTGCGATCGTATCAAACCTTTTTTTTTTTAGGGCAGTCTGATTGCTTACATGAGTTTAACAACCAGAGAACTTGTAAACTATTGTAGCCTGTTCCATTAGTGTACACTAAACAAGAAAAAGATCAGGTAAACATAATATGGTTTTGTGAAGACCATGACATATATATTGTAAGATCGTGTTGTTCTGCAAAGAACTTTCCCGGAGCTAAAAGAGAAACACTTTGTCAATCTTTTCCTGAAAAGATGTGAGAACTAAGAAACCTCATTCCAAAAACTTCTCCATTGAAAAAGAATCTACAGAATAAAATGGAGCATATGAAAATGTTACATTTTATGTGTGGTAATATAGGATGATTGCATGGTTATTTAAGATACTACACCATCGTGTAATGTACTGTACAATGACTTAGTCTGTTTCATGAGCTTAATGCATTCTTTGAGATTTACACTCTTCGCACAATGGGATGACTGATCTTTTTGTAGCATTTGCAGTAATAATAGTCAAAATTTTCATCGGGATTACAAACACAGGAGAAGACTGACTTATTTGTTTTTGGCATCATAGGACACTCCAACTTTTCGTTAGGATTTGAATACATTTAAATTGATAATGCTATTTCTTTTGAATGGTAACTAAGCTGTCGTTTCTGGAACAAATCATCAAGTCATAATGGTGACTAAAAAGTGAATATAAAACCTAATAGAGACAAAGGTTATAGAAAAAGATTTTATAGATATGAGAAAAGAGATAGAAGCAAAATGAGAAACCAAATTACAATGATTACGCTTTTCTACAGACTTTCCTACATATTCCTAAGTTAATAAATTTTAGTTATTGTTAAATAAATATATGTAAAATACATTTCTTAATCCTCCCTTTCAGATTAGTTGGAACCTCAGGGGAGGGTAAGTTTGGGCCAGCCCCCTGCAGTACCCCACAGAAGTAGGATGTGAGGTTCAGCTTTCATTTGTGTATCTTCTCACCCTAAAGAGGAATTTTGGAGGGTCTGCATGGCCTAGCTGTCGCAAGAACTGTCTCAATGGATTATTAGTCCTATACCATAGAATAAATCTAGAAGTCTACATGTTTACTTGTAGTGCTGAATCAGAGTTTTCCTTCCACGGGAAATTAAAGCATTGGTGCAATAATATTGTTACCAGGTATTTTTATTGTCTTCTCTGTGACGTCTGAAGGACACTTGACCAGTTGTTGATTAACTGATGATAATTTTTTGTTATGTATTTTATGTTTATTTGATATTATATTTTTTGTAGATAATTACCTTGATAAAGGTCACACGGCGGAAACGTTGCTGCTGTATGACTGGTCATAAGATTAAACTTTTTTGGCATTCATATCTGTTTTGCCTCGGGTTTTTCCATTATATTATATCATTTTCCCGAGGGCAGCTCCACTGTGGACTGCGATCCCCTTGATCTATTATTGGGATATTTGACCTAACCATAGAATTTTCTTAATCAGCCAATTGGATGACTTATCAAAACAAGTGCAGTGGAGATGCCTACAGACACAATTTAGGTTTTCAACATTTATTTCCCAATTGGCCTCTGAAAAACGAGACCTGGAATCTGATTAGCTGCTTTGGGCAACTGGTCCATTTCTTCATTGTACTAGTTTGGATCAATAACCTTTAGCTTTAGGTTAAATAAATCTTGCATCGGAACCTTTTGCTAGCGCTAATTTTACATTTCCTCTATAATAATCTTGTGCATTCATCTAAAAAACAACAACATTACATCTCTTAATTTGATTTTAATTGTTCTGCCATACTATGTGTCCTCAACAAAAAAAGAAACTGAAAATACAGCAAGAATGAACATCTGCTATAAACATTTGTTAATAAAGGGATAAGTTGATATTCATTGCTGAAGAATGGAAAACATTTTTTCTTGACATCAATAAATCCTTTTGAGGTCAGGTAGAAGGTAAATTTTGCATATGGTTGCTGATAGTAAAACCAGTGCTATATAATTTTAAATAACTTTATGATATATATATATCTATTTAACTTGTTGTGCAGACAAAATTCTGAATTTTTTATATATACTTCATTACTTTATTATGCTTCATTCTCTACCAAACATTGTGCTACAGTACTGTTACTGTTTCAAGGTGCAGGTCAAACACCTTTGTAAGATCATTGGAACTGCTGCTCTGCAAGGTTTACACTTTACTCAAACATCAGCGTACGGAAATTCCTGTCTCAGTATATGGGGAGCAGAGAGGCTCAGACAGGGAAAGTGCCATAAGCAGATAGTTTGGATAGTGTATGGATCTTACTTAGCAGCAGTTCAAAGGAGCTTCTAAAGGTTCATGAACTGGACATTGCAACAGCGTGTTAGGAGTCGAGTTTCCTCTGCTGCACAGGGGGAATCTCGATCCGTGTCTGCTGCGGTCTCCCATTCGGTATCGGCCGCAGTGGGCTCTGCTCAGCGGAGACATCGCTCCCAGCGTCTCGCTGGGGCTGATTCGGTGCATAGGGTCACTACTGCCTTTTCTGGCTTTCCTATGGTACCCTGCACTGATCTGCGGCGAGCGAGCCTCTCTGGGACTAAGTCCTTGTTTACTCACACTGAGCATGCCCAGGGCAGGGTCTCCCATTGGAGGTCAAGGGCCACATGTTCGGTCACATGCTCAGGTGCTGCAGTACATTCCATTGGTCCTTCTGGAAGGTCCTGAAAGGGCAAAACATGCTCAGGTACTGCAGCACTTTCCATTGGTCCTTCTGGAAGGTCCTGAAAGGGCAAAAACTTCAGTAGCAGCTTCCTGTGCTGCAACTATATAAACTGCGCATGACCGCACGGCCATGCGCTAGTATCGTCTTATGCTATATGCTTTGCGCCAATGTGGTCATGTGTTTGAATGTGTTCAGGGACCCGGCTGAAATAAGCCCCTAGAATACTGGCACCTCCGGCGAGGAGATTGTGTTTAAGTGTGTTCAGGGACCCGGCTGAAATAAGCCCCTAGAATGCTGGCTCCTCCGGCGAGGAGATTGTGTTTAAGTGTGTTCAGGGACCCGGCTGAAATAAGCCCCTAGAATACTGGCACCTCCGGCGAGGAGATTGTGTTTAAGTGTGTTCAGGGACCCGGCTGAAATAAGCCCCTAGAATGCTGGCACCTCCGGCGAGGAGTTTTGTATGCATGCATGACCACTCACTGCTCACATCTGGGTAGTTGGCCTGTGCCTCTGTGAAAGTCTAACAGGGCACAGAGCTTTCCTCTCGCGGTTACTCTGTGAAGCTAACAGAGTTGGTATATACCGCCATATAGAGCCGCCATTATTTAGCAGCAGGTGCTTTCCTGCACGGTGGATCCCGGGTTGCGAATGCACCAATTCCATTTAATAAATTATATATTTGGTGCGTTCCGCCAACCCTAACACAGCGTTGCAGCATAGAATCTAGGAGAGAAGAAATCAAAATAAACTAATAACATATTATACAAATTCATAATTACCAGTGACAATAATATATAAAAAGTGCCACCATTGTGTGATTGGTGAGAACCCCTGTCATATTATCTGCACAGGCGGCTGTGCCTAGTACTGTGCTCAGTGCCATTCAAAGTATCAGACATAACTGTATGTACAAGAGAGATTTATACCAAATGTATTTACAAGGGTTAAGTTAAAACTTGTGTAATGGACAGACATCAAATATGCAGCTGACTATTCATGGGTTATTGTTGATTTGTGCCAAAATTTGCAAAATTTCTGGCTTACATCTTTATAAATCTGACTAAAACTACATTTAATTGGGGATGACACCCACTTTTATCCTCACTTTTCCAATTTGATAAGCATTGAAAAAAGTCACTAATATTAGGGGCAATTTGTCTCGCAAGTCATCAGTTGTGACTTTTTCTTGGAACAGATTATGCTGAATTCCGGTATCAACATTCTAGTAAACTTTGGCCCATATATCAGTAATTATTTGTTTGATCTAAAAAAAAAATAATACTGATTCATATGGGAATTTTGTCTTCATTTTGTGTTATGTTTTTTAATTTAAATTAATCTGTAATAAGCTTGTACTGCATATAACTATTTTTCAGTTTATATTGTATAATATATTATTTAGGTAGCAAATGCACAAAGCAAGAATGGACCTGTAAGATAACATAGAACTGAAGTAAGGTTCCTCAGTTGATTTACACTCTAAACATCCAAGAATAATCACAATAACATTTCAATCAATTGTCAGATATGTCAGACAGTGACAACTACTGATACGTTTCGTTCTAAGGATGCTGAAAGAAATAGCTTTGTCTCTGCAAATCTTTTGGAACGGAAACAGAAATGACAAGGTCACATACACAAGTAAAACTATTTCCAGAAAATCATTAAAACATAAAGGTTAGGTACACAGCGGTTTTCTTTCATCCTACACATTGTCTCATACCAGAAAAATATACACAAAAAATGCAATATCGATCTGTAAATTTGGACAACAGATTTAGTGTTTAGAGTTCTTATAACCATGCAATTAATTTACCCAAATTTTTGGGGGATTTTTATGTCTGTTTACGTAAATTTTATAGCTTTAGGTTAAAGAATTAATAAACTTTTAGATAACATTTTTAGCATTAGCTGTTGTGTATGTGTACATGAGAAATGAGGACTGGCACCGTTGCACTTGGCTCACAGACGCCATTGCACCGCTCAGAGATAGTTCTGATTGGTGAGAGAGAGCAGTTATCCCGCTCTGTGTGTGCACAGTTTAACTAATCAGAGTCCTCTAGTGTTGGTTAATACTGGTGCTGATACTGAACAATCATACTAACAGTCCTTCTAAGGGCTAATCTTCTGCTTTGCTGTTTGAATCAGATATATTCTGCATTTAGCCAGGGGACAGTTACAGAAGCAGGGAGAGTGTCAGAATACTGCGTCTAGGCAGGGATTAGGGCTTTGCAGTCTATTGCTGGTACATTTTCACTATATTTATTCCAGAAAACAAAGCAGGATTTCATAATTTTGCCTTGAATACTATCATTTTCTTTGTGTTTATTCTGATCAGTGAGGATCATGGAGCGCTAAGGAGGTATCACTGCTTGCTGGTTACATTTATTATTTACATTCTCACTGAGTAATTGAGGGAGAAGCCATCTGCCACTTGTCAGATTCACGTATTATTAAAGATCGAATAAAAAAAATGTTGCTACTTGTACAATATTAGTTTTACAATCAAGAAGAAGGTGCAAGAAGTTTACCTAATTATTATAAATATGTGAAGGAAGTGAAATTTCAAAGACTGCAGCTGTAACGTAATAGTATGAATCATACGAGAGTCAGGTTGGGACTGTCCCGACGAGTACATTTTTTCGTGGTAGGATGGCTCTCATGCTCTTTTTGATCAAAATAGCATTAGCTAAGTACCATATGATATTTACATGTACTATTACTATTTACTTATTTACTTGCTGTAGACTCTATGCTTATTTTGTTTGTTTTTGTTTTTTTTCTGTGTTTTGTCTGCTGAAATCACTTGTACTTTGTACAAACTGGACCATGTCCTGCTCTGTCCTTTTTCACACTGATGTCGTTTGACACAAGGTAAGATTTAATACTACACAAGTTCGAATTGTCCACATGAGTACACCTTGTCGTAGTGGGATGGCTGTCATGCGTTTGTGATCAAAATAGCGTTAAATAAGTAACCTATGTTATATACATGTACTATTACTGTGATGAAACGGCTTCAGTATGGCCACTGGTGCAGGGTTGAATTATTCTTACTTATCCATACATAAGAAGAAAAGGAGGAACGCACTCACCAAACTTGTAAAATCCTGATCATCAGGACCCGTAGAAGCACTCGTCAGCGCGAAACGGCCGTCGTCCGTCATCCTCCACACCCCTCCATGCTAAGTCTGTCCATGCGTTAATTAAAGGACTGGATTTTACAAGTTTGGTGAGTGCATTCCTCCTTTTCTTCTTATGTATGGATATTTATCGCCTTGCTATTTTGGATACTGCACCACCTATCAGTCAGCAGGGACCGGCAGCATGGTTAAGGCTATATGATTTGGCATTCTGAGTGAGTGCAGCTGTGCGGACGTGCTCCTTCTTTTTTCTATTTCTGTGTGGCTATATTATTCTTACTTATACCATGCGTACTGTTTCTTTGCTCAATAGGTCATGGGACATGAGACATTGTCTCATGTGAGACTGTCCATTGACCCTTGTTGTATGTTAATTTGTGGAATGCCTGCTGAATATGTATTGCAACAGCCCCCTGCTTTGTGCTAGTCTGTACAACTTGGAGGACAAGTATGGAATGTAATTGAACTATCAAACAATGTGGGATTACCACCCCCATCTTAATCCAATTCTGTGGGATGTAAATGGGCCGATAGTGTATGACTCTACAGGACATCATCTCAGGAACCACAGTTCCAGCTGGTGGAATACAGATCTGCTCCACTGCCGATCACTGTGCACACAGAGTTGTTTGGAGAACCCAGGTTGGAGCAAACAGTTCACCTGGCCAAATACCTCGCTTTGCTCAGTCAGCTTCCTAAGCTTGCCGCTACCTCTTCTCTGTGGGTGCCTGCCAAAGTGGGGTGCTCTGGATGGGGTAGTTGGCCTTGGATGTCCCAAAGTCGGGGAGGTTCTAATCCCTGGCAAGTCAGCGGAAGGGTGAGACTCTGTCATTTGCACCATCTTGTGAACTTGCTGGGAATGTACTATATGTTATTAACTGTTGGTGATCTAATAAAATCTTACTGGAGTGTGGTACCCTCACCCTGTGTTGCCTAAGCAGTTATCAGTCCACAGAGAAGGAGTGCAGGCGTTCAGTAATAACTGTATATTTAGATTTCGATCATTCTATGTATGGCATTTGGCATGTACATTTTCAATATACTTACTCCAGAAAACTAATACAATATTTCATGATTTTGTCTTGAATACTAACATTTTTTTGCATATATTCTGATCAGGGAGGATCATCGAGCGCTGAGGAGGTATAACTTTTTGCTGATTCCTTTTATCCTTTCTATTCTTACTGAGTAATTAGCGGTAGGAAACATCTGCTACTTGTTACATTCACATATTTATTAAAGATGAAATAAAAAAAATATGTTGCTACTTGTACAATAGTAGTTTTATAGTCAAGAAGAACAAACAAGAAGTTTACCTAATTATTGTAAATATGTGAAGAAAGTGAAATTTCAATGACTGCAGCTGTAACTTAATAGTATGAATCATTCTTTTTCTTCTATGTGACTTTTAGCTGCGAGTACCGTGTCATTTCTTGTAAGTGGTTTCTAATTGCTATAATGATTCTGTTGTTTCATGTTTTTGCCATGCAATACACAGGTTGATACATTACCTGGGCTGACATCTCCGTACATCTTATTGAAATATTCTCAGCATGTTCCTGGCCCATCTGCCTTTGTTCTTTGTGAGCAGAGAACATTTTTAGATGTCAAACGCAGGTCCTCGATATGAAATAAGTGTTGTCTTCTTGGATATTTTTCAAACTGGATATTTTGTCAATTTCCATACATTTCCCATTGTAAAATGTGTGTCTTTATTCAATATAAAAAAATAAATGAATATTTCAGCTGCTTAAGGTATCTATATGAATTGTTATAAGGTACTACTTTTATGCTATTATTCTTATAAAAGTCACAAAATTAGTGACCAACTAACTAATCTTAACAACCCTCCCCTTCTTTATTATGGAGGTATGGCATATATAGTTGATATTTATTAATTGGTGGTAGATGACCAGCAAAGGTTGTCAGACAGTGAGATTGGTTGAATCCAAGTGCAAAAAAAATTTGGAAAACTAGATCGCTTTTGAAGCTCAATGTGTATAGGTGTATGGAACTCCGTTATGACCAAGAATGAGAAATAAAGAGGGGTTGGTTCTAGCGCTTCTAAAAAATAGTCCTTTATTGGTATGCATTAAATATAGTTTTTATATTGCATGAATGAAGAGGCAAAGCGTTTCGAATGCGCAGGGGCGTTCTTTGTCTGACCTGGTGCACCTCTCTGGTCCCCTCTTCTCTTGACCCACCTCTCTCAAGGGCTCCTTTAAAACTGAATCTGCTGCACAAATGGTATGTGAGAAGTTGTTGATCCAACCAACCAGTGTGGGTTGAACACTCTTGCTTTTTACGTCAAGTATCAGTAGACATCAGTATAACAAGAGTTTCAGAAGTAATGTTTGTAATAAACAGCGTGCACAGTCTCAGAACGTGGTGGCAGTGGCCAGTTCTCCTGGGTCCTTTTCAAACTCAGATTTTGCCTATTTAGTAATTGGAAACAAATATTTATACTCTAATTCTGGGATAAAGGTCAGGATACAGCAAAAGTTGAAAACCAAGGTCATAAAAATACAATACCCAAAGTGATACTGCAAGCAGCAAGGAAGTTGAGGGCTTTGACCTGTGTTAGTCATTGGCATTGGAGATGAGCAAATATATTTGAGTTGATTTAAATTCATCTAGAATTTAGAATTTAAAAATATGTATCCACCAAAATGTGTATATTTTTAAACTTACTTCTGCGAGTCCACCATTTTTCTGAACCGTAAGAGGCCATCAAAATGTTAAAAATTATCCACCTTTTACCCCACTTACCGCTCACCTCTTTGGTCTCTTTGCTTCTTACCGTCAGCTGGCCAGTACTCGTCTCGCCTTTGGATCGCCACCACGAGCACTGGAATATCCAGGCATCTCATGATAAGCCCATGCTTCCAGATATAATGAGATCTGAGATGATCGTAATGGCAAGACTATTCATGTGCTCATGCAGAACCCTTCTGGGTCTCCTTGGGGAAGCCTGGGGCTTTCAGCGATCGTTACAAGAAGATACAGTGAGAACAACTGATGACAGTGAGAAGCAGAGGTATGGTGAGTAGTATAAGATTTTTTTAAATTTTTTTTACATCTTATATTTATTATGCTCTGGGGTATTTTGAGACTCTAGAGCAGAATCATGTACAATAAATTCACGGAGAATAACTTCTCTGAAAATCAAATTCTCCAGGAAAATCTGTGCACATGGCGAATTCAAGTTTTGCCTGATCTGCTCATCTCTAATTGGTATACTATAGCATATGCTTTACTTCATCTATTCTTAATAGTGAAAACATTTTTGGCATTTTTTTATTCTTAAATGATCAAGTTCTTAGCTAGATTTCTTTTACACATATAATAATTTATAACATTATTTGTAACACATTACTTAAAGAAGGTCTTGCAGAGAGAAATACACTATTTGTACCACTTTCTACTCTGAATAATACACAGCGTTCAAAATTATTCTACAAATTAAATTTAAGTGTCATAAAGAAATAAGATTTTGTTTTTCAAATAAACTCATGGATGATTTGCGTCTCATGGCTCTTTGGAACTCTGAAATCAATCTCAAACATGTGTGATAATTAATTAGCTTGCCAGGTGAGTCCAATGAAAGGAAAAAAACATTAGAAGAACGTTCCACGTTATTAAGCAGGCCACAGGTTTCAAGCAATACTGCAAAGAAAATGAAACTCTCTGCTGCAGAAAAGTGTCAAATAGTGAAATGCATTGGACAAGGTATGAAATCATTGGATATTTCATGAAAACTTAAGCATGATCATCGTACCGTCAAGAGATTTGCGACGAATACACAGCATGGATGAGTTTGTGCAGATAAAGGCATAATGAGAAGGTTTCTGCCAAACAAATTCTTTAGATTAAGAATGTAGCTACTAAAATGCCATTACAAATGAGCAAACAGGTATTTGAAGCTGCTGGTGCCTCTGAAGTCCCACAAACCTCAAGGTGTAGGATCCTCAGGTGGCTTACAGTTGTGTATAAAACTATTATTCGGCCTCTCTTAAATATTGCTCACAAGCAGAAATGGCTACAGTGGACCGAGATATACATGAAGACTAATTATAAGACCCTCTTCACAATTGCGTTTTTCATGTCCATATGTGGTTGGTTTTTTAAGGACCGCAAATATGGACACTCGCACACATTGTATTCAATAGTGGTGCACACATGTCAGGTTTTTCATACGGACCATGTGTCTGTGAGAAAACCCCCCAGACACGTGCTTTTTTTCACGTAGTGCGGTCAAATTGCGGGCTGCACATGTGCATACTGATGACACATGGATAGTATCTGTGTGTCATCAGTGTGTCACATACCGGCAGATGGGAAAAGCAATACAAATTGCGCTGTTCCCAGGTGCCAGGTGCTAAATGCAGCTCTCATCATTGTTGCTTTGTCTCCCTGCACTCAGCAAGACCATGCAACAATAATGACAGTTGTAGTCAGCAGCCGCCATCTGTGTATAACGCTGACTACAACTGTCTTCACTGTCGCCTGGTCTCCTTGCGATCAGCGTGACCAGGTGACAATGATGGGAGTTGTAATCAGCACCCATTGTGTACATCATGCATTAAATACAAAATAAAAAACAATAATGGCTCCTGCATAATTTTCATAGCCACCAGAGGGAAAGCCCACCACTTCTTAGCCTCCACTCTTCCGATTTTCCATCGTGCACTGGCAAGTGGGGTAATAGGGTTAGAATTGTTGTCAGCTGTTTTATGGCCACTGACTTCAAACCCAGAGGTTAGTAATGAAGAAGTGTCTATAAGACATCCTTGTGATCCCCAGGGTCCTGGTTGTCACAGTGGCATTGCTTTCCTCACGGGGAGAGTTGTTATGACCTGGTGGTTAAGTGGCCACACTGATATGACCTGGTGGCTAAAACGCAACATGGAGTGAGCTCTGAGAAGGTGGTATCTCTACTGACCGCAGTCCCTAATCCTAACAACAACACTAGAAATAGCCGTGGGATGTTCCTGACTCTCCCTAGACACCTCTTCACAGCCTAAGAAATAACTACCCCTAAAGAAGGAAATAGAAAGCTATCTTGCCTCAGAGAAAACCCCCAAAAGGAAAGATAGCCCCCCACAAATATTGACTGTGAATGGAGACAAATGACGTACACAGAAATGAAATCAGAATTCAGCAAAGGAGGCCAATACTAAACTAGATAGACAGAGAGAAAAGGATACTGTGCGGTCAGTATAAAAAACTACAAAATCCATGCAGAGTTTACAAAAATGAACTCCACACCGACTCACGGTGTGGAGGGGCAAATCTGCTTTCCCAGAGCTTCCAGCTAGCCTGAATAACACATAGTGACAAGCTGGACAAAAAGAGACATATTTGCAAAGCAAAAGAGTCCAAACAAATGGACAAACAAAAACTAGCAAAATCTTATCTTTTGCAGACAAGGACTGGCCATATGAGAATTCCAAGGAGAGAAACAAATCCAACCAAGAACATTGACAGCAGGCATGGACTAAAGCCCAGAGCAGGTTTAAATAACAAACTCAGGCAAGGCGATTAGTGAAGGCAGCTGCTACAGCTACCTAAAGGAGCAGCAGTTCCACTCGAAACCACCAGAGGGAGCCCAAGGGCAGAACTCACAAAAATACCATTAGCAACCACAGGAGGGAGCTCCAGAACGGAATTCACAACAGAGAGTGATGTCACGCTTGGAAGTGATGAAGGATTCCTTTTGACAGGTAATCGGCACATACAACACCATTCTGACTCCAGGCCAGAAGGGGGAGCTCTACACCCGACTTCAGGGGAGAGCTGCTCTCTCTGGTCGGGAGGAGGAGTTAGTTGCTAGGCAGTTGCTCGGCAGTTGGGAAGAGTTGACAGTTAGTGCCAGACAGCAGACTGGAGCAGTCTGAGGCAGAAGGATGAGTGAGGGGCCGTATAGGCTGAAATGCTGCCGCTCGTAGATAGCGAGATACAGAAGGAAGAACAGCTTGTAGCGAATGTGCCGGAGAGCGAAGCACAGGAGCGTGACAACAAGGGAGAATAGCAGCGACTGGGCTACCTCCCTGACAAAGTACAGATACCGGTAACCGGAAGACTGAGGTTGTGTCATACTCTAGGAGGCACAGCAGAAACCGGTAGGACAGCTAGACTACATGTAACTTGTCCGCCCTTACTCCCAGGAGACACATTGACACATAGAGCCCGGGTCAAGATAGAGAACCTGTAAAAAGGCTTGAGTCACCTGTCATACGGGTTTGAGTCCTACCTAAAGGGGGACAGAGAGAACTGAGAGGACCTTGCCCGAAGCCTTAGGCAGTAAGTGACTGCAATACCACCACGCTAAAATTAAGGCTTTTAACTCCACCTGGTAAAGGGGACCCTGAACTCGTTTCCAAGCCACCGGACCCTGCCTGTACCTGTGATCTGGTGCCCAGGACTGTGGCTGCCTGCTACCATCAGTAAATCAGGCAGAGAGACTGCACAACTGTGTCCTTCCTTCTTTACTGCACGACTCACCAACCTCCATCTATTCACCGGGAGTCCTGGGGACCTACTTCACCTGTGGGAAGTTATACCATCTAGCTGCCATAATATCACCCCAGCGGACCATTTTAAGCAGCGTTGGTCCCTACTGACCGAATACCACAGATGGCATCATGAATTAACTTTCTTTATTTCAAAAACCCCTTTAACTCCTTTCTGACCTCGGACGGGATAGTACGCCCGAGGTCAGATCCCATGCTTTGATGTGGGCTCTGGCGGTGAGCCCACATCAAAGCCGTGACATTTCAGCTGTTTTGAACAGCTGACATGTGCGCACAACAGCGGTGAGTGGAATCACAATCCACCCGCCGCTATAAACTAGTTAAATGCCGCTATCAAACGCTGACAGCGGCATTTAACTACCGCTTCCGGCCGCACAGCAGGAAATGCGCTCATCGCCAACCCCGTCACATGATCGGGGGTCAGCGATGCATCGGCATAGTAACCAGAGGTCTCCTTGAGACCTCTATGGTTACTGATGCCGGCTTGCTGTGAGCGCCACCCTGTGGTCGATGCTCATAGCAAGCCTGTAATTAAGCTACACAGGAGCAGAGCCGATCAGGCTATGCCAGCTTCTAGCCTCCCAAGGAGGCTATTGAAGCATGGCAAAAGTAAAAAAATGTTTAAAAAAATATAAAATAAATAAAAAAAAAATATAAAGTTTAAATCACCCCCCTTTCGCCCCATTCAAAATAAAACAATAAAAATAAAATCAAATGTACACATATTTGGTATCGTCGTATTCAGAATCGCCCAATCTACAAATAAAAAACAAGGATTAACCTGATCGCTAAACAGCGAAGCGAGAAGCAAATTCAAATGCCAAAATTACGTATTTTTTGGTCGCCGCGACATTGCATTAAAATGCCATAACGAGCGATCAAAAGATCGTTTCTGCACCAAAATGGTATCACTAAAGATTTCAGCTCGGCACACAAAAAAATAAGCCCTCACCCGACTCCAGATCACGAAAAATGGAGACGCTACGGGTATCGGAAAATGGCACAATTTTTTATTTTTTTTAGTAAAGTTTGGAATTTTTTTTCACCACTTAGATAAAAAATAACCTAGACATGTTTGGTGTCTGTGAACTCGAAATGACCTGGAGAATCATAATGGCCGGTCAGGTTTAGCATTTAGTGAACCTAGCAAAAAAGCCAAACAAAAAACACGCATGGGATTGCACTTTTTTTGCAATTTCACCTCACTTGGAATTTTTTTTCCCATTTTCTACTACACGACATGATAAAACCAATGATGTAGTTCAAATGTACAACTCACTCTGCAAAATATAAGCCCTCACATGGCCATATTGATGGAAAAATAAAAAAGTTATGGCTCTTGGAAGGAGAGGAGTGAAAAACGAACATGGAAAAATGGAAAATCCTAAGGTCATGAAGGGGTTAAAGACCATCCCTTTAACATGGGTGCCCAGGGCCACGGACTGGGTCGCCTCCACCATGACATCCCCTTTGAGCCAACCAGACTCGGTACCGAGTACCCCACGGCCCTGGCGGGTGTTTCACCCTCATTACTAACCTCATAGTCAAATGTAATAAATACACACACAGGGGTAAAGTCAAGTGGGTTGGACACGATGATCCTCGAGTTTCCTTCCAAATCTAACATTCTATGATTGTATGAAATAAAGACACAGTCCTTTATTTGAAATAACCACACCCCACCCTCACTCTCCCTTTCTTTACTGTAAAATTAAGAATAATGAAACACCATATTCCTCACCTGACTGAAGACAATCCTGGGTTGTAGTTGTCAAAACAAGACATAGGAAGTACATAAATTTGATTACATTTTATGGCATGCCTTATAAAGAAGCACAGAATATACTTAAATCGAACCTGTTAGCAGGATTTTGCTAAGTAATCTATGGGCATTGTCAGGTTGCCACTGTTACAATGATTAAAATGATACCTGGGTGAAGAAATCTGTCTTGTGGTTCTTGTGTAATCAGTGTTAGAAATTTTCAGTTAATATATGTGGGAATGTCTTTCCTTGGTTTCTCTGGCCTAGAGCACCAAAATAAGACACTACCTACAATCCCACCCTGGAGCACAAGCATCTCATTAACTGAAAACTTCTAACACTGATTACACAAGAACCACAAGACAGATTTCTTAACCCCAGGTATCATTTTAATTAGTATAACACTGCCAAGCTGGCAATGTCTGCTGTTTATTTAGCAAAATCCTGCTGACAGGTTCGCTTTAAGTTACATCTACCTGGGAATATTTAATGACTTAGCTTTCTAAACAAATATTAAGACCAGTCACATAAAAGCCAAGAGTCCACCCAAAAGTGGTATAAGTTATAACAGTAATGTAAATTTCCTGCTGTGAGATAAACCAAATTATTTGAGAGGTGTGTCTCTTAATGAATTTGGCACATTTTACTCCTGTGCACTGTTCATCGAACACTGGTGTACAAAATTCCAGTTGTGATCAATCAAGGCATGGTGTATGATCAATCAAGTTTTTGACAAGTGTGTGTCGTAGGAATGGATGAAGAATAGTCTGGCCACCAGTGTTGTAAGAGTTAGTATTTATGGTAATTCTATTATGTGAAGCTGAGGATTTCAAGCTCCACACAAGAAAACTGAGCTTTGACGCTACCCATATATATGGCTGCATCTCTAGAAGAAAGGCTGATGGCACACTTAACAGTGCCTTGTTGCAAAAATGGTATATCTGACCTTAGCATGAAATTAATGTCCACCCCATGCAGCAAAAGCTTAGTAAGGGCTCATTCAGATAACATTTTCTCATGTAGGAGTTCTATCCATGTATTTTGAGGATAGAACTCAAACTCTTTATAGACCTTTGGTCAGTTGACATGTCTTTGTACTTTTGCACCAAAAAATTGAGACGTGTCTGATTCTGATCCAAGTTATTGGTCAAACTTGATAATACAGCTTTATGAGTCTATGAAAAAAAATCCTTAGTGCTGTCCATTTTCTCTGACTGTTAGGTGTAGCCAGAGAAACCTCCATCAGGTTTTGCATACGTAAAAAAGTGATGAAAGTTTGAGAGTAAAAAATAAAACTATGAAAACACAAAGATAAAAATCCAATCCAAAAACTTTGATGACACCGTTTTTTGCGTACGAGAAAAATCAGACGTCTGAATCAGCCCTAGTAAATATATTCAGAATAATACTTTGCAAGCTGGATGATATGAATATTAATCTTTCCGTGTTAATATTTTATTTTAATTGGAAAATTCACTTTTGTAGTTTCTTTTACATGAAAAGTTAAAAATGAAAAATGACTAAGAAAGCAATAGGCAGGAACTAGGAGTCATCAAGATTTTATAGGTGTAAAAGTATGAAGATTTATTGAAAGTTCATGAAGTTACGTAAGTAAAGTGGGTGGTAAAGTGCTAAGATGAGAAAATGAAAACATTAATGAATTCAGAGCAATGCAGGTTGAGGAAAAAGGTATTAAACAATGGATCTACGTAAATGGCTTCCTATGAGCAGATCTGAGATTTAATGGCATGCATTTTTAGACTAATCCAAGTAAAGTAATATAATAGGCACTTAACTGACTGAGAACATTATGCCAAAATTGGTTCATAATTCATCTAATTTAGGGCAGAAATTTAACAGTTCAAAAGTTTGTCTTCGTCATTGCCTTGGGTTCATTAATGTGTTCTGGTTGACTCATTTACAGCTAATTATACAACTTGCGTATGCCAAAATAAAGTCTGGCACATAACAAATAACTCATACAGTAAATATCTCATCACATTGATGAGGATGATTTTTGCATTAAGTTCACATGAGAATGGGGTCATTATTCCCTCATTGTTCTCTTTACCCGAGCTCAATTATCATTAATGGAGGTTGAAGCAGTCAGGTGTTCCCACTGACAATGCACCCAGAATTGATTGTACAGGGAATACAAGACAGCTGTCATTAAATAGGTCTCCTGCTTTTCTACTGCTTCGAAAATAGCAAATGAGAAGATATTCCAATGTCACTTAGACCTTTCCATTAAACGGTACATCATTAGCTTCAAATTGATGCACAGAGAAGTCACCGGGTCACCTATTGCTGCCTGAGCCAGTACATTGCAATTGTGAAAAAATGTTTTTCTCCACTATTGCTATTTGAACTGAAACTTCGACTTGTCAATTAGTCCTTATTTGTTATATCTGTTACTCTTGACAATAGGCTAAGAGTACCAGTAATCAGAAAGATTGTACATTTCAAGATTTTATATAAGATACAAGATTTTTAAAAAATAACCCTCTTCTTCCTTAGGGGCAGTTAATAGGGGCAGGTAAAGCGAGGATGTCTAAATCTGTCATTTGTCAATAGCAATAAGTTTGGATTTATTAGATGGCAGAATGAAGATTGTAATAAAATCATCTGTCCCCTCCCCCAACCTGGGCCGTGGAAAACCAAAGTGTATAAGATGATACTAACCTGACAAACAAGTGAAGATGGACAGGGATAATTGAAAATAGTAATCATACAAAATCTCCAAATGCCAACTCCAATCATGAACTACACCTCCAACTCCAAACCAGGCTGTAAAAACCTAACACTGGCAATCCCTAAGTGCCAGAGGTGAGCATATATAGCAGAGGGGAGTGACAAACATTGAACAACTGAGATAATCTAGGTGGGAAAGCTTAATGTACCTCAACTGGACAGAGTAACCCCTGCACTGTCAGCAAGGAAAAAACCTGCACTGTTTAATAAAATGGTGAAGTCCTTCTAACCAGTGCAGGAGTTTGTGAAACTGCGATCTATTGACCCTTCTCTGTTGCAGTATCCCTGTGACAGCCAGGACCCCAGTACTAACCACTGGACAATGTGCATATTGTGAATTTTACACACGAACCAACTACTAATTTTAAAGGGAATGTGTCATTAGAAAATTACCTATTTAAATAAGTTTTGTGTTAAATAATTTTTGTTTTAACCATTTTTGCCAATGTTTTTGTCAGGCAATTCCCACATGTATCCAAACTGTCTAGCAGCCTCAAATCAAGCAGCTGCGGGGACTCAAACATAATCTACAAGCACGCCCAAGATACTGGGAGAACACCTGAGCATGCTCGGAAATCTCGAGTAACGAGTACACTCACTCATCACTACTCTCAAACCAATGGTATCCAACGAGGCAGTGTAGATCTGCGTTTGACATCGAAATCGGATGGGTGCGAGAAAAAAAACAGATGTCCTACGGACCATCAGTATGGCATCCCGTTTTACAGATACATTGCAATTCTGTAAGATGGGAAACTGTAAATGGTCCTGTACATGATTAATCGCTGATGAGTAAAATAATGGGTTGTATACTGAAAGCACATGGAAGCCAACTAAGAAAAAAATCCAACTTTTCTGGATAAAAATCTGATCGATTTTTTATAAACTCGTACGACCCGAGCCTAGGTGACATTTTCATCACTAGTTAGTCCATTTTTGTGTGTATAATGGAAAAACTATATTGTTTTCATTTTTTTTTTACAGTGCTCACTATATGGGTTAAATAATGGCACAGTTTTATACTTTGGGTTGTTGATAATGCGTCAAAACCACTAATGTGTACTTTTTTTTACTTTTGTTTTATATAAACTGAGCATTTTTAATTGTGAAACATTTTTTAACCATTTTTTCGTACTTTTTTTTTTGCATATTTACAAATTTTATTAAACTTATTTTACTTCTTCTGTGTAGATGACTTGAAATCTTACTTGTATGATCACCTGTCTAATATGCTGCAATGTTTATGTATTGAAAGGTTTTAGATTTGTCAGTTTTACACTGAAAATGGGTCTGTTAGACCTTGCTTCTTCCAGGGCCTAATAGGCCACTGTACCTGACAGATCCAGAGGTCATTGTTTGACCTCCAGTTGCCATCAGAACTTCACAATTGTATCTCGGGGGTGTTGATGGAGTGAAAGAGGCAGCCCCCTCTGTCTCACAACCATCTACTTGCCACATTTGCTATTAACCATGGCATGTAAAGGTTTATGCTGCCGTGTTTAATGGTAGTACCGATTGCAGCTGTTGAAGGTAGGTGCAGCTTGCACTCGCTCCTGAGCCCTCTCCATACCTGTGCCATAAATGTACAGCTATTTTGCAGGACCTGCTTGCTTGCTGTGCCGTACATGTTCGTCAGATGTTGAGAAAGAGTTAATTACAGTAGTAGTCCACTGGAAAGGACTGACCATTTACTCTATGGCCAAAGAGGACCACAGCCCTTTGGTCAGTTAGTGAACTCCCGTCCTCTTATGCTCTAAGTAAAAAATAAAATACATGTATGGCACATGTCGGGTGCAGGAGTATGGAGTGAAATCGCTGCTGCTCATCCTTCAATAAATTCAATCTCTGACAGTCATTTGAGGTGCCAGGTCCAGAAGATGTGATGTTCTTCGCACCTATAGGCCCTCATACATTGTTATTATGAGGTGCCTATGCTTCATCAAGCTCCCTTTGCCTGCCATGTTAGCTCTTTTATTCTTGCTGCTCCCCCGAGTATTCCTTTTTGGTTTGCTTTTTAATGTACTACATTGTTCCAGAGATATGGCCCTTCCTGTTTAGTGCTAGTTTTGTGTTTTGTTCTCCAAGGAGGTGTGGCTTATGGATTCTCTGAATACTCAGGGGAGCAGCTGAAAGCCCCCCTCACGTAATTATGTCATAAAACTTTTTATATAAAATAAATAAAATCTTTACCACAAGTATGTTTTTATAAGGGTGAAATCACATATATGAATATATAAATAGTGTAATTTCAGTATTGAGAGTACAAAAGGTTATTTTTAAGCTGCAAGAAGGGGAAGTAGACTTCTTCTAGCAAACGTCTAATCGAAGCAGCACAGACTACCAGCAGCACAAAGGGGAACACATGAAACAAAAAAATGATGAAAAAGTAATTTTTTTTCTGCACCATATGTATTTCAATCAGCTTTAAAGATCCTTGCAGGGCTTTTTTGCAGGAAAATGGTTAATGGGATAACCCCTTTATGATAACATTTTAGGCTTTTCTGACTACCCATACTTTAGACCCTTCTCCTCTTACTTTATATGGACTAACCAGGGAGGAGACTGTCGTAAATAATTTGAGTCATCCCCCATGGAAGGCAATGGTCCGACTCCAGGACGTCTACCTTTTTTTCCAGGACAGTAGACAACGGTAAATATACATAAAATAGATTGGGACAATTGTATTAAGGACCACTACATGCCCTTGTGTTGTTTCATATGTAAAATAATAGCGACAAATAAGTGAGATTTTTCTTTCCATCCACAGTAAAAAAAAAAATGTATTCCGAGCAAAGCATCAAACAATCAGTTGTGTTTCAATTCTTTGTTATGTGACGCTTCTCTCTAAGGAATTTACCCCCTACGTAGTCATTCAATCCAATGTAAGGCAGATAAGCCAAGGTCCTTTATTAAGAGTCCTACATTTATACTGTAGTAGCTATAGATTTGTATTTCTGATTATTGAAATCCCAAGGTTGTGCTGATGGAAGGAATGTAATGTATCACTGTCATGAATCATTCGTCGTTGCTTGTGATTAAAAGTGTGACACGTAACACTAAAAGGCTAAATAGATTTCTTAATTTTTCGAGTCACTCTTGTGTTACTGTAGCTTCCTGTAAGTGTTCTTCTAGTCATCGTTATTACCTTATAAATTCACTTCTGACAGGTTAAATTATGGCTCTCATATCAGGTGCCCTTGCAGAAAAATTGTGTAAAAAACACCTGGCTCCAACATTGTGGTGACTTACAGATCCTAATATATTGGAGACTCCCTAATTTTAATGGTTTGCCCTTTGTTCTGTTTTCTTTAGAGGTTTCCCTATTTTTAATATTATAGGTTCAGATGCTTTTACTCTGTATATTTATGAAGTGTAGTTTTCCTAACATTAAATGGGAAATCGGATTTCATCCACTGAATATTATTCGTTTTAGAATGAAAAGGTTTCAAAATATGTTTGATGATGTTGAATAGGTCCTGTGCATAATATACACTGCTCAAAAAAATAAAGGGAACACTTAAAGGGAACCTGTCACCTCCAAAATCGAAGGTGAGCTAAGACCACCAGCATCAGGGGCTTATCTACAGCATTCTGGAATGCTGTACTTAAGCCCCGATGTATCCTAAAAGATGAGAAAAAGAGGTTGCAGTTACAAAAAGTGCTCTTTAATAGCCCATACTGCGACGTTTCGGTCCTAGGTGCGGACCTTTCTCAAGGTGTGGACCCTGCTTGAGAAAGGTCCACACCTAGGACCGAAACGTCGCCATATGGGCTATTAAAGAGCACTTTTTTGTAACTTCAATATGGTGTGCTGCTTCAAACTTTCTTGATCGTATTCACAAGGACTGGTATGTGCCTGTGAGGCTTTTGCACCCTACTTCTAACTGTGCTGATTATATATATATATATATATATATTTATATATATATATATATACAGTATATATATATATATATATATATATATATATATATATATTGTAGACTCACTCACTTGGTTGCTCACAGAGGTAGACAAAGGAATGTTTCTCGCTTTAATCTTCTACTGGTTTACGTCATAAACCAGTGCAAAGTTCATCAACAGAAACATGGCCTTTCTGGCATAATGGGAAAGCAAAAGACAATGTATAGCACAGTCCACATGGCCCGTTCAGGAACAACAACATGGTTCAGCTCAGTTTAGCATAAGCAACGCTCTGGAGCTCTCACCTCCAGAAACACCAATCACTGAATGACTCAGAAGGCTGACTATTTACCTCCTAAACCACACCATAGGGTGGAAAGATGTTGAACAGCCTCCTAAACACTCTTCAGCTGTTCAGAAAAAAACTAGCCCTTAAAATGGTCGATTAACTCCTCCCAGCGTTTATCGTGCTGAAGCATTTTCTCTATTTTCATATCACTGAAGCTAACAACCTCAGTAATACATATCTTCCATCCAATACTTTACCAGTGACTTTCTCAAAACAAATATATATATATATATATATATATATATATATATATATATATTGTAGGGATTTCACTCACTCAGCTGCGACGGCTGACACTCAGGAGACGTGTTCCTTTAAAGTTCACTGGGTTTATTGCTTCATAAACCATGTGGCAAAACAACAGAAAGCAAAATAGCCTTTGGTTCAGGCAAAGGAAAACAAGTGTCCAGTTCATCCGGCTCAGTCCTGAAGCCGTAACACACTCAGGAGGGTTTCACCTCCACACATATCTGCTGTGTAAAGGATTAGCCAGTCTTATATAGGACTAACCACACCCAGTAATCTATCACATGATTAGCCATGTGGTCTGACATCACCACAGGTCCTGAAACACAAACATATGGTTATATAAAACAACGCAATATTCCGGGCTACATTACAGCAACAAGGCACTTATGTGGCACATACCTCCCATCGACTACACACCCTTTAGCCATGCTACATACCTCCCCCCTCTGCCTAAAGCCGTGGGGCTTGGCACTTTCTCCCACTAAACAAGGGATTCTTGATAGGGCATCCGCATTACCGTGCAGCTTTCCGGCCCGATGTTCCACATGGAAACTGAAGTCCTGCAGGGATAAGAACCAACGGGTGACCCTAGCATTTCTACCCTTCGTTTCCCTCATCCACCTAAGTGGGGCATGGTCGGATATCAGTCTAAATTTACGTCCCAGCAGATAGTACCGTAATGTGTCCACTGCCCATTTTATGGCCAAGCACTCCTTCTCAACGACTGAGTAGTTCTTTTCAGATGAGGACAGCTTCCTACTCAGATAGAGAACAGGATGCTCCTCCCCATGTAGTTCTTGGGAAAGGACTGCTCCCACCCCAACATCTGAGGCATCTGTCTGAAGAATAAACTCTTTCTTGAAGTTTGGGGCCATCAGAACGGGTTGCTTACACAAAGCGTTTTTCATTTCTTGGAAGGCTGACTCTGTTTCTTCGGACCACTTAACCATTAGTGGTTTTGTCCCTTTTAGCAGGTCAGTCAGAGGCGCAGCCATCGTGGCGAAGTTTGGGATGAACCTCCTGTAATATCCCACGATTCCCAGGAAGGCTTTAACTTGCTTCTTGGAAACTGGTTTTGGCCACGTTTGAATTGCCTCCACTTTACTGATTTGGGGTTTTATTTCTCCGTGACCCACTATGTATCCAAGGTACTTAGCTTCTTCTTTACCCAAGGCACACTTCTTTGGGTTTATAGTAAATCCGGCCTCTCTTATAGCATCCAACACCGCTTGGACTTTCTCCAGATGACTCTCCCAGTCCGGGCTAAAGATGACGATATCATCTAGGTACGCAGCAGCGTAGGCCTTATGGGGTGCAAGAACTCTATCCATAGCCCTCTGGAAGGTCGCCGGAGCTCCCTGTAGGCCAAACGGCATCCGGGCATACTGGAAGCATCCATCAGGTGTCGAAAAGGCTGTCTTCTCCTTGGCTTCCTGCGCCATGGGGATCTGCCAATACCCCTTTGTCAGATCCAAGGTGGATATATATCTGGCGTGCCCAAGCCTTTCGATGAGCTCATCAATACGGGGCATGGGATAAGCGTCGAACTTGGAGACCTCATTCAACTTCCGATAGTCGTTGCAAAACCTCCACTCTCCATCAGGTTTTGGGACCAGGACAATTGGGCTTGACCAACCGCTCTTGGATTCCTCAATGACTCCAAGCCTCAACATACGCTCCACTTCCTTGGAGATAACTTCTCGACGAGCCTCAGGAATACGATAAGGTTTCACATTCACCCGCACATGGGGCTCTGTTAGGACCTCGTGCTCTATGACCTTCGTGTATCCTGGCAATTCTGAAAACAGGTCCCTGTTTTTCTGGAGTAACTCCCGGCACTGCTGTTTCTGGGTTTTCGATAGCGTCTCTGCTATAGTAACCGCTCCAACCTCACCTTCTGGGTTGCTTAACAATGACGGAGTAACTGTCGGCTCTCTATCTTGCCACGGCTTGATGAGGTTGACATGGTAAACTTGGAATGGTTTCCGTCTTCCTGGTTGGTGAATTTTATAATTTACCTCACCAAGTTTCTCGACAACCTCATATGGCCCTTGCCATTTGGCCAAGAACTTGCTTTCCACCGTTGGAACTAACACCAGAACTCGGTCTCCCGAATTGAACTGCCTCACTCTTGCAGACCGGTTGTAGACCCTGGCTTGAGCTTCTTGTGCTTGGAGAAGGTGTTCTTTCACGATAGGCATCACCTTTGCAATCCTCTGCTGCATCATGGCCACATGCTCAATGACGCTTCTGTGGGGCGTGACTTCGGCTTCCCAGGTTTCCTTGGCTATATCCAGGAGTCCTCGTGGATGTCGGCCATATAGAAGCTCAAACGGTGAGAACCCTGTGGAGGCCTGTGGAACTTCACGAATGGAAAACATCAGATAGGGTAAGAGACAATCCCAGTCTCTACCGTCTTTCTCTATAGCTTTTCTCAGCATGCTCTTTAGAGTCTTGTTAAACCTCTCAACAAGACCATCTGACTGGGGATGGTACACCGAGGTCCTCAACTGGGAGATCTTCAGGGCTTTGCATAACTCCCTCATCACCTTGCTCATGAAAGGTGTACCCTGGTCAGTCAGGATCTCCTTTGGCAGACCTGTCCGGGAAAAGACATGGACCAACTCGCGGGCTATGCTCTTTGAGGAAGAATTCCTCAAGGGAATTGCCTCAGGATAGCGTGTGGCATAGTCCAGGATGACTAATATATACTGATGGCCCCGAGCTGATTTAACTAAGGGACCGACCAAGTCCATGGCAATTCTCTTGAACGGTACCTCAATAATGGGCAGTGGCACAAGGGGGTTCCGGAAATGAGGAGTAGGAGCAGTTAGCTGACATGTAGGGCAGGACCTGCAATAGTTCACTATTTCCCGGTGACACCCAGGCCAATAGAACCTCTGCACAACCCGTTCCTGCGTTTTTTCCACCCCTAGGTGTCCACCCAAGATGTGTGAATGGGCCATGTCCAACACTTTCCGTCTATACGGACCCGGCACTATCAACTGCTCTACCAACTCCTCCCTTATTTTCGTGACCCGGTACAACAATTCCCCCCTCAACAGAAAATGGGGAAATCTTTTGTCTGCCCCCGGCTCCTGTACCACCCCATCAATAACTGTGACATTATTAAAGGCTTCCCTCAGAGTGGGGTCCCTATGTTGGGCAGTCCCAAAATTTTCACCGGTAACCTCTAACTCCAGAATGTCAGATGTAGGGGATACTTCCTCCTCATCCCCAACCAGAACACAAAAAGGAAAGCTGTCTGCCTCTGGGTGTGGCGATACCGTTCCAGGGTTCACTGGTTCCCTGCCAGGGAGCTCAGAACCCTTTCCCCACAAATCCCAAAACAAACAGAAATCCCGGCCAATAATTATAGGGTGCAACAAGTCCTGAACTACGCCGACTATGTGGGATTCAGTGCCACATGCCGTTTCAATGTCCACCCTGGCCATAGGGTAGTCCTTTGCATCACCATGTATGCACCGCACTCCGACCTTCTTTCCTGGGAGCAGATGAAGAGGAAAAGTGGCCCTCACCAGGGTCACTAGGCTCCCCGAGTCTAACAGTGCCGTTACTGCTCGACCGTTCACCTTTACGGGACACGCTTGAGGTCCCTCGTTGGATGGAGAGTTCACACTACAGACTGGATACGCATAGTATGAACAACGGCGTCCCATGCTGCAGTCCATCTGCTCAGTGGCTTGGGAACAACGGGCAGCTATATGTCCTGGCTTGTGGCACCTCCAACAAATAACATCACCCGTGGGGACCTTGGGCACCACCTCCCCCGCCCTTTGTGACCTTGGACGCACCACCCCTTTTTGGGACTCAGCTGCCCTCTGGGACCCCCAGTACGGCATGGGCTGCCTCCCAAAGGAGCCTTCCAACCCTTGGTATCTCTCAACCAGTCCGATCAGCTCGTCGGCATTCTGGGGATCACCCTGGGCAACCCAAGACTGTATAGGCCTCGGGAGGGAATGGACAAACCGATCCATCATCACCCGTTCTACCATCTGTGCAGGCGCAGAGGTCTCTGGCTGCAGCCATTTCTGGACCAGGTGCAACAGATCAAACATTTGGGAACGAGGTGGTTTGTCCCGGTGATAGCCCCAGGAGTGAACTCGCTGTGCCCTGACAGTCAGTGTCACCCCCAGACGTGCGAGAATCTCGGCTTTCAATTTGTGATACTCTTTGGCATCCTGCAAGGTCAAATCATAGTACGCCTTCTGGGGTTCTCCCGTCAGGTATGGCGCAAGTACCTCTGCCCACTGCTCTGGCGGAAGTTTTTCCCTCTCAGCGACCCTCTCAAACACCGTCAGGAAGGCCTCAACATCATCCCCGGGAGTCATTTTCTGCAATGCACGTCTTACCGTCTTCCGGACGTGGGTGTCATCAGCCAAACCTGGGGTTGGGGCGCTCGCCTTGCCCTGGATGGCGGTTGCCAGAAGCTGCATCTGCTGCTGATGCTCCTGCTGGCTCTGTTGTAACTGCTGCCGTTGCTCCTGCTGGCTTTGCTGCATCTGCTGCCGTTGCTCCTGCTGGCTCTGTTGTATCTGCTGCTGGCTCTGTTGTATCTGCTGCATCAACAGCCTGTTGGTCTCTTGCTGCCTTTGCTCCTGCTGGACCAAGTGTTTCAGCAGGTCCTCCATTTTCTCCGGCAATGCTTGCTGGCTTGCAACAGCCTTGACCCAGGACATTCAAAAATAAACTCACGTCTCCGCTGGGAACGCTGCCCGCATTCTCCACCAATTGTAGGGATTTCACTCACTCAGCTGCGACGGCTGACACTCAGGAGACGTGTTCCTTTAAAGTTCACTGGGTTTATTGCTTCATAAACCATGTGGCAAAACAACAGAAAGCAAAATAGCCTTTGGTTCAGGCAAAGGAAAACAAGTGTCCAGTTCATCCGGCTCAGTCCTGAAGCCGTAACACACTCAGGAGGGTTTCACCTCCACACATATCTGCTGTGTAAAGGATTAGCCAGTCTTATATAGGACTAACCACACCCAGTAATCTATCACATGATTAGCCATGTGGTCTGACATCACCACAGGTCCTGAAACACAAACATATGGTTATATAAAACAACGCAATATTCCGGGCTACATTACAGCAACAAGGCACTTATGTGGCACATACCTCCCATCGACTACACACCCTTTAGCCATGCTACAATATATATACAGTTAGGTCCATATATATTTGGACAGAGACAACATTTTTCTAGTTTTGGTTATAGATATTACCACAATGAATTTTAAACAAAACAATTCCGATGCAGTTGAAGTTCAGGCTTTCAGCTTTCATTTGAGGGTATCCACATTAAGATTGGATAAAGGGTTTAGGAGTTTCAGCTCCTTAACATGTGCCACCCTGTTTTTTAAGGGACCAAAAGTAATTGGACAGATTCAATAATTTTAAAGAAAATGTTCATTTTTAGTGCTTGGTTGAAAACCCTTTGTTGGCAATGACTGCCTGAAGTCTTGAGCTCATGGGCATCACCAGACGCTGTGTTTCCTCCTTTTTGATGCTCTGCCAGGTCTTCACTGCGGTGGTTGTCAGTTGCCGTTTGTTTGTGGGCCTTTCTGTCTGAAGTTTAGTCTTTAACAAGTGAAATGCTGCTCAATTGGGTTGAGATCAGGTGACTGACTTGGCCATTCAAGAATATTCCACTTCTTTGCTTTAATAAACTCCTGGGTTGCTTTGGCTTTATGTTTTGGGTCATTGTCCATCTGTAGTAAGAAACAATGACCAATCAGTTTGGCTGCATTTGGCTGGATCTGAGCACACAGTATGGCTCTGAATACCTCAGAATTCATTCGGCTGCTTCTGTCCTGTGTCACATCATCAATAAATACTAGTGACCCAGTGCCACTGGCAGCCATGCATGCCCAAGCCATCACACTGCCTCCGCCGTGTTTTACAGATGATGTGGCATGCTTTGGATCATGAGCTGTACCACGCCTTCACCATACTTTTCTCTTTCCATCATTCTGGTAGAGGTTGATCTTGGTTTCATCTGTCCAAAGAATGTTCTTCCAGAACTGCGGTGGCTTTTTTAGATGCTTTTTAGCAAAGTCCAGTCTAGCCTTTTTATTCTTGATGCTTATGAGTGGCTTGCACCGTGCAGTGAACCCTCTCTATTTACTTTCATGCAGTCTTCTCTTTATGGTAGATTTGGATATTGATATGCCGACCTCCTGGAGAGTGTTGGTCACTTGGTTGGCTGTTGTGAAGGGGTTTCTCTTCACCATGGAGATTATTCTGCGATCATCCACCACTGTTGTCTTTCGTGGACGCCCAGATCTTTTTGCATTGATGAGTTCACCAGTGCTTTCTTTCTTTCTCAGGATGTACCAAACTGTAGATTTTGCCACTCCTAATATTGTAGCAATTTCTCGGATGGTTTTTTTTCTGTTTTCGCAGCTTAAGGATGTCTTGTTTCACCTGCATGGAGAGCTCCTTTGACCGCATGTTTACTTCACAGCAAAACCTTCCAAATGCAAGCACCA
Source organism: Ranitomeya imitator (assembly GCF_032444005.1). Classification (NCBI taxonomy): domain Eukaryota; kingdom Metazoa; phylum Chordata; class Amphibia; order Anura; family Dendrobatidae; genus Ranitomeya; species Ranitomeya imitator. The sequence continues at coordinate 179,355,107 of NC_091288.1, read as the reverse complement.
CACCTCAAATCAACTCCAGGCCTTTTATCTGCTTAATTGAGAATGACATAACGAAGGGATTGCCCACACCTGTCCATCAAATAGCCTTGCAGTCAATTGTCCAATTACTTTTGGTCCCTTTAAAAACAGGGTGGCACATGTTAAGGAGCTGAAACTCCTAAACCCTTCATCCAATTTTAATGTGGATACCCTCAAATGAAAGCTGAAAGTCTGAACTTCAACTGCATCTGAATTGTTTTGTTTAAAGTTCATTTTGGTAATGTCTATACCCAAAAATAGAAAAATATTGTCTCTGTCCAAATATATATGGACCTAACTGTATGTGTATATATATATACTTGATGGTGGCCCGATTCTAACGCATCGGGTATTCTAGAATATGTATGCTTAGTATATAGCACAGCCCACGCAGTACATTGCGCAGCCCACATAGTACACGTTGTATATTGCGCAGCCCATGTAGTATATTGCACAGCCCACGTTGTATATTGTGCAGCCCACGTAGTATATTGCGCAGTCCACGTAGTATATTGCCCAGCCCATGTAGTATATTGCCCAGCCCACGTAGTATATTGCACAGCCCACATTGTATATTGCGCAGCCCACGTTGTATATTGCGCAGTCCACGTAGTATATTGCCCAGCCCATGTAGTATATTGCCCAGCCCACGTAGTATATTGCGCAGCCCACGTAGTATATTGCCCAGCCCACGTAGTTTATTGCCCAGCCCACGTAGTATATTGCGCAGTCCACGTAGTATATTGTCCAGCCACGTAGTATATTTCCCAGCCCACGTAGTATATTACGCAGCCCACGTAGTATATTGCCCAGCCACGTACTATAGCTACGTACAGCCCACATAGTTTATTGCCCAGCCACGCAGTATCTTGCCCAGCCACATAGTATATTGCCCAGTCACGTAGTATATTGCCCAGTCACATAGTATATTGCGCAGCCCACGTAGTATATTGGCCAGCCACGTACTATATTGCGCAGCCCACTTAGTATATTGCCCAGCCATATAGTATATTGCCCAGTGACCTAGTATATTGCCCAGTGATGTAGTATATTGCCCAGTCACGTAATATACTGCCCAGTCACGTAGTATATTGGCCAGTCACGAAGTATGCACCATATCCCTGTTAAAAAAAAGAATTAAAATAAAAAATAGTTACATACTCACCTTCTGGAGCCTCCGGATCAAAGCATCCGGCTACCGATGCTCCTCGCGCGCTCCGGTCTGAAGATTGCATTGCGGTCTCCCGAGATGATGATGTAGCGGTCTCGCGAGACCGCACGTCATCATCTCGCAAGACCGCACTGCATGCAGCGGTCACCGGGGCGTCGCGAGGAGCATCGGTAACCGGCCGCTTCGATCCCGGGGGCCACCGGAGGGTGAGTATGTAACTATTTTTTATTATTTTATTATTTTTAACATTAGATATTTTTACTATTCATGCTGCATAGGCAGCATGAATAGGAGAAAGTTGGTCACACAGGGTTAATAGCAGTGTTAACCGAGTGCGTTACACCTCGGTCAACGCTGCCATTAACCCTGTGTGAGCGCTGACCGGAGGGGAGTACGGAGAGGGCGCTGTGACCGGAGGGGAGTACGGAGCGGGCGCTATGACCAGAGGGGAGTACGGAGCGGGCGCTGTTACCGAAGGGGAGTATGGAGCGGGCGCTGTGACCGGAGGGAAGTATGGAGCAGGCGCTGTGACTGGAGGAGAGTATGGAGCGGGCGCTGAGACCAGAGGGGAGTACGGAGCGGGTGCTGTGACCAGAGGGGAGTACGGAGCGGGCGCTGTGACCAGAGGGGAGTACGGAGCGGGCACTGACTGCGGGGAAGAAGGAGCGGCCATTTTCTTCTGGACTGTGCCCGTTGCTGATTGGTCGAGGCTGTTTTGCCACGGCCAATCAGCGACTTGGATTTCCATGACTGACAGAGGCCGCGACCAACGAATATCTGTGACAGACAGAAGGACAGACAGACGGAAGTGACTCTTAGACAATTATATAGTAGATATAGTCACCACTTCTAGTGAGGGACATGTCTTGCCCTTTCCAGGTAACACTTACAGTGGGGCAAAAAAGTATTTAGTCAGTCAGCAATAGTGCAAGTTCCACCACTTAAAAAGATGAGAGGCGTCTGTAATTTACATCATAGGTAGACCTCAACTATGGGAGACAAACTGAGAAAAAAAAATCCAGAAAATCACATTGTCTGTTTTTTTAACATTTTATTTGCATATTATGGTGGAAAATAAGTATTTGGTCAGAAACAAAATATCATCTCAATACTTTGTAATATATCCTTTGTTGGCAATGACAGAGGTCAAACGTTTTCTGTAAGTCTTCACAAGGTTGCCACACACTGTTGTTGGTATGTTGGCCCATTCCTCCATGCAGATCTCCTCTAGAGCAGTGATGTTTTTGGCTTTTCGCTTGGCAACACGGACTTTCAACTCCCTCCAAAGGTTTTCTATAGGGTTGAGATCTGGAGACTGGCTAGGCCACTCCAGGACCTTGAAATGCTTCTTACGAAGCCACTCCTTCGTTGCCCTGGCAGTGTGCTTTGGATCATTGTCATGTTGAAAGACCTAGCCACGTTTCATCTTCAATGCCCTTGCTGATGGAAGGAGGTTTGCACTTAAAATCTCACGATACATGGCCCCATTCATTCTTTCATGTACCCGGATCAGTCGTCCTGGCCCCTTTGCAGAGAAACAGCCCCAAAGCATGATGTTTCCACCACCATGCTTTACAGTAGGTATGGTGTTTGATGGATGCAACTCAGTATTCTTTTTCCTCCAAACACGACAAGTTGTGTTTCTACCAAACAGTTCCAGTTTGGTTTCATCAGACCATAGGACATTCTCCCAAAACTCCTCTGGATCATCCAAATGCTCTCTAGCAAACTTCAGACGGGCCCGGACATGTACTGGCTTAAGCAGTGGGACACGTCTGGCACTGCAGGATCTGAGTCCATGGTGGCGTAGTGTGTTACTTATGGTAGGCCTTGTTACATTGGTCCCCGCTCTCTGCAGTTCATTCAGTAGGTCCCCCCGCGTGGTTCTGGGATTTTTGCTCACCGTTCTTGTGATCATTCTGACCCCACGGGGTGGGATTTTGCGTGGAGCCCCAGATCGAGGGAGATTATCAGTGGTCTTGTATGTCTTCCATTTTCTAATTATTGCTCCCACTGTTGATTTCTTCACTCCAAGCTGGTTGGCTATTGCAGATTCAGTCTTCCCAGCCTGGTGCAGGGCTACAATTTTGTTTCTGGTGTCCTTTGACAGCTCTTTGGTCTTCACCATAGTGGAGTTTGGAGTCAGACTGTTTGAGGGTGTGCACAGGTGTCTTTTTATACTGATAACAAGTTTAAACAGGTGCCATTACTACAGGTAATGAGTGGAGGAAAGAGGAGACTCTTAAAGAAGAAGTTACAGGTCTGTGAGAGCCAGAAATCTTGATTGTTTGTTTCTGACCAAATACTTATTTTCCACCATAATATGCAAAAAAATTGTTAAAAAAACAGACAATGTGATTTTCTGGATTTTTATTTCTCAGTTTGTCTCCCATAGTTGAGGTCTACCTATGATGTAAATTACAGACGCCTCTCATCTTTTTAAGTGGTGGAACTTGCACTATTGCTGACTGACTAAATACTTTTTTGCCCCACTGTATATACAGTTTTTAAGTAGATTCTGCATCTCAGCAGGTATTTTTCACTATTATATTTTACGATCTCAACCGCAAATATGCCCTTCAGAAAGGAAACAGTTGCAGATAAGCAGAATGCTGTGCAGCTATTGATTTCCAATTTTAAGATATTTTTAATCTTGCCCTTTAAAAGACAGAACAGTGCAATATACCTGCAAAAGATTTCACTAAATGTTCTTTTCAAGCTGGTTTCCAAAGTCCAGTTTTCTATGGCAACCAGTCTCATAAATAAATCCCAACGGGGGTAATACTTAGAGGCACTACTGGCATATGAGAGAAATGTTCCGAGCCACCTCCAATGTACAAAACACGTCTTCAGTATATACCTGTTCATTTATTAACTGTATTGTACCAACAGAACGTTACACTGGGGCCAGAAACAAGATATTATGAACATGTAAATATCAGATGAAGTTCATAAATTCAATGTGTTGCATGAATTGCGCGGCATTATGTTAAATGGGAGATCTATTTTGCTTATTTATAAGGCATTTCTTCCTGTAAATAATCACAGAACTAATGCACTTGAGGAAAGTAAAAAAAATTGCATGCTTCATATTAGATGTCCATACACTATGGAAAAAGCTGACTGCAGCCAACGAGCGGCTGTTGATCGGCTGCAGCGTTTAAGTCTGCTCTGATTGATGAGCAGCAGCCAAAGAGAGGCCACTCATGTCAACACCCGGAACACAAGAACTGAGATAACAGGAACAGTGCTGTTGCGGGAAATGAGTATGCAATCGCTATTAGTGGTGAGCGAACGTGCTTGGATAACGTCTTATTTGAGCACACTCGGGTGTTATCCGAGCATCTGGGCCTGCTTGTTTATTATATTCGAGTCCCAGCGGCTGCTTGTCTCGCTGCTGTTTGACAGCCTCAATACATGCAGGGATTGCCTGTTTGTTAGGGAATCCCCACATGTGTTGAGGCTATCTACTATCTAACAGCCACAAATCATGCAGCTGCAGGGACTCAAACATAATATATGAGCAGGCCCAGATGCTCGGAGAACACCTGCGTGTGCTTGAATAAGACGTTATCCGAGCGCGTTCGCTCATCCTTATTGGCTATATTTTGAATAGAACCCTAAATTGACTAAACTGGGGTGCCCTCTATTGGAAAACCCCTTTAAGTTGTTGCAGTCCTGGCTTGTGTATTGGATTATTGACTGTGGCAACAATCTCTAGCTGAGGTGTTATCAGTTGTGCATGAAAAACAGTTGAGTCAATTCAAGAAATAGATGTCAATATTTTGTAAGTAGATAGTTAGAGGATTTCCCAGCATTTTAAAAGAATGTGGAAACTTTCAGTGGCTTTTTTATTACTTAAATCCGTTTATTTTTGGCTAAAAATAATATTTTCTATTGGGGGGGTTCATTAAATATGTTGCACCGTTTGGCTTTTAGAAAACAGTTTGTAACTCGTCTATGTACCGTTTTCTAAGCTCCACTAAGCTAATTTATGATCCCATCAAAGTTTGGCTCAACTTTGATGTAGTCTGTATTCATAAATTTGCACAAATGTGGTCAGTAGAAGATGCTTAAAAGAATAGCATGTGAGACATTACCCCTGCATCTGCTACCTCCATTGTCTATTCTCTTACACTTTGACTCATTCAATCATGAGGCCAGACTAGTTCTTACAATGTCCTTTTTATGGATAGCAAAACTGGTGAACAGATGATAACAGGTTGTGCTTTCTTCATTGCCCTTCATACAATATACCAGCTTTCCCAGAGTTATAGTTAGCATTTGGTTCCCGGCACCAGGTACAGCAAAGGAATGAGGAGAAGTTGGAATTTCCTGCATCTTCCTAGGGGTAGGGTCATATGAGTCCGGGTGTGTTGCTGTGACCCTGATACCCTGTGTCCTTGCTAATATCAGTCCTAAGACCACTCATAGAGACATTGTTCCCTGTTTCAGTACCCACAGTAGAGCGTTATCTTGTCCCAAGGCCACCTCCTTGCTGAACAATAAGATTCCTGGACTTGTAAGCCTTTCTCTGGCAGAGGTCCCCACTTGCCTGTGATGTCCTGCCACGTCTGTAACTAGTCCCTCTTCATGCTGAGCCTTAACGTTTCACCACTCATTTCCCTGTCCTCTCCCTTTCACATCCTCCCCAACACTGACTACTTGCTTGCTATATCCCTATACACCAGAGGTGTCAAACTGCATTCCTCAAGGGCCGCAAACAGGTCATGTTTTCAGGATTTCCTTAGCATTGCACAAGGTGCTGTAATCATTATGTGTGTAGGTGATTAAATTATCACCTGTGCAGTACAAGGAAATCCTGAAAACATGACCTGTTTGCGGCCCTTGAGGAATGCAGTTTGACACCTCTGCTATACACTATCCAAGTGGTTCACCCTAGGACTCCACTTCCCTCCAGGGGCCGGTCTTGCAGTTAACCCTGCAGAAACCTGAGAAAACCATGGCTATAGCGATAAATACTGCATCTACCACAAAATGGTATCAGTAATAATGTCAGCTCAGGGTGTAAAATATAAGCCATTACATAGTACTATGTCACAAAAATGTAAGCGTTATGGGTCTCTGAAAATGGCTTCAAAAGGAAAAAACAAAAGAATTTCCAAATTTTTATCGCCACTTAAATAAACAATAACCTATACATGTTTGGTATCTGCTTAACCATACTGACTCGGAGAATCATATTGCCAGGTCTGTCTTACTTTATAGTGAACATGGTAAATAAACCCAACCGCCCAAAAAATCCTGTGAAATTGAAGTTTTTTTCAAATTTCACAGCACTTGGATTTTTTTCCTCTTTCCAGGGCATTTATGACATAATTCAAAAGTACAACTTGTCCTGCAAAAAATATGCCATTGTACGTCAATATTAATGAAATAATTTAAAAAGGTTATGGCTCTTGGAAGAAGGGGAAAAAATGAAAACAGAAAAATTAAAATTGCCAAGTAGTGAAGAGATCAAGTTAAAAAATTTGCCCAGGAAGGTATCCAGATTTTTTAAGATTGTTACCTACAATACTGTGCAAAACTTTTAGTCAGGTGTGGAAAAAGTGCTGCAAAGTAGAAATTCCATACATAAATAGAAGAGTTAATAGTTTTTTTTTATCAATTAATAAATTGCAAAATGCATGAACAAAAAATAAATCTAAATCAAATTAATAATTGGTGTGACCTCTATTTGCTTTCAAAACAGTATCAAATCATCAATTCTTGTAAGTAACTCACAGGAAGGATGTTCCAAACATCTGAGAAAACTAATCACAAATCTTCTATGAAGATAGGAATGTAGAAATCTTCCTGTCGCTTCATGTAATCCCACACAGCCTTGATGATGTTGAGATCAGGGCTCTGTGGAGGCCGTATCATCACTTCCAGGACTACTTGCTCATCTTCACTCTGAAGATAGTTCTTACTTATATTAACTGTATATTGGACTCCATCCACAGAAGATCTGTGGTTAGTTCTCCAGTTGTTTAGAACAACTTGCCTTCCAAATTCATTACTATGTGCAAGTGGATCTAGAATTAATTCTTTCATGCTGTTTTGAAGGCAAAGGGCAGTCACACCAAATATTGGTTTGATTTAGAGTTCTCTTTTGTTCACTCACTTTGTGTTTTGCTTGAAAGCATTCTTACTTGGAAGCCTTTTCCACACCTGCCTAATACTGTAGCGCAATACTGTATCTTTATGATAGCGGATCAATATCAGATTGGTAGGGAGTGGGACGCAACACCTAAAAAAATCCAACTCATTTACTGAAAGTGGCACATTTCCGTACATTACGTGGAGGAATGAATGGAACTGCAAACTTGCAGCTTTTAACTTATATGTATGATACCTGGCTTCACCAGTCATTACTTTAGGCTTATAAAAACATAAAGGGAGATTCAGCAAAGCTTCATTTCGAGTTTTGAAAAGTGACATTTCTTGTGCAAATGCGAGGTTGCACAAAAACAGTGGGTGGAGCTCAGACAAAATCGGGGAGGTACAGGGAGTAGTGACCCTTACTCTTCAAATTTATGATGAGCGGTGACACTCACTAAGTCACAAATCTTAGTATAGCAGATGCTGGAGTAAGATTTGAGGCAAGGCGCATATAGTGGAGCACACCACTACGTGCTTCATTTGATTGAGATGAGTAAGCCTCTAACAAGTCAGGTGCTTCTGGTCCATTATGTCCCTTCATCAAGACCTGCGAGAGAATCTCTGGCATTGATGAATTTCCCCCTCAGACTCTGCTCTTCCTCCATACTTTCCACTTTATCTCTACCTATTTAGATTGTCTTTTCCCTTTACAAGCTCATCACAAGTTCTCCGGAGAGTATTTCCATAACTGTCGATAAGGACAGAACTTTCACTAGCTGCAGGCAACCGAACCATGAGGGAGGCAAACGGGAAATACATGTAATATATAGAGGCCAATAAGCCCCAATAAAAGAGGAGTCTGGACATCTGCTTTAAATCTGGCAAAATAATTTGCCAGTGTTTTAATTTACTTTTGTCCATTATTTAAGAATGGGTATTATGCTGTTATTCTGTGATTATGGTAATGGTACCATTACCATTGTTTTCCTGTATACTATATAATTGGATATTATATTGTTTCTATGACATTTTATAAGTTCCTGTAGAGCTTTCGGTAACTTGACAGCCAAGAATTTCTGCATGCTTAAATTCTTTCCCTTGGACACACAGCGACGGGTCAAGCCGAGTCAAGAACCTGTATTTGCGAATCACTATGGTCCTAACACACAGGTCTGCAGTCTGCCAGTCGGACGCCATATTGATGAGATTAGCTAGTAATTAAAAATGCAGCCAAGCCAGGCAAAGGACGATGACTTAATTAGCAGAATGTCACTGAATCTAATTTACTTTGCTTATCGTAGATTTATTCACTAATGGATTAGAAAGGAGGAACAAGACACCTTCATTGGGAGCACCAGACGCTTAAAAGCTTAAATTCTTTGACATCATATCCTTGCCGAGTTATTACGATGGCTCACAAGAAGGTTGGTAGATGCATTCAATATATTTTATAGAATCAAGAAGTATGCATTAATATTACTATTAAAACAAGTTTCACAGCTACGTTAAAAGGAGACATCTCATGAAGACAACCCCTGTTCATGTGCCCTCTTATCTTATGGCCTCTTAGGATCGATCCCTGTTTTAGGACTCCTTCTATGAATCAGAACTTACAGCCCATCTGTCCAAGTAGCTCACATTTAGGTAGACTGCCACATTTTTGGGGTTTACATGGGATCTAGGAGGTAATGTTTCTCCTGGCAGAGAGTGACATGCCTGGCATAACAGTGTGAGGAGGCTTATAAGCCATACAATGCTCTTTTTGGAAAATCACATGAATTACCATTCAGATGGCATATAATACTATACTTCATCTGTAGCGGCCACTGCAGAGGAAATACTGGTTTGACAAAGGAGAACAGGCCAAAGGTTGATCAGATGATCTCCCAAACCCCAAATGACCACCCAGAAGAGTTGGCAGAAGTCTAATATGATGTGTCCATCTGCCCTTTCTAAAAAAAGAGTATTTTTTAGCGTGAATATACATTCATGGTTTTTAAAGTGAATAAAAAATGAACAGCTGCTTACAAAAAATGCTATGTGGTTCAGTTATAAACCTGTAAAAATAAGTTCATCCCTTAAGTGACGCTACACCTTGAAACAGTCCTTCTCTTGGTTCAAATCCCACCAAGAACAACATTTACAAAAGTTTCTATGTTATTCCTGTGTTTGCGTGGGTTTCCTCCGGGTTCTCCTCTTTCCAACCACATTCCGAAGACAACGAAGACATACTGATAGGGAATTTAGATTGTGTGCCCTATTGGGGACAGCGATGATAATGTGTGCAAAACTCTAAATCGCTGCGGAATATGTTAGCGCTACATAAAAATAAAGATCATTATTATTTCTTAAATTGTAAGGCTGGCCTCAAAAATAAGGCACCCCCTAGTTATTGATGAGGAATATCTCTTAATAAGCTCTGGAGTCTCCGAGTGTAAAAAAACGTAAGTCTAGAGTACCCCATAAACATTCGATAATTCACCATTCCCACCGAAATCGGAGCGTTTGATCAACTTTCATGTGTATAAGGACCTTAGATGTCTTTTATGAAGACTTGTTAACATCTCTTTAATTTTTTAGCATAACTGACAATCTACATTCCCCATTCTCATGTAAGGTTTTCCTGTTACAAAATAGAACCAATCAACAAACTGCTGTTGATTGATCTGATATTCTTATTAGATATCTCTTTTCAGTTCTTACATTAACAAATTTTTTAGCCTCCTCCTCTAGTCCCAAATTGGGACAAGAATGTGTAGAATTTTACTTGAACACAGATCCTACCTTAGAAATAGAACAAAAGCTTTTTTTACTGGCAGGTCTGCGTTTTATATTGGAGCTTTTTATGTTTGAAGATATATTATACCTGCAGCGGCTTGGGACCGCAATGGGCACTTGGGTCATCCCAAGTTTCACAAATTTATTTATGGGGTGATTCAAGTCCCTATCGTCAATTTTGGCAGATGAGTATAAAACATCTATTAAATACTATCGCAGACATATTGATGATCTGATCTTCATATGGAGTGATACAGAACAGGAGGCTATAAAATTTATGAGATGACTCAACGAAAATGAGTGGGGCCTTACATTCACGTCTCATATTCAGAGTAATAAAATTATATATCTAGATTTGGAATTATTTCATACAGATAGGACTATCGTGAGCGAAACACACGCACTTCAAAACAGTTGATGGAAATGGGTATGTAGATTTCAACAGTGCTCATTTCCCAAAATGGAAAAAGAATATTCCATCAAGTCAATTTCATCGAGTGAGGAAAAATTGTACTTTAACGTCTGATTACATTAATCAATCAAAAATTCTTGTAAAAAAGATTAAAAAAAAGCATATCCCATGGGAATTGTGGAAACAGCCTTCCAAAAAAAATTCAAGTTAACCCAATCGGATTGTCTCAATAAACAAAATAAGAAGGTCGAAGAAAGTAAGGAGGATGAAAACCTTTGGAGACACAATTTTATCACAGCATACAACCGGGGTAATCAGTATATCCGTGACAACCTTTGGAAATATTGTTACTTATTGAGAAAGGACCCTATATTACAAATCAGAACCACAAACCACCTACAGAAGGGGTATAACGGTAAAAAACATGATAGCTCCAAGTAGGTTGAAGAAAAAAAGTCCCAAAAATCAGTGCTGATCCATCAGTTTATAAAGGGGAAGCGGAAGTCTCTAAATGCTTTAAAAAAAATGCTGCTGATGCAGAGTTATAAATCATGGAGCTAAATAAATTAAGTCTAATAGTACGGGAGAAAAACATAGGATCTCATCTTGCAAAACTTAACATGCAATTCCTATAATGTGATTTATGTGGTAATAACCTGTGTCTGTGGTCTACAATATGTGGGTCGTACCACCCAGACCCTGAGAGCACCCATGAATGGCCACAGGCATAAAGTAAAAAATGTTTTTTGAAAGCAAAATTCTTTCTAGACATATGGTGATGAAGCACAATAAAAACTTTGATTTGGTCAGTCACACCACTGGAACAAATCAATATAGAATAAAAGACCCTAAATGCTAAAGAATCATTTTGGATATTTAAACCGAAAAATTTATTTCCAGATGGTCTGGACGGCAACCTGGAAAAAGCTTGAACATTAATGTTACAGATAAGTTTGGTTATGGATCTTTGTATTTTTCTGGTACCTGCATGTATGTATATGTATATACAGTATGTACTGTATATGTGTATGTGCATGTATATGATTACTTGTCATGTATGGTACCAGTTGTATACACTTCACTGTTTAGGTACAAACAAAAATAATATACAAGGAAATACCTAGTAAATAATAGGACAAAAAAATGAATAATCTTATCAACATAGGAACAATATATACATATCTATATATATAATTGTCTAAGGGTTTTTCTGTCTGTCTGTCTGTACTGGAAATCCCGCGTCTCTGATGGCGGCCTCGACCAATCAGCGATGGGCACTGTTATGTTTGCTAATGACAGGTGTTATGAAGGCAATCCAGAAACACAGTGTGCTTAGCGATCAGAGCGCACACAGTGATCTGACAAATACCCAAAAATACAAGAACGAGCTCTGAGACGTGGAAACTCTGTAGACTGCACACCTGATCCTATCCTAAACACAACTAAAAGCGGCTGTGGATTGCGCCTAACAACTACCTAGGCAACTCGGCACAGCCTAAGAAACTAGCTAGCCTGAAGATAGAAAAATAGGCCTGACTTGCCCCAGAGAAATTCCCCAAAGGAAAAGGCAGCCCCCCACATATAATGACTGTGAGTAAGATGAAAAGACAAAACATAGGGATGAAATAGATTCAGCAAAGTGGGGCCCGATATTCTAGGACAGAGCGAGGACAGTAAAGCGAACTTTGCAGTCTACAAAAAACCCTAAAGCAAAACCACGCAAAGGGGGCAAAAAAAACCCACCGTGCCGAACTAACGGCACGGCGGTACACCCTTTGCGTCTCAGAGCTTCCAGCAAAACAAAGACAAGCTGGACAGAAAAAAAGCAACAAAAAAGCAAAAAGCACTTAGCTATACAGAGCAGCAGGTCACAGGAACAATCAGGAGAAGCTCAGATCCAACACTGAAACATTGACAAGGAGCAAGGATAGCAGCATCAGGCGGAGTTAAGTAATGAAGCAGTTAACGAGCTCACCAGAACACCTGAGGGAGGAAGCTCAGAAGCTGCAGTACCACTTGTGACCACAGGAGTGAATTCAGCCACAGAATTCACAACAGTACCCCCCCCTTGAGGAGGGGTCACCGAACCCTCACCAGAGCCCCCAGGCCGACCAGGATGAGCCGCATGAAAGGCACGAACAAGATCGGAAGCATGAACATCAGAGGCAAAAACCCAGGAATTATCTTCCTGAGCATAACCCTTCCATTTAACCAGATACTGGAGTTTCCGTCTAGAAACACGAGAATCCAAAATCTTCTCCACAATATACTCCAATTCCCCCTCCACCAAAACCGGGGCAGGAGGCTCAACAGATGGAACCATAGGTGCCACGTATCTCCGCAACAACGACCTATGGA